>NW_025963835.1:0-637500 GCF_023055435.1 Haliotis rufescens | reverse complement strand
TTAAAGGTTACATGACAAGTGTACATAAACAAAATATATTTATACATGATAATAAACCTTACTTATTTGCGGAATTGAGCCATATGACACCACGCTGTAATCATTAAATGTAGACATGTTTGAGCCATATGACACCACGCTGTAATCATTAAATGTAGACATGTTTGAGCCATATGACACCACGCTGTAATCATTAAATGTAGACATGTTTTGCTTGCAAATCGCAAACACCATGTGAAAACACCAAGTTATACCCAATGACGTTAAGTTACATATATACAAACAAACACTAAAATGTTGTTATAATTTTCACTGCTACACATATACATGTATATTGTACTTTTCTTTCCTTTTGGTGTATCGTGGTTGGCTGCTAGACAACGGTTCGGCACCCAAATAGCCACACAGCTACTTACTACGCCAACTGTTGTTTAACAAATTTTAACTGTTATCACTTTAAAAAGCTATAACTGAAAGATGCGCTCATATAAGACCTTTCTTCGGCGGTGTGTGGGGGGGGTGGGGGGTGGTGGTGTTGCTGCTTTGGACAATGCATAAGTACATCAGTCCTGAACTATGACTGCTGAATAGCTGAATGTTCAACAAAAAACTCACAAACTCAACCACATTTACATAGTCAACCAACACACACACTCAACCACATTTACATAGTCAACCAACACACACACTCAACCACATTTACAAAGTCAACCAAACACACACACTCAACCACATTTACATAGTCAACCAAACACAATCACTCTCCCATACCCATCCACACACACACAGACACTCAACCACACACACAGACACTCAACCAAACCCTCACATGTTCAATCACTCTCCCATACCCAACCACAGACTAACACATTGACATAATCACATACGCAACCAGACACTCACACACTCAACCAAACACTCACATACTCAACCAAACACTCACATACTCAACCAAACACTCACATACTCAACCAAACACTCACATACTCAACAAGACACTCACTTGTTCAATAACTCCCCCAAACCTAACCCCACACTCACACACTCAACCAAACACTCACACACTCAACCAAACAGTCACACACTCAACCAGACAATCACACACTCAACCAGACACTCACATACCCAACCACACACTCACATAGTCAACCAAATACTCATATGTTCAATCACTCTCCCATACCCAACCACACACTCACATATTCAACCAAACACTCACATACTCAACCAAACACTCACACACTCAACCAGACACTCACATACCCAACCACACACTCACACACTCAACCAAATACTCATATGTTCAATCACTCTCCCATACCCAACCACACACTCACATATTCAACCAAACACTCACACACTCAACCAAACACTCACAAACCCAACCAGACACTCACATACTCAACCAAACACTCACATACTCAACCAAACACTCACATACTCAACAAGACACTCACTTGTTCAATAACTCCCCCAAACCTAACCCCACACTCACCCAAACACTCACACACTCAACCAAACAGTCACACACTCAACCAGACAATCACACACTCAACCAAACACTCACACACTCAACCAGACACTCACATACCCAACCACACACTCACACACTCAACCAAATACTCATATGTTCAATCACTCTCCCATACCCAACCACACACTCACATATTCAACCAAACACTCACACACTCAACCAAACACTCACAAACCCAACCAGACACTCACATACTCAACCAAACACTCACATACTCAACCAGACACTCACTTATTCAATAACTCCCCCATACCTAACCACACACTCACACACTCAACCAAACACTCACATACTCAACCAAACACTCACATACTCAACCAAACACTCACACACTCAACCACACACTCACATACTCAACCAAATACTCATATGTTCAATCACTCTCCCATACCCAACCACACACTCACATATTCAACCAAACAATCACATACTCAACCAAACACTCACATACTCAACCAGACACTCACTTGTTCAATCACTCCCCCATACCTAACCACACACTCACAAACCCAACCAAACACTCACATACTCAACCAAACACTCACATACTCAACCAGACACTCACATACCTAACCAAACACTCACATACTCAACCAAATACTCATATGTTCAATCACTCCCCCATACCTAACCACACACTCACACACTCAACCAAACACTCACAAACCCAACCAGACACTCACACACTCAACCAAACACTCACACACTCAACCAAACACTCACATACTCAACCAAACACTCACATACTCAACCAAACACTCACAAACTCAACAAGACACTCACTTGTTCAATAACTCCCCCATACCTAACCACACACTCACACACTCAACCAAACTCTCACACACTCAACCAAACAGTCACACACTCAACCAGACACTCACACACTCAACCAGACACTCACATACCCAACCACACACTCACATACTCAACCAAATACTCATATGTTCAATCACTCTCCCATACCCAACCACACACTCACATATTCAACCAAACACTCACATACTCAACCAGACACTCACTTATTCAATAACTCCCCCATACCTAGCCACACACTCACACACTCAACCAAACACTCACATACTCAACCAAACACTCACATACTCAACCAAACACTCACACACTCAACCACACACTCACATACTCAACCAAATACTCATATGTTCAATCACTCTCCCATACCCAACCACACACTCACATATTCAAGCAAACACTCACATACTCAACCAAACACTCACATACTCAACAAGACACTCACTTGTTCAATCACTCTCCCATACCCAACCACACACTCACATACTCAACCAAATACTCACATACTCAACCAAACACTCACATACTCAACCAGACACTCACATACTCAACCAAATACTCATATGTTCAATCACTCTCCCATACCCAGCCACACACTCACATATTCAACCTAACACTCACATACTCAACCAAACACTCACATACTCAACCAGACACTCACTTGTTCAATCACTCTCCCATACCCAACCACACACTCACATACTCAACCACACACTCACATACCCAACCACACACTCACATATTCAACCAGACACTCACATACCCAACCACACACTCACATACTCAACCAAATACTCATATGTTCAATCACTCTCCCATACCCAACCACACATTCACATATTCAACCAAACAATCACATACTCAACCAAACACTCACATACTCAACCAGACACTCACTTGTTCAATCACTCCCCCATACCTAACCACACACTCACAAACCCAACCAAACACTCACATACTCAACCAGACACTCACATACTCAACCAGACACTCACATACCCAACCAAACACTCACATACTCAACCAAATACTCATATGTTCAATCACTCCCCCATACCTAACCACACACTCACACACTCAACCAAACACTCACAAACCCAACCAGACACTCACACACTCAACCAAACACTCACATACTCAACCAAACACTCACATACTCAACCAAACACTCACATACTCAACCAAACACTCACAAACTCAACAAGACACTCACTTGTTCAATAACTCCCCCATACCTAACCACACACTCACACACTCAACCAAACTCTCACACACTCAACCAAACAGTCACACACTCAACCAGACACTCACACACTCAACCAGACACTCACATACCCAACCACACACTCACATACTCAACCAAATACTCATATGTTCAATCACTCTCCCATACCCAACCACACACTCACATATTCAACCAAACACTCACATACTCAACCAAACACTCACACACTCAACCAGACACTCACATACCCAACCACACACTCACACACTCAACCAAATACTCATATGTTCAATCACTCTCCCATACCCAATCACACACTCACATATTCAACCAAACACTCACATACTCAACCACACACTCACATACCCAACCAGACACTCACATACCCAACCAAACACTCACATACTCAACCAAATACTCATATGTTCAATCACTCCCCCATACCTAACTAACACTCACACACTCAACCAAACACTCACAAACCCAACCAGACACTGACATACTCAACCAAACACTCACATACTCAACCAGACACTCACTAACTCAACCAAATACTCATATGTTCAATCACTTACCCATACCCAACCACACACTCACATACTCAACCAGACACTCATATACTCAACCAAACACTGACATACTCAACCAAACACTTACATACCCAACCAGACACTCACACACTCAACCAGACACTCAGCCACACACAGAGACACTCACACACTCAACCAAACACTCAACCACACACACAGACACTCACAAACTCACCCAAACACTCACACACTCAACCAGACACCCAACCACACACACATACACTCACAAACTCACCCAAACACTCAACCACACACACAGATAATCACAAACTCAACCAAACACTCAACCATACACACAGACATTCAACCACACACTCACACACTCAACCACACAGCCAGACACTCAACTACACACTCACACACTCAACCAAACACTCAACCACACACACACAGACACTCACATATTCAACCACACACTCAACCACACACTCACACACTCAACCACACACCAAGACACTCAACCACACACTCACACACTCAACCAAACACTCAACCACACACACACAGACACTCACACATTCAACCACACACTCAACCACACACACAGACATTCAACCACACACTCACACACTAAACCACACACTCACATGTTCAATCACTCTCCTCTACTCAACCAGACACTCTATATCACTACATCACACACTATACCCACCACACACACAACCAGTCACCGACCCAACATCTCACTGAACGCTCTTTCAAATACCAAAGTCAAGCCCTTTTATGTTCAGCCAAATATGAAATCGTATTGACATTCTTCCTAACCACGTGCGCGTGTCCAGATCGCCGTTCACCCAGCAACTAGTTCCACCTTTTGCATCACAGCACATACAAGTAGATGAGACCGAGATGTACAGCGACATACATGGTCGTGTCTGCGCCAGCCTGTTGGACTGTCCTCACCTGCTGCAACACACAAACACGCTGCCTAAGTTTGCTCTGAAGTTTAACTAAACATACTGCACCCTCTCCCCACTACGTATATGCGCGGCGGCACATGTACCGAGTGAGTTGTCGTCTAAAGGCTTTTAAGAAATGTGTTTGGATTTGCGTCGAAATTTGACAATTTTTTTCGGATGAGATCTTTGTATGTATGGTTAGAGCTGTGTTGTCAAAGGTTTTATTCACGGCTGGCAGACTCACACTGCTAGGGAAGGATGGTGGTGTTAATATGTCTGTACTTTGTCCATTAGAGAGAATAAGTATTAATCGGAGAGGATGCAAATGTGTCTGTGCATACATGTTTGGCTTTGTAGTGTCTGTCTGTCTGTCTGTGTCTGTGTCTGTGTCTGTGTCTGCGTGTGCGTGTGCGTGTGCGTGTATGTATGACTTTGTGTATGTGTTTGTGCATACATGTTTGGCTTTGTAGTGTCTGTCTGTCTGTCTGTCCGTCTGTCTCTGCGTGTGCGTGTGCGTGTATGACTTTGTGTATGTGTTTGTGCATACATGTTTGGCTCTGTAGTGTGAGTCTGTCTGTCTGTCTGTCTGTCTGTGTCTGCGTGTGCGTGTATGTATGACTTTGTGTTTGTGTGTGTATGTATGTATATCTATTTGTTTGTGTGTGTCTCTGTGTGTGCGTGTATGTATGTATGTGTATGTTTGAGCGTGTTTGTATGTGTATGTGTGTGTATGTGTATGTGTGTGTATGTGTTTGTGTGTATCTCTGTATGTGCATGTGTCTGTGTGTATGTGTTTCTGTGTGTGTCTCTCTGTGTGCGTGTGTCTGTGTGTATGTGTTTGTGTGTATCTCTCTGTGTGCGTGTGTCTGTGTGTATGTGTTTGTGTGTATCTCTGTATGTGCATGTGTCTGTGTGTATGTGTTTCTGTGTGTGTCTCTGTGTGCCTCCGTGTGCATGTGATGTGTATATGTCTGTCTGTCTGTGTATGTGTGTGTGTGTGTGTTTTATGGTGTGTCCCTGTGTGCATGTGATGTGTATATGTCTGTCTGTGTGTGGTGTGTGTTGGTGTGAGTATGTATGTGTGACTGGGTATGTGTCTGTGTGTGGTGTGTTTCTGTGTATGTCGATGTGTGTATGTATGTATGTGTATGTGTTTCTATGTGCGTTTGCTTGTATGTGTCTGTGTGTGTGTGTCTGTATGTGCGTGTATCTGTGTGTATGTATGTGTATTTGTATATGTGTTTGTTTGTGTATGTGTATTTCTGTATGTCTGTCTGTGTGTGCATGTGTCTTTTAGAACATCTCAGTGTATGTGTCTGTGTGTCTATTTTATCACCATTATTTATTATCATTATTTTAATTATCACTATTCGTTTGGGGTTGTTTTTCATATTGTGGGAAGTTTATTTTGTGTTACATCCATTTATTTACATTTCGGTCATTTTGACCTTTGCACACGGAGACATACAGTTAGGTACCAGGTTGCACCAACAGAATGACACATTTTTCTTCCGCGGCAGCATGTTGCCAGTTAACACACAGGCGACACACCTACAGCACTGCTTTCATATGTGCATACACCATGCACATTATTCAGTCTATACACAGGTGCAGCATCTAACAGGCAGATGAATGTGTACACGTCTCAAGCGGATATAACGCGATCACGGTACAGGACAGTGGTGGTTGAAGCCAGCATAACCCAGGGTAGTGAGACAAGGTCGTTGTATAATACTGAGACAAACTTTAGGTTTAAGCTGGCTACACAATTTTCCTGTTTCTCATGACCCGTCAGGCTATAAAATTGGCCTGATGCCATATTTATGAGCACTGTTGCGGAACGAGTTTAATTAAATTTTCGACTTTCGTTATTTCATCGTGTTCCGACGTTTTCTGACGTCATTAAGACGTTAAAATATGGTACTTGTTGTTACCCTGCCTGGAGCTCGGCGTTAAGGGGCCAAAAAAAGGACTGGTCGGCTCGGGGTCAGTATTCTGTGTCTGAGAGAGATATTCATGTTAAACTGCGGAATGGTGTCTCAGAGGGCTAGCACTATAAATCGGCATTAGTCCGGACTAGTCAAGCACGCACGCACGCACGCACGCGCACACACACACACACACACACACACACACACACACACATTAGCATGCACATCGCTATATAAGTGCAATAATCTTGGACGCGACGTTAAACCCCATCTGCCTTACCTCACCTGATATACAAAATTACCGCAAAAATTACAGCGGAATCTACACTCGGGTAACGACGAATGTGAAATATAAACACTCACGGTAACGACAGCCATGATTAAATCCCACTTAAAATCGTTTTCTAATGTAAAGTAGAGAAATCTCAACAACAAGCTTTCTGTATCGTGAGTTTCTACTCCCATCTCATCTCCACAACGACCACGAAAAGCCACCAAACTCGTAAATATCCCATATGCTTTATCTACACACACCACATAAACATACATAGGGATTTGCGTCCCCTGAACGGATGAGCGAATCGAAAGAATCATCCACGAAAATATTCCCATCAAAGGACAAACCTGACATGTCCTAACTCGACAAACGACATTTATTAAATAGCAAGGAAAACACGCTAATTATCCCCAACCTCCCTGGGTAAGACATGGGCCACCAAGCACACTCGATACAATGGTACTGTACCATACAGCCTTGAGTGTCACCATCATGGCTGGCCATTAACCCGTAACTATGAAGCCCTGTCTAGGAAACCCTGCCTGGGTTGACTGAATGAAACTCTCTTTGCTCGCTATGGAGGGTGAAACACCATGTTACGGAGCCCCCGAATGAGTCATCCTCCTGGTAGAGAAGACCCCCGCAGAGACCAGGTGTATGACATGTTAGCCGGGTGTCTCGGATTTAGAGCATCTCAAGTATAGGATTTACGTGGATAAGTATCAAGTGTATGGGTTGTATGTTAAGGCAAAACTTTTATATGTGTTTGATATTCAGCCCATTAGAAAGTAGGGCAGGTAGTCCGGCTTGTTAAACCATATTATTTCTTTGACAAATTGTAATATGCAGAAAGACAGAAGTACGGAAGCCTTTTAGGGTCATTTTGTTTTTTTGGTTTTCTTTAAAAAAAAATAAAAAATTCAACTGATTATCTTGAAATTTCAACTTAGCATCTTGAAATTCCAACTAAGTATCTTGAAATTTCAACTTAGTAACTTAAAAAAATCAATATAATAAGTTGAAATTTCAAGTTACTAAGTTGAAATTGCAAGTTATAATCTTAAACTTAAACTTATTATCTTGACATTTCAACATATCATCTTGGAATTTCAAGTTAGTATCGTGAAATTTCAAGATAAAAATATAAAATTAATAGCCCAAAAAGGCTTCCGTACATATGTATACATGTTTATCTTCAGTGATGCGTAACATATTTACGATAGAGTCAGTGATTGAGTGAGTGAGTGAGTGGGTCGGTGGGTGGGTTTGGATGACTGAGTGAGTGAGTGGGGACGGTGGCACAGTGGGGTGACACCGTGGGGACATACTCCGACACGAATCAACACGACTGTATTCCTATCAAAACAGGCGGCCACGTTGCTATCTCATCTGTTCAGAAGGGTTTTCTATTTATAAATCTCTGTTCAGCTCAAATATTATTTGAATTGATTTTTAACAGAGCAGATGCATGTAAATTAAAAGTACAGACCTTTTCGCAAAACAAACTCGTTCATGTCTTCTAAATCAACATCTCGTCACCATGTGGTGCCCGCGTCTCGCCGCAACTGTTCATTCGCGCATGTCGAAAAAACATGAAAATTTCAAAGCTAATGCTTCAAGCTTAAAGTGCAAATACAGAACGTACTAATGTACATGTTTAAAACTTTATTTCTAAGACAGTCACTGATATGGACTGAACAAATAAACACTGAACCTGCCCTACAGGTATGACTGCACGGAAGCATGCCGAGCCACGTCTGGCCCACGATTTATGGTGTTCTACAGCACTAACGGCTCCTTCAACATTTCAAATAGGCGTTCCTTGTAAAACTCAGTATCAAGAGTAGTGTTTTGTTCATTGCGTGTACTATAATACGACGAACTGTTAATGATTGGGTGCGGAAAACCAGTGGCTGAAAGCATGAACACCTAAATAAGGGAACGATGACATACACTTGGGCGATTGATTTAGTGACTCAGTGGGTGAGTGAGTGAGTATGGTTTTACGCCGCTTTTAGCAATATTCCAGCAACATCACCGCGGGGGACACCACAAATGGGCTTCACTTATTGTACCCATGTCGGGAATCGAACCCGGCCTTCGGCGTGACGAGCGAACGCTTTAACCAGTAGGCTACCCGACCGCCCCTGACTGTGTGAGAGTGGGCTTCACATATTGAACCAGTGTGGGGATGGAGTGAGTGAGTGGTTTAGCGATAGAATGAGTGAGTGAGTGAGTAAGTGAGTGGATGAGTGAGTGAAATGGGCTTTACATATTGTACCCATGTGGGGAATCGAATCCGGTCTTTCGGCGTGACGAGCGAACGCTTTAACCAGTAGGCTACCCCACCGCCCCGACAAGCACAAGGAAATAACTACCAATTCAGTATGAGAGAACGTAGGAAGGTGAACGAGTGTGTGATTGTTCAAAGTGATTTACGATCACGAGTGGATTGATTTAACGTCGCTTTGTTAACTATTTGATAGCTTATCAGCTAAATGAGGAAGGAAATCGTGACGCGAACACCTGGTTTCGTCACCGATTTTTAGTGTTCCATTTATATAATTTTCACCCCTATTTGCCTTTTACGCCCAGTGGGACTGTCTCGTTGGATAATAGAGACTGGTTATTCTCTGGCGTTGACGTTTTATATTTAGACGTTAGAACATGGATCTCGGGTGTAATTCTGACAGACCAAGGATCATAATCGGCGCTTCACTCCCATGATCAGCGGATCCGGGTATTGCTACGTAACGTAACTCTACACGTAGAATTGAGATGCCTGAGACAACCGGCTAATTGTGTTCCCTTCGAACACAAGTAGACACACCTTCGATTATCCAGTGTATTATGTGGCCATTCTATTACGAGAAATATAATAGAATGGAGATATGACACACTGGATAATCGAGGATGAAATGGGAAACTAAGATGGCCACATGTTGGAATCAAACTCGGGGAAGCTTGATTAAGTGAGTTGGGTATGACACCGATTTTAACAGTTTACCAGTTATATAACGGCTTGTCATCCTTATGTGGGAGGAAAGCCAAATGTGATGCAGGTCTCAGACGTTTACCACTTTGGTGAAACCCACGAGCACGGGTATGGTACTGACAAATCTTGACACATAATCGGGGCGAACCGGGATTCGAACCAACAATCATAGGTTTCTTCCGTGCCCAAGGGACGCAACTCTGCACAACGAACCACACTATCATCCATAGCTTCGAAAGCTGCCGAAAGCACTGGTTGTGTATTAGCCGCGACTATAAGCTGACAAGCCGTGAAATACATTTTATAGCCGCAATGAAACCCAGCTCACTTACTCAAGTGGGCGCGGGGGGTGGGGTAGCCCAATTGTTAAAGCGTTCTCTCACCATGCCGAAGGCCCGGGTTTGATTCCCCACATGGGCACAATGTGTGAAGCTCATTTCTGGTGTCCCCCGCCATGATATTGCTAGAATAATGCTAAAAGCAGCGTAAAATATAATTGACTCACTCACTCAAATGGGCTCGGTCGTTTCAGATTTACTCCAACTAGTGTCCCCTGGATCAAATTTGTTTTGTTTGTTTGTTTGTTTATTTAACGTCGCACACAGCAATATTCCAGCTATATGACGGCGGTCTGTAAATAATCGAGTTAGAACAAGACAATCCATTGATTGACATCATGACCATCGATCCCTGCAATTGACATGCATCAACCAAACACCCGATCCCGTTAGTCACCTCTTACGATAAGCATAGACGCATTTTACGGGAAGCATGGGTTGCTGAAGACCTATTCTACCCCGGATCTTCACGGGTGTCCCTAGTTCACAAGCCGTATCCAGCCATAACACTCAATGGTGAACAAAGTCCAGAGGTCTTTTTATTACAATTATATACAATTCACAAAGTGTATGGAGAAGTTCTAAAAAAAACACACACTCCATATTGAACCGTTACACTCAACTGAATGCCTGCCCAGACAGGGTTAGAAACTGTGTTGACGACTGTTTACACAAAATTGTCACTTCAAAAGATTTAATCTTCACAGTGTAAATATATGCACTTTACGAGTCCTGCCTCCGAGCAAATAATCTTTGAACATTTTCTTTGTCATTAATACTGCCAGAGGTGACGCGTGTCCTTGAGAAAGTCTGGATATATGAGCCTTTGAGTTGGAAAAAAACACATAAATATCATGTAGTGACGAATTGGTAAACATATTAAAGTCTAGGTATATGTGGTTGTGAAATGGAAGATGTGAGGTGAGATTCAATTTAGATGTTACATGCTGGAGATTGCGTGGCCACACACTGAATGATCGAATAGCTGATGTTTTTAAATATAGATCTCGCCACATGAAAGGGAATCACGAATTATTGCGATTATTAATTATGATGTGTGTTCTGATACTTATAAAGTGAGAATTCCATGGAAATGGTATAACTCACTCACTCACTCACTCACTCACTCACTCAGTTACAAGTGATATTCAGCAACCCATGCTTGTCGTAGGAGGCGTCTGACGGGATCGGGTTGTCAGGCTCACTGACTTGGTTGATGCATGTCATCCCAATTGCGTGGATCGATGCTCATGATGTCAATCATTGGATTGTCTGGTCCAGACTCGATTATTTACAGACAATCGTCATATAACTGGAATATTGCTGAGTGCGGCGTTAAACAACAAATAGGCAATCAAAAACAAAACATTACTAGGATTAGTGCTAAAGCAAAATACAGCCTCATTCCCTGACACTACAATAAATGAGGCTTGTCAGTATCTAGATGCAATTTCATAAAAACGATGTGCTCGCTCACTCAATCCTTTCATCTTGTTTTAAAGATGGTAAACGTTCTTTGATGTCATGGTATCAGATATTTATCATCTTGAAAACATTGAAACCACGTTTATTATAGTTCCGTATGCATCAATGTCAGGTATTAATTTGCTACATGACAAGGCCTATGCTAATTCATAATTGCCATATCATGACACGCTGCCACTCAGACTGACACGGGTTATCCTCAGCATGAGTGCACGTTAACCATCAATCAATCATAAATTGTTTAAATCGTGCCACACCTCAGCTACACATCACCATTGCTAGGTGTAGCGCATTGCACGTATTTTATTGATCTACTGTAAACTAGGTCGCCACCGTATCCTGGCGATATAATCGATCTCAGGTAAATAAAACCATCTGTCCGCCATTTCCCGACAAGATGCCGGTCAAACAACAGGTAGGTTCCGATCGTGTGCTTGCTGACTGAGAACGCTATTTCCAATGCACGTGCATGCACGAGATTCACGTAGATCCAGACACCTGTTGAAAGTGACAACAGTGCATGCTTTTCACATTCACATGCACGTGAAGTCCGTGGAGACTGACAGGTGTTATTGACGAGATATGGTAATTGACTAATTTCGATATTGCAAGGCACAAAATTGTGTCGGGTGGTTGGCAAAATTATTGTTTCTCGTGTGTGTATACGTACATTTAGGATAATGCACTAATCACTAGCACATAGGCTTTATGATGATTTCGACAATTACTCGTTGTTTTAATGAGTTTGCTTTTGACAGTTTTATGTCTATAAACATTTTACCGAGTGCATACATGCCAACAATGTTTACATATCAGTATTCAATAATTCGATATCAAACCTGTGACGACTTAACCTGTCAGTGTTTATTTATCAATTCGATCTGATGCCCATGCTACTAACTGTAAACAACATGTCAACCCTTGAAAACATTCCGAAAATGTGTTTTCATATATCATGTACTAACTTCTATAAATGCATTAACTATTACTGTACACCGAGGTTAAATTATCGAACATAATCAGCTAAAATATATACTTGGCTTTCACGTATTTAATTTGAATAAATTGGCAATATTTCCAACTTCAAACAGCGCTTAAAACCCCGTGAAGATCCGGGTTAGGATTGGTCTCCAGGAACCCATGCTTGTCGTAAGAGAAATCGGCGACTAACGGGATCGGGTGGTCAGGCTCGCTGACTTGGTTGATGCATGTCATTGATCCCAATTGCGTGGATCGATGCTCTTGATATCAATCACTGGATTGTCTGGTCCAGCCTCGATTATTTACAGACCGCCGACTTATAGCTGTACTATTGCTGAGTGCGGCGTTAAACAACAAACAAACAAACATTACAATGAAAACGTCAGTATTGGTTTATTTAAGTGCAACAAATGTAATGATAATACAGTGAATACCATTTCCTTATAGTTTGTCAATTTTATACGGGTTGTTTGTTTGTTTGTTGTTGAACGCCGCATTCAGCAATATTCCAGCTATATGACGGCGGCCTGTAAATAATAGATTGTAATGAGCATCGATCCACGCAATTGAGATACGATGACATGCATCAACCAAGTCAGCGCGCCTGACCACCCGATCCCGTTAGTCACCTCTTACGACAAGCAAGTCGCTTTTTACGGCAAGCATGGTGTGCCGAAGACCTATTCTACCCCGGATCTTCACGGGTCCCATTACATACGGAAAACAGAAGACTATACGCCCCTAGTTACTGTTACATGTATCCATCACGAACATATTCAATCCGCTTTTAGCAACTAAGAATGTTAAACTCATAAATAAATATTGCTACATATTTTGAAAAGACATCAGCCTGTTTAATGTAACATGAATAGGTTATTGAGATATATACACAATGTCCACCAGCCATGTACAAAAACATTGTCTTATTTATTGTACTCTTGGCCATGTGACCTTTGTTAGCGGAAAATAACTTCAACCTAAACATCACGTATTTTATTGACATGAAGTCGATAACATGACGGAAATCGTTTTGGTGAGGTATTTTTTAATAAGATTTAGAGAACGAAACAAACATTGAACAGGTTTCATATAATCAACCTTTCTAATGTGATGCTCAAGCGTGATTTAGCAAAAGTTGTTCTCTGAATCAGAGAGTACATTTCCAGTAACTACCCCGTTGTAACGCCCGGGTCCTCGCTTATAACGCCACATGCCAACAGATGCAGGTACTACTGTAGGAATTGTTTAGGTACTATTTCAACCTGTTATCGATAGTATTGATCTTCTGTGACAAAAGATGCATTGTGAACGGTGTTTTCGCCTTAGTAAACAATATAAGGCTTGTTAAATTAAATTTCTTGTTTCCCTTGGCCCGCCAGCACACAATATATATTTGTTATTCTAAATAGGTTTAATAATCTATTCAAATTTCGCTTTTGTACCTCCAGTTGCAGGGGGAGTGGCCCAAAGAGGTCACTTGGTACCACAGAATCAAATTTACCTTTATTGATGTGTAACCTACAAAATAAATGGACTACAAAAATAATATTTCTCTCCTTACCCAGTCAATCATGAAGAAAGCCTTGAAAAACTATACTTTTTTAACAGGCCTCATATTCACATGGCAGTAAACCTGGGTACGACAAACCAGTGGTCGATAGGGTGAGCTTCCTGTGGTATCAGTGCACGTGTCCTAACCATACCAAGCAACCATTGTGGCCACCGGCTCTTCATTTTACTCGGGACTGTGAAGGATACGGAGAAGGGAGTGGGTTATATTGTGGAGTATCTTATGTCCATCCCAGGTCTCGTAGCAAGTCGGGGGCCCTATACGCGGTGTAATGGATAGTGTCTGCCCGAAGAGCTGAAAGTCGGTGGTTCGATCCCCTTGCGGCGTCAGCCAAAACCCGTTGAAAGATGTTACTTGCTGTTGCGTCCCGTGACGATTCCGGGTTAGGATTGGTCGTCAGCAATGCATGCTTGTCGTAAGAGTAATCGGCGACTAACGGAATCGGGTGGTCAGGCTCGCTGACTTGGTTGATGCATGTCATCGTATCCCATTTGCGTAGATCGAAGCTCATGATGTCAATCACTGGATTTTCTGGCCCAGATTCGATTATTTCTGAGCGCGGCGTTAATTAACAAACAAACAGAACTTGGTGTTACTTGCAATTCAGGGATATAACAGAACTGGTCGGCTCTGAGTCGTATGCTGCACGAGTCTGAGTGGGATATCCAAGTTAATTAACATCATGGTGTCACAATTGCAGTCTTGTCCGGTCCAGTGCAAGCAGGCATACACGTACACGTGAAACAAACGTGAACCCAACTTAAACCACATATTACATCCTAGCAAGTCTAGCTTATTTAAATAGGCTCGTCAAGATGAAATGTATGTTATATATATTTTTATATAGATAGACACTCAATATTTTAAGGACTATATTTAAATCGATAGAGGGACTTAATGTCCCTTTATTCCAACGTGTGGCCAAAATGTCAGTAAATATTTTCGAACGTATTACTGGAGACAAATGATCTTTCTCAAAACAAAAATAAATTAAATAGCGAGAAAAGTGAGGTTTCTGAGGTTTCATTAATCTATTACAAAATTGAAACATAAAAATATAATACAAAATGTAAAAAAGAAATTAATACTTCGAAAATCCAATTAATTCCATTCTTATAAGGCATTCATGCCACAGCTTAAAACAAAAATGGCCGTTTGCTTTCGAACTTTATTTCATGTTCCCTTGTTAGTAAAATTATTTTAATTAAAGACAGATATCTTGGAACTTGAATACATGAAAATAAGAAATAACATCAGTTCGATTGTGTTGGTGTGTCCACATATTATTGATGAATCCGATACCATCGCCACCATTGAAGAGGCCCCAATACCACATAATCCCCCATAACCTGAATTGTCATGTTCTTAAAGGCCCATTGATAAAACTCTACACTAGTATCGGACCTAGTTTGAAAAGCATTCACTTGAGTGAATGACACCTAACTTCAAGCGTGGGCCTCGGATTTAGAGGGGTGAACTGGCGAAGCGTCAGATATTGGAGGTATGGTGTTTACATTTGTTTGACTATAGTACACATTATGCACGTACTCTAGTAAATGCGACAGGATATTGACTACCATAAAAGTGACTGCTATCGTTAATAACGGTCGACTGCTTGTTAAATCCAATTACCCCGACCTAGCGACAGTTCAAACAGTCTACAGGAGGCCGACGAAATGTCGTCTGCTTCTGGTAGCGCGTGCTGTGGTGTCGTCTGCTTGTAGGCCAGGTTGGTGACGTTTGCTTTCAATCAATCAATGGTCGTGTTGCCTTGAGCATGTTTTGCTCGAGATTTACTCACGCTGCAGGTAAAAAAACCCGCTAAGGTTATCTTCTTTCTATTCAACAGGCGTTTTCGGAGAGGCGGGTCGTAGGCAAGTCCTATCTGAATGACAATGTCGCTTGGTCGGAGCCTGTGGCTAAAAATAGCCATCTCGGCTCGAGCAGACGAGTTGAGGAGTACAGTGGGAGACGGTCGGTCGCGAATTTAAGGACAGACACGAAAATGGTCCCTGAACAAATATCCGAAACAGTAGCCGTTGTGAAAGTTCCTAATTACGAAGAGAAGTATGTTGGAAGTGTGCTGGACCTGACTGCCATGAAACGCTACAATGACAAGGTGTGCTTCGAGCCGGCCATGACGCCCGTGCATTTCGCTCAGACTCTTATTTGCTACAAAAACTCGACTCGTAAGAGATTTGTGAGCCGAACATTTTATGAACCGAGAGTAAAGCCGAAACGTTTTGCCGAGACGACGATTGTCTACCCAAAGCATCCGGAGAAGAGTTTTGTGAGTTTTCTGGATTATCACATCGACGAATGTAGGAAGTGGTTTAAAACATGCATGGAGTTTAAGGCCAAGACCTACACGACAACAAAGATAGGTTTGGGAATGAAGAAAGACACGCATGTTAACAAAGTTAACGAAAGCGACAACTCGCCAGGTGCATCACAGGTGTTTATTCCCCGCTTCAACAACGATGGTTCATCGTACGAAAGAAAATTCAAGTTTGCTCTGAAACCAGATATTAACCAAAACACGAATGGACCCATCAACGGATATTGAAACAAGCTGTGTGTAGGTTATAATATTGGAAGCTATTATTACGGATACGTGACGAACGCCGTGAAAGTGTGTGAACAAAGGATGACAAGTGTTATTAGTTGTTTGTTAATACGGTATGCGTCAACATGACCTTAGGTCACGAATTCAAACAGTTTTGTTGAGAAATGGATTACCGTTTTTTAAACTATTCGTCGCCTTTGTTGCCAAAAGTTGATATACCACACCAATATCAAAGAGAGAGTGTTGTGTACATATGAAGAGGATTCTGTCTGTCCGCCACAATGTGGTGGCGTTATGTGTTGGTGGGAGCGTCGATATATGGCTTATTAACATAGCATCAAGGAAGGGGATTTATGTAGCCAGGCAAGACGTTTTCCTCGTAACATTATACTCATCCACCATCGACATGAATATTCATATTGTCAAAATTATGCAACACGTTTTTACGTGGATTAACATGAAATGACATTTACGACACCGCTGTAGACATATATATTTATATCACTTATGTATCATGTATATATCATGTACGGTTGTGACTAGAATTTAGAATTCCTTTGTTTAGTCATCACACCTCTCTTCATGTACCCGCTGTCTTAAGGCCAGTTAAAATATATTCCTGTTGTTGTTTTTTAAATTTGACTGGGGGCGGTTGTACAGTCTGGAGGTTAAGGCGTTCGCTCGTCACGCCAAGGACCCATGTTCGATTCCCGACATGGGTACAATGTGTGAAGCCCATTTCAGGTGTCCCCCTCCGTGATATTGCTGGAATATTGCTTAAAGCGGCGTAAAACTAAATTCACTCACTCAAATTTGACGGAGTTTCAAATCTATGAGCGAGCCTGCTTTTTTTGTACCAGATGACCTTCTGGCCCGCCCCCGTAGTTCAAGGTTTAAGAAGTCAAAATCAGGTGAAAAAGAAATGGGTTTTTTCCGAACAGTGCTGAAAACGTTTTTGGAAAACATACATGGGCAGGTAGGTCATGAGAAATAAGACATTTATTTTGACAAGCGTAACCTTGCGACTGACTAGCATTACGTTTAATATGCTTCTAATTGCCAAGAGCAGGTCTCCGATGCGTGAAACTTAACAGGACCACAATTCTTAACAAAATAGGCCCCATGGCAATATAGTTCCGCCAAATCTCATCGTTTTCTTATATATATAGGTTACTTCACCCAATAGTTGGCAAGTCAATCTGTAGCTCTGGTGTTTGTTAAAACTTTAAAAAAAAATTCATTTATATATCCTAGTCGCCATTGATAATATACTGCACAGACCACTTTAAGTTTTTCAAAAGGCTATACGTCGTTTCTATGTACACAGTTGGTTGAAAAGACGATATCGTTTCGGTCTCCTAACGACAGTGCTATGGTGAATGATGTATACAAACTAGTACTCGTTTATTATGACACCACGATGCCTGTAATCTAATTGATTTGAGGTAATCGGTCATGTGTGATTAATACTGGTCTCTGGTGTATTCATAGACTTCCATTATCTCTCGGTGGAAAGATCCAGGTCGACTTGTTGAAGGTGAAGATTCAACCCTCTGGGCTTGAGCCTAATGTAATGGATGCATGTTTACTCATGCATTTAGTTAAAATTGTTCTGCCCCATTGGGATAGATTTAAACCATTGACTTTGTCAAAACATTAGATTGATCTCAGTTTTAAATGAACTGCTTTCAAACAAAGATACGACCCTTGTATTTTAGACACAAGTCCGCCTGACCAATGGTCTGTAGTTTAGGTCCAAACTCTTCAAAGCAACGCCCACTCCACCTTTTAGACCAACACCCGTTAAACCAAACCCCTCTCCACCTGTTAGGCCCATGGGGCACGGGTGGCCCAGTTGTCTAAGGCGCCGCAATTTGCTGTGCAGAGTTGTGGCCCTTGGGCACGCCAGAAACCTATGATTAAGGGTTCGAATCCCGTTTCGCCCCGAATATGTTTCTAGGTTTGTCAGCACCATACCCGTACTCGTGGGTTTCACCAAAGTGCTTAACGTCTAAGACCTGCATCATTTCGGGCTTTCCTCCCACATTAAGCTGACACGCCGTGATATAACTGGAATACTGTTAAAAGCGGCGATAACTCACTCACTCACTGTTAGACCCAAACCCGTCCGTCCCATCCCGTGAGAGCGAGGATGAGTGGGGAGAATGTCACGTTATGTCAAACTTAGGGCACACCACTGCAGTCACAGCAGAGCTTTCAATTCCAAGTTATGCAGTAGGGTGGTGTTTAAAATGTCACGATGTTTGGAATGCCCTCCTGTCAGCTTTTTCAAATGTCAAAAGTCTTCATTTTTTTCCCTATTGTTTAATGAAGAGCATATTTGAACATTGTGAAATACGATCGGCACGTGACTCGTCCAGTGGGTGACACAATGCGGAGCTGTATGAAACAAACAGTGTGGTCAGCAATGTCGAACTGACACTGCAAAGTCATTGATACATGCCCCACATGTGTACATCGTGTTAACGGTATTACACAGGTTACTTCATGTTTGCTTACAAAATTCCCATAAAAATAAACCAAGCCTTAAAACATATATTCTTGTGCTTTCCAACCAGAAATGTGAATGTCGTAATGATATAGGTATGCCATCAGTCAGTGTCACGTGTCACTTGTATTATTCAAACGTCGGGTTGTGTTGAGCTTGCAAATTCAGACAAAGATTACAGTGTACGTCATGGTATAGAGAATACATGTGTTCCAGGGCTTCATTTTCAAATTAATACAGTTGCAGTGTTTATGTCCTACTCGAGACACGGAGACCTTTCACGTTTACAGATTTCATTTAATGTACATCTATTTTGAATACCTCTTCCTCCATCTTTCATTCTTTCTCTTCCCCATGACAACACGCTTCCTCCTGTTCCTTTGAACTTATTTATTCTTCTTTAGTTGAATCTTCTTTGAAGTTCAAACGATAAACTCACAACGTCGATATAACCGTGTCAAAAAAAGGAATGGTTTGAAAAAAATGTGCAAAGGCATGCGATATGTCTGTTCGCTGTGCAGAGTTGCGTCCCTTGGGCACGTCAGAAACCTATGATTGTGGGTTCGAATCCCGGTTCGCCCTGATTATATTTCTAGATTTGTCAGCACCATACTTGTCTCGTGGGTTTCACCAAAGTGGTAAACGTCATGGACCTGTATCACTGGATATAACTGTAATACGATACAAAAGCGGGTTTAAACCCAACTCACTCACTCACGTTACGTCCACTCATGTAATGGATTCGCTACACAACCCGCATTGTCATAATCGGAGCTGTTTTCTTTTGTTTGTTTCTCTCGAGGAGACTCGTTTCACAAACCATACCTTCAAATCCCCTTCTCGTACTCTCTCTGTGGGGGCTGTTGGGTGGCCTAGTGGTTAAAGCGTTCGCTCGTCACGCCGAAGACCCGGGTTCGATTCTCGACATGGGTACAATTTGTGAAGCCCTTTTCTGGTGTCCGCCGCCTGATATTGCTGGAATATTGCTAAAAGCGGCGTAAAACTATACTCACTCACTTCTATCCGTTCTTCTGTGATATAGTTTGTTTACGTGTCTCGCGGTGTTTTAGAATCTCATATTAACCTCACTTGTAATAACCTTCATTTTAGTGTGATTGACAAGCTGTCATTGACGTGAGTGAATCAGAGCGTGGAGATACATGTCTGAAACTTGCATCTTCAAACTCATGTCAGTTTCATAATAACTCATTCATTCTCCGGCCAGCGTATACACACATATCTGAACCTCATTGGTCCTGTTATATATAATAAAGCTTTCACTTTGTACTGACTGCCACTCTTGTGTTATTATTTTTAGTTTGTTGTTTAACGCCATACTCAGCAATGTCAAGCGATAGAGCGTCCACCCGGAGAGCGGAAGGTTCGGGGTTTGATCCCCGGCCGCGTCATACCAAATGACGTTAAAATATGGTACCTGTTGTTACCTGTCTGCTCAGCATTAAGGGGCTAAATAAAACAAGGACTGTTCGACTCGGAGTCAGCATACTGTGTTTGAGTGGGGTGTTCATGTTAAACTGCGGCATGGTATCTCGGTGGGCTAGCACTATAAAATCGGCATTAGTCCGGACTTGTACAAGCACACGCCCGCACGACGTTAAACCCCACCTCACCTCACCTCACCTCACCTCACCTTACCTCACCTCACCTCAGCACTGTTCCATAGAATCGGTCAGTAATAATAAGAGCGGGGTGTCGGTGGTTCGATCGCCGGCCGCGTCATACCAAAAGACGTTAAAACATGTCCTTGTTACCCTGCCTGGCGCTCGGTATGAAGGGACTGGTTGGCTCTGATTCAGCATACTGTCTGACAGTCGGCTAGCACTATAAAACCGGTATTAGTCTGGGCATGTACAAGAAGTCACACACAAACAGCACGCACGTCGCTATAGAAGTGAAGCAATCTTAAACGCGACGTTAAACTTCATTTCACCTCGCCTTTCACCCACCGCTGCTCATAACATCAGCCAACGGTTTGTCGGATCCGACGGTGTCTGACGTTGCTCATGATATCACTCACTGGTTTGTCTTGTCTGTCCCGATTCTTTCCAGGCCGTGGTATAGCTGGAATATTACCGAAAATTACTTTGAGTTAAAAGTCATTTTAATATTAAACTAGTTTGACGAAACCGGATGGCATTCGCTGCATACTTTGCCTTATTCGATATAATCGAAGTCTTTTATTCATGTACAATCACGGGAATCAAGATTATTATTATCGACTCTTCGCTATATCCAGAGTTGTATGTAAACGAAGCTGAATTTATCAAAGCATTGCTAAATTTGCTTTGTTTTTTTTCACGTGCTTTCGTTAATTCAGCCATGCATACATACGATAAGTTCTAGTTCTGCAAGTGCATCTTTTACCCGTGGGCGGAATCACGGAAGAGTCCATCTATTTGACACGTGGTGGTGAGGTTGTAATAGTGACATGTCTGCAACATAATGGGACATTCAAATGGACTGATCGGTTATTGACGAAAGTGACATATTATTTGTTTGTTTGTGGTTTAAAGCCGCACTCAGCAATATTCCAGCTGTATGACGGCCGTCTGTAGAAATCGAGTCTGGACCAGACAATCAAGTGATTGACATCATGAGCATCGATCTACGCAATTGGGATACAATAACATGTGTTAACCAGGTCAGCGAGCCTGACCACCCGATTCCGTTTTACGACAAGCTCACAAATCATGTTTCACTTGCTGAAGACAAGTAACATACACTGTATTAAGTGGTGCCAGGAGTAAGTGAGTGAGTTGGGTTGGGTTTAAGGCCGCTTTTCACATTATTCCAGTTATATCGCGGCGTGTCAGCTTAATGTGGGAGGAAAGCCCGAAGTGATGCAGGTCTCAGACGTTTACCACTTCGGTGAAACCCACGAGCACGGGTATGGTGCTGACAAACCTAGAAACATAATCGGGGTGAACCGGGATTCGAACCCACAATCATAGGTTTCTGGCGTGTCCAGGGGACGCAACTCTGCACAGCGAATCGCGGCGCCTTAGACGACCGGGCCACCCGTGCCCCCTTGGTGCCAGGAAATGTCAAGATGTGAACCGCTAGAATATCTATGATCGCTGATGTGTTCACAAATATTCAATTTTTCATTCAGTTATTCTCCCGATCAATATGTTAATTTGTGCATCCTGTTTTAATCCCAGGTGTGGCACAGTTCTCTGAGGAGACTTGTAGGTGTACCAGAAACATATGATACCAAGATTATGTTTCTAGGTTTGTCAGCACCATACCCGTGCTCGTAGGTTTCACCTAAGTGGTAAACGTCTGCGACCTGCATCACTCCGGGCCTTCCTCCCACATTAAGCTGACACGTCGTGGAACAACTAGAATACTGTTCAAAGCGGCATAAATCCCGGGTCGCCCTGATTAAGTTTCTAGATTTGTGAGTACCATACCCGTACTCGTGGGTTTCACCAAAGTGGTAAACGTCTGAGACCTGCATCACTTCAGCCTTCCCTCCCACATTAAGCTGACACGCCGTGATATAACTGGAATACTGTTAAAAGCGGCGTTAAACCCAGTTTAATTACCCATTCACTAAACAACATATCCCAGATAGCCCATCCATCCCTGAAATGCTGTTTAAGGTTTCATTCTATCGTCTAGTGAGTGAGTATGGTTCTACGTGGCTTTAAGCAATATTCCAGCAGTATCACGGCGGGGGACACCAGAAATGGGCTTCACACATTGTACCCATGTCGGGAATCGAACCCGTGTCCTCGGCGTGACGAGCGAACGCTTTAACCACTAGGCTACCCCACCGCCCCCGTCTCGTGCGTCGTCTTTAGGGATAAAGCGTGCACGCGTTACACCGAAAACACAGATTCTGTTCCCCACGTGGGTAAATTTGTGAAGCCCATTCAATGTGCCCTCTGTCCTAATAACGCTTACATATACTCACACTGTCATTCTATCTTAGAGACCCGTGAAGATCTGGGTTGGAATAGGTCTTCAGCAACCGTCTTCGTGCTTGCCGTAACAAAAGCGGCTATGCTTGTCGTAAGAGGCGACTAACGGGATCGGGTGGTCAGACTCGCTGACTTGGTAGATGCATGTCATTGTATTCCAATTGCGTAGATCGATGCTCATGATGTCAATCACTGGATTATCTGGTCCTAACTCGATTATTCACAGACCGCCGTCATATAGCTGGAATATTGTTGAGTGCGTCGTTAAACAAACAAATTCTATCGTTATAGAAACGACTTAAGAACAAAAAAACTTCATAGATTTGTCAGTATGCAGATAACAAAGGTATCAATGTGTTTCTCCATGTTCCTGTATAAATCAAGATTTTTTATTGATTCAGAAAATAAGCCATGGCTTAGTTGTTAACGGTACTGTATTATTCAGGATTTGTTTCAAATAATCAATGCCCTCATCCAATATGGTTGCAGTCAATAATTAAACGCCACACCACTGACAGCTTGGCCTGGTGTACACCTGTGGCGTATGCACGCTCCGTGCAGTCTGTTGCTGGTAGCCATCAGAGTAAATAATATACCAGCCGTGCACGTGGGAGGAGCTGTGGCCATGCAAACGTGCCTGTGTGTCTAACATTTCCCTGGCTGTGCGTGTGTTTTTATAGCAGTGGAGTATGCAGTGATGAAGGGTGTGTCCGGTGTATTGATGGATGGTATGTTTGCATGGAGTGTGTGATTCTGTGCAGTCTGGTGGTGTGATCGATGCACCGCCCGTGTGCAACACTGCAATCTGTTCGATGTCTCGAGATGGGTTCAAGCTGATACCATGGTTACATCTCTGTCTGTTGAGTCTGTTACTGTAATGACATCTCTGTCTGTTGAGTCTGTTACTGTAGTGACATCTCTGTCTGTTGAATCTGTTACTGTAATGACATCTCTGTCTGTTGAGTCTGTTACTGTAATGACATCTCTGTCTGTTCAGTCTGTTACTGTAATGACATCTCTGTCTGTTCAGTCTGTTGCTGTAATGACATCTCTGTCTGTTCAGTCTGTTACTGTAATGACATCTCTGTCTGTTCAGTCTGTTACTGTAATGACATCTCTGTCTGTTCAGTCTGTTACTGTAATGACATCTCTGTCTGTTCAGTCTGTTACTGTCATGACATCTCTGTCTGTTCAGTCTGTTACTTTCATGACATGTTGCCTGTTTTATTTGTTATTGTGATTTTATTTATGTCTTTTCAGCCTGTTACTGTGATGACGACCCTTTACATCCTGGCAATGTGATGAAATGTGTGTGTGTGGTGTGTTGTCGGTGTGTGTATGTATGCATGTGGGACTGCCTATGTAACTATGTGTGTGTGTGGTGTATTTGTGTATGTATGAGGTTTTTTTGTGTATGTACGTATGTTCGTGTATGTATGTGTGTCTGTGTGTGACGGTTGTGTAAATGGGTTTTAACGTCTCTTCCAATATTATTGCACTTATATAGCGACGCACATGCACGAGTGTGTGTATCTGTGTGTGCAAACTGTTTCTTGTGTGACATGCGTCAGTCCTGCAACCGTGTGTTGTCAACCGTTCAGATAACTCTACTAGAACATTCCGTTACAGAATACCCCTAGTACCCCTGCGCGTCGTAAAGAACACAATGAGAATCGGGTGGTCACAATGGGGCATGACCGCCTTCGTGGTCTAGTGGTAGAGCGTCCGCCAGGAGAGCGGAAGGTCCGGGGTTCGATCCCCGGCCGCGTCATACAGAAAGACGTTAAAAGATGGTACGTGTTGTTACCCTGTCTGGTGCTCGGCATTAAGGGGCTAAAACAAGGACTGGTCGGCTCGGAGTCAGTATACTGTGTCTGAGTGGGGTATTCATGTGAAACTGCGGCATGGTATCTCAGTGAGCTAGCACTATAAATCGGCATCAGTCCGGACTAGTACAATCAGCCACACAAACACACACACGTACATGCACGTCGCTATATAAGTGCAATAATCTTGGACGCGACGTTAAACCCCATTTCATCTCACCTCACCTCACAATGGGGCAACTGATCGACTGTCAGCCTCTGTACCCCGACGTTATCACCCCCTAGTTCCCCTGGCCCAGGTCATTTACTGTTCGCTCAGTGGACACGTCCCACAACATGGCGCGTCCTATGCCATCTGTCACACCTTCAGCTGATCTATTGTACGCAGTCACCGTGCACAGAATACAATTAAGTATAATTCCAGCTTTGTAAGAATGCGTGACGAGTACGCCACTCAACGCTCCCGTTAACTCCACGAGGTGTTCCTGCAGGTTCCTTTACGTGTCAAAAGAAATGTACACGGTCGTATTATAACATCGATATACCTATAGCGTGATTGGGAATATTTTATTCAATCGAATGCATTTCATAGGTTATTATAGCCATATTATTGCATAGTCCACATTCTTTCGCCTTGTTGATGTTGAATCAGTTAGCATTGTTATCGGAGCTGGTGTACGGTGTTGTTGAGCATGCCGCACTGGTCATGGGATCGGCTTTCTCTGTTCTGTTGTGCTGGGTTGTGCTGGGTTCTATGCATTGTTAGAAAGAGGTGAGGTGAAATGGGTTTTAACGTCGCGTCCAAGATTATTACACTTATATAGCGACGTGCATGTACGTGTGTGTGTTTGTGTGGCTGCTTGTACTAGTCCGGACTGATGCCGATTTATTGTGCTAGCTCACTGAGATACCATGCCGCAGCTTAACATGAATACCCCACTCAGACACAGTATACTGACTCCGAGCCGACCAGTCCTTGTTTTAGCCCCTTAATGCCGAGCGTCAGACAGGGTAACAATAAGTACCATCATTTAACGTCTTTTGGTATCGAACCCCGGACCTTCCGCTCTCCGGGCGGACGCTCTACCACTAGACCACGGAGGCGGTCCTTGTTAGAAAGAGATCTTATGACTGTAATTGATCTTGACAATCCGTGACGTGCGGCGTCGGTATTACGTTGAAACATACCATTGGTAGTATCAGTCTGAGCGGCAACGAAGGATTAACGCATTTTCATACTCTGACACAAGGCGCATTGATCTAGGGCACAGCAATTCACTGTGCAGAGTTGTAGTCCTTATCCATACCAGGATCCGGTGATCGTTGGTTCGAATACAGATTTTCCCTGACTATGACACACGTATTACTGAAAACATGTTTTGTGTTTTGCTTAATGCCGCAATCGGCGATATTCCAGCAATATATGACACCGACAGGCTGTGAATAACTTATTCTAGACCTGACAATCCAGTGATCGATATTGTGAGCGACCATCCACGCCATTTGGGTACGATGACAAGTCAACGAGCCGGTCCACCCTATCCCTCTAGTCGCCTCTTACGACAAGCCAAGGTTGCTGGGGACCTATATTCTTACCGTAATTCCAGAGGAGTTTGAAGTAGTAGGAGCGGTTAACTCGAAGCCCAATGTCTGAGATTGGAACCGTTTAAGACGAGGTCCCCGGAAAAGCCTCAGCGGCACTCAAGTCCAACATAGAACTACGCTTGTCTCGACCAACGGATAGCTCGACGTATTTGCGACGGACTCACTGAGTTAATGGGTTCTCATTACTACATCTCAATATGACGACACTGAGCACTGTTAACGACGCCAATGTTATGATGTGACCTTATTTTAGAAAGTAAGACATCTAATGTATTCTCCTTAGAAAACTTCTTTTCAGACCGCCGTCATATAGCTGGAATATTGCTGAGTGCGGCGTCAAACAACATACAAAAGCATGTCAACGACGGTGTGAACCCTTGCTCACAATGCCAATCGCTGGGTTGTCTGGTCCAGACCCGATTATTTACAGGTCGCTATCATTCTTATATAAGTTAACGCTTTATCAGAGAAAAAATATTATACAGTTCACAATGTTCATAACGAACAGGCTTAGAACTAACTGTTTTTTGGTCTCGTCCGTTTGCTTATATATGCTTATAACGAACTACGGTTATAACGAACTAAAATTAGTGGTCCCTTTGAGATCTTTAAAACCGCATTTTACTGTAATTGTTA
Organism: Haliotis rufescens; assembly: GCF_023055435.1. Lineage (NCBI taxonomy): Eukaryota > Metazoa > Mollusca > Gastropoda > Lepetellida > Haliotidae > Haliotis > Haliotis rufescens. The sequence continues at coordinate 609,776 of NW_025963835.1, read as the reverse complement.
AATTAAATTAAATTAAACAAAAGGGTTCATTATGTTTGCCCGATTCAAGGCCTTTTCAATGCATTTATCGAAATTTAATTAATTTTCAAGGCAGAATCAAATTTAAAGTGTTTTCAAGAGGACTGCCAATTCTATGACAACCTTCAAATAAGCTGAGGTGGTGAGAGACAAATTGACCACAAGTGTTACTATAGTTACCAACCATTCTCTCCAGACAGACCGGACATGTGGGCAGCTCTAGCAGACCCGGCACAGGGAGGGTGGCACCCTGAAACATCATGGTCAGTTACTGACTGCATCACTAAACACAAGACAGTCAACAGACACCATCACATCAGTCATCATTACCCAAACTGTACATGATCAGCAGCCTGTATTAGACAGGTCATGTAGTCAGCTGGTTCACGTGGGTCCTGTAGTACTTTAATATATGTAGAGTTGGTTGATGGGTTCATTACCCACACTGTACATGATCAGCAGCCTGTATTAGACAGGTCATGTAGTCAGCTGGTTCACGTGGGTCCTGTAGTACTTTAATATATGTAGAGTTGGTTGATGGGTTCATTAACCCGACACTGTACATGATCAGCAGCCTGTATTAGACAGGTCATGTAGTCAGCTGGTTCACGTGGGTCCTGTAGTACTTTAATATATGTAGAGTTGGTTGATGGGTTCATTAACCCGACACTGTACATGATCAGCAGCCTGTATTAGACAGGTCATGTAGTCAGCTGGTTCACGTGGGTCCTGTAGTACTTTAATATATGTAGAGTTGGTTGATGGGTTCATTAACCCGACACTGTACATGATCAGCAGCCTGTATTAGACAGGTCATGTAGTCAGCTGGTTCACGTGGGTCCTGTAGTACTTTAATATATGTAGAGTTGGTTGATGGGTTCATTACCCACACTGTACATGATCAGCAGCCTGTATTAGACAGGTGATGTAGTCAGCTGGTTCACGTGGGTCCTGTAGTACTTTAATATATGTAGAGTTGGTTGATGGGTTCATTAACCCGACACTGTACATGATCAGCAGCCTGTATTAGACAGGTCATGTAGTCAGCTGGTTCACGTGGGTCCTGTAGTACTTTAATATATGTAGAGTTGGTTGATGGGTTCATTAACCCGACACTGTACATGATCAGCAGCCTGTATTAGACAGGTTATGTAGTCAGCTGGTTCACGTGGGTCCTGTAGTACTTTAATATATGTAGAGTTGGTTGATGAGTTCATTACCCACACTGTACATGATCAGCAGCCTGTATTAGACAGGTGATGTAGTCAGCTGGTTCACATAGGTCCTGAAGTACTTTAAAATGGGGGCAGTCGGGTAGCCTAGTCGTTAAAGCGTTCGCTCGTCACGCAGAAGACCCGGGTTCGATTCCCGACATAGGTACAATGTGTGATGCCCATTTCAGGTGTCCCCCGCCGTGATATTGCTGGAATATTGCTAAAAGCGGCGTAAAACCATACTCACTCACTCACTCACTACAGTACTTGGTTGATGGGTTCTTTAACGCTACACCTGGCAATATTCCAGCTATATGACAGCTTCCTCTAAATATTCACGTTATTCTATGTACAGCTGACTGCATAAGTAAACACAATGGCCAGTCAACACATTCCACCATATATCCTATCAGTCTGCTGTATAACAAAATGATCACTTGAAGAATGTTGTTTGTTTGTTGTTTAACGCCGCACTCAGCAATATCCCAGCTATATGACGGCGGTCTGTAAATAATCTAGTCTGGAGCAGACAATCCAGTGATTTACATAATGTGCATTGATCCACGCAATTGGGAAGCGATGACATGCATCAACCAAGTCAGCGAGCCTGACCACCCGATCCGTTAGTCGCCTCTTACGACAAGCATGGTCGCCTTTTACAGCAAGCATTGGTTGCTGAAGACCTATTCTACCCGGGATCTTCACGGGTCATTTGAAGAATGTTGGGATTCTAATTTCAACTATGACACAATACAGACGATTCACCAAGATCCACAGTAAATATATAAGTATATAATTATTAAATGTCAACTCCAGAGAATAATCGGTCTACATTATCCAAATTCCATTGGGCGTAAAAGGCAAAATAGCTATGAAAATATGATGAATGGACCACTGAAAATCAGTGATGACCACAGGTGTTCATGAAAGCCTGACATATAGTTGTCATTGAGTGGTGGGTTAGACCTACTTTAATATCATATTGAGGCATTAAAATTATTAGCATTGCAATACACTGCACTTAAAACATTATCTTGTGAGAGATTTAATGTAAGAAACTTTCAATAATTCAATTTCAAAATTGTCATTGATTACAAGTAAGATCAATGCGCCAAGACGTTATTTTTTAGAGGGAAGTATCTAGAGAGGTGTTCCCCATAGATGTAGCTGGACAGCGTAGACGAACACAATGGCGGAACGATCGCGGAGAGATTTGTCAATCGGGATTGGGAGGAAAGGTACAGATAATCCACGTGAAAAATATGAGAAAGCCCAAATTTAACACACGCACCCACAACCTCCCACGTTCTATTATCATCCTATAAGCTGTACATAATGTTGATATCTCATACAACAAATAAATGACCCCCCCCCCCCCCCCCCTCCGACCCCCCTTCGTTGTTTATACTCCCACCACGAGTCGTTTATTTCCTAAATATGGTGGCTCACATGTACCGACGTACAATAAACGCTTGTGTTGGGAGCGTCTTCAGATGATGATAGAATTAATTCGTCAGAACAGAACTTGTATTGCATTTCAGGCCACGTATAACGGCACATGAAGTACACCTCGAATGACTAGATTAATAGAGTTTGTTTGTTTTTTTGTTTGTTGTTTAACGTCGCACTCAGCAATATCCCAGCTATATGACGGCGGTCTGTAAATAATCGAGTCTGGACCAGACAATCCAGTGATTGACATCATGAGCATCGATTGATGCAATTGGGATACGCATAGTCGCCTGTTACGGATCAATAGAACATGACGGAACATACACATATTAGGTAGGGCTTAGGTTTTGAGTTATTGGTTTTTCATTATAATCGAACCGAAAACACACACTGGATTTTCTACTATGAATCAGATTACTAAATTTAGAAATAGTTGCCTTGTTGCGATACTGGCCTGATCTGTACACTAGCATGTGGTTATTGAAACGGGTACAATGTGAGACAACGTGACGGCATGACATGACGAGTATGGGCTTGTGACAGTGAGTGAGTGAGTGAATGAGTATGGTTTTACGCCGTTTTTTGCAATATTACGGCGGGGGACACCAGAAATGGGCTTCACACATTGTACCCATGTCGGGAATCGAACCCGGGTCTTCGGCGTGACGAGCGAACGCTTTAACCACTAGGCTACCCGACCTCCCGGGCTTGTGACAGAGAACGGAAAACCCGTTATTTTATGACTGCGAAGAATCTGCATTTAGTTTGATTACAACCAGTCTCCGTGAGGATTATAAACCAGGCATGTCTAGCTTGCTGTGTGGAAAAAAACCAATTCTATACAGCGGGTTCCCACGGGCTATGTAGATAGGATACGTAGCTCGGTCGGTATAAAATACCGAAACACGATGTGTAAACTTGAATATTTAACAGCCCCTGCACTGCTAAGGTTATCGCATTGTCTAGTGATGTAGGAATGTTATGAATGAAGCTTTGGGTTATCACCTTGTCTACTGATGCAGGGGTGGGTGAGTTGGGTTTAACGCCACTTTTAACAGCATTCCAGTAATATCACGGCGTGTCTGTTTAATGTTGGAGGAACGCCCGAAGTGATGAAGGTCTCAGACGTTTACCACTTCGGTGAAACCCACGAGCACGGGTATGGTGCTGACCTACAAACATAATCAGGGCGAACCGGGCTTCGAACCCACATTCAAAGGTTTATGGCGTGCCCAGGGGACGTAACTCTGCACAGTGAATTTGCGGCGCCTTCGACTGGGCCAGCCGTTGCCCCTACTGATGTAGGACCACTTGAAATAATTTATTACATTATATAACTTTCTCCACTCCTAGTGTAATACAGCTGGCCAAATTGTCTTTTTATACTCTTATTTGGTTTGGTATCATACAATATTTATATTCCACAGTAATGATGATCGACCTAGTCTCTAGGGCAATAATTATTTGTTTAAATAATAATTTTTAGATTATGTAAATAATAAGAACAAGTTGTCCCTATAAAAGACTGGAGTGCTTACATATCTAGACTTGCCCATTAGGAGGATAGAATTACTACACATCAATGGACTTATCTTTAAGTATAGCCTTGGAGCAAGGCTAAGCTGGACCATGCGTGGGGAAGGCCCTCGTGTCTCACGCGAGAGTTGCCGACACAGGACGAGGTTTGGCGTGGCGTGAAGAAGACTTCTTCACACATCTGGGATATATGATGAATGGGGTCTGTGTGTCACATGTCGACTATGTGTGCCTGGGTTGCTGGGTAGAATGTTGTAAGTTTGTGTAATCAATCTATTTGTACGCGATGTATACACAAGTTGGTATGCATATTCGTGGTGATACGGGGCGGTCGCGTAGCATAGTGGTTAAAGCGTTAGCTCGTCACGCCAAAGACCCGGGTTCGATTCCCGACATGGGGACAATGTGTTAAGCCCATTTCTGGTGCCCCCCCCCCCCCCCCTGATATTGCTGGAATATTGCTAAAAGCGGCGTAAAACCATACTCACTCATTCACTCACTCACTCACGTGGTGACACGTAGATGCGTACAATTATGTGATTAAGGATGGTAATATTACATATACTTAACAAGAAAGTTAGGGATCCTGAATATTTTTGGTGATATCTTTTTGTAAAGAAGACAGCACAAGATTTCATTAAAAGAATTCCGAAAAAATTCATTTTTTATTCAGTATATATCTTGCCCTAGGATTGGTAAAATCACAAATAAAACAGTCCATACACATTTTCGCGAACACCTGGTGTCGTCACTGATTTTCAGTAATCCATTTATATACTTGTCACCGCAATTTTGCCTTGTACGTCAACTGAAATCGGTTTGGGCGGATAATCGAGACTAGATATTCTCTGGCGTTGACGTTTTATGTTGTTAAACGTTTTTGCAGTATTCACATCGACGCTACTTCACGGCTTGTTTTCTGCTGGTGAATGAGTGAGCGAGCGGTTTAAAGCCGAATTGAACATTCAGCTATATGACGGCGTGATGTTAAACGAAAATGGACACCTGTCTAAACCGAAATATTCCAGTTAGTGAGTCTGGTTTAACGCCGCTTATAACGGTATTCCAGTTATATCACGTTGTGTCAGCTTAATGTGGGAGGAAAGCCTGAAGTGATGCAGGTCTCAGACGTTTACCACTTCGGTGAAACCGACGAGCACGGGTATGGTGCTGACAAACCTAGAAACAAAATCGGGGCGAACCGAAATATTCCAGACTAAAAAGATGTTAGTTTACTAATCTTTAACCAGTAAGCTGATTAGACGTTCTAATAAAAAACGGATTTTTTTTTTTACTAAAACAACAACACATTCCAGGCAAAGAAGCTAATTACAAGAAAACCGTCGCACACAACATCAGAAGATTTGCTGCTTTGCAAGTATTTGCCCTGGGAGTTCGCCCCATGACACCTGTGTTTAGGCAAGCAGAGGCGTCTTATCCAGGCTGGTGTATAAACCGACAGTGCTTTGTGACCTCTGTGAAAGCTGGGCGACCCTGGGGCGTGGAAACCGTGACTTCGAAGTCAAACAGGAGATAAAGATGTTAGACATCAGTGTACTTGCCCTGAGGGGGAGTCCGCGCACCTGCTGGTCTCCATGTACCCCCGTGATAGGATCGACAACTGATGCTTGGTCACAGGAGCGGCACTTCCTTACACCCCCCCCCCCCCCCCCCCCCCCCCTAAATATTTGTTCCTGGTTTCTTACTATATTGCATAATTTATCTCTCTTTTCATTTATTGTCTTCTTCTTCTTTATTTAATATTAGGTTTGAGAGTGTTTCAGGAGGGCGTGAGTTTATGAATACTCTGCCGAGGGAATGACAATATACATCCATGCTTCATTTTAGCTAACAATGAAACAAACAAAAAATGAAAAAGAGAATTCATGGATGCATATTGGGTATGGATGCATCTTTATTATCAGCGACGACAATTGTCACATCTTTATGTTTAGCTAGGACAGTTGTCACATCTTTATGCTCAACTAGGACAATTGTCACATCTTTAAGCTTAGCTAGGACAATTGTTACATCTTTATGCTCAGCTAGGACAATTGTTACATCTTTATGCTCAGCGAAGACAATTGTCACATCTTTAAGCTTAGCTAGGACAATTGTGAAATATTTATGTTCAACTAGGACAATTGTCATATCTTTAAGCTTAGCTAGGACAATTGTTACATCTTAATGCTCAGCTAGGACAATTGTTACATCTTTATCCCCAGCGAGGACAATTGTTACATATTTATGCTCAACTAGGACAATTGTCTCATCTTTATGCTCAGCTAGGACAATTGTTACATATTTATGCTCAGCTAGGACAATTGTCTCATCTTTATACTCAGCTAGGACAATTGTCACATCTTTATGCTCAGCGAGGACAATTGTCTCATCTTTATACTCAGCTAGGACAATTGTCACATCTTTATGCTCAGCGAGGACAATTGTCTCATCTTTATGCTTAGCTAGGACAATTGTTACATATTTATGCTCAGCTAGGACAATTGTCTCATCTTTATACTCAGCTAGGACAATTGTCACATCTTTATGCTCAGCGAGGACAATTGTTACATCTTTATGCTCAGCTAGGACAATTGTTACATCTTTATGCTCAGCGAGGACAATTGTCACATCTTTAAGCTTAGCTAGGACAATTGTGAAATATTTATGTTCAACTAGGACAATTGTCATATCTTTAAGCTTAGCTAGGACAATTGTTACATCTTAATGCTCAGCTAGGACAATTGTTACATCTTTATGCCCAGCGAGGACAATTGTTACATATTTATGCTCAACTAGGACAATTGTCTCATCTTTATGCTCAGCTAGGACAATTGTTACATATTTATGCTCAGCTTGGACAATTGTCTCATCTTTATACTCAGCTAGGACAATTGTCACATCTTTATGCTCAGCGAGGACAATTGTCTCATCTTTATGCTTAGCCAGGACAATCGTCACATCTTTATGCTCAGCTAGGACAATCGTCACAGCTTGATCTCAGCTAGACAATTATCACATCTTTGGCGTGACGATCGTGTACGCTTACCCAAAGGTTTCCAGACCACCCTGATATAATGTTTGATACTATCAGAACACACCAGTACTGTTCAATGTATCTCGGATTAGTTATATTCGGAGTGATGAGCGTGCACACGTACCTTACGACTTCCAGACCACCCTGATATAATGTTTGATGCTATCAGAACACACCAGTACTGTTCAATGTATCTCGGATTAGTTATTTATATTCGGAGTGATGAGCGTGCACGCGTTCCTTAAGGCTTCCAGACCACCCCGATATAAAGTTTGATACTATCAGAACACACCAGTACTGTTCAATGTATCTCGGATTAGGTATATTCGGAGTGATGAGCGTGCACGCGTTCCTTAAGGCTCCCAGACCACCCCGATATAAAGTTTGATACTATCAGAACACACTAGTACTGTTCAGTGTATCTCGGATTAGGTATATTTGGAAGGGGCTGTAGCCAGTCTACTGCACTGTCCACTTCACTAATTCAGTAATTCGGGGCTTGTGGCGAGTAAATAAAGACGTTTACGCCTGCGTCGCCCACTAACGGTGGTATCAAGACACACAGTGACATCTAGAGTAAACGGTGAACAAATTGGTTTATTCTATCACTACACAAGTACAACACTGAGTGTGTTTAAAGAGGCTGCCCCACCCTCCTTGCAATTAACAATGGATTAGACCGATGACCTCTGACCTTACGAAGCTAGTGAGATTACGTTACCGTTGACCTTTGAAAACGCAACGGGCGTGAGAGAAGAGAATTTAATAGAAATTTAATAACAGGATGCTGGATTTGTAAATGATAATAAGGATTAATCGGAAGTGAATTGCGATTTATGTTTTCAGTTGTATTGAATGCACAGTCGAAGGAGTGTATTGTGCAGAATGTCCTTATATAAGAGGGTACAGGTGAGTGAGTGAGTGAGTGAGTGAGTTGGGTTTAACGCTGCTTTGAACAAAAAAAAACAGTTATATCATGGCATGTCAGTTGGTCCTGTGGAGTATATGTATTTCATAAAGACAAATCCAATCTAGAATTATATAAAAGCCTAGCCAGCTTTGGTGAAATCAGCATCAGGAAAATTATTTGTTTTTATTTTGGAAGACAGAAATGTATTGTGCTATACAAGATTTCACAGACTATACATGTATGTTAGTCCACGTGTCAGCTTAATGTGGGAGGAAAGCCCGAAGTGATGCAGGTCTCAGACGTTTACCACTTCGGTGAAACCCACGAGCACGGGTATGGTGCTGACAAACCTAGAAACATAATCGGGGTAAACCGGGATTCGATACCAGACAAGGTAATATGGACACGACATGCAATATATATTTCGCGCAAAAGTACATTATGCATTGATATACAGAAACGTATTCAGAATCAATTCACCTATAAAGTTACTCTTGTAACAGAAAAGTATCCTTATGTTCGTATATTATGCGCATAATTAATAGTGTGTAATATTGGAATATTTGGTTGGTGTCTCAGCGTCTCCCCCACCCACAGGACCATGTAACTAATAGTCTATACCAACTAGGGTGATGGGTAGCCAGGTGGTTAAAGCGTTCGCCCATCATGCCGAAGGCCCGGGTTCGATTCCCCATACAATGCGTGAAACCCCTTTCTGGTCTCCCCTGCCGCGATATTGCTTGGATATTGCTAAAGCCGGCGTAAAACCATACTCGCTCACTCACTCACTCACTCACGATATGAACTAACACACAGACGAGGCCGAAATCTACGAGTTTGTTAGTATAGAGTATTAGTCACATGGTCCTGTGCTTCAACGGGCTGATTCCGTGTACTTTACGATATCATTGGTTTGAGAGCCATATATATATCACGTTGTCATGAAACATTACTTCAGAACACCTGTAGCAAACTCTTATCAGTTTATTTACGAGGCAATGACAGTTTGTGTATGTGTATCGATTAGTTCTGTCAGCTCGAGGCACGTGACTCCTTAATAGTGTCCACTGGTGGTCTTGTCCTGGGTTTTTTCTACAATCAAGAGTGAGTGAGTGAGTGAGTTGGGGTTAACGCCGTTTTGAACAGTATTCTAGCTATGTTATGGTATTTTAGTTAAATGCGAGAGGAAAGACGTTTACCACCTTGGCGAAACCCAAGAGCACGGGTATAGTGCTTACAAACCTAAAAACACAATCGGCACGAACCGGGATTCGAACCCACAATCAAGGGTTTCTGGCGTTCTTAAGGGCGCAACTATGCACATCGAAATGCGGCGCCTTAGACGACTGGGCCACCCGCGCCCCTGTACTATCAAGAGTGAGTGAGTATGGTTTTACGCCGCTTTTAGCAATATTGCAGCAATATCAGGGGGGGGGGGGGGGGGGGGACACCAGAAATGGACTTCGCCCATATTGGGAATCGAGCCCGGGTCTTCGGCATGTTTTGCTGGAATATTGCTAAAAGCGGCGTAAAACCACACTCACTCATGCTATATGGCATATTTTCCACACATGCACACTAAAACAAACACAATCAACCAAAACCATGAAGTTTGCACATGCAGTCATGATCCGGTGTAAAATAGGAATGCCCTTTGAATGTTGCAGGTCGCAAACTCTGCAACTGCTGAAGCCACAGTTTGGATGTCATCTCGTCGCAATCACAAGACTTTCACAACGTCACCGACAAACAGGGTCCGTTGGGGATCTACCACGTTCTGGCCGACCCCGAGTTACAACCCCTGCACAAGATCGCTTTATAAGGGTCACGCCTCTCAGGTATGGGGCTCAAGCAGCAACAAGAACAGCCGCTGTAGTTCAGTGGGACCGGCAACATCTCCGTTGACGACGTGCTCAGTGGCGCCAAGATGTCTTTTCGGACGCGTCTCGCTACCATCTTTCTCATGCTGACGGTCGTGGACGTGTTTGGCGTCGCCGTAATGAACGTTACGCTGATTGCTGTGCCATTCAGGCTGACAGATGGGGTGGAGGAAGTGTGATGGTTTGGGGAGCTTTCAACTACAACCGTAGGTCCTCGGGCTTTCTCTCAGACCCTTGTTAGCACCGTATGGCGACGTTGTACCACCTGTGTGTCAGCCCAAGGCGGCCATACCCGCTACTGAGGAGACTGTCAGATTTCTCTACGAAGGTTGTCTCCCTTTGACGTACTGTGTTCCTTTGAAAACTTCTTTAATGACCACGTTTAGCTCTTATACTGGCAGTTTTCTCTATAAATATGTCATCTGACACCATTGCGTTTGTCTCTTGTTCCAAAACTTGAAAAGAATGTCAGACTAGCGTTTCTTTTGCTACTCAGTATATCTACATAATATTTCCTATAATGCCTTACCGAAATTAATTAACATATGCCCTGCATTGTAGGAAAAGAAAGAATGTGCCCTTTTTTTTACAGGCAAGTGTCGTTATTTATATTTGTTTTAAAATAATAATTGAGCACCTGTTTGTGTTGGGGAAAATAATTGAGGCCATAACAATATAAAGAATGCTGATCCCAAACCAAAATCCCAATAATTCAAAAAGGTCTACGTACACTCACTAAGACAAACACTTCTTAAACAAATTAACTATTGAGACTATAATTAGCTATAAGTAATGCACGCGGCCCGGGATAGATTAGATCAACACGGAGACTCGGATAAGAATAGATCCACACGGAAACAACGGATGGAATAGATCCACTCGGAGAACCGGGAAAGAATAGATCCACTCGGAAACCCGGGACAGAAGAGATCCACTTGGAGATCTGGGATAGATGAGGTCCCACGGAGACCCTGGACAGAATAGATCCACACGGAAACCCGGGACAGAATAGATCCACACGGAGACCCGGGACAGAAGAGATCCACTCGAAGATCCGGGACAGAATAGATCCACACGGAGACCCGGGACAGAATAGATCCACTCGAAGACCCGGGACAGAAGAGATCCACTCGGGGATCTGGGATAGATGAGGTCCCACGGGGACCCGGGACAGAAGAGATCCACTCGGGGATCTGGGATAGATGTGGTCCCACGGGGACCCGGGACAGAATAGATCCACTCTGAGATATGGGATAGATGAGGTCCCACGGGGACCCTGGACAGAATAGATCCACACGGAGATCTGGGATAGATGAGGTCCCACGGGGACCCGGGACAGAATAGATCCACTCTGAGATCTGGGATAGATGAGGTCCCATGGGGACCCGGGACAGAATAGATCCACACGGAGATCTGGGATAGATGAGGTCCCACGGGGACCCGGGACAGAATAGATCCACTCTGAGATCTGGGATAGATGAGGTCCCATGGGGACCCGGGACAGAATAGATCCACACGGAGATCTGGGATAGATGAGGTCCCACGGGGACCCTGGACAGAATAGATCCACACGGAAACCCGGGACAGAATAGATCCACACGGAGACCCGGGACAGAATAGATCCACACGGAGACCCGGGACAGAATAGATCCACACGGAGACCCGGAACAGAAGAGATCCACTCGGAGATCTGGGATAGATGAGGTCACACGGAGAAGCAGTACAGGGACTGACTTGGATGGAGTGGTCAGACTGTGACCTGCCACTGGCTGATTGCATGGCGTCGTGTTCCGATGGCGTGGAGCGTTGTTCATCGTCAGTGGTTTGCCTGGTCAATACTGGAGATTATTTGCAAGGGCATGTTTAACAATCCACTGATGCGTTCGATTCCCAGTATTTGCCCCGATTATGATCCTTGGACTGTCAGTAATTTACTTTATTTTAACTACACACTGCCTTTGAGTTGATTGTTTTAACTGTATATGTGTGTGACTGTGTGTGCGTGCGTGCATACGTATGTCATGATAAAACTGAAATAATGTCCATAAGACGTAACCTCAGTTTAAGGAAGCACCAGGAAGACCGGTGAGATTCAGGCCTTTGTTGTTCCAGCATGATTACTGATTAAAAATGTAACACAAAGATAGCAACCGGCAGTCGCCTCAACAATGCAGGACAAATAACACCACGCTGTCAGATACGCCAGGGTCAACCATGGCATCCATACCCATTAATTGCACGGTAGTGAAAGCCTCGTTCTGGACGTCCGTTATGGAGATACTTGGCTGTCGGACGAGTATTTTGCGAGCAGTGAATAGGGCTGGGACGGGTAACTCGGGTACTCGGGTCGGATGGGTACTAAGTAGGACCCGGGTACCCACAGGACTACCTAGACCCGTGGTTATTCACGTGATAATATCGTTTAATGACAAAAACGTATCTAGAACTCTATGGTTTCACTACAAGTCACTAATGTTCGTATTTCTTTCTGACTATGCACCCATTCATTCTGACTTTTCATATCTTTGAATAAAGATATAACTTGAGTCAAATTCAGTGTATGCATGACCAGATTGTTTAATACATGTATCTAAAAGCGTTTTGCCAATGCTATGGTAAGAAAATGCCCAATTGGACATTTTGTGCCTATCTCTTGAGACCTACAGAGGGTACCCGGGTAGGGTCGGGAAATAGGGGGTTGGGTACCCGGGTAGTAAAATTGGAGTCGTCCCAGCCCTAGCAGTGAATGTTTGCTACTTCTACAAAGATCTGTGAGACTCGTATCAACGGCAGGTTTCAGACTTGTGACACAGACTCCCCGATATTGTTCCAATCTATGGCAGATCTAGACTAACATTAAGTCTCTGAAATCTTATATCACACAATATCCTTCTTGACTCTAAAAATTTAAAAAAATCCCTATGCTAATAGAGCTAGATTGAGCTGGCTAGACTTGCTTTTGTATGCATTTCTAGATTATTATTGTTTCATAAAATAAATATATTCCACGGTCATGGGGCAGGACTATGGCAGATCGTACTATGGCATTGCCTCAGACGTGTTGTTATGTTTGTTTGTTGTTTAACGCAGCAATATTCAAACTATATGACGGCGGTCTGTAAATAATCGAGTCTGGGCCAGACAAGCCAGTGATCGGGTGGTCAGGCTCGCTGACTTGCATGTTGATGCATGTCATCGTATCCAATTGCGTTGATCGATGCTCATGATGTCAATCACTGGATTGTCTGGTCCAGACTTGATTATTTACAAACCACCGTCATATAGTGAGTGCGCCGTTAAACAACAAACAAACAAACTTTATTAGTCAAATTATAAGACTGGACAAATCAGTGAGACGCAGGAGTGGTGGTAGTGATGGTGGCAGCAGCAGAAGGAAAGAGTCGTGTCTAGGGCTGGGACGGGTAACTCGGGTACCCGGGTCGGGTGGGTACTGAGTAGGACCCGGGTACCCACTGGACTACCCGGACCCGTGGTTAGTCACGTGATATATTGTCTAATGACTAAAATTATCTGGAACTCTATGGTTATATTACAAGTCATTAATGTTCGCATTTCTTTCTGACAATGCGCCCATTCCTTCTGATTTTTCAGATGGTTGAATAAAGATATAATTTAAGTCAACTTCAGTGTATGCATGACCAGATTGTTTAATACATGTATCTAAATACGCTTTGCAAGGGCTATGCAAAGACAGTTTCCAATCAGACATTTTAAGGCATCTCCCGAGACCTAGAGTGAGTGAGTGAGTATGTTTTTTTACGCCGCTTTTAGCAATATTCCAGCAATATCACGGCGGGGGACACCAGAAATGGGCTTCACACATTGTACCCATGTCGGGAATCGAACCCGGGTCTTCGGCGTGACGAGCTAACGCTTTAACCACTAGGCTACCCGGCCGCCCCTCCCGAGACCTAGAGTGGGTACCCGGGTAGGGTAATAGGGGAGCGGGTACCCGGGTAGTAAATTTGGACTCGCCCTAGTCGTGTCATTATCGTCTTACACATCCTCGGATCTAAATTGCATTTAAGGAGTCTATTTACATACAGACTACACCTGCCCCAATGATCACCGGTATTCAAAGAGAAAAGAGAATGTGTGCCGCATCTCTGACTCCCCACGAAGCGTGTCTTCGCAGTAACTCCACGTAATAACGCCCCCAGCGCACGTAATGATGTCACAGTTCGCTCCGCCAATCAATTCCTCTTGATTATCTTACCCGAGATGCAGGTAGCCCCGAGCCATCATTACGACCCTAAGAAGGCTCCTGTAAACCTTCACGTGGTACTTATACTCAGAAGTTACGTAAGAAGGCTCGGCGTGTTAAACGATGAACGTGGGCGATTGTAACAGTGTTAGTTACGAGGTCAGGAAGATTAATTCGTGCAACGTTACGCAAACGAGCTTGTTGACATTCCACAGTTTGAAAGCTTGAAATTAAAACTGCTTACAGCGTGCGGGTGAGCTGTGCTTAAACACGAAACTGGGATTGTGAGACGTGTTTTAAAATATGATATCAGGTTTATGATCAAGGGTCATAGTTTGACGAGATTATGATTTACATAAACTGGAATAAAGTCACTTTTTTGGCATATTTGACAAGTTTCAACCGTTATCCGATTCAGTTTCATTGCGTCGTTATGTAAGCAGGTTTTTTTATGTTTATAAATCGTTGCTAATTTAGACATGACCTACTTGTGTATACATATTTGCCGCGTTAAAATCTCTTTGAAGTGTGTGTGTGTGGCGGGGGGGGGGGGGGGGTTCTCATTGTTTTGTTGGTTTGTTTGCACTCAGCAATATTCCAGCTATATGACGGCGGTCTATGAAATAATCTGGACCAGACAATCCAGTGATTGACATCATGAGCATCGATCCACGTAATTGAGATCGATGACATGTATCAACCATGTCAGCGAGCCTGATCCCCCGATCCCGTTAGTCTCCTCTTACAACAAGCGTAGTCGCCTTTTACTGCAAGCATGGGTTGCTGTAGACCTATTCTACCCCGGGATCTTCACGGGTCGGGCTCATTGTACAGCTAAAATATTGCCTAGTAAAACATTCACTCAGTCGAAAGACAAATATGGGTGTCACTGTACAACATTACGGGTATTACAATAAAGTTTAGTCAGTGCCTCATGTAATCATATTAGGTTATTTTCAAAAGAGGATACGGGGAGGGGGAACAACCCCCCGCCCCCGAAATGAACTACCCTACCCCCATCCCCACACCTCCATTCCCACACACAAATCGACCCGTGAAGATCCGGGGTAGAATTGGTCTTCGGCAACCCATTCTTGCCGTACAAGAATTCCAACCAACCTACACACAAATCGATAATCGATAACACACAAGGAACCTGTTTATCTGATGTTGACGATAAGATAATAAAAAGGATTTTGACAAATAGCTTACACCTTCATTTATAAGGGACTGCCTTCTCTATTTCGTAATTTTCTGGGCGGTCGGGTAGCCTAGTGGTTAAAGCGTTCGCTCGATTCCCGACATGGGTACAATGTATGAAGCCCATTTCTGGTGTCCCCCGTCGTGATATTGCTGGAATATTGCTAAAAGCGGCGTAAAACCATACTCACTCGCTCACTCGTAATTTTCTAATAATCCCATAATCGTACAGTCGTACCTTCCAGCAGTTTCCTTCTTCAGTAACATCGATGGAATTCTCTTAAATTGACGTTACCCCAAAGTCACTCACTTAAAAAACAAACAAACATAAACGTGATTTCAAGTCCAGGTTAGAACCTATGTTTTTCGTAAAAGGCGACTAACGGGATCGGGTGTTCAGGCTCGCTGACTTGGTTGATGCATGTCATCGTATGCCAGCTGTGTTGATCGATGCTCATGATGTCAATCACTGGATTGTCTGGTCCAGACTCGATTGCTTTCAGACCGCCGTCATATAGCTGGAATATTGTTGACAACAAACAAACACTTAAAAAAGCAATGTTGAAGATTTGATCCACTCGTTCACTGTAAACATAACACAGGTCCGGATTGTTTGTGGCGAGGGTTACAAGGCTTCCTACTTGGGCGAGTGGGCGTATTGCATTGTTTAATAAGGTTGTACCTGGTATCTGTCAGATAAAAGCGCGCTGTGCTGTGTTCTACTGGTGTATTATGTCACAGTTGTGTAACCCTATGCGGATGTGTTACCGCGACATTGTTTACTTTAGCTTCGAACATTAAAGGGCGACAGTCGTATCATGCAGTTGTTGAATAGTAATGAGTGGTTGGTTGGTTTGTTGTTTAAAGCCGCACTCAGCAATATTCCAGCTATATGACGGCGGTCTGAAAATAATCGAGTCTGGACCAAACAATCCAGTGATTAATATCATGAGCATCGATCCACGCAATTGGGATCGATGACATGCATCAACCAAGTCAGCGAGCCTGACCACCCGATCCCGTAAGTCCCCTTTTACGGAAGCATAGTCACCTTTTACGGCAAGCATGGGTTACTGAAGACCTATTCTACCCCGGAATCTTCACGGGTAAGGCAATGAGTGGGTGAGTATGGTTTGACGCCATTTTAGCAATATCTGAGCAGTAAGGCGGGGGAGACCAGAAATTGCCTCACACAGTGTACCCTTGTGGGGAATCGAACACGGGTCTTCGACGCATGGAGCGAACGCTTAACCACTAGGCTACCCCACCGCCCCAGTAGTAGTACAGTCCAGTGATTGATATCATGAGCATCTACATACGTTAATGGCATACGTAGACATGGATCAACCAAGTCAGCTAACTGGGCCACCCGATCCCGTTAGTTGCCTCTTACGACATCCATGGGTTGATGAAGACCTATTTTATGCCGGATCTCCACGGGTAAATACTAGTAGTAGTAGTAGTAGTAGTAGTAGTAGTAGTAGTAGTAGTAGTGTTTGTTGTTTAGCGCCGCACTCAGCAATATTCCATCTATATGACGGCGGCCTGTAAATAATCGAGTCTAGACCAGACAACCCAGTGAGTTACATCATGAGCATGGATCCACGCAATTGGGATACAATGACATGCATCAACTACGTCAGGGAGCCCGACTACTCAAACCATTTATGACCAGCATGGGTTATTGGGGGACCTTTCTTACCCGGGATCGCCATGGGATAGAGGTAATAGCAGAAAGAACAGTTCCTACAGTGTTTGACTTACTTAAATTGTTAAAGGTTTGACGTACCAGAGTCTTCACACAGCTTTCGCAGCCCTAAGATAGTGCTACTTATACACGTTATTATGGAGGACACCGCCTCCGTGGTCTAGTGGTAGAGCGTCCGCTCGGAGAGCGGAAGGTCCAGGGTTTCGATCCCCAGCCGCGTCATACCAAAAGACGTTAAAAGATGGTACCCTGTCTGGCGCTTGGCATTAAGGGGCTGAAACAAGGACTGGTCGGCTCGGAGTCAGTATACTGTGTCTGAGTGGGATATTCATGTTAAACTGAGGCATGGTATGGCAGTGAGCTAGCACTATA
Source organism: Haliotis rufescens (assembly GCF_023055435.1). NCBI lineage: Eukaryota > Metazoa > Mollusca > Gastropoda > Lepetellida > Haliotidae > Haliotis > Haliotis rufescens. The sequence continues at coordinate 592,224 of NW_025963835.1, read as the reverse complement.
AATCGGCATCAGTCCGGACAAGTACAAGCAGCCACACAAACACACACACGTACATGCACGTCGCTGTATAAGCGCAATATTCTTGGACGCGACGTTAAACCCCATTTCACCTCACCTCACCTATTATGGATGAGTTGTGGTTTACGCAGCTTTGAACAGTTCAGCAGTTTAAACAATTTTATCATGGCGTGTCAACTTAATATGAGAGAGAGCGAGTATGGTTTTACGCCGCTCTTAGCACTATTCCAGCAATATCACGGCGGGGGACACCGTGTGAGAGGAAAATCCGAAGTGATGCAGGTCTTCGACGTTTAACTAATATTATTTTAACAGCGCTACGACAGCAAGCATCGCCAGCTACAAATAATATGTGTTTCTGATATGTGTGTCGGTCTTATCAATTAATATATCAAGGAGTGACTGTTTTATTGCATGTGCGCGCAAACCTTGGACATGCCCTCATGAGTTTCCTCCCTTGATTTGATGGACAACAATTTCAATGAGATGCTGATGTTACGTTTCATCAGATATTTTACGTGCGGTTAGAACAAATAAATGCTGGTTGGTTGGTTTGTTGCAGCAATATTCTAGCTACATGACTGCTGTCTGTAAACAATCGAGTCTGTACCAGACAATCCACTGATTGACATCATGAGCATCGATCCATGCAATCAACCAAGTGAGCGAGTCTGACCACTAGGTCACCATTTACGACAAGCATGGGGTGCTGAAGACCTATTCTAACCCAGATTTTCACCATACAAATGCGTGGAACTTTTTTTTAAGGTTGGCCTGTAAGGCATCAATTCTGTGAGTGAGTGAGTGAGTGAGTGAGTGAGTGAGTGAGTGAGTGAGTGAGTGAGTGAGTGAGTGAGTGAGTGAGTGAGTGAGTGAGTGAGTGAGTGAGTGAGTGAGTGAGTGAGTGAGTGAGTGAGCGAGCAATCAATCAATCTCATTAAAATCAGATCTTAGTTCTCGCTGCCGCTAAACAGAGATCTGAGGACATCCCATGCAGGTCACGTTAGACCGACCTTGCGCGAACTTTGACCGACCAATGGAATGACCATCAGAAGGCAGCTGAGTGAGTGAGTGAGTGAGTGAGTGAGTGAGTGAGTGAGTGAGTGAGTGAGTGAGTGAGTGAGTGAGTAAACTGCTGTGGTTTGAAAGCTCCAAGTGATGCAGGTCCTGGAGATCAACCACGAGGTGATACCAACAGGAGTTGTGCTGACAGACCAACAATCATAAGATGACACAACCACCAGCAAATCCTGTCATGGCACCAAAGGGACACTACTCATCAAACCACAGGAGTAGGAAAGACACATATACTTTATTGGACAGAAATATACAGAGAGATTTGTACACAGCTCAAAAACTCGACATAAGAAATACAACTTAAAAAATACAAGCTGTTCAGCGACAAGAACTGCACATAGCACATGCTAAATATTTTATATAAAATAAGTTTCATGCATTTATTACAAGTTGAGCAAAAATATACATCTCATATCATACAGCAGCAACGGAAGATCTGAAGATTGTCAGAGTCAACTTCAGCCCTGGACACAAAAGAAAGTTCAAGACTTACGAATTAAGGTAATTATTACTGGGAAGTACTAGAATACAGAGCACCTATGATATCAAGATTCATGCACTGGATTTAGATACTTCTTAGAATTATGATTCAGTGGTGAGGTGGGTGGGGTATTTTGATGTAAAAATAAACAACATGTCCATTATGAAATCATGTTTTACCTTAATTATTGCTATTGACTGAAGTTGTCCCATCAATATTGGAAAACTAGGTCTGTTCATATGACCTACAGAAAGCCCAAGGTTACACATTAACGGATACTGTGAACCAACCTCTATCAATTCTACCAAGCACTGAACTGGTAGTGGCGTCAACTCCTTTAATTACTTCATATTTTAAGGCAGCACACGAAATGTGACTAAAACATATATAACCATACTGTGACTAACATATTCCAAATGAAGCACAAGAAACAATGGCCCCAGCATCAGACAGCTATACACAGGCATAAAGTCCTGATTCTGAACTGTGTATGAAAACCACTTCAATCGTCACACATCTAACCTGCATGTACATTATATGAGAGACCTGCAGATATACTGAATACAATATGAATCACAATAAAATACATAAAACAAATTCCTAACACCTCAACACAAACTGGATAGTTAGAACGACTTGCTTTATCCAAAAGTGAAAAGAAATATTCTCAAAAAGATCCAGTCATAAAAATGAATATTCTAATTTAATTGCCCATGAAAATGACAACAGAACTAATTATGAAATAAATGAAAAGGCCTTAAGAAAAATATTAAATTAAAAAAAAATTAAATCTCTTACTACACAGTTCCTTATTTAGATAACTAATACATACAGCTTACTGATACTTCTTCTGCAAATATATCCATGCTTTTAAATACAGACAGTAAACCATGTAAAACATCTACAAAGTGACCTTATCAGAGGTCTTGTTGAGGAACCAAACTCAAATCTAAAAGTAAAATTATTTTTTTTAGAAATCCCCCCTTAACATGCTTAAACATTACTTTCTACAAAAGTTTTTCAGTAACAATGGTAACGTTTGTCATTCATCAACACCTTAAATGAAACATGACATCTTGATGGTATTCTTCAACAATATGCAATATTCAGAATACAGAATGACCCAACTACATATTCAGAAATAATATCATCAACCATAAATACAAGCATGTAAATGATGCTTCACTAAACATTATGACTATTCTACATAACACAGAGATAAAGCAGGTACACCACCACTAGACTACAATGGCCTGACCTACAAAGCAATATATTTTATTCAGCAAAGTTGAAGTTACATGGTGATTGTTTGTTCTCATTTAAATCACTGAAAATTCATGACTTATTTAACATGACAAACAACCAATAACTTGACTTTAAATCAGGTGCTGATTTTAGTCACTTCAAGAAATGGTCTTCCATTCTCAATGCATACATGACCTCACAAACTAATCACGAATTCTCAAAGTTTTATAGTCTGGTTCAAACGTTACAAAAGTATCAAACACTAAAAAATGCTTGTCTGGAACTGCTACACATAGGTACCATGACAGCTTTCTGAAAAAACTAAAAGTCTTGAAAACAGATGTGTTGATGGCAGATATACTCAGGGCAGATATACTGATGGCAGTTAATAAGGGAACAATGTTAGGCATGGTTAGGGAGCATATGCCGGGTACATGTCCAATATATGTTTGTACCCTGATGGTGACCAGACCAATCCTTCTCATATTGTCGTTCCATTCTGGCAATAGTTAGCATTCGTTCCTCACGTCAAAGGTCTACTTTTTATTCCCCACATGGGCAAAATGACATTGCTGGAACATTGCTAAATCAGTATATTTTTTCTATCAGTGAGTGAATGTTGTTATAAACCACTGTCTGCAATATTCTACCTATATGATGAATGGGATGAATAACACAGTGGCCAGTAAACATGGTAAACATGGTCTATATTCTAGTAAGGCAAATTCACAAAGGAAATATACAATATAACGAAGTTTTCTTTAGTTTCTGGATGAAATATCTGACATAAGAATATAATTGTTTTGTACATATATTACACACTCATACTAATATGATTTTAACTGTGATTAAAAGCAAATTTGATTCATTTTTGTTCTCAGAGGAAATATTAAACATCTGTATAATTGGATTCATTTTCAAAACTTCAGTACATTCACACAAGGCAATGAAATATTGGCGATGAACTGGAATATCACAAGAAAGTTGACCAAACATATAAAATACTGGAATTTCTTTGTCCTCTTGAGAGTGTTATTTTCATTCTGCACAGGATCATAACTATATTGACATCCTTAGACATCAAAAAATAATTTGTACAGTTTCATGTTTTATATCCTTTGAAAATCTTTTTTCATTTTTTGATACCATGGACATCAAAATAATTTTTGAAATTAAAGAGTGAAAGATGCAACTTTTAATGTTAATCACGTTAATAGTGAGTTAAACCTTAATTTAAAATTAAAATTTAAATTTAAATTTGCATTTCATTTTGAGAGTAAAACTCAAGTCCATCAAGCACATGAATTTGAACCAGTGACTTAAGAGTTGTCAGCCTTTAACAAATTACCTCCCTTGCTCTAACACCATAATGAAAGACTGTGGAACCTCACCGGTACTCAATGGCCCCTGTAAAGACTGGAAATGTACCTCACTATGATCAGCAGTTGATGTTATTACAGAAAATCACATTTCACACAGAAAATCCCCACAATGGAACAAATCCATTCCTTACATTATACCAACCTACAGTACATATCTAAAAAACAATTGATTCTGCTCTGAAGTTCTCAACTATTCCTTTGACAATATGTTCTGTTCTCCCATCTACTATAAAGTTCTTATAAAATATATTCAGAAAAACACATTTTAAGGAGTTGGCAAACATGGCAAAGCCTATAGAAATATAAATGTTTAAAAATAAATTCTGAAATTTTCGGAAGGCACATTTCATCATGTTTGTACTGAAATATTACATTTCTATTGCTAAACAAAATTAAGAAAAACTGGCATTAACGTTGTGTCTTGTGACAGTAGGGGTTATGTTCAAGAGATTCAACAATTTCCATGAAATAAGCACCTGCAACACAGTGTGACGACATGCATAGTGAGGTCATCATGATCACCACGTACTTGTCACTGCATCGCACTGACCATATGCATGCACTGTAGCTTTTCACATCAGTTTTCCACTGTTTACATATTAATCTTAGTGGTAAGATCGCTTTGTGGAACGGTGCCCTGTTCTATCCTGGAAGCCCCTTCCATCTCTGAGGATGTTCCTGATCACACGTGAGTATGCACATCAACTGTCACACTGATATTTTTCTACAGTTTGCTTAGCAGTTATCCTGTATCCAATATAATCAACCTACAGCACACCTCGCCAGCCTTCAAGTGTATACAAACTTAAACATTCTTTAAAAAAATTTAATGCATGGCTAAAAAAATTAATAGCCTTGGTTCCCGGGTTGATGATACACAACTGTTTATTCCGTTACATACTGGTATGAACAAAAGGTTCTTGGGGAAAAGAATAGAAAAGTACCTCTGCAACAATGTTTACGACAAGAATGCTGAGTGCAGATAGTGATGCATGGAACAACCTTATTACGGTGCTTACACCACATTTAGGCGTTGTGTGCCCAGAGGAACCTCAATGCCAAATTTCAGCTTCATCAGTCAAGATATATCAGAGAAGAAGACAATTAACAGCATGGTAAAAGTGCAAAGGTCTTTCAACTGCAAAAACGCACATGAAAATATTATATCATATTCCCGACTGGATTAAATATCAAAATGCAAAAAAACATAATATATGTTATTCTGAAAACCACATGCTTGCTGTATACCAAATTTCACACAGACATAAAAATGGCTGAGTTATGGACAAATATGACGTTTTCAATGGTCTCAACAGTCTTAGAGTGTTTGATTAACACAGAAAAATCACTAAAATTGTAACAAAAACGTTCACACATCATCTTGTTATTAGCATATATCCAACTTCTAAATGCCACGCAAGCATCATGATCTGCCAGCTCATACAAGCTTCTTCACATCAATATTATTTCTTAAAGACAACTAAAAGATATTAGTTCGCAGACCTATTTACATCAAACACAGCAGAATATTAACCTAAAAAAGAGTTCTACTCACTTATGTCATCACTGATCACACCTGCAAGTCCAGACAGACGCCACCCACCCAACACGGTGTACATGTCTTTGTTCTTTCTGACTGCGTCAAAGGCTGACAAGAACCAGCGCGCATGTATTGTTTCAGAGGAAGTACTCTACTCGGCGCTAATAAGTGGTGCTATTTGGTGTGTGATTGGAATAATGTAAGGTTGGATTAAGGTGAGGACTGAAGACATTTTCTTAGGATATAAATCCACTGATGCTTGAGGGGCGGTCGGGTAGCCTAGTGGTTAAAACGTTCGCTCGTCATGCCGAAGACCCGGGTTCGATTCCCGACATGGGTACAATGTGTGAAGCCCATTTCTGGTGTCCCCCACCGTCATCGCTCGTCATGCCGAAGACCCGGGTTCGATTCCCGACATGGGTACAATGTGTGAAGCCCATTTCTGGTGTCCCCCACCGTGATATTGCTGTAATATTGCTAAAAGCGGTGTAAAACCATATTCACTCACTCACTCACTGATGCTTGAGAGGAGCGCATGTAAAATCTCCGATATAAGTAAGTAAGTAAGAGAGGAGGGGGGGGTGTCGCATTCATATTGAGTCTCATTTTTGGCTAGGGTTCAGCGGTCGTATTCTTTTGGAGATGCATTAATTTCATGATTTACAGCATCCTAACAGAATGGAGGCACGGTACACTGGAAAAGAAGCATGGTATTTATCAAGAAGACAAGTGTATTTGATGAAACCTGCATATCCGATCACAAAACGGTTCACGGTCTCATTTGATCCACAAAAGAATGGACATGAACTATATACAACTCCACTTGCAATAGGGATACATGTCTCCTTCCTTGATACACAAAACTGATTCTCAAGTGATGTCAAGTGTAAACAAGAGTTTGACACTAACGTGCAGAATTTATGACATAATTAAATCTAAGCAAACCCTAACTTTTTTTAACCAAGGTGGAAATTGTACATAAAAGAAGAGTTTGAAATCTAAGTCCATCTTGTTGCCATGGAAACGTAAAAAATAAAAATTTCTAAAATTTCTAAATAGCAAAAGGCACCAGTTCAGCATGTACCTGACAAACCTGAAAAGTTTCATGAAAAAATATTGAATGGTTTATGAGTTATGCTCTTGAAACGAACCCTACCCTCACAGAACCTAAGTCCATCTTGTTGCCATGGAAACGTAAAAAATAAAAATTTCTAAAATTTCTAAATAGCAAAAGGCACCAGTTCAGCATGTACCTGACAAACCTGCAAAGTTTCATGAAAAAATATTGAACGGTTTATGAGTCTCTGGGGAGTATACAACCCAAGCTGCCCATGAGGCTCACAAGGTTTACAGCCACATTACCATCTCATCCTACCGGGTACCCACACACTGCTGGGTGAACAGAGGCACATTTCGAACAAAGTCACTTGCCTAAGGAGACACTACGTGGTACATGTGCTTCAGTGTGGGGCAGGACCGAAGCCCTAAAAACTCTCAGCGGTCAAGCTGCTGAATGCTGTCACCAAGTGTATATTTCAATAAGACTAATTATCCCTATCAAAAGGTGAATAGTATATTTATACTGCTTAATGTTTGAGCAGTATGACACAACATAGTTAATCAAGGCCTTAATTAAAGTTTCACTTAACAACACTGAACACACACTTACATTATCTTAAACTCCTACATTTCACATAAACAACATTCAATATATTTTGATTATTGCAACATTGGGTAATCAATATATAGATTTTTTAATATTTCAAAGGCACATCAAAGTAAAGATTTACAAACAGAAATTCAGTTGTTTTTGTATATACATGTACATATGTACATAACTTTTGAAAAATTAACACACTGGCAATGAATAAGTTAACATTTTTCAAAATATTTCAACAATAAACTAACCATTCATTTTTCAATACAATATATTGATCTTTTTAAAAAGCAACATTCTCATAAATGTAGTAAATATTTTGTTAGCAAAACACTAACATCAACAATAGTTCCTTTTGAAAAAAGACATGATTATTGTACAAGGGTACAAACATTTCTACTTATCACATTACCTACATCACTTCAATCCATACCCTGTGGTAGGAATTAGGAAAATAGTATACTGGGCCTTCGGTGTTTTATGTTAAAAGGTGTTCAAATTGGTATACAATATGTTGATATTTGTCAGCACCGTGTCAGTTCTACATTGAATATGCTGAACACCATAGAAACATACCACCATGACAATGATGTATACCGTATCCAACGTAATAAGCGCCTCGCCCCACTCCCACAGCGATATTTGCTAATATATTGGCTAGTGAACAATCCCAATTAGCACCCCTTCTGATCATGTGCTGATTCATCAATGTACACAAGACTTATTCATTCATGTATAATACGCACTTGTGTGTTATATGCACCCTTAATCTTGGGCAATTAAATCCTGGAAAAATATATCTGTTGTACATAAACATTTCAGGCTGTCAGCATAAACCACAAAATTTATCTTTCAACTCTGTTTTTTTCACCAAAATAATATTATAATAAGAGCCCCCTATTTCTAATATTGAGAGCGCCCTGGGCGCTTATTACAACGAATACGGTATTTTAGATATTTTAGAAAAAGTTCAAGCTTTCAGTATATTTATGATAAAAAATTATTCTTGGTCAGAGATTTCATCAATTTCATAAAAGTGCAGTCGTGGAAACTTCTCCCATATCATTGTGTGCTACATATTTTTCTAAATACACTTACTGGTCTATTAGTGTGGAAGGCCATGTTCCACAAGAACTTGTATGTCACTTCAAGAAATTGCATACTGAAAATATATGCAAGATATTGACAATGAAGGAAATAAGGTCGAAGAAATGATTTTTTTCTGAAATTCTCAATTCAATTTTTTTGGGAATTCATAAAAAATATAATCTTATAATCAAGACTCAATTGTTTCTACAAGATGTGAACAGCCGTTGGAGAACACAGCAAGCCAGGCAGGTGATCATTTAATAAATTAGTCATTAGTGTATGACAACGGCCATTTCATAACATGTCTCATTCATCAGTTTGCTTTACATTCAATAACAGCATCACATGCTCAAACCACACATACTGTCCTCAATAAAATATATAACAAGAACAAGAATTTTAATTAAATCACTGGTCTTGTGATACCAAAAAATGGACAAGAACGTTCAGTAGGAAAGTTATGATTTTCAAATTAACAAATAAATCAGCTCAGGCGCCATCTTCCACTGTGACATTTTACAACAGAGAAATATACCTTCAAGTCTGAACGTGACTAGAACAACACTGACACGAAGGACTTCATTTTGTTTCTCTCATGACAAATACAGAACAATCATCCCTGAAAGATAGAATTATGGCGCGGCTGTACTGAATTCAGCAATCATAAGACAAATATTTTTACCAAGGATCAACCTCTTCATGATAAGTATAGACATAATTTGTACACAATTCTCCCTCTATCTACAAGTAACCATGGTAACAGGAAATCGGAAAGCAAACCTGCCCAAACAAATATTTATCAGCATCACAAATATCAGAATATACAAATTGTTTCAATGGAATTAAAACCCAGTAAACATATTTTGTTAATGTTATTTACTGTGCTCATTCACATATACTTATATCAGTTATTTCAAATACTTAAAGATTTGACCACAATAATATTAATCCAAATAAACTTCAGTAACGTAACCATGGCAAATAATGTTTCAAAAGCTGCCATGGCATGTTGATAGGACAGAAGTGGCACTACCATAGTCACTGTGAACAGGCCCCTGAATCAACACAAATTAACCATTGGACAGTTCAGGAAATCTGGAAACCCAAATAGGGGTTGGGGCGTTTTTTTTCTTCCTGACCCTGACTTTTGTTACCCTTCTCCTGGAGCAAGTAACCACGGTAACAATGAATATACATCAGATTCAGCTAATAAAAGAAGCACATGCACGAAATACTGCATTACTATCTAACATATCCTCTGAATGCGGTACACTACTTCTCCAAAACAAATACCCCTCAATCTAAAGGAAGGAATGAACATCCAGAGTCATGGTCGCCATCTTGGCAGCATACTATTTGTGCAGAACAAGACAGACGTCCGCGATTGTTAAAATTGAGGGGAGATTTATTTTGAAGAGTAGTATACTCTGACATAGTACTGATCAACAGTAGCTAGACAAAACAATATATAAAAACAACTTGTTTTCAACCATGTCGGCCAGCTTTCTCTCCTGAACTATATGTTGTGCAGTCATTCAGACGGCAGGATACATCTGTGCATGGGAACAGAGAACTCCTTAAACCTAAAAGCAGAAAATTATCAAATCCTACCAAGATCCATCATCTTTTTTAATTTGATATTTTGGTACTTTGATAACCAGAGAAAATATATACTGTAAATCTTCGAATAACCACACGAAGTATATTTACTTCTGAAGATCCTCAGACTTGGCATTTGAGTTATAGAGTCAGAATCCAAGGACATGTGGACACACGAACCTTGGACACACAGGAAGTATCCTTGGACACACAGGAAGTATCCTTGGACACACAAGAAGTATCCTTGGACACACAGGAAGTATCCTTGGACACACGAACCTTGGACACACAGGAAGTATCCTTGGACACACAGGAAGTATCCTCGGACACACAGTAAGTATCCTCGGACACACAGGAAGTATCCTTGGACACACAAGAAGTATCCTTGGACACACTGGAATTATCCTTGGACACACAGGAATTATCCTCGGACACACAGGAAGTATCCTTGGACACACAGGAATTAGCCTCGGACACACAGGAAGTATCCTCGGACACACAGGAAGTATCCTTGGGCACACAGGAAGTTTCCTCGGACACATAGGAATTATCAGACACACAAGAAGTATCCTTAGAAACCACAAGAAGTATCTTTGGACATAACAAATAAATGTCCTTGGACACCACAGAAATTTCCTTGGTCAAATATACTGATTTTGAAATCACTTTCATCATTAATTTCATGAGTTACAAATTCTTAACATGCTTAAAATATTGTACTTTAAGAATATATATATATATATATATATATATATATATATATATATATATATATATATATATATATAATGAACTAACTCTGAGAGAAAATATTCTACACATGTATCCCAACATGAAGAAAGCACCTGTGTTGCAAGAACTTCAACAAAAACGAAGCATTTATTTCTTCATTTGGGTAGAAATATTTAATTATGTTTATAGAAAAATATGTCAGCATTGTATAGGCACAAAAACAATCTTGGTTTGATCATGGTTTTTCTGTTTAAATCCACTTAAACACACAACATTCAACAGTTGTTGGGCCCTTCTTGGGAGTAGCATTTCAAAGGATTGCAGCAAAATGCCGGAAACAAGAAGACAGCAGCCTGAAATGTCAGCCTATGTTATATCTGCTACTCAGTGCCTCCACGCCAATTTATGAACCTTGTCACTTACTCATGTTCATGACTAGACTAAACTCCAAAAATTAATTTCTGCCTAATAAATATTACAAAGCTGGGCACAGGGGTGGGAAAATGAACATGAAACTAAAAAAATGGATGTATGAAAAATGACGGTGATTGTGCTTCAGATTGCAATATTTTTTCTATGTTCTGGCATATTAGATAAAAAAATACAGCATAACAAGTCTTGTTATTATTTGTATTGCTTAACCTAAAATCTACAAAGAAATTCATTTACAAAGGATGTTTCCCTTCGAAATTGATTGACAGAAAGGCGGAACTTAGAAGTCATTTTATCTCCCCTGTATCCATGATAACAACAAAATGTCATTGACAAAATGTCGTTGACATATTTTAGTATGTAGAAAATGTGATCTGCATTCACAATCAGTGCCAATACCTTCAGATCCCAAAATATCGCAATACGCATCGCAATACAATCTTTTCACCAATACATACATGTATCTAATTCATACTGTGCTGTATATGCTAGTTTGGTTTTCATTTGTCGGCATCAAATGAAAACATCCTCACCTTTCCAAAGTGTTTCAATTTTGAGTTCCTTAGTCCCATCTATAATGTACATTCAACTTACAAAAACAAAGCTCAGACTTACCGTATTCAACGTAATAAGCCCCCACGGCGACATTTGCTAATATATTGGCAAGTGAACAATCCCAATTAGCACTCCTTCGGATTGATCAATGTACACATGACTTATATATTCGTGTATAATACACACTCGTGTGTTATATGCACCCTTAATTATGGGTAATTAAATTCTGGAAAAATATATCTGTCGTACATAAACACTTCAGGCTGTCAGCATAAACCACAAAATTTATCTTTCAACTCTGTTATTCTAATAAGAGCCATCTATTTCTAATTTTGAGAGCGCCCTGGGTGCTTATTACGTCGAATACGGTAATCAAATTACACAAATGTACTGAACGTAAAAAAAGTAATGGCAGGAATAAAAGTGCCTGGATTGATGTGAGGAGAATGTCATCAGTCAGTTGTGTTCACACAATCATTTTCCCAACCCTGTAGACCAACTATACTTGCAAACATCTAGTTGAGTTCAAGTCGAAGGAAGCAGCAGCCCGAATGTATCTAGAGATCAACAATACAACCACATGCAGAGAACTGTCTTCACACACTGAAATTACCCAGAAGAATTATTTCCTGACTTGAATATGATATGTCAACATTTTTCAAAACAATGAAAGTCATGAAATACAGTTATGAAAATACCAATATATTCATATAAAAAGCAGTAAATAAATAGATGATCTTAAAGCACACAGTCAGACAGGTCTTATTAAATGTAGAAGGTACAGACACGCCCAGGTCCTGAGGAGCATACTACAAATGACATCAGTCCCTTAATACTCAGATCGGTTACTCCAATACGACAACACTCCACGAGAAAATCTGACAACCCCCCACAGGATCCTTCTCATCAGCCAATCAGTGTTGAGGCTCAAAATTCTTGGTACAAGCAAGTGAAGTATTCAGAATATCTGATTTCTGTATATAAAAAATGAACAAAAACAGTAAGTTCCAAATGGAAAATAATAATTATATTGTTGTGGATATTTCATACATCCTGTCATTTCTGAGTGCCATGGCATCAACACCCAAAAGGATGTAAGATAGATGGAACATTTGAGTTCTATGGTTTCCTTTGTTAAGATAAAATTAAAATTTCTTAACTGAAATAAAGCTGAATCATTTTAGAAAGCTAACATCTGATAAGCTCAAGAACTCACACATCCTCCATTTAGGTTGGAAGGTCAAAGTTCGCTCAAGGTTCAACAGATGCGACCTCCTGTGGACAGTTTGTGAGATCTTGCTGCAGAGAGGCATCTTATCGGAGCAAAAGATCTGATTTTAATGAGATTACAATTCACATCTCCACTGAAGATATTTACAATGCAACTTCCTCAGTCAATTATTTCTTATTAGAATGGCGACTATCACTATCAACAGGGCGAAGTGGATGTACACTGACAGCTTACTGCTATTGTTTCTGTGTGTAGTGTACTATAACATGTAGAAGGTCAATTCTCTTTTAAAAACACCATTAAAATGCTTAAAAAGTCAGTAAATGGCTGAAGGTAATTTGGTGAAAAATTTGCTGAGAGCAAAATATCACTTAAAATACCTTTTCTTGAATGAAACCAGAAGAGCTCTAAAAGTTTTAAAAACAAACAATTGTGGGTTGTGTTCTATGAATTAGCACCACAAATCATTTCTTAGTTGTTCACATTTGTATGAGGTCTTGAGCCCTGGAGTTTTATAACAGCATCAGATGCAAAGGAAATCCCTCACACCTCCCTAACACCTTACTACCAACATTAAACTAATGGACCTCATGACCCTTGCCTTCATCGACTCCTGGGCACATCATGGCACATCATGGCACATGAGATAAAAACCAGACGTGCAATTCACAATGGTAAAAAAAAAATATCATGAAATAGAAAATAGTCCATTTTGACACATGAATATCATACAAACATTACGATATTAAAATACTGCATTTGCAACCATCAGTTCACATGTTCATGCATGACCTTCACATTGTTATTCCCATGGCCGTTGACAGCAAATTTTTCCGCTTTATGATCCGTCCGCCTTTTCCGTAGAAAATCGCTCTTCAGAAGCCTCCAGAAGAGAATGGGGTTTATAACATTCATGACGAACATGGCCGACCCCAAGCTGAAGTAATAAAGAGCAGTCACCCGCTGGTACCAGAAGCACATCGCCACGGTAATGGACACCAGAGCCGCTCCTCGGAATATGGCAAATGTTACGAGGTTCATGAAGGCAACGACTTTGTAGAACCAGTGTTCAAATTTCATTTGGATCATCTGCAGCAGCTTCCTGGAGTGCAGCCAGAATGAGTTGACTTCAGCCAGCAGCGCCACCATGTTGAAGGCTATAGCCACCCGGTGATGCATGTTATACCAGAACATAGAGATCACCTGCAAAAACAGAAATTAATTTGGTTTGTTTTGGTTACCATGGTCACTGACAGGCACTTCAGTATTTATGTATCCTATTGATGAAATGGTACCATGATTATGTGCATACTAAACAACAACTACTGGATTTTCAGTTAAGTTGTGCATATTTGATATAAAATTGACTTATTTCAAATACAGACATAACATCTTGTTTGGACCATACACACAAAATTGAACAGAGACTTATCTAGGCTTGTTGAAAGGCCCCAGGTCAGCAGAAAATGTCAGTAAATATTCCCAAATACGAATTACAAATTTCCCTTTTTCATGTTATATTGTTGTAACAGATGTTACTTGATTATGACTTTGGTATTTCACCAGTAATTTGAGCAGAATAATAATGATTTTTCCCAACTGCCTGGCAACGGTACTTAGTTTGGCATCATGGATAAATCTCTGACGAACATTTAGTGTTCCTGTTTACCGGTAATTACCAGTTTTTCACCAGTAAAATTAGGTTTTGACTGGTAATTCATGTGACTGCCAGTCCCTGTGAACCGGCAAATTAAGTACCTTATAAATCTTTGTTGTTGAACAAAACAACAGCAATGTTCATATAGTATATTATTTTAACAAAGTCAGCTTTTCTGTTACCATCAGGAGTTTCCCCTTGTCTATTTTTAGTGCAAGGAAAGCAAATTTTGCTTTGCTTCGAGGTTTACTGTATTCGACGTAATTAGCGCTACGCTCTAATAAGCGCCCACAGCAATATTTGCTAATATATTGGCAAGTGAACAATCCTAATTAGCACCCCTTCTGATCGTTCAATGTACACAAGACTTATTTATTCGCGTATAATACGCACTCATGTGTTATATACACCCTTAATTATGTGCAATTACACTCTGGAAAAATATATCTGTCGTATATAAACATTTCAGGCTGTCAGCAGAAACCACCTAAATTTACGATCTTTCAACTGGTTTTTTTTCCACCAAAATAATATTCCAATAAGAGCCCCCTACTTCTAATTTTGAGAGCGCCCTTGGCATTTAATACTTCGAATACATATTTTAGACTTCGCCACGAAATATTCACCCCCAAAAAAGGAAACTTGTGACTGAATTTTGTGTAAATGACATGTAGATCTAACTAAGTTACTGCAGAGATGAAGTCATTGCATTGAACATGACACAAAAGGAACTTAAACAGGGAAAATTTCATACGTTTTTTTTATTTGTTGAAAGTTGGGACTGACAAATATGAGAAGGGACTGGTAAGTTATAGAGTAGCCAGTCCACCATGACTGGCAGCTTCCAAAGCCAGCGGGAACACTGTTGATGTCTGTGAAGACTGATGCTGTCTCAACTGCACTGGGTGACAGATCTCATTTTCAAGCAATGGTTAATACAGCAATGATTTCTTGGGTCTTGGAACCAGAAGGACCAAACTGTTCATTGTCTGACTGTGAATCAGACATAAGAGGTGACCCAGACCCAAGGAAAAAGATATATAAATGAATCCAACTCACTCTTTTAGCATTGTTCTGGGCTCCACTGGATTTAGCTATAATTTATTTTCAAGGGACATATTAATAAAAAAGATTTCATATCTGGGACAAACTGTTAGTCCAGGGATACACTGGCAACAAAGTATCCATCATGTTCATGGCTAAAGTGCACCCTGGAATTCTACAAGAGCAGCAGCAATCCACACAATCAGGATACAAATCTAAGATGACACACACTCAGTCAGGTAGCAACATTCTAACCATTTGATCCTCATTTAAGTCACCTCTCAGACAAGCATGGGATATTGATGGGTATCCAGCTGGGGATATCGCACAGGGATGACCTATCCAGCCCAGGATACCCCACAACGATGACCTATGCAGCCCCAGATACCCCACAATGATGACCTATCCAGTCCAGGATATCCCACAAGGATGACCTATCCAGTCCAGGATATCCCACAAGGATGACCTATGCAGCCCCAGATACCCCACAAGGATGACCTATCCAGTCCAGGATATCCACAAGGATGACCTGTCCAGTCCAGGATATCCCACAACGATGACCTATCCAGTCCAGGATATCCCACAAGGATGACCTATCCAGTCCAGGATATCCCACAAGGATGACCTATGCAGCCCCAGATACCCCACAAGGATGACCTATCCAGTCCAGGATATCCCACAACGATGACCTATCCAGTCCAGGATATCCACAAGGATGACCTATCCAGTCCAGGATATCCACAAGGATGACCTATCCAGTCCAGGATATCCCACAAGGATGATCTATCCCCCCAAGAATATCCCACAAGGATGACCTATCCAGTCAAGGATACCCAACAAGGATGACCTATCCAGTCCAGGATATCCCACAAGGATGACCTATCCAGTCCAGGATATCCCACAAGGATGACCTATGCAGCCCCAGATACCCCACAAGGATGACCTATCCAGTCCAGGATATCCCACAACGATGACCTATCCAGTCCAGGATATCCACAAGGATGACCTATCCAGTCCAGGATATCCACAAGGATGACCTATCCAGTCCAGGATATCCCACAAGGATGATCTATCCCCCCAAGAATATCCCACAAGGATGACCTATCCAGTCAAGGATACCCCACAAGGATGACCTA
This sequence comes from Haliotis rufescens, assembly GCF_023055435.1. NCBI lineage: Eukaryota > Metazoa > Mollusca > Gastropoda > Lepetellida > Haliotidae > Haliotis > Haliotis rufescens. Next base: position 575,349 of record NW_025963835.1, on the reverse strand, counting down.
TCCAGCCCAGGATATACCATGAGGATGACCTATCCAGCCCAGGATACCCTACAAGGATGGATGACCTATCCAGTCCAGGATATCCCACAAGGATGACTATCCAGCCCAGGAAATCCCACAAGGATGAGGGAATGAATGTTATTTTATTCAGCAGTCTGCAATTCTCCAGCATATGCCATGATCAAGTCTGAGACAGACAGCCAAGTGGCTCATAGCATGATGTCACGAACAACAACACCAGGGATTCATGTAGACCTGTACAGAGGCCAAAAATTTGGGCACAGCAGATGTTAGTAAAAATTACAAATTACAGTGCTAGACCTTTTGATCCTCATTTCAGTGGCCAATAAGACAAACTTGCGACCTATTATGAACCAGAGGTGAGGTAGAATGGGGATTAACTTCAAGTTCAAGGTTATTGCACTTATATAGAGACATGCATGCACGTGTGTGTGGCTGCTTGTACTAGTCCGGACTCATGCCGATTTATAGTGCTGGCCCACTGAGATACCATGTTGCAGATTAACATGAATTCCCCACTCAGACACAGAATACGGACTCAGAGAAGACCAGTCCTTGTTTTAGCAGGGCTGTTCCAGGCAGGGCAACAACAAGTACCATCTTTTAACGACTTTTGGTATGATGCAGCCGGAAATCAAACACACAACCTTCTGCTCTCCGGGCCAACACTCTACCACTAGACCACGGAGACAGTCCAATTCTGAACGATAATTCCCACAGGTTTCCCCAGGGAAGGCTAGATGACCGCTCCTGCCCAAATCCCAAAAGAATGATCCGCTCCTACCTGGATCATTCCCCTACCCCCATACCAACCCATCCGAGAGCTATAGGCAGGATGATGGAGTGTGACTCACAGCTAAATGGTGAAGTGTGACCTCCCACATCTTGAAGATCTTGTTGTTGTAGATCATGTCCAAGAAGTCGTATGTGAAGTAACCTGTAGTAGAGAAACAATTGTAGGTGTCAGCGGTGTACATACACAAATACAAACAACAGCAATATTCATGTCTGAATTGTTTGATAGGCAGTACTTTAGGGCTGGGACGGGTCCAAATTTACTGCCCAGGTACCCATCACCCTATTACCCTGCGATGTTTTGGTATCCATCCTTATACCGTTGTCTTGTTTGACAATGGCATTAGGATCTATACCGAAACGTCGCCTTTACAGTAATTAAAAAAAAGTTGTTATCCATTAATTGTGTCGACTTTGTAATATTCATTTTGTTTCTGAATAGCAATATTTTGTATGCTTACCACCACACCGGTATATTAGGTGAAAAAGGGTTTTGTAATTTTTTGTATTGTTTAACCTTTAAATTCATTCACAAATGTTGTTTCACCTTGAAATTGATAGACAAAACTGAGTAAATGAGGAAATGTGGAAGTGATTTAATATCTCACGTAGTTATCTCCCCTGTATCTATGACAACAACATGGCGGCAACTGATCATGCTGAGTAATCTGTTCTTCAGAATGTAGGAAATAGGATCTGCATGTACAATCAATGTCAATCACCCTCAAACACTTTAGCTCTCAATATTTCGTAATACATATCGCAATACAGACACCAGAATCACATTGCACTTTTTTGGCCAATACACACCATACAGAACACTAAATAACAAGAGTCATCAGGAGATGACATATCCCCCAGTTCTGGTGCCATTTGGAAAAGGAGTTTGGGTATCATACCCCACTTTTGGTTCATTGCCATTGGATACGTTCAGTTCAGTTCAGTTCAGTGAAGAAAAGAATAATACTGTTCAATATTTTGCAACATCCCAAATGATCAAAGGCACCAGTTTACCACTAGACTGATCTGTGTAGCAAGTTTCATCAAGAAATATTAAACAGTTTTGGAGTAAACTCATTTTCAGTAAACTCTAACTTGTCATCATGAAAACATAAAAAAATAAAAAGAGTAAACTACATATATAATGAACACGCTTATAACCAACTGGTGGATATAACGACCTATGTTTTTTGGTCCCAGGCATTCGCCCTATGTATGCTGTATATATACTTATAACGAACTACGGTTATAACAAACTAAATTAAGTGGTCCCTTTGAGTTCATTATAACTGTAGTTTACAGTATCCCCAATCATCAAAAGGCACCAGTTCACCACTAGACTGCTCTGTATGGCATGTTTCATCATAAAATATTCAATGGTTTTGAAGTTCTGCTCTGGAAACAAGCAGAATAAGTCCAAAAATATATCCCAAATCATCAAAAGGCACCAGTTCACCACTAGACTGATCTGTATCTAATGGTGGATTATACACATCTCTTTTTCAATCATTAGCTTGGCAACCTTGGAAATTCACACTTGTTTGCTATTCTGAGACAACCAAACTGTGCTGAGAACAAGTCAAAATCCAATGACACAGACTACACACGATGTGTTAATAACTTCACAAACTATCATTTAACTATGAGTGAGTGAGTGAGTATGGTTTTACGCCGTTTTGAAGCAATATTCCAGCAATATCACGACGGGGGACACCAGAAATGGGCCTCACACATTGTGCCCATGTGGGGAATTGAATCCGGGTCTTCGGCATGACGAACGAACCCTATAACCACTAGGCTACCCCACGGCCCCCATTTAACTATGAACACAAACAGCTGTCAGACACAACAGGGAATCGGTGACACCCTTCTACACAGTAATGTATCAAAAGCCCCACCCATTGTATCAGCAGTCAAACAGGAAACAGTAATCCGGTAGTGGGTGTGGCCTAATTTTGTAAGGATTAATACAAACACACAAAAAATGGCCTGGTTAGCTAAACAAATGACATACAATCACTTGCAATTTATTGATAATAATTATAAGAAAATGTTCTAGCATTAACAGTACTTTGGACTTTCTTGATGCAGGTAGATCAATGTAGATAACTCACTCCAAATATTAACACAAGCCACTGCACTAAAATGTCCCCAACACCAAATGCCGGATAATTCACATATAAGCTTGGCCTGACTGATGTATACCACTCAAAAGAACTATTCTAACATGACAGATTAACTACAATCTCCTTACAATCAGATCTTAGTTTTCACTACCGCTACACAAAGATTTGAGGACATTCCATTACGGGTCACGTCAGAACGACCTTTCACGAATTTTGACCGACCAATGAAATGACTGACAAGAAGTCAACATTAGCCATTCAGAAGGCAGCTTTCTCGAGCTTTACGACACTAGTTTCAAACTGGCGACTACGCTTCAAAACATATTTTGACGTATTCTCGATTAAAAAAATTAAAACTTATAAGAAGAACATTCTGGAATGGCTTATAGATGGCCTAGATTGTATGGATATGGAGGGTTTCCCCTCACAACTGTTAGATAAGTTGGCAGTGAAGAGGACGTCTGTTGAAATTATATTTAAAATTTTAGTGTGGTTCTCAGCATAAACATGAATTTATGGTTATGATGTAATAGATGTAGGGTATTCACAAGAAATATTTGTAAACAGTAATCTATACAGATTCTTTTTCATAACGACAGTTACGTTCTCCTATCTCAAATCTTATGTTACTCAATAGAGCCGGTCATCCTTAAAAGATTCCCTCCAATACGACAGGAAATGTTCTGAAGCCTGAGACCTTGAGTTATTCCCTAGAGAAATACACATGCCCTTCTGCACCCACAGCAACCTTAGTCATGTTTACCTTCAAAGGTGAATTCCAAAGTACTAAGGCCTAGATCACCTAGGAGCGTTCCAATTAACTGGACTGGAGGGGTCTTTCAAGCCTTGCCTCAATAACCTGCATGCACTGAGTCCCTGCATAGACTGCTCCACAAGACTTTAGTGTACCACAGCCTATGGCAACACACCCACAGATAGAGCAGGGGGACCATATTTCCTATATTAGATGCCCAGGCTTCTATTAAATCACCAAAGCCATTAAGTAGAGGGAAATGTCCAAGTAACTCTCCATTCCTTAAAAATAATGGAGCAGAGGCCCCGCAGGAATGGAGAGTTATGAGGATATTCCCCTACTTAAAACTCATCCCTACTTTTACACTTTGACAAAATATTCTGTAATTGAAAATATTTGAAAAATTCAAATGCTGCTTCAAGATAATGTACAGTTGACAAGCAACTCTCCATTCCTGAAAAATAATTGAGCGTTCAAACAATAGAATGACGTCACAGATGTGTTTTAACCCAGAGTCTTTTAGAGAGCAGCATCTATTCTGTTTAATGCTGGAACAGTGGCAACTCACTACCTTCAAACCCAAATCCAATTTGTGTCTAACTAACCCTTACTTGTCTACACAACATTCATCTTTGAACACACCCAATAACTCTACAGTTAATCAGGATATTACCATACTACATGACTAATCCTTTTGTTGTGTGTTATTTGTAATGTTTGGGCTTGACATCATCAAACTGGGTACTTCAAGATTTCTTCGTCTCAACTATCACTGAAATTGAACACTGCATCATGTTATGATATTTAGATTATCCAACAGATGATAATCATTATGCATTTTAAGATGGTTACCATTAATGAGTGAGTGAGTGAGTATGGTTTTACGCCGCTTTTCGCAATATTCCAGCAATATCACGGCGGGGAACACCAGAAATGGGCTTCACACATTGGACCCATGTTGGGAATCGAACCCGGGTCTACGGCGTGACGAGAGAACGCTTTAACCACTAGGCTACCCGACCGCCCCCTTGCCATTAATGACACTGCCACATAAGTCAGAGCTACAGATAAGCAGTGTACTTGCGTAAAATACCCCCCCAAAACTATTCAAAACCCAATTACTTTCAATTACCTTGCATACAGAAACGCATGCATTAAATGGAAAGCGCAATTGTTTGTAAACAGCATGCATGAATGCCCAATGAAGTTGTTTTTTTAAATCCCCAAATGCTTACTCATTTTAGGAAAAACCCAATAGAGTGATGAGCAGATGAGTGAAAAATATTGGTTACCCAATGAAAAATCTAATAACCAAATTAAAATAGATACCTTTGAGTAAAAACGCAATTGCTTAAAAAGTTATCTGGAGCTCTGAAGATGGTTGTCATTGATGACACTGCCAGATAAGTATTGTAACAATAAGTACTAATTGTACTAAAATCATGATATTCATCAGAGATCTGTGTGGGAACAATTTACTGAAATGTTACTCTTAAAACCAGGGCTGGGAATGATACCTAGAAATTACCACATGAGTGTCTGCCAGATACCATTTATTTAGTTAGTTATTTTGAAACATATCTAATGAGTGAAAGCAAGTAAGATAACTTTTTAAACAATAAATGGTATCTGACAGTCATTTGTGTATTAATCAATTTCATACACACCCTAAAATCACACCATTTTAGCACTGAATTGAAGCATATTTTGTCAATCCTCTAGACAGCAGGGGCGCATTAGTCTTAATACATGATGCAATGGTCATGAGTGGTGTCATGGGCTTACTGCTTACTACTCATACTAGTGTGTAGGGCTCCAACATGCACTTAAGTACTAGGCGCCGGTTCGATTCCGGGAAAACTCGAGGAGGTAAGGGGAGGTAACTCTAATTTACATACTTTGTAAATTTCAATACACATGTTGTATATATTGAAAGAAAGACGTCCCATAAATTTTGTCAACCAATCTACAAAACCAGTGAGAACTGGTGTATATATAGAATAGCATTGTTAGTATTTCTTCTGTTGTGTAATTTCATTGGATGAGTGTTCTGTCGGTTATCCAATCACATACAAGCATATGTTAACAGGCACATTCTCATTAGACTGCCGCAAATAGATTTCAATTGCCTTGTACATCCTCTACAGGTCAACATGGCCCAGAAAGTTAGGATAATGAAAATCTAACACACAGGTGGGTTTATTTAAGTAAGTTACAAAAGCCTATAGACGTAAATCTTATTCATAAATTCCTATTATCAGGTACTCTTGTTCTACGAGTTCTACCTTCAGATACTCGAGGACTCATTAAACATGTTGAAGCCCTATCAACATGAGCCTCCACAAAAAGGTTTCAGACATGTCTTTGGATTGTCAAGGCAATGATAATAATGCAAATTAAATGAGACCAAAGAACAGTTATTGAACACTGTAAAACCTTTCGACACAGATATGTGAATTCGACTAAACCTCGAGAAACTTATCAATGAATTAATATATTCTATCATAATAATCTGACCTTAGGTCATCACCATGGTGTAGCCAATCACAGACCTAGAATTCAATATCACAGTTATCTTCAGTGGGTTACTCACCCACAGATGTGTAAGTAAATAAGGTCATGATATAATCATTATGATGTATTCATAATTTGATATCCAAAGTTCAAACTACAAAGTTTCACAAGGCCATCACAGTGCTAAGATAATCGTAACTCCTATACTATAACATAGGCTTACGACAGTCGTAGAGCACAGATCACTTTGTGTAACAGGTCCAAGGACTTTATAAGATAACTGTCATACAAACTGTCATAAACAGGTTAAAATTGTAACCATTTATTGGACGGATTCTAAGTTAAAGTAATTAGGTAAGCTAAACACAACCATGACAACAGGTCAGGGAAGGAAATTAAGTTTTATTTAGTTTAGTTGCTATCTATATAAGCAGGAACAAATGGTACCCACGAGGAAATGTCACCATTCCTTCCAAATTTGTACATTAACATGAATTTTGCCTGGTCTTAATTACTCTTAATCCATCAACACTACACTACCAGGTTGTTGGTTTGTTGTTTAACGCCGCACTCAGCAATATTCCAGCTATATGACGGCGGTCTGTAAATAATCGAGTTTGGGCCAGACAATCCAGTGATTGTCATCGTGAGCATCGATCCACGTAAATTTGATACAAAGACATGCATTAACCAAGTCAGCGAGCCTGACCACTCGATCCTGTTAGTAGCCTCGTACGACAAGCATAGTCGCCTCTTACGGCAAGCATGGGTTGCTGAAGACCTATTCTACCACAGAATCTTCATGGGTCTTACACTACCAGGGAAGGAAATTAACTAAGAACCGCTACTCGCCCAAATACTGAAAACATTGTATAGCAATGTCCGTCCAAAATGTTTGAAATTCTACTAACCCCTATTGTACATTTAACATTAACAAAACAAGAAGCTAGTGCTAATTTCCAATCTGCACTGTACTCACAGGGCTGTTAATTAAAGACCTTGACCTTCAAGGCTTTGAACAAGTTGAAGCATTTCAATGATTTATTTATACCAATGTTTTGGAGCACAACTCCAAGGGCATAATGGGTGTAAAACTACACTGAACACAGAGTTAATTGGTCCTTACTGTTGCTTATAGGTCATGTTTCATGAAATAGCTTTGATCTTTATATTGCACGTAGCATGTCTAATTAAAGAGAGGCATTTCCCCTTGTCAACATTCATAGTTGGTCTTGTCAGCTGCCGTTACTTATAAGTGACCACTAGTCAGCATTTGAAATTGGCATTAGTCCTATAGTCCTTGCCAAACTGCCCAATAATTAAGGTTGAGGTTAAGAAATTTGCCATTTTTAAGGGTTTTGCTATAGTTATTATTATAAGGACTAGTAGACTAAAAATGTTAGCTTCTATCGCTGCAGGTCCTTGAGTGTCGTCCAATAATATCCACCTGTCTTACATGCTTATGATGTGTATACTAACCGGAGGGTCAACAGCCAGTAAGGGAGTGAATGTTTTTTACATATCTTATTCAGCAGTCAGCAACATTAAAGCATAGGGTGCAAGGGAGCTATTCTGTCCCGGAATCTACATGGGGTGGCAAGAGAGGGTGCTGGAGACCTATTCTGCCCAGGAATCTACATGGCGTGGCAAGAAAGGGTGTAGGGGACCTATTCTGCCCAGGAATCTACATGGGTTGGCAAGAAAGGGTGTAGGGGACCTATTCTGCCATGGAATCTACATGGGTTGGCAAGAAAGGGTGTAGGGGACCTATTCTGCCATGGAATCTACATGGCGTGGCAAGAAAGGGTGTAGGGGACCTATTCTGCCATGGAATCTACATGGGTTGGCAAGAAAGGGTGTAGGGGACCAATTCTGCCCAGGAATCTACATGGGGTGGCAAGAAAGGGTGCAGGGGACCTATTCTGCCATGGAATCTACATGGCGTGGCAAGAAAGGGTGTAGGGGACCTATTCTGCCCAGGAATCTACATGGCGTGCCAAGCGAGGCTACTGGGGACCTATTCTGCCCCAGAATCCCTAGCGGTGTGGCAAGCAAGGGTGCTGGGGACCTATTCTGCCATGGAATCTACATGGCGTGCCAAGCGAGGCTGCTGGAGACCTATTCTGCCCCAGAATCCCCACTGGTGCGGTAGGCATGGGTGCTGGGGACCTATTCTGCCCAGGAATCTACATGGCGTGCCAAGCGAGGGTGCTGGGGACCTATTCTGCCCAGGAATCTACATGGCGTGCCAAGAGAGGGTGCTGGAGACCTATTCTGCCCAGGAATCTACATGGCGTGCCAAGCGAGGGTGCTGGGGACCTATTCTGCCCAGGAATCTACATGGCGTGCCAAGAGAGGGTGCTGGAGACCTATTCTGCCATGGAATCTACATGGCGTGCCAAGCGAGGGTGCTGGGGACCTATTCTGCCCAGGAATCTACATGGCGTGCCAAGCGAGGGTGCTGGGGACCAATTCTGCCCAGGAATCTACATGGCGTGCCAAGCGAGGCTGCTGGGGACCAATTCTGCCCCAGAATCCCCAGCGGTGTGGCAAGCAAGGGTGCTGGGGACCTATTCTGCCCAGGAATCTACATGGCGTGCCAAGCGAGGGTGCTGGGGACCTATTCTGCCCAGGAATCTACATGGCGTGCCAAGAGAGGGTGCTGGAGACCTATTCTGCCCAGGAATCTACATGGCGTGCCAAGCGAGGGTGCTGGGGACCTATTCTGCCAAGGAATCTACATGGCGTGCCAAGAGAGGGTGCTGGAGACCTATTCTGCCATGGAATCTACATGGCGTGCCAAGCGAGGGTGCTGGGGACCTATTCTGCCCAGGAATCTACATGGCGTGCCAAGCGAGGGTGCTGGGGACCAATTCTGCCCAGGAATCTACATGGCGTGCCAAGCGAGGCTGCTGGGGACCAATTCTGCCCCAGAATCCCCAGCGGTGTGGCAAGCAAGGGTGCTGGGGACCAATTCTGCCCAGGAATCTACATGGCGTGCCAAGCGAGGCTGCTGGGGACCTATTCTGCCCAGGAATCTACATGGCGTGCCAAGCGAGGGTGCTGGGGACCAATTCCGCCCAGGAATCTACATGGCGTGCCAAGCGAGGGTGCTGGGGACCAATTCTGCCCCAGAATCCCCAGCGGTGTGGCAAGCAAGGGTGCTGGGGACCTATTCTGCCCAGGAATCTACATGGCGTGCCAAGCGAGGCTGCTGGAGACCTATTCTGCCCAGGAATCTCCATGGGGTAGCAAGCAAGGCTGCTGGGGACCAATTCTGCCCAGGAATCTACATGGCGTGCAAAGCGAGGCTGCTGGAGACCTATTCTGCCCAGGAATCTCCATGGGGTAGCAAGCAAGGGTCCAGGTTACCTATTCTGCCCCCGGAATCTCAATGTATGCTTGCCAACTGATCACCTAGAGTCCTCCAAAGATCAAAAAGATCAATAACTAGTTGTCTAGGACACACTGACTGATCAATGTATTAGGAAATCAATAATGACACAATCGCATGTATTATAACAATTCGCCAAGGTTTTGTTTTACCAGCCATGGTAACAGTTGTGGTTGTGGTGACAAAAAAAGACTGCCGACGCAGCACTCCTTAACCCCAGCAGTGCAGAAAGCCCTTCTTATCATACTTATCATGTTACTTCCCATGCTTAGATAAGGCATAATAATAACTTTGTGGTTCAGATAACATTGATTTTTTTCTGAAACTGCAGACGTTGTAGAATTACTGTAAAATCAGCAGTTTTTTTACATACATTTTCACAAGAACTACTTTTTGGCCGCCATGGTCATGATGGTCACAAAACGTTAATACCCAGAGCTCCAAATAACTTTTTGAGCAATTGAGTTTTTACTCCAGGGTTTCTATTTTAATTGGGTTATTACATTTTTCATTGTGTAACCAATTTTTTTTTCACTCATCAATTCATCACTCTTTTCGTTTTATTCCGAAAATTAGTGAACATTTTAAGATTTTTAAAAAATTAAAAAATGTTTTAGATGAATATAACTGTTCTAAATATATAGGCTTGGAAAGTAAAATAGCTTGTAATTGTGTTTTGAAAATTAGCTCCTTTGCACACACAAAAAAAGCTTCACTGGGTATTTAAGCGTGCTGTTTTTATAATTTGAGTTTTTCATTTAATGCATGTGTTTCTGTACACAAGTTAATTCAAAGTAATTGGGTTTTAAATATTGTGTGTGTGTGTGTGTGGGGGGGGGGTATTTTATGCAAATACGCTGCTTATAATATATGTGTAGCTCTGACACCATTGAAAAAAAAGTTCAGGGTTGCACCTAAAATCGCTGTAAACATGTAAATCATCAGTAATTGGAACTGTTTCAGGATCTACGTGGTTACACCCTTAATTGTTACTATTGTCATGCACATGATACACACACAGACATACATGATATATACTTGGAGATATGTATCATCAAGTGATCATCATGATCACGTATGTATCATCATCATATATACTTGGATATATACATGATAATGATGATATATACATGACATCTACATGATCATGATGGATATACTTCCATTATCATGATTATACCATGTATACACTATATATACATGAGATATACACGATATATAATCATGATGATATAAACTTCAGATACACATTATCATGATGATAAATCATGCATATACTTGAGATATACTTGAGATATACATGATATATACATGATATATACTTGATTTATACATTTTTATACTTGAGATATGCATGATCATGATCATGTGAATACTTGAGTGAGTGAGTGAGTGAGTGAGTGAGTTGGGTTTAACGCCGCTTTTATGTGTATACTTGATATAGTACCATCTATGACATCCCTACATGTTCATTGGGATCTGCTCCACCTCACTCAGCAGGACATCATTGAGACCAGGGCCTAGTGACTGCAAAATGTCCAATTTGAAAAAGTGCAAATCGGACACTTTAAAATTTGGTCAACATCAATCACCACATGCACACTGACCTACATCCCGATAGGTTGAAATAGTAGTATATATCAGATCTATGTGTCTATCAAGTGTTGTGCGCGTTATAACATGTCGTGTATCTATCCCTTCAGAGAATTGAGGTGAACGGACAGGTATAACAGACTTGGCAAATAAAAGTATGAAATTGGATATAAAACATCACTAGACATGATGATTTACCATTTAAATTGTATTTCCTGCTCTCCAGGGCATTATTTTTATGCCGAGATTAAGAATACCGTGTGTATTTTCTCGTAAACTTAGCCAGAAATAGCAATCAGCTGTACACAAGTTCGCTCCCAATCTACCACGATCTACCTGTGATTCAGTTCAAAAGTACCCAATGATACAACTTCAAAGTATTTTGATGCAATGGTTTGGAAGAAACTGTTTCTGAAATTATTGTTTTATCAGGAATAATATATTCCAAAATTGGGTTATTTTAGTTGCAGCTATTACCATATATATTAAAAATTATAAGAACCATAAGCTTAACACTTTGGTACAGCTGACTGCAATTGCAGGATATAATGGTAATTTAATATTTTAGTATGTGAAACAACAACAGTACTTACTCGTTCATATTTAATCTACCAATTACAGGTCAGTCACCTCATTACTTTTATAATCAACACGATTTGTTAAACCTCTATCATCTAAATTTGTTTCATTCCGTCTGGATCATGTTACAGTAATTACTTCCCACAATTCACTTCCAAACAGTCTGGGCATGCCCAGTAAGGCGGACATGACATCACAGTGTTTACCATTATCAACCCATCAACCCGCACGACGTTACTTTCTCCATTGTTTCAAGCCACTTACTCGTGTTGTTACCGTCCAGCCACCCCTTAGCTCCTCCTGTATTGCATTGCTTCAACTATCGTGTGTATCATGTATGTGGTTTCTGGATCCGCTTGTACTAGAATTGTATTGTCATGCATTCCATAGTCATATATCAGGCGTGTATATGTATATACCATATTCGACGTAATAAGCGCCCCGCTCTAATAAGCGCCAATGGCGATAATTGCTAACATATTAGCTAGTGAACAATCCCAATTATCACCCCTTCCGATTGATCAATGTACACACGGCTTATCTATTCGCGTACAATAAGCACTCGTGTGTTATATGCAACTTAATTATGGGAAATTTAATTCTGGAAAAATATATCTGTCGTACATAAACATTTCAGGCTGTCAGCATAAACCACGAAATTTATCTTTCAACTCTGTTTTTTCCACCAAAATAATATTCTAATAAGAGCCCACTATTCGTAATTTTGAGAGCGCCCTGGGCGCTCATTACGTCAAATACGGTATGTATATATTTTTATCTTCTGTGTCTGCCTCGGTGTCACAAGCTACTCCTTACACACAGCGTGGAAGGCTTGTGGCCCCCAAAGAACATTACGCTATTTCGGTAGTCATCGGTACCGTCCGGTCAGCACGACCAGGACCAGCTTATCTCTAGGGATCGTCCGGGTCATCAGACCCCAGGACCGGCATATCCCTCCTACAGCTACACAAGCCTGGGTCTCTAAGACCCCAGGACATTCAGTCATCTTACCCGGGTCACCATGACCCCAGGGTGTCAACCCGGGTCACCTCGACCCCAGGGTCTCACATAGGCAACTGAGGCAGCCCCCACATTATGCCAAATATTTGTATGTAAATATTTGTATGTAATAAAAGTTCCTTTCATGTACTACATTTGATGTTGTTTGTGGCACAAATTTACATATGGACTAATTTGACAAGTCACGATAGAGACTTCCCGCGCTACATGTATTTCGATTGCGAAAACGTTATGTTGACATATAATAGTCACATTGCCACAAATATGACTTTTAACGATTGTAAGTATGGCATTTATGATATATGTATCCATTCTCTGGCAACTAAAGTCCATTTCAAGGTGTCGATAGAGGTAATCTGACTGTGGTTGCTGTAAATAACGGTGAGTTGTGCGATCTGCCGATCACTTCAAACACGATTTCACCAAAATTAATGTAAACAATATTGAATAAAATTTTGAATAAAACATTCAAGCAATATCATGGCGGGGGACACCAGAAATGGGCTTCACACATTGTACCCGAAATATATTACAAACATGAGTGTTACGGCATGCTATAACAAAGGTAGTGCTGTATTAAAGGGCGCAATAGCGAGGAAACACTATATATGCAAATGTCTGATTGGCAAAAAAATATTTCCGGATCCCTGGTTGAGACAGAAAGTGTCTACCCATATTTTAAATATGAATCATCATACATTGTTTCGTTTCATTTCACTTTAAAAGGATCTTCTGAAAGTTAACATGTTCCATGAATCCAACTGAAAGTTGTTTTCCATTTCATCAATAGATGCTCGACTGCGTTTTCCTGAGCACATTTTACCTTTTTCTTGCAGCTAAAGGTAATAATTTAGACGACCCATTACACGTCAGTTGAGTCAAAAACAGTGTGGCAATTCCCACAAACTGTACTTGCCATTGTAAATCTTTTCCCTCCTTTTCACTATATTATGATTGTAGGTTATTAGACAGCTCACTGCAGGCCAGACGAGCTGAACTGAGAGGGTCAATCCATGTTTTCCACTTTTAATTGTGAGTGGTACTTACTAAGGGTATGTGGAAATATCGGTAGATCGGTAAATTGAAGTTCATTCTTTCCATGATACGTTGGTTGGTTTGTTGTTTAACGCCGCACTCAGCAATATTCCAGCTATATGACGGCGGTCTGTAAATATTCAAGTCTGGGCCAGACAATCCAGTGATTAATATCATGAGCATTGACCCATGCAATTGGGATCGATGACATGTATCAACCAAGTCAGCGAGTCTGAGCACCCGATCCCATTAGTCGCCTCTTATGACAAGAATAGTCGCTTTTTACGGCAAGCATAGGTTGCTGGAGACCTATTCTAACCCGGATCCTCACTGGTCTCATTGTAATGAAACTGTTGAATACTTAGGGTTCAGAATATACATAATATGCGGATAAGATCTACATTTGAGAAAACACTGTGTGCTACCAGCATCTTGTTTTGTTCCGTTTAAGAACTTCAATTCATACATTCATGCTGCAGATTGCTTCTGAATTTAAAATTTAGAATCATACAGTATATCATGATACTTATCACAATACAGACATGTCCATCGCAAAATGTTGTGATACTGTATTCGACGTAATAAGCGCCCCGCTCTAATAAGCGCCCATGGCGATAATTGCTTATATATTGGCTAGTGAACAATCCCAATTAGCACCCCTTCCGATTGATCAATGTACACAAGACTTATTTATTCTCGTATAATTCGCACTTGTGTTATATGCATCCTTAATTATGGGAAATTAAATTCTGGAAAAATATATCTGTCGTATATACACATTTCAGGCTGTCAGCATAAACCACAAAATTTATGATCTTTCAACTCTGTTGTTTTTCACCAAAATAATATTCTAATAAGAGCCCCCTATTTCTAATTTTGAGAGTGCCCTGGGTGCTTATTATGTCGAATATGGTACATTTTAAACCTCCACTACCCAGCCGAGGTATTTGCATGCACTTACCTGTGGAGAAGGCCACCAGGTAGTACTGGTAGTAGTTGCTATAGACCAGCAGGTCCTCGAACATCTCCGGGTACAGGATGAAACTGTAACAGAAACACACACTGTCAGACATAGCTGGACAGCAAGCATTTACTGCAATACCTACCAGCAAACATAAATATCGCGCTGATCAGCTGATGGTAAATAAGCCACACTCGGTTACCTCCCTTGAACACACGTGAACAGCTTGCCCTCCAATTACAACACATTTCTCCTGCTTTTGATATTATTTTTCGCCATGTGTCACGTATAGAAGTTGGCGAAAATAACTGAACAAAATTTTGTTATACTGTACTTTAAGTATTTGCAATTCTAATGATGTAAGTTTTATTAAAAAAATTCAACATATGAAGTTTGCAGTTACCAGATGAAATTACCCTACTTTTTGGACAGATTTTTTAAAAACATTTTCCCTTTCTAAGTCAAGATTACTGTTACTTATTTTTCAAAAGTACATTAATACAAACATAATGAATGTATGTTACTATTTGTGTCTTTCCTCATGTAAGTTAATACTTTTTTGATAACAAAAAAGGAAAAAAGTGCAAAAACAGGCCAAATCAAATTTCTGCGCAGAGTTTTGGGAATTGAATTGCTGCATAGGCAAGAGGCCACGCTGACTGCTGACATTCAAGCTAACACCGCCCAAAACAAGGGAACATCAAGCATTTTTATAAGGGAGGGGTCCAAAATATCAAAATCCTCTCTCAGATAATTTTACTGCCTACAACATACTACATTTGGTTTTCAAAGGGAGGGGTCCAGGCCCCTGGACCCAACCTCTGGATCCAACTATGCAAACCACTTTTGTCACTGTCACTGAAACTTAATCAGAGACCCAAGTAAGAGATGCTTGTCTGCCATGTCTCAGACTTGCATACATCACACATTAAAGGCAATCTTGAAGAAGTGAGTCTTCAGTTGGGACTTAAAGTAAAGAGGTAGGGCCCTGCTCTTTTGAATGAGCCATCGCCACCATTTGTGCATGTGGACTGGACCTCAACTACATGACGACCTGACAGTTAAGATTGTGGATCTCCATGACCTGTTCAGCAGACAACAGCAGTGGTGGAAGGTTTGCTTGTAGGCCAGTGTGTTGTGTGTTCCGACTGGTGTACCAGGTTTAAGTTGTAAACATGATGGTACAAGTACACTGTGGTTAAAAGCACAGCTTGACTTTCGTTCCCGTGAAATGGAAATCTATGAACTAAATGTCATGGACAGCTAATCCTTTACAATTAATTACAATACACTAATGTGAACAGCTACAATAAACCTGTCAAAATCAATGTGCACTTTCTGATATGCCACCATGCCCAATTCAGTTCCTGGATCAAAGGAAACAGGTTCTTCCATTGCACACAGAATTCCTATTCTCACAAAATGTGATGTTCTAAGCTGCTGACAATCAAGTATCATAATAAGAGCAATCCAAACACATGCTCATATGATCCTAGCACATCTAAGGGAGACAACTCTACATCACGAACTGCAGCACCTTTGACAACTGTACTGCCCATTGGCAAACTGTGTGCTGGTATCTTATTAATGTAAGATACTGCAGTTGAACCCCACTGTCTACCAAATCATGCAATTTTGTAATAATTGAGTGAGTGGTGTTTAACGCTGCCATTCCAGTTGTATCGTGGCGTGTCAGCTTAATGTGGGAGGAAAGCCCGAAGTGATGCAGGTCTCAGACATTTACCAGGTCGGTGAAACCCACGAGCATAGGTATGGTGTTGACAAACCTAGAAACATAATCGGGGCAAACCGGGATTCGAACCCAGAATCATAGGTTTCTGGCATGCCCAAACAACGCCAATTATGTAATAGGAAATAAACAGTTTCCTGTGTGTCCTTATCATGATCATACAATGTTATACTTGATACAAATTGTAACTTGTGAGTTTAATTGATCATGATTATCTTTAGTTTAAACTATTGGGACTATACAATGACTTCAAGACATCCGGGAATTTGACACTTCTGGGTTAAAATAGCAATAAGAAAGTTAGAGTTTGCTCGGACCAGGTTAAGAGTTTGACACAAACAGGGAATCTACACATCGAAGTTTGACACAACAGCTTGGATCTCTACATTCTCTCAACATCTCTTAATCAACAGTTGTCATGGTTATAATATTTACTCATAGTAGTGCAACGATCAGCAGGTTTCCAATCCAAAAGCATCTCATATTGCAAGCATTACATGCACTATTTCACAACATCGTCTACATCCTGCACTTGAGGGTACATGTTAAGATCAGAAATGGACACTGTGCATATATGACATGTTACAAAGGAAGCTGTATCACATTCTTGAACAACCCGTTTCGAGAGCAGGATACAAGATATGGACGTGGGGAGGTTTGGAAGTAAACATGGTAAATGTGCCAATTGCACTACCCAACCCAAACAACAGGCCCTTATTCATGTTGCTACGATAGGCTTACACAAAAAAGCAAAGAGAGTGCCAAGGGTTTTAAGACAGTATTAATTTCTTTTTCCTAATAAAAATTTGAAAAAAAAGACAGCGATGTTGTGAGGGCTGCATCCAAATCATGAACTTCTGATTCTGATCAGCTAGTCGAAGCGTTACCCGATGACCAAAGCTTGTTTGTTTAACCAGCAATATGAATTCCAGATTTATGACGGCAACCTGCAATCGAGTATGGACCAGACAATCCAGTGATTGATATCATGAGCATCAATCCATGCAATTGTGATTCGATGACATGCATCAACCAAGTCAGTGAGCCGGACCACCCAATCCCGTGAGTCGCCTTTTACGGGTTTTTAAAGACTTATTCTACCCCGGATCTTCGTGGGTCTCTACTACCTGATCCAGTTGAGGCTTCTTACCACAAGCATAGGTAACCATAGAGACCAATTTTAACCTAGAATCTCATGGTGGAAATTATTAAAGCATAACAATGATACATATCAATCTTATATAAATTACAAACATGTTCAACTGAATCATGTAATTTGAATGTCAATGTCAGATGATATTGATACACAATTATGATATATCACCCACATCAATACCAACATTTATCACCCATATCAATACCAACATATATCACCCATATCAATACCAAAATATACCACCCACATCAATACCAACATATATCACCAATATCAATCAATACCAAAATACATCAATCACTTTCTCAACTGATAATTCCCAACGCAGTGATTAGTAATTCCTTATACAAAGAAACTTGTCAAGCAGTTAATCCTTTTATTTATATACTTGGCGTTCATCAAATATCTACACGCTAGGCTAAATGACCGATGTAAATAATACACCTGTCAAAGTGTTTTCAAATAAACAACTTCCTGTTCCTTGACCTACAGGTGCGCGTTTCTGACAATTATTATTATCGCTTGAAGCATTATATTAGTATGGACAGATTTCTGATAAACACGGGTTAATAAAACTACATTATTTTACAGAACAGCTTACAAAATTACAATGAATTCGGTTGTCTTTGATAGAATGCTAGACGTGAAGTTCTAGCTAACACTTTGAACTTGTTGCGCCTAGCAATCGATACTGTCGACTGACGAACCGAAGTTTAGAAATCTATTCAACAAACAGAACTGATATCTGTAGGACTAGTGGCATTATCAACAAAAGCGGCCAAACGCACAGTCAATCTTACCTGCTTAGATCCCACACAGAGCATATCAAGGCATGCACCCACGAAACTAGTAAATTTCTCCATTTCCACGCATCTTCTTGAACAGATTTGGGTGCACCGACGAAACTGATCACCAAGTTGACAATAAAAAAGAAAAGTATGGTCGATATCATCATGGAATAGCCATAGCGAATATCTAAATTAGGATTATCCGGTAACCTGTCATTAAAAATGGCCATTTTCGTTTAATATCCTAACAGTTCTTCCTCAACTACAAACGAAAAACACCGGAACGAAATGCTTCGAGCGGAGTGTCACGTGACCATGTCGCTTATAACACAAACGATCGTTGCCATGTGCAGTGTCATATACAAATGTTGGACTCTCCTTGTGTTTATGGTCTATGTTTAATCAAGTTGTTGCACGGCATGTAATTAGATCGATTTAATTTTTTTAAGCAGTCGGTGTAAAGGTACTATGAAAATTTTATTTGAGAAAACGCCATGCATGTGATCTGATTTCCCAAGGCAATGCGTAGGCGAAAGGAGGCAAAGTATGTGAAAAGACCACGCCTTCTTTTGGCTGTTCGCTGGTCGAGCCGCTATCTATAATTCCATGTCACTTAAGTCGTCCTGACATGCATTAGTCATACAAATTATGCGTTGTTTAATTATCATGTGTTATATTATTCATAATTAATCATCAGATATAATGACACTCCGCATTTTGAGTTCTTATTCATCACAGAAGAGTCCACATATGTGATCGTATTCCATGTTGCTAGCAAAATCTGCATATTTTAATTACTTAAATTGTATGTTTATTGTCTTTGTATACGCTCTATCACTGTTTTTATTATAGTATGCAATGTAACACGGGTGCATATATTGGAGAGGACGATTTTTATGTCCAAATTAAATAAGGTTACAAAATGTTTTGTTGTTTGTTAGTTTAACGCCGCACTCAACAATGTTCCAGCTATATGACGGCGGTCTTTAAACAATCGAGTCTGGATCAGACAATCCAGTGATTGATATCATGAGCATCGATCCACGCAATTGGGATCGATGACATGCATTTACCAAGTGAGCGAGCCTGGCAACCGATCCCGTTCGTCGCCTCTTACAACAAAATGTAAAAGCCGCCTGTTAGAACTGCATACAAGGCGATATAAGATTGACCTAATAGTGAATATTAATGAAAAAACATATATCATTATATAATATTATCACCATTATCATCATCATCCCTATCCTCATCATCATGACAATGGTCATTAGCATTATGGTGTTATTGAAGAGAATATATGGATGTCAACTTCTTTATTACGAGGAACACAACGTTTCGGAGTATAATTATGCTTACTCCTTCATCGGGTGAATGAATGCCATGACATACTTACTTACTTACTTTGGAGATTTAACGTACGCTTTCCGACTGATGCGTATTTCGCACACGGGCCCGGCCAGGCCATTAAATGTGTTTCCGAAAGGGGCGAAAGTGGTGTGTGCAACCCAAGAGGGGGCTTTAGGGGTTGCTTATATAGAATTTGGGAATTTTGAGATTTGGAATAGATGCCAATGGGGTTGGGGAGGAGAACTGAGGGAGCTGGGTATGGTGGATGTTTGTTTGTTTATGTGATTTTGATTTGGTAGGTTATTGTGTTTTTATATGCGTTTTATTAGTTCCGTTTTGATTAAGAATACGCCTAAGGCCTTGAAGTTTTCTAGTTTATTTTGTGGGTTTAGTATTGCTTCTAGAGTGAGAGCCTTGTTTAGATTGAGGGTGGTTTGTAATGCGGTTCGATGTGTTAGGTAGCGTGTGCAGTGGATGAGTGCGTGTTCTGGGGTTTCTGGTTGTTTGCAGTGTGGGCAGTTACCTGTAGTGTGTTTTTTTATTTTTTAGGTGGTTATTTAGGTTGGTGTGTCCTGTTTGGAGTTTAGTGATTACTCTGTCGAATGCCATGAGGCAGAGAGCATGTATATGTACATGTAGGGACAACAAAATTAATAAGATAACAAAAGGTGGAAACTTACAAAGGGTAGAAACTAACAAGGGAAGCCAACAGATGATTGGCGCTGATAGGTGATTAACAATAGACAATGCATGGAAGCCAGCACTTCGCAGTAATTAGCGCTGATAGTATGGAAGCCAGTAGATAAGTAATGGGTAACTTACACTGGGCAAACGGGAGGCTGGGTAATTAGCACTGATAGGTGAAAGAATGGACATAGCAAAGGGCAAATTGAATCACCTATAGCTGGCTTCAATTTGCCCTTTGCTATATCATCTGTTGGCTTCCCTTGTTTGTTTCTACCCTTTGTTATTTTCCACCTTTTGTTATCTTATTAATTTTGTTGACCTTACATGTACATGTTCCCTCTGCCTCATGGTATTCTTTCACCTGATGAAGTAGTAAGCATATACTCCGAAACGTTGTGTTCCTCATAATAAAGAAGTTGACATCCATATATTCTCTTCCTTATGTGTATCACTTCTAAACGCCTTTCAAAGATCTATTACGGTGTTATTGTTGCTAGCGGTAGCTGTAGTAGTTATTATTGTTGTTATTGGTATTTATCGTTGGTTTGTTTTGTTTGTTTGTTTGTTGTTTAACGCCGCACTCGGCAATATTCCAGCTATATGACGGCGGTCTGTAAATAGTCGAGTCAGGACCAGACAATCCAGTGACTGACATCATGAGCCGGGCAAGAATAGAGCTCCCCAGTAACCTATAGGCTTTAGGGCATGGTCGTTATAGAGGGGACTATGGAGATTGGAGGGTCAGGCTCGCTGACTTGGTTGATGCGTGTTATCGTATCCCCATTTCGTGGATCGATGCTCACGAAATCACTTACATGATTGTAGACTCAATAATATACCGATCGCCGTCATATAGCTGGAATATTGCTGAGTGCGGCGTTAAACAAACAAGTCAAAACCATGTGTATAGCATGGTGACCCAGCTTCCCACTGGTCCAGATAACATACGGGCATCTTCACGTTTTAAGGAATATGTTACTGATACAGCGGTAGAAACTAACGGTTTCAGTCCACTAGTCCTTACAATTATAATATATAGCAAACCCCTTAGAAACGGCAAATTTCTACTCGTCCTAAACTACAGTAAACTACGGTTATAACGAACACGCTTATAACGAACTGACGGATATAACGAACTTATTTTTTGGTCCCGACTACTTGCTGTTGTTATGCTGTATATGTACTTATAACGAACTACGGTTATAACGAACTAAAATTAGTAGTCCCTTTGAGTTCGTTATAACCGTAGTTTACTGTATTGGGCAGTTTGGCAAGAACTACAGGACGAGTGCCAATTTCTAATGCTGCTGATGCATACAACCTCGCCTGTATATGGGACTTGAACTCAATAAAAGACAAGGCGTGGCGATTTCCGGGCGTGTATTGACCGTAATCACATCGGGCGGGATTCCGCTGGTATTCACTGTACATTCCTGTTGCAAATAATCTCCCCCACTGATAAGACGCGTCAAGTCAACACAGCCAGGAAGCAAAAATATGTATAATTCTTTTAGCTATTAAGAATTTACCCATTAATCAATATATTTGGGTATTGATGTTTTCTTTGGGTATTCATGTTATCAATATCTTTGGTTTGATACTTTCATTGGTATTCAATAAATGTATAGTATTACTCAATTAAGTCCGCCTTAAATAAGCTCACACATGCGATATGTGGCTAAGTTACAATAAGTGAGACGAAGCAGGTGCACGTTTGTGAATTATTCACAGCAGAGTTTAGAGTTCGTATACATATATGTACGCTTTTGATCAGTTTGTTAATTGTAAGGTGATGCGCACTGGTACAGATCACATGTACTTGGACCGTTCCCCGCGGGGTATCAGAATAGGCCCCAGTACCCCATGCTTGTAGTAAGAGCCGAGCGGGCTGTTACAATGTACGATCTAGCTGATTATGGGTAACCATGACCCAACAATATCATAATCAACCATTTTCGAGAGGTTTGAAACACCGTTCTTCTTTGTTGGCAATATTCCAGCTACATGACGGCGGTCTGTAAATATTCGAGTCTGGACCAGACAATCCAGTGATTAATATCATGAGCATTGATCTACGCAATTGGGATCGATAACATTCAATAACCAAGTCAGCGAATCTGATCACCCGATCCCGTTAGTCAGTTTACCGTACAAAGAAACGATAACTTGCACAGGCGAACGAAGGCAATATATTATTATTAATTTTACGGTACAATTATTAGTAATTTCCTGATTAAGTAAAAGAGAAAATTACAAAAATATGATTTACTTCGATTAAAGTAGTGTTCAATGTATATAAAGTTCATGTGCTCAAAACTCTAAAGAAATTTGCATCACTATGACCACTAGGAAACATACATCCTCGTCTCAGCTTGTATTTCGTACTTGGCTGCCTACTTTAGACCTTTGTTCAACATACATACTTGTATGGCCAGTCCATGAAATACAAGTTTTCTTTCATATTGTTTTATAAATACGACTTTAGAAGTGTATTTACACCTAGGTATGTACATGTACATTCAAAGACATTCGTGATAGTTTATTTCCAGTACAGTTTCCCATTTCATCAGATTCTACAAAAGGAAAAGTTTGAAATAGAAAATGATTGTAGATCAATGAAAGTAATGGAATTATTTGTCATAAAAGGAAAATATATTCTTGCATTGAACATAAAAAATATAACTAGAAAAAAATTTAATATAAAGGGCTTTCAGTTATTATGCCTTTCTTTTTTTTCTTTGGGCCTAGCTAAACTACAGCTTCGAGGGAACATATACAATTGAAAATTGTGAAAAAATGACCCACCAGAATGCATTCATTTTGCTCTTAGACACGATTTTCTTTTTACAAATTCTATTTCTTACTAAACAAAGTAATTATTACTAACTATTTATGTCACTGATCGAAGTATTTGATAGTTCAGATAATGCAGAGTTAAAAGA
The DNA here is from genome assembly GCF_023055435.1 of Haliotis rufescens. Classification (NCBI taxonomy): domain Eukaryota; kingdom Metazoa; phylum Mollusca; class Gastropoda; order Lepetellida; family Haliotidae; genus Haliotis; species Haliotis rufescens. Next base: position 551,887 of record NW_025963835.1, on the reverse strand, counting down.
AATCCCCTTAACTTGAAAACATTTTTTCATTCAGAATTATGTCGATTATTTATATATTGTGTGTAGATCTAATTAATAATTACCTTTACTCTTTGTGTTATAAACTGAACCATGCGAGATTCTAATATATGAGGCTAAAATATTAAAACGGTTGTTTAATATTGGATCCATTTTGACAGTTTTCACACTGTAAAACATTCCATTCCATTACTCAACGATATGCACATTATTTACTTGAAATATCAAGCCGTCAAACAGATATGAAAAGCACATGTGTCAACATATACCATCATTAGAAAACTGTGCCAAATATTCTGACAGTGTTAGTCAAGTGATAAACCGTCTCTTTCACTCGTCGACCGCAGTAGAAATCTTACTTTTCGTAATGTACTAGATCGTTCTAGTGTAGTCAAAGAGAATATTTTTATTGGGAAACCGAAAACACGTGTATCCATGAGACAACCACAACATTAGATCAGCTGTTTGACATGACGTCATCCACGTCACAACACGCGTGGTCAAATCACACGCACTTGTCCAGACGACAAAATCACAGCGCCGGAAAATCACCGACCGTCTATTAGCCTACACAAATAAAATTAAAGATTGTAACGTCATTGAACCCCAAAAAATAAAGCGTTTACTTACTGCTGACTTTTCTGAAAACATATCAAATAAGAGTTGAAGACTCGTAATAGATTATCATACGTTAATCGAGAGTACCGTCTACATAAATAATTTGTAAATCTAATATTAATTACATCTAATATCCATGGCAGAATGTTGGAAATACGAGTTGTCGTATTATGATAATATGTTAAATTTTCTGAGGTGATTTATAAAGTGTATTTGATTATATATACATATACAATTGGTTATCAATCATCTTGTACAATCACAGCATGTACCATGTACATTAGACTCACGGATAATACTGTGTCAGCAAACCAATCACAGCGCCATTATCACAGGTTCAATAAAAGGAAAAACAAATGGAAATCGAACTTTACAGCACATCGTATCCTTAAGCGGTTTAACCAAATGCAAAAAGGTATTGCTGTCATCATTTTAGAAGTTATGCTGATGTTTTCAATAATTGTATTATGATTGTATCGCGTGTACCATCGACAGAAACGGGGGTCGAGCTACCATATGTGAAACCGACCTTGACACAATTTGTTTAGAATATGGCGTCGACACACGTTAGATGTCGTGGCCACACTTTTGAAATCTCCTTTTGCCACAAAATGTCCAACGGTTAGGGCAATTCATTCACACGGTCAGGTAGTTTAAGAAATCACGCATGACTCTTAGTCATTTCATGTGAAAAAAGCAGCAGTTATTTGTCAAAACGGGCGAACATGAAAGATTTGTTTATTTGTTGTTGTTGCGGTAACCAACCTCACAACCATCACTAGCGGTATAAGAATGCTAGGAAACTGAGAGTTATCGCCCTTCCGTTAGTGCCGCTTGTTGCCTAGCTACCGATCTCAGCAAAACGACGCCATTGTTGTTGCTAATGCATCTGCTATATCTCTCTGTTGTCAATCAATTTCTACCTTCGATTTTGAACATCGCTTGAGTTTTCAACATGATGTCAAGTAGTTATGTTCAAGGTACCAATATATCACAGTTTTAGGATGATTTTGTTTCAATCTGTTTTTTAATGTGGTGTGACGGGCCGATGTTTGTTATTGTCCTTTTTGTTCATAACGAACTGAATACACCCCCGTAAATTTTACGTTGATAAACGTACTGAAACGTTTCTTTGGATGTACTAAACGTGTTCCTTGTGTTTTTATGTAATATCTGATTAACTTAAATGGCTAATCCTCACATATGTAATGATAGATGTCCACTATATTCTTTAGTGTATCAAATATAAACACGATACAAATACACACAAGTAAACATGGTATACGTATGTCTACATGCTTACTTGTACCAGATTATGACTTCCCGTGTACTCTCTGTTTAACGTATTCTTATCACTTCGTTTCTCCCCCATACAGACAGGATGTTTCACCAGGATTTCACCCCTGCTGCCACTCCTGTCCCACGTCGAGTAGGTGTGCTAGGCTTGTAGAAACAGAAACAGAATAAAACGTGACATTAATTTTCTCAGTATTTGCTTTTGCAACCGATTCCTATGTAAGTCTAGTGTTGTTCCATATCCTTCTCCTGTATGACCACTCTTTCCTAACCCAGCTCACAACTAACCTTACCTATCACCCTTGTCTCATCACTTCTCTCTTTCCACCTCCTCCCCAGCGTCCTTGTGTGTACCGCCCTGAACCCCTGTCCGCCCTCCCCACCTCCTACACCTCTGTCCCCGACCCAGCCCCTGTCTGTGTTTCTGTCAACATCACCGGCCACGTTATTATGGTTGACACCGACTTTGTGGAGATCGATCTCGGCAATGAGGAAGACACACAACCCCTCCCACCCCAGTCCTTCCTGAGGGCCTTGCTGTCCCGCTTCATCCGTCTGGTCAAGAGAGTCTTCACCTCCAACAAAGACAACGTTTAAGTGACATTTAACACCATTCCCCATTCTTCTTTTTCGGGACATTTTGGCACATGAATTAACAATATTCCCTGTTTTCATTCCCACTTGGTTGTTCTTTCGTTAGTAAATCATGATGTTATTGTTCTAATTGTTGTTTGCTGCTGTATTTTATATCAAATGTAGATGTCCGGTTACACATCGATCAAACACCATCATCGCCATCACGCCCATATTCAAAAGACATTACAGTTATGCAAGCTCATTTGTCAGTCTGGGAGTCTACGTTCGTAGATCTCCTAAGGTCTGTGACAGCATGGCGAATAAATATCGAATACACATCAATAATGACCACTGAATATGTTACTGTGTGACTTTAAACACGGACTAACTCTTACGCAGATAATCATTTAATTCGAGATTGGTAAAGAGCCTGGGAATTTTGCAAGTCACGATGTTTGGATTTGGTTGGTTTGCTTGTATTCAGCAATATGACGGCGGTCTGTAAATAATCGAGGCTTGACCAGGCAATCCGGTGATTGACATCATGAACATCGATCCCCGCAATTGGGATCGATGACATGCATCGAACATGAAAGAGAACTGGTCGACAAGAAATCGCTGCACAGCTATGAATGCAAACGTGTCCTGTCCATCACTTCGGGCTTGTTTTGATCATGAACTTCCTGCCCATAAATATATACTATACGTCTCAATATTAACGATCATAGCTATCTTCCCACATCTTAGATTTGAATATTATCTGTAAATCAGTATCATAAACAGAAAGACAATCTGCACTGTCGTTTCGTCTCTCGCGCCGTGCTAAATCGTCATGACAGACGTCGATAGAAATATGCAATACTTGAACAAAACACTTCCGTTGCGGACTAAACGTCAGAAGTCTTATGCCGATAACTGTACAGTGGGGAAAAGTAAATATTTCTGACCAGTCTGAAGGGGTAGCCACTAAGGTAAAGTCCCCCTGCCAGGCACCAGGAGGGATAGCCACTAACCTAAGTCCCCCTGCCAGGCACCAGGAGGGATAGCCACTAAGCTAAAGTCCCCCTGCCAGGCACCAGGAGGGATAGCCACTAACCGAAGTCCCCCTGCCAGGCACATGGAGGGATAGCCACTAAGCTAAAGTCCCCCCTGCCAGGCACCAGGAGGGATAGCCACTAAGCTAAAGTCCCCCTGCAAAGCACCAGGAGGGGATAGGCACTAAGCTAAACTCCCCCATGCGAGCACCAGTAGACGTAGCCACTAAGCTAAACTCCCCCTGGCAGGCACCAGTAGAAGTAGCCACTAAACTAAAGTACCCCTGCCAGGCACCAGGAGTGATAGCCACTAAGGTAAACTCCCCCTGCCAGGCACCAGGAGGAGTAGCCATTAAGCTTAACTCCCCCTGCCAGGCACCAGGAGGAGTAGCCATTAAACTAAAGTCCCCCTGCCAGGGGTAGCCACTTAGCTAAACTCCCCCTGCCAGGCACCAGGAGGAGTAGCCATTAAACTAAACTCCCCCTGCCAGGGGTAGCCACTAAGGTAAAGTCCCCCTGCCAGGGGTAGCCACTCCCTTAGTGAGAGAGTTTGCTCGTCCACTACCTGTATGAATATTCCACCAAACATAAAGCAATTTACATATTGTACCCATTTGGGGTATCTCACCCGTCAACTCTCTATCTTTGATGGGATGCCACATCAACTTTCTGGTAGCCAACTACAGATAATAGTAAATCATTCAATGTCAACAGGACGTCTACAGGGGAACCTCGTCAGTCCGCACAGTACTGTTTCCAGAGAAAGCTGTCTAGATTATCGAATCAGGGATACGTATTAATATCCCTTTGATTATTCAAATATAAGCAGAGCGGATACAGATGTTTTGTACCCTTGAACCCAACCCAATCCCAATCCCAACCCCAACCCCATGCAATCTCTTTGGATACCCCTATTGTTAATCCTGTGTTTCGTTCGTCGCGCCATTGACCATACACCGATGGGTATATAGTCTCTGGGTCAACTGTAAACCAGAGTTCTTTTCACCAAATGGGTGCACTGTGTTTTATGCCATATTGACTAAACGACACATCAATTAATATTCTAGGAGGCTGTGATTTGTGTTAGGGACAGGATATATTTTCGGTCTGTGCTTCAAAACAAGTAATATATTCCTGTACAAGGAGAAACCAAACACTTCTTTTCACAAGATATTTCAGGACATCCTGCATGGTAACGAACAATTAATAATTTTAGGCAAAACATTAGTATTCCTATTTTACATTATAAATTAACGTTTTCAATTATTCTTCTTTACATTCCAATGGTCCATCCTAATTCATTTTAGACTGTCGAAACACTATGTTTGTGGCGATATGTTGCTTGTAACCGCACACGACTAGGATAGGGGGCCATAACCCAGAACAGCCGTGGTAAACGTTTATTATTTGTAGACTCCCCAGGGAGCGGATAATGAAAATCAAGTGCACATGGATCCATTGCGAGTCTAGCGCAGTAACGGTACACACATTATTTTTAGTAGTAGTAGTAGTAGTAGTAGTAGTAGTAGTAGTAGTAGTGCAAAACACCAGTTCAATTATTTAGCGATTTTGGTTCTCATAGTGGTAGGCGGTATCGTAAGAGTTTAGCAAGCCCAAAGTCTGATAATGTTCATCTTCAACAATTTGACCAGTCGTTGACCTTATGGTTCGATCGGAATGCCTTTATGTTCGAAATCGGTTGCCCTTACATGAACATATATATGCTCTCTGCCTCATGGCATTCTTTCACCTGATGAAGGAGTAAGCATATACACCTAAACGTTGTGTTCCTCATAATAAAGAAGTTAACATCCATATATTCTCTTCCTTATGTGTATCACTTCTAAATACCTTTCAAAGACCTACTATTGTTGTTATTGTTATTCATCGTTGGTTTGTTTGTTTGTTGTTTAACGCCGCACTCAGCAATATTCCAGCTATATGACGGCGGTCTGTAAATATTCGAGTCTGGACCAGAAAATCCAGTGATTAATATCATGAGCATCGATCTACGCAATTGGGATCGATGACATGCATCAACCAAGTCAGCGAATCTGATCACCCGATCCCATTAGTCAGTTTACCGTACAAAGAAACGATAACTTGCACAGGCGAACGAAGGCAATATATTATTATTAATCTTACGGTACAATCATTAGTAATTTCCTGATTAAGTGAAAGAGAAAATAACAAAAATATGAATTACTTCGATTAAAGAAGTGTTCAATGTATAATAGAAAGTTCATGTGCTCAAAACTCTAAAGAAATTTGCTTCGCTATGACCACCAGGAAACATACATCCTCGTCTCAGCTTGTATTTGGCTCTTGGCTGCCTACTTTAGACCTTTGCCAAAAGGGGGCACGGGTGGCCCAGTCGTCTAAAGCGCCGCGATTCGCTGTGCAGAGTTGCGTCCCTTGGGCACGCCAGAAACCTATGATTGTCGGTTCGAATCCAGGTTCGCCCCGATTATGTTTCTAGGTTTGTCAGCACCATACCCGTGCTCTTGGGTTTCACCGAAGTGGTAAACGTCTGAGACCTGCATCACTTCGAGCTTTCCTCCCACATTAAGCTGACACGCCGCTATGTAACTGGAATACTGTTAAAAGCGGCGTTAAACCGAACTCACTCACTCACTCATTAGAAAATTGTGCCAAATATTCTCACAGTGTTAGTCGAGTGATAAACCGTCTCTTTCACTCGTCGACCGCAGTGGAAATCTTCCTTTTCGTGATGTACTAGATCTTTCTAGTTCAGTCAGAGAGAATATTATTATTTTATTTTGGAAACCGAAAACACGTGTATCCATGAGACAACCACAACATTAGATCAGCTGTTTGACATGACGTCAACCACGTCACAACACGCGTGGTCAAATCACACGCACTTGTCCAGACGACAAAATCACAGCGCCGGGAAATCACCCTCCGTCTATTAGCCTACACAAATAAAATTAAAGATTGTAACGTCATTGACCAAAAAAAACAAAGCGTTTACTTACTGCTGACTTTTCTGAAAACATATCAAATAAGAGTTGAAGACTCGCAATAGATTATCATACGTTAATAATAATTAATTACATCTAATATCCATGGCAGAATATTGGAAATACGAGTTGTCGTATTATGATAAGATGTTAAATTTTCTGAGGAGATTTATAAAGTGTATTTGATTATATATACATATACAATTGGTTATCAATCATCTTGTACAATCACAGCATGTACCATGTACATTAGACTCACGGATAATACTGTGTCAGCAAACCAATCATAGCGCCATTATCACAGTTTCAATAAAAGGAAAAACAAATAGAAATCGAACTTTAAAGCACATCGTATCCTTAGGCGGTCAAACCAAATGCAAAAAGGTATTGCTGTCATCATTTTAGAAGTTATGCTGATGTTTTCAATAATTGTATTATGATTGTATCGCGTGTACCATCGACAGAAACGGGGTTCGAGCTACCATATGTGAAACCGACCTTGACACAATTTGTTTAGAATATGGCGTCGACACACGTTAGATGTCGTGGCCACACTTTTGAAATCTCCTTTTGCCACAAAATGTCCAACGGTTAGGGCAATTCATTCACACGGTCAGGTAGTTTGAGAAATCACGCATGACTCTTAGTCATTTCATGTGAAAAAAGCAGCAGTTATTTGTCAAAACGGGCGAACATGAAAGATTTGTTTATTTGTTGTTGTTGCGGTAACCAACCTCACAACCATCACTAGCGGTATAAGAATGCTAGGAAACTGAGAGTTATCGCCCTTCCGTTAGTGCCGCTTGTTGCCTAGCTACCGATCTCAGCAAAACGACGCCATTGTTGTTGCTACTGCATAGATCTGCTATATCTCTCTGTTGTCAATCAATTTCTACCTTCGATTTTGAACATCGCTTGAGTTTTCAACATGATGTCAAGTAGTTATGTTCAAGGTACCAATATATCACAGTTTTAGGATGCTTTTGTTTCAATCTGTTTTTTAATGTGGTGTGACGGGCCGATGTGTTTTATTGTCCTCTTTGTTCATAACGAACTGAATACACCCCGTACAATTTTACGTTGATAAACGTACTGAACCGTTTCTTTGGATGTACTAAACGTGTTCCTTGTGTTTTTATGTAATATCTGATTAACTTAAATGGCTAATCCTCACATATGTAATGAACATTTTCTGCCCCGATAGATGTCCACTATATTCTTTATTGTATCAAATATAAACACGATACAAATACACACAAGTAAACATGGTATACGTATGTCTACATGCTTACTTGTACCTGATTATGACTTCCTGTGTGTACTCTCTGTTTAACGTATTCTTATCACTTCGTTTCTCCCCCATACAGACAGGATGTTTCACCAGGATTTCACCCCTGCTGCCACTCCTGTCCCACATCGAGTAGGTGTGCTAGGCTTGTAGAAACAGAAACAGAATAAACGTGACATTAATTTTCTCAGTATTTGCTTTTGCAACCGATTCCTATGTAAGTCTAGTGTTGTTCCATATCCTTCTCCTGTATGACCACTCTTTCCTAACCCAGCTCACAACTAACCTTACCTATCACCCTTGTCTCATCACTTCTCTCTTTCCACCTCCTCTCCAGCGTCCTTGTGTGTACCGCCCTGAACCCCTGTCCGCCCTCCCCACCTCCTACACCTCTGTCCCCGTCCCAGCCCCTGTCTCTGTTTCTGTCAACATCACCGGCCACGTCATTATGGTTGACACTGACTTTGTGGAGATCGATCTCGGCCGTGAGGAAGACACACAACCCCTCCCACCCCAGTCCTTCCTGAGAGCCTTGCTGTCCCGCTTCATCCGTCTGGTCAAGAGAGTCTTCACCTCCAACAAAGACAACGTATAAGTGACATTTAACACCATTCACCATTCTTCTTTTGGGGGACATTTTGGCACATGAATTAACAATATTCCCTGTTTTCATTCCCACGTGGTTGTTCTTTCGTTAGTAAATCATGATGTTATTGTTCTAATTGTTGTTTGCTGCTGTATTTTATATCAAATGTAGATGTCCGGTTACACATGGATCAAACACCATCATCGCCATCACGCCCATATTCAAAAGCTTCCAGTGACATTACAGTTATGCAAGCTCATTTGTCAGTCTGGGAGTCTACGTTCGTAGATCTCCTAAGGTCTGTGACAGCATGGCGAATAAATATCGAATACACATCAATAATGACCACTGAATATGTTACTGTGTGACTTTAAACACGGACTAACTCTTACACAGATAATCATTTAATTCGAGATTGGTAAAGAGCCTGGGAATTTGCAAGTCACGATGTTTGGATTTGGTTGGTTTGCTTGTATTCAGCAATATGACGGCGGTCTGTAAATAATCGAGGCTTGACCAGACAATCCAGTGATTGACATCTTGAACATCGATCCACGCAATTGGGATCGATGACATGCATCGAACATGAAAGAGAACTGGTCGACAAGAAATCGCGGCACAGCTATGAATGCGAACGTGTCCTGTCCATCACTTCGGACTTGTTTTGATCATGAACTTCCTGCCCATAAATATACACTATACGTCTTAATATTAACGATCATAGCTATCTTTCCACATCTTAGATTTGAATGTTATCTGTAAATCAGTAAGCTAAGCTAAAGTCCCCCTGCCAGGCACCAGGAGGGATAGCCACTAAGCTAAAGTCCCCCTCCCAGGCACCAGGAGGGATAGCCACTAAGCTAAAGTCCCCCTGCCAGGCACCAGGAGGGGATAGCCACTAAGGTTAACTCCCCCTGGCAGGCACCAGGAGTGATAGCCACTAAGCTAAACTCCCCCTGCCAAGCACCAGGAGGGGATAGCCACTAAGCAAAAGTGCCCCTGCCAGGCACCAGGAGGGATAGCCACTAAGCTAAAGTCCCCCTGCCAGGCACCAGGAGGGGATAGCCACTAAGCTAAAGTCCCCCTGCCAGGCACCAGGAGGGATAGCCACTAAGCTAAAGTCCCCCTGCCAGGCACCAGGAGGGATAGCCACTAAGCTAAAGTCCCCCTGCCAGGCACCAGGAGGGGATAGCCACTTAGCTAAAGTCCCCCTGCCAGGCACCAGGAGGGGATAGCCACTAAAGTAAACTTCCCCCTGCCAGGCACCAGTAGGAGTAGCCACTTAGCTAAACTCAACCTGCCAGGCACCAGGAGGAGTAGCCACTTAGCTAAACTCACCCTGCCAGGCACCAGTAGGAGTAGCCACTAAGGTAAACTCACCCTGCCAGGCACCAGTAGGAGTAGCCACTTAGCTAAACTCACCCTGCCAGGGGTAGCCACTAAGCTAAAGTCCCCCTGCCAGGCACCAGGAGGGATAGCCACTAAGCTAAAGTCCCCCTGCCAGGGGTAGCCACTCCCTTAGTGAGAGGGTTTGCTCGTCCACCCAACCCCATGCAATCTCTTTGGATACCCCTATTGTTAATCCCGTGTTTCGTTCGTCGCGCCATTGACCATACACCGATGGGTATATAGTCTCTGGGTCAACTGTAAACCAGAGTTCTTTTCACCAAATGGGTGCACTGTGTTTTATGCCATACTGACTAAACGACACATCAATTAATATTCTAGGAGGCTGTGTTTTGTGTTAGGGACAGGATATATTTTCGGTCTGTGCTTCAAAACAAGTAATATATTCCTGTACAAGGAGAAACCAAACACTTCTTTTCACAAGACATTTCAGGACATCCTGCATGTTAACGAACAATTAATAATTTTAGGCAAAACATTAGTATTCCTATTTTACATTATAAATTAACGTTTTCAATCATTCTTCTTTACATTCCAATGGTCCATCCTAATTCATTTTAGACTGTCGAAACACTATGTTTGTGGCGATATGTTGCTTGTAACCGCACACGACTAGGATAGGGGGCCATAACCCAGAACAGCCGTGGTAAACGTTTATTATTTGTAGACTCCCCAGGGAGCGGATAATGAAAATCAAGTGCACATGGATCCATTGCGAGTCTAGCGCAGTAACGGTACACACATTATTTTTAGTAGTAGTAGTAGTAGTAGTAGTAGTAGTGCAAAACACCAGTTCAATTATTTAGCGATTTTGGTTCTCATAGTGGTAGGCGGTATAGTAAGAGTTTAGCAAGCCCAAAGTCTGATAATGTTCATCTTCAACAATTTGACCAGTCGTTGACCTTATGGTTCGATCGGAATGCCTTTATGTTCGAAATCGGTTGCCCTTACATGAACATATATATGCTCTCTGACTCATGGCATTCTTTCACCTGATGAAGGAGTAAGCATATACTCCGAAACGTTGTGTTCCTCATAATAAAGAAGTTGACATCCATATATTCTCTTCCTTATGTGTATCACTTCTAAATACCTTTCAAAGACCTATTATTGTTGTTATTGTTATTTATCGTTGGTTTGTTTGTTTGTTGTTTAACGCCGCACTCAGCAATATTCCAGCTATATGACGGCGGTCTGTAAATATTCGAGTCTGGACCAGACAATCCATTGATTAATATCATGAGCATCGATCTACGCAATTGGGATCGATGACATGCATCAACCAAGTCAGCGAATCTGATCACCCGATCCCATTAGTCAGTTTACCGTACAAGGAAACGATAACTTGCACAGGCGAACGAAGGCAATATATTATTATTAATCTTACGGTACAATCATTAGTAATTTCCTGATTAAGTGAAAGAGAAAATTACAAAAATATGAATTACTTCGATTAAAGAAGTGTTCAATGTATAATATAAAGTTCATGTGCTCAAAACTCTAAAGAAATTTGCTTCGCTATGACCACCAGGAAACATACATCCTCGTCTCAACTTGTATTTGGCTCTTGGCTGCCTACTTTAGACCTTTGCCAAATGGGGGCACGGGTGGCCCAGTCGTCTAAAGCGTGCGATTCGCTGTGCAGAGTTGCGTCCCTTGGGCACGCCAGAAACCTATGATTGTCGGTTCGAATCCAGGTTCGCCCCGATTATGTTTCTAGGTTTGTCAGCACCATACCCGTGCTCTTGGGTTTCACCGAAGTGGTAAACGTCTGAGACCTGCATCACTTCGAGCTTTCCTCCCACATTAAGCTGACACGCCGCTATGTAACTGGAATACTGTTGAAAGCGGCGTTAAACCGAACTCACTCACACACTCATTAGAAAATTGTGCCAAATATTCTCACAGTGTTAGTCGAGTGATAAACCGTCTCTTTCACTCGTCGACCGCAGTGGAAATCTTCCTTTTCGTGATGTACTAGATCTTTCTAGTTCAGTCAAAGAGAATATTATTATTTTATTTTGGAAACCGAAAACATGTGTATCCATGAGACAACCACAACATTAGATCAGCTGTTTGACATGACGTCATCCACGTCACAACACGCGTGGTCAAATCACACGCACTTGTCCAGACGACAAAATCACAGCGCCGGGAAATCACCCTCCGTCTATTAGCCTACACAAATAAAATTAAAGATTGTAACGTCATTGACCCAAAACAATAAAGCGTTTACTTACTGCTGACCTTTCTGAAAACATATCAAATAAGAGTTGAAGACTCGCAATAGATTATCATACGTTAATAATAATTAATTACATCTAATATCCATGGCAGAATATTGGAAATACGAGTTGTCGTATTATGATAAGATGTTAAATTTTCTGAGGAGATTTATAGAGTGTATTTGATTATATATACATATACAATTGGTTATCAATCATCTTGTACAATCACAGCATGTACCATGTACATTAGACTCACGGATAATACTATTTCAGCAAACCAATCATAGCGCCATTATCACAGTTTCAATAAAAGGAAAAACAAATAGAAATCGAACTTTAAAGCACATCGTATCCTTAAGCGGTCAAACCAAATGCAAAAAGGTATTGCTGTCATCATTTTAGAAGTTATGCTGATGTTTTCAATAATTGTATTATGATTGTATCGCGTGTACCATCGACAGAAACGGGGGTCGAGCTACCATATGTGAAACCGACCTTGATACAATTTGTTTAGAATATGGCGTCGACACACGTTAGATGTCGTGGCCACACTTTTGAAATCTCCTCATGCCACAAAATGTCAAACAGTTAGGGCAATTCATTCACACGGTCAGGTAGTTTGAGAAATCACGCATGACTCTAAGTCATTTCATGTGAAAAAAGCAGCAGTTATTTGTCAAAACGGGCGAACATGAAAGATTTGTTTGTTTGTTGTTGTTGCGGTAACCAACCTCGCAACCATCACTAGCGGTATAAGAATGCTAGGAAACTGAGAGTTATCGCCCTTCCGTTAGTGCCGCTTGTTGCCTAGCTACCGATCTCAGCAAAACGACGCCATTGTTGTTGCTACTGCATAGATCTGCTACATCTCTCTGTTGTCAATCAATTTCTACCTTCGATTTTGAACATCGCTTGAGTTTTCAACATGATGTCAAGTAGTTATGTTCAAGGTACCAATATATCACAGTTTTAGGATGATTTTGTTTCAATCTGTTTTTTAATGTGGTGTGACGGGCCGATGTGTTTTATTGTCCTCTTTGTTCATAACGAACTGAATACACCCCGTACAATTTTACGTTGATAAACGTACTGAAACGTTTCTTTGGATGTACTAAACGTGTTCCTTGTGTTTTTATGTAATATCTGATTAACTTAAATGGCTAATCCTCACATATGTAATGAACATTTTCTGCCCCGATAGATGTCCACTATATTCTTTATTGTATCAAATATAAACACGATACAAATACACACAAGTAAACATGGTATACGTATGTCTACATGCTTACTTGTACCTTATTATGACTTCCTGTGTACTCTCTGTTTAACGTATTCTTATCACTTCGTTTCTCCCCCATACAGACAGGATGTTTCACCAGGATTTCACCCCTGCTGCCACTCCTGTCCCACATCGAGTAGGTGTGCTAGGCTTGTAGAAACAGAAACAGAATAAACGTGACATTAATTTTCTCAGTATTTGCTTTTGCAACCGATTCCTATGTAAGTCTAGTGTTGTTCCATATCCTTCTCCTGTATGACCACTCTTTCCTAACCCAGCTCACAACTAACCTTACCTATCACCCTTGTCTCATCACTTCTCTCTTTCCACCTCCTCTCCAGCGTCCTTGTGTGTACCGCCCTGAACCCCTGTCCACCCTCCCCACCTCCTACACCTCTGTCCCCGACCCAGTCCCTGTCTCTGTTTCTGTCAACATCACCGGCCACGTCATTATGGTTGACACCGACTTTGTGGAGATAGATCTCGGCCGTGAGGAAGACACACAACCCCTCCCACCCCAGTCCTTCCTGAGGGCCTTGCTGTCCCGCTTCATCCGTCTGGTCAAGAGAGTCTTCACCTCCAACAAAGACAACGTATAAGTGACATTTAACACCATTCCCCATTCTTCTTTTGGGGGACATTTTGGCACATGAATTAACAATATTCCCTGTTTTCATTCCCACGTGGTTGTTCTTTCGTTAGTAAATCATGATGTTATTGTTCTAATTGGTGTTTGCTGCTGTATTTTATATCAAATGTAGATGTCCGGTTACACATCGATCAAACACCATCATCGCCATCACGCCCATATTCAAAAGCTTCCAGTGACATTACAGTTATGCAAGCTCATTTGTCAGTCTGGGAGTCTACGTTCGTAGATCTCCTAAGGTCTGTGACAGCATGGCGAATAAATATCGAATACACATCAATAATGACCACTGAATATGTTACTGTGTGACTTTAAACACGGACTAACTCTTACGCAGATAATCATTTAATTCGAGATTGGTAAAGAGCCTGGGAATTTGCAAGTCACGATGTTTGGATTTGGTTGGTTTGCTTGTATTCAGCAATATGACGGCGGTCTGTAAATAATCGAGGCTTGACCAGACAATCCAGTGATTGACATCTTGAACATCGATCCACGCAATTGGGATCGATGACATGCATCGAACATGAAAGAGAACTGGTCGACAAGAAATCGCGGCACAGCTATGAATGCGAACGTGTCCTGTCCATCACTTCGGACTTGTTTTGATCATGAACTTCCTGCCCATAAATATATACTATACGTTTCAATATTAACGATCATAGCTATCTTCCCACATCTTAGATTTGAATATTATCTGTAAATCAGTATCATAAACAGAAAGACAATCTGCACTGTCGTTTCGTCTCTCGCGCCGTGCTAAATCGTCATGACAGACGTCGATAGAAATATGCAATACTTGAACAAAACACTTCCGTTGCGGACTAAACGTCAGAAGTCTTATGCCGATAACTGTACAGTGGGGAAAAGTAAATATTTCTGACCAGTCTGAAGGGGTAGCCACTAAGGTAAAGTCCCCCTGCCAGGCACCAGGAGGGATAGCCACTAACCTAAGTCCCCATGCCAGGCACCAGGAGGGATAGCCACTAAGCTAAAGTCCCCCTGCCAGGCACCAGGAGGGATAGCCACTAACCGAAGTCCCCCTGCCAGGCACATGGAGGGATAGCCACTAAGCTAAAGTCCCCCCTGCCAGGCACCAGGAGGGATAGCCACTAAGCTAAAGTCCCCCTGCAAAGCACCAGGAGGGGATAGGCACTAAGCTAAACTCCCCCATGCGAGCACCAGTAGACGTAGCCACTAAGCTAAACTCCCCCTGGCAGGCACCAGTAGAAGTAGCCACTAAACTAAAGTACCCCTGCCAGGCACCAGGAGTGATAGCCACTAAGGTAAACTCCCCCTGGCAGGCACCAGGAGGAGTAGCCATTAAGCTTAACTCCCCCTGCCAGGCACCAGGAGGAGTAGCCATTAAACTAAAGTCCCCCTGCCAGGGGTAGCCACTTAGCTAAACTCCCCCTGCCAGGCACCAGGAGGAGTAGCCATTAAACTAAACTCCCCCTGCCAGGGGTAGCCACTAAGGTAAAGTCCCCCTGCCAGGGGTAGCCACTCCCTTAGTGAGAGAGTTTGCTCGTCCACTACCTGTATGAATATTCCACCAAACATAAAGCAATTTACATATTGTACCCATTTGGGGTATCTCACCCGTCAACTCTCTATCTTTGATGGGATGCCACATCAACTTTCTGGTAGCCAACTACAGATAATAGTAAATCATTCAATGTCAACAGGACGTCTACAGGGGAACCTCGTCAGTCCGCACAGTACTGTTTCCAGAAAAAGCTGTCTAGATTATCGAATCAGGGATACGTATTAATATCCCTTTGATTATTCAAATATAAGCAGAGCGGATACAGATGTTTTGTACCCTTGAACCCAACCCAATCCCAATCCCAACCCCAACCCCATGCAATCTCTTTGGATACCCCTATTGTTAATCCTGTGTTTCGTTCGTCGCGCCATTGACCATACACCGATGGGTATATAGTCTCTGGGTCAACTGTAAACCAGAGTTCTTTTCACCAAATGGGTGCACTGTGTTTTATGCCATATTGACTAAACGACACATCAATTAATATTCTAGGAGGCTGTGATTTGTGTTAGGGACAGGATATATTTTCGGTCTGTGCTTCAAAACAAGTAATATATTCCTGTACAAGGAGAAACCAAACACTTCTTTTCACAAGATATTTCAGGACATCCTGCATGGTAACGAACAATTAATAATTTTAGGCAAAACATTAGTATTCCTATTTTACATTATAAATTAACGTTTTCAATCATTCTTCTTTACATTCCAATGGTCCATCCTAATTCATTTTAGACTGTCGAAACACTATGTTTGTGGCGATATGTTGCTTGTAACCGCACACGACTAGGATAGGGGGCCATAACCCAGAACAGCCGTGGTAAACGTTTATTATTTGTAGACTCCCCAGGGAGCGGATAATGAAAATCAAGTGCACATGGATCCATTGCGAGTCTAGCGCAGTAACGGTACACACATTATTTTTAGTAGTAGTAGTAGTAGTAGTAGTAGTAGTAGTGCAAAACACCAGTTCAATTATTTAGCGATTTTGGTTCTCATAGTGGTAGGCGGTATAGTAAGAGTTTAGCAAGCCCAAAGTCTGATAATGTTCATCTTCAACAATTTGACCAGTCGTTGACCTTATGGTTCGATCGGAATGCCTTTATGTTCGAAATCGGTTGCCCTTACATGAACATATATATGCTCTCTGACTCATGGCATTCTTTCACCTGATGAAGGAGTAAGCATATACTCCGAAACGTTGTGTTCCTCATAATAAAGAAGTTGACATCCATATATTCTCTTCCTTATGTGTATCACTTCTAAATACCTTTCAAAGACCTATTATTGTTGTTATTGTTATTTATCGTTGGTTTGTTTGTTTGTTGTTTAACGCCGCACTCAGCAATATTCCAGCTATATGACGGCGGTCTGATCACCCGATCCCATTAGTCAGTTTACCGTACAAGGAAACGATAACTTGCACAGGCGAACGAAGGCAATATATTATTATTAATCTTACGGTACAATCATTAGTAATTTCCTGATTAAGTGAAAGAGAAAATTACAAAAATATGAATTACTTCGATTAAAGAAGTGTTCAATGTATAATATAAAGTTCATGTGCTCAAAACTCTAAAGAAATTTGCTTCGCTATGACCACCAGGAAACATACATCCTCGTCTCAACTTGTATTTGGCTCTTGGCTGCCTACTTTAGACCTTTGCCAAATGGGGGCACGGGTGGCCCAGTCGTCTAAAGCGTGCGATTCGCTGTGCAGAGTTGCGTCCCTTGGGCACGCCAGAAACCTATGATTGTCGGTTCGAATCCAGGTTCGCCCCGATTATGTTTCTAGGTTTGTCAGCACCATACCCGTGCTCTTGGGTTTCACCGAAGTGGTAAACGTCTGAGACCTGCATCACTTCGAGCTTTCCTCCCACATTAAGCTGACACGCCGCTATGTAACTGGAATACTGTTGAAAGCGGCGTTAAACCGAACTCACTCACACACTCATTAGAAAATTGTGCCAAATATTCTCACAGTGTTAGTCGAGTGATAAACCGTCTCTTTCACTCGTCGACCGCAGTGGAAATCTTCCTTTTCGTGATGTACTAGATCTTTCTAGTTCAGTCAAAGAGAATATTATTATTTTATTTTGGAAACCGAAAACATGTGTATCCATGAGACAACCACAACATTAGATCAGCTGTTTGACATGACGTCATCCACGTCACAACACGCGTGGTCAAATCACACGCACTTGTCCAGACGACAAAATCACAGCGCCGGGAAATCACCCTCCGTCTATTAGCCTACACAAATAAAATTAAAGATTGTAACGTCATTGACCCAAAACAATAAAGCGTTTACTTACTGCTGACCTTTCTGAAAACATATCAAATAAGAGTTGAAGACTCGCAATAGATTATCATACGTTAATAATAATTAATTACATCTAATATCCATGGCAGAATATTGGAAATACGAGTTGTCGTATTATGATAAGATGTTAAATTTTCTGAGGAGATTTATAGAGTGTATTTGATTATATATACATATACAATTGGTTATCAATCATCTTGTACAATCACAGCATGTACCATGTACATAAGACTCACGGATAATACTATTTCAGCAAACCAATCATAGCGCCATTATCACAGTTTCAATAAAAGGAAAAACAAATAGAAATCGAACTTTAAAGCACATCGTATCCTTAAGCGGTCAAACCAAATGCAAAAAGGTATTGCTGTCATCATTTTAGAAGTTATGCTGATGTTTTCAATAATTGTATTATGATTGTATCGCGTGTACCATCGACAGAAACGGGGGTCGAGCTACCATATGTGAAACCGACCTTGACACAGTTTGTTTAGAATATGGCGTCGACACACGTTAGATGTCGTGGCCACACTTTTGAAATCTCCTCATGCCACAAAATGTCAAACAGTTAGGGCAATTCATTCACACGGTCAGGTAGTTTGAGAAATCACGCATGACTCTAAGTCATTTCATGTGAAAAAAGCAGCAGTTATTTGTCAAAACGGGCGAACATGAAAGATTTGTTTGTTTGTTGTTGTTGCGGTAACCAACCTCGCAACCATCACTAGCGGTATAAGAATGCTAGGAAACTGAGAGTTATCGCCCTTCCGTTAGTGCCGATCGTTGCCTAGCTACCGATCTCAGCAAAACGACGCCATTGTTGTTGCTACTGCATCTGCTATATCTCTCTATTGTCAATCAATTTCTACCATCGATTTTGAACATCGCTTGAGTTTTCAACATGATGTCAAGTAGTTATGTTCAAGGTACCAATATATCACAGTTTTAGGATGCTTTTGTTTCAATCTGTTTTTTAATGTGGTGTGACGGGCCGATGTGTTTTATTGTCCTTTTTGTTCATAACGAACTGAATACACCCCCGTACAATTTTACGTTGATAAACGTACTGAACCGTTTCTTTGGATGTACTAAACGTGTTCCTTGTGTTTTTATGTAATATCTGATTAACTTAAATGGCTTATCCTCACATATGTAATGAACATTTTCTGCCCCGATAGATGTCCACTATATTCTTTATTGTATCAAATATAAACACGATACAAATACACACAAGTAAACATGGTATACGTATGTCTACATGCTTACTTGTACCTGATTATGACTTCCTGTGTACTCTCTGTTTAACGTATTCTTATCACTTCTCCCCCACACAGAGAGGATGTTTCACCAGGCTTTAACCCCTGCTGCCACTCCTGTCCCACGTCGAGTAGGTGTGCTAGGCTTGTAGAAACAGAAACAGAAACAGAATAAAACGTGACATTAATTTTCTCAGTATTTGCTTTTGCAACCGATTCCTATCTAAGTCTAGTGCTGTTCCATATCCTTCTCCTGTATGACCACTCTTTCCTAACCCAGCTCACAACTAATCTTACCTATCACCCTTGTCTCATCACTTCTCTCTTTCCACCTCCTCTCCAGCGTCCTTGTGTGTACCGCCCTGAACCCCTGTCCACCCTCCCCACCTCCTACACCTCTGTCCCCGACCCAGTCCCTGTCTCTGTTTCTGTCAACATCACCGGCCACGTCATTATGGTTGACACCGACTTTGTGGAGATAGATCTCGGCCGTGAGGAAGACACACAACCCCTCCCACCCCAGTCCTTCCTGAGGGCCTTGCTGTCCCGCTTCATCCGTCTGGTCAAGAGAGTCTTCACCTCCAACAAAGACGACGTTTAAGTGACATTTAACACCATTCCCCATTCTTCTTTTGGGGACATGGCACATGACTTAACAAACTTCCCTGTTTTCATTCCCACGTGGTTGTTCTTTCGTTAGTAAATCATGATGTTATTGTTCTAATTGTTGTTTGCTGCTGTATTTTATATCAAATGTAGATGTCTGGTTACACATGGATCAAACACCATCATCGCCATCAAGCCCATAATCAAAAGCTTCCAGTGACATTACAGTTATGCAAGCTCATTTGTCAGTCTGGGAGTCTACGTTCGTAGATCTCCTAAGGTCTGTGACAGCATGGCGAATAAATATAGAATGCACATCAATAATGACCACTGAATATGTTACTGTGTGACTTTAAACACGGACTAACTCTTACGCAGATAATCATTTAATTCGAGATTGGTAAAGAGCCTGGGAATTTTGCAAGTCACGATGTTTGGATTTGGTTGGTTTGCTTGTTGTTTAACGCCGCACTCAGCAATATTCAGCTATATGACGGCGGTCTGTAAATAATCGAGGCTTGACCAGACAGTCCAGTGATTGACATCATGAACATCGATCCACGAAATTGGGATCGATGACATGCATGGAACATGAAAGAGAACTGGTCGACAAGAAATCGCGGCACAGCTGTGAACGCGAACGTGTCCCGTCGATCACTTCGGGCATGTGAAACTTCCTGCCCGTAAATATACACTATACACCTTAATATTTACGATCATAGCTATCTTTCCACATCTTAGATTTGAATATTATCTGTAAATCAGCATCATAAACAGAAAGACAATCTGCACTGTCGTTTCGTCTCTTGCTCAGTGCTAAATAGTCATGACAGACGTCGATAGAAATATGCAATACTTGAACAAAACAAATCCGTTGCGGACTAAACGTCAGAAGTCCTATGCTGATAACTGTACAGTGGGGAAAAGTAAATATTTCTGACCAGTCTGATAAATTTCTTTCTCAGATTGGCTGTCTTGATATTATAATAGTTACGTGTATGTGACATGGGTGCATGATAAAAACTTCGCCGTCATTTGCATGAAATTCAACATGGCAGAAAAAGGTCGTGAAGAGCGGTAACCAACGAAAGCCTTTAGGTCCGTCTGTTTGTTTTTTAAAATATTCTTGAAATTTCAAGATAATCATCTTTATTTATAGGGGTATTCGGATACCCCTATTGTTAATCCTGTGTTTCGTTCGTCGCGCCATTGACCATACCCCGATGGGTATATAGTATCTGGGTCAACTGTAAACCAGAGTTCTTTTCACCAAATGGGTGCACTGTGTTTTATGCCATACTGACTAAAGGACACATCACTTAATATTCTAGGAGGCTGTGTTTTGTGTTAGGGACATGATATATTTTCGGCCTCTGCTTCAAAACAAGTAATATATTCCTGTACAAGGAGAAACCAAACACTTCTTTTCACAAGATATTTCAGGACATCCTGCATGTTAACGAACAATTAATAATTTTAGGCAAAACATTAGAATTCCTTTTTTGCATTATAAATTAACTTTTTCAATCATTCTTCTTCACATATCAAGCAGTCCACCCTAACTTATTTGAGACACTATGTTTGTGGCGATATGTTGCTTGTAACCGCACACGACTAGGATAGGGGGCCATAACCCAGAACAGCCGTGGTAAACGTTTATTATTTGTAGACTCCCCAGGGAGCGGATAATGAAAATAGAGTGCACATGGATCCATTGCGAGTCACACACACATTATTATTATTAGTAGTAGTAGTAGTAGTAGTAGTAGTTGTAGTAGTAGTAGTAGTGCACGTTTCAAAACACCAGTTAAATTACTAGGATTTAGCGATTTTGGTTCCCATAGTGGTAGGCGGTATAGTAAGAGTTTAGCAAGCCCAAAGTCTGATAATGTTCATCTTCCACAATTTGACCAGTCGTTGACCTTATGGTTCGATCGGAATGCCTTTATGTTCGAAATCGGTGGCTCGGTAAAACTGCTTACTCGTGGTGTATGTCAGCTCTCGTTTAGCCTGAAACTAACCTCAACCTGACTCACTTCATTTAATTAAGCCATTTGGACGCTTGGGTTAACGGGTTGGCATGGTGAGGTTTATATGTTTCATCGGAATGTTTATTTCCTAAAGGTAATTAATCACACTGTCACACGCTCGTTAATGAAACTACAAAAATGTAGTTTAGTGACCAGTGAACATTCTCGTAGTCCTGTAAATATATCGTTTCTTTGCAATTTATCTGAAGATGAAACTCGACGTCCTTATACCTCACGCCACATTGGTTGACATTAGGGAGAGTCAATCTCATGCATGCCCTTTGATTGATTATCTGAAGAGGAAACTCGACGTTCTTAAGACCTAACGCCACATCGGTTGACATACCGGAGAGTCAATCTCATGCAGGCCCTTTTATGGATTATCTGAAGAGGAAACTCAACGTCCTTAAGACCTCACGCCACATTGGTTGACATACCGGAGAGTCAATCTCATGCAGGCCCTTTTATGGATTATCTGAAGAGGAAACTCGACGTCCTTAAGACCTCACGCCACATTGGTTGACATATCAGAGAGTCAATCTCATGCAGGCCCTTTGATTGATTATCTGAAGAGAAAACTCGACGTCCTTAAGACCTCACGCCACATCGGTTGACATACTGGAGAGTCAATCTCATGCAGGCCCTTTGAATGATTATCTGAAGACGAAACTCGACGTCCTTAAGACCTCACGCCACATTGGTTGACATATCAGAGAGTCAATCTCATGCAGGCCCTTTGATTGATTATCTGAAGAGGAAACTCGACGTCCTTAAGACCTCACGCCACATTGGTTGACATACCGGAGAGTCAATCTCACGCAGTCCCTTTTATGGATTATCTGAAGAGGAAACTCAACGTCCCTTAGACCTCACGCCACATTGGTTGACATATCAGAGAGTCAATCTCATGCAGGCCCTTTGATTGATTATCTGAAGAGGAAACTCAACGTCCTTAAGACCTCACGCCACATCGGTTGACATACTGGAGAGTCAATCTCATGCAGGCCCTTTGAATGATTATCTGAAGACGAAACTCGACGTCCTTAAGACCTCACGCCACATTGGTTGACATATCAGAGAGTCAATCTCATGCAGGCCCTTTGATTGATTATCTGAAGAGGAAACTCGAAGTCCTTAAGACATCACGCCACATTGGTTGACATTAGGGAGAGTCAATCTCATGCAGGCCCTTTTATGGATTATCTTAAGAGGAAACTCGACGTCCATAAGACCTCATGACACATTGGTTGACATACCGGAGAGTCAATCTCACGCAGGTCGCTTTGGTTGATTGTCTGAAGACAGTGAAGAGCAAACTCAACGTGCCAGACATTTCATGCCAGTCCGTAGTCTGTCTTACAGACCCTGATACCAATATATCAAGTACAGCCCATGCAAGTCTATAATGTTTGGCAAGTCTAGATTTCTGCAATACCTGAAAATGAGGAGAGTCTCTGGGCTCCTTTTTATTATTATTTTTAAAGATTATTTAACAACTGGGTTTTTTTCTGTACGATATGTTCATTTCAGAGACTAGATGTTAGTCTAGCCAGTCCGCTTAGATTAACTATCTGAGAGCCAACTCGACGCTCCACTGACTTCAAACTATTTTCGTTGACCAACAAACTCGACATCCCATGCAGAAATGTCAAAAAGGTCGTTTTGGTTGGTTGGTTGCCTGACGAGGAAACTTGACGTTCCACGGTGGATGTCACATCGACATGACCTGAATCATATCACAGAATGACAGAACTCCAAGCACTACAATGGTGTTACTGAAGTGTGCTGGCGCTGATTTTCAGAAATCCATTCATATAATTTTCACTTCTATTTTGCCTTTCATGCCTAATTGAATCTGTTCGTTGGAAACTCGAGACTGGTTATGTTCTAGCATTGACGTTTTAAATATAACTGATATGACATTATTACATGAATTTGTTATTTAACGCCGCTCTCGTCAATATTCCATTTATGTCACAGCGGCCAGTAATTAATCAAAGCTGTGTCAGACAATCCAGTGATTGACCGTAGCATGACACGCAATCAACTAAGATCCCCGATCACAAGATCTACACCATTATAAAATAATATTACATCAATGTTGCAATTACTTTAGAAGGATTAATTATGAAAAAAATATTAATAACTTTACCACTGTAGATGAATCAATGTCAACAGTATCATGTATACAGCTATGATTGTGTCAACTTAATACTCCTTGTTCCTTAAAAGGGGCACGGGTGGCCCAGACGTTTGACGCGCCGCGATTTGCTGTGCAGAGTTGCGTCCCTTGGGCACGCCAGAAACCTATGATTTTACGGTTCGCCCCGATTTTGTTTCTAGGTTTGTCAGCACCATACCCGTGCTTGTGGGTTTCACCAAAGTGGTAAACGTCTAAGACCTGTATCACTTCGGGCTTTCCTCCCTCATTAAGCTGACATGCCGCGATATAACTGGAATACTGTTAAAAGCGGCGTTAAACCCAACTCACTCATTCACTCACTCCTTGAAAACAAATGTTTCAGGGAGGCATTTTTGTAAAAACATTGCCAATTTTATTTTCATAATATGTTTGTTTTCTACTTTTATATTACATAAATATTTAAACTAATATGTGCCATGTTCTCATTCCTGATTCTGAACGTACCACATGCAATTACAATTTGTATATTTTCTGGGCCGCACATCTGCGCGTTATGACAGTATAGGTACTTGCAGCAAACCCGTGAAGATTCCGGGGTAGAATAGATCTTCAGCAACCCATACTTGCCGTAAAAGGCGACTGTGCTTGTCGTAAAAGGCGACTAACGGGATCGGGTGGTCAGGCTCGATGACTTGGTTGATACATGTCATCGATCCCAATTGCGTGGATCGATGCTCATAGTGGATTGTCTGGTCCAGACTCGATTATTTACAGACCGCCGTCATATAGCTGGAATATTGCTGAGTGCGGCGTTAAACAACAAACAAACAAAACTTGCAGCAATAGATAGGTATGCTACACAATGTCTTTGCGCCGTGTTGATCCTTTGGATCAAAGTTATCTTGTAGTGGACATCTGGAGGACAGGACGTATCTGTTAGAAAAATCTCACAGACATACTGTCATAGCGCTACGATCACTTTGTGGAACCGCCGAAGACCCGGGTTCGATTCCTGACATGGGTACAATGTGTAAAGCCCATTTCTGGTGTCCCCCGCCGTGATATTGCTGGAATATTGGTAAAAGCGGCGTAAAACCATACTCACTTACTCACTTTGTGGTACGGAGTACGGGTGATCAGGCACAGTGATATATTTCATTGCTTGGCTTCGTACTCCGAAATACTATCAATCACTGGATTGTCAAGTCCACACTAAATTATTACAGGCCGTGGGCAAAAAGCTGGAATGCAGCGTTAAACAAACATTTATTTGAAGCGCACATAAAATCTTCAATGTAAGCCGTCAAGGCAAATGGCAATGGATTGTTCAGAACATCGGACGTGTCCAGCAAGATGGTTCGATTTGGAATGTGGAATGTTCTGGCGTATATTGCTGATGTAGAATGATCACAAGTTATCCTCAAGGACGGGTTCAGTTACAGGACTGTCTTCCAACTGTGGTAAATACAACTCAAGATTCTCTCTCGCTCTGTAAAATACCAACACCAAAAGACACTGTCAATCTCCATTTCACGAGGAAAGTATGGGATTCTGGAGGGTACATTGTCGCGTTTTCGCACTTACAAAAACAAGCGAGTGAGTGAGTGAGTGAGGTATTACGCCGCTTTTAGCAATATTCCAGCAATATCACCACAAATGGGCTTCACACATTGTACCCATGTCGGGAATCGAACCCGGGTCTTCGGCGTGACGAAAAAACAAGCAAGAAGTGTCAAATTTAACCAAAGCGCGACAATGCGACAATGTCCCCTCAAGTAAATTCTATTCATATTTCACGGAAAGACACGTTTTTCTTATAAACTTTACTATATCTGACATGGAGTTCTCACACTTCCCATGCAACTTTGTTAATGAAAATTGTGAGTGGCGGGTCCTAGCCTAGAGCAGGACATGCTGCTCTTTTCGCGAAAATCTGGTGTTATCACTGATTTTCAAAGATCCATTCATATAGTTTTCATCACTGTATATACCGCATTCGACGTAATAAGCGC
This sequence comes from Haliotis rufescens, assembly GCF_023055435.1. Classification (NCBI taxonomy): domain Eukaryota; kingdom Metazoa; phylum Mollusca; class Gastropoda; order Lepetellida; family Haliotidae; genus Haliotis; species Haliotis rufescens. The sequence goes on along the minus strand of NW_025963835.1, from coordinate 526,011 downwards.
CCCGCTCTAATAAGCGCCAACGGCGATATTTGCTAATATATTGGCTCGTGAACAATCCCAATTAGCACCCTTTTCGATTGATCAATGTACACAAGGCTTATTTATTCGCGTATAATACGCACTCGTGTGTTATATGCACCATTAATCATGGGAAATTAAATTCTGGAAAAATATATGTCGTATATAAACATTTCAGGCTGTCAGGATAAACCACGAAATTATCTTTCAACCCTTTTTTTCACCAAAATAATATTTTAATAAGAGACCCCTATTTCTAATTGTGCGCTTATTACGTCGAATACGGTACCTCTATTCACGATGATCTTCAGCAACCCATGATTGTCGTAAGAGGCGACTAACGGGATCGGGTGGTCAGGCTCGCAGACTTAAATGATACATGTCATCGTATCCCGGCTTTTTGCGTGGATCGATCCTCATGATGTCAATCACTGGATTGTCTGGACCAGACTCTATTATTAACAGACTGCCGTCATAGAGCTGGAATATTCCTGAGTGCGGCGTTTAACAACACACAAGCAAACACATTTTGACGTTTCTAATATTATTGAAGGGCACATAAAATCTTCAAAGCAAGATGATAAAGTTCACAGAGAGCTTTTCTCAAAGCTGCCATGAATGGTTTTTTCGGGGTGGTTTCAGAAAACCTCTTCCTGACTGGAATTGAAAAGCTTCACTATCGACATGATAAGTGTATTAAAAAGCAGGGAGTTATGTTGAAAACTATAATTAAAAATACTTTCACAATTGTTGGTTTTGTTTGTTAGACTTAGAACTTTTTGACCAGCACTAGTATATAGCAATATTCCAGCAATATCATCCCCATATGACAGCAACATCACCGCAATATTTCAGCAATAACATCATCATATTGCAACAATATTCCAGCAATATCATTTTTTTCAATATTTTGCCCTGCATATTGTACTCTCCTTTGGAGGAATAAAAGCTTATATATATTAGACGGAACAACACAAACTTTCCAACAAGAATTATTTTCAGAACCTGTCATAAATTTGAATACTTTCTTAAACAAGTATATGTCATTTCAAAAGGCCTTTTCAAACCTGAACTAACCTTGCATTGACATATCACAAATATTCCAGCAATATCATAGCCATACCACAGGAATATCACTGCAATATACTAGCAATATCGCAATACCACAGCAACATCACCAAAATATTCCAACAACATCATTGCCATATCACCACAATATTCCAGCAATATCATTGCCATATCACAGCAATATCATTGCTGTATCACAGCAATATTCCAGTTCTATCACCATATCACAGCAACATAACGGCAATATTCTAACAATGTATTGCCATATTACAGCAATATTCCATCAATATCATAATACCACACCTCAGCCACATCCCTGCAATATTACACAATAGCACAGCCATATTACAACAATACCACATTAATATCACAGCAAGGTTACAACAATACCACTGCCATCTACACAAAGGACTTTCCTATGATTTGCAGAAATATCTTTGACCATTTCAGTCCAGTGTTTCTTCCCTATAAATAGCACTATTGACAAAAGATGAGTGGACAAAGGTAGACGTTGTGGTTATAGTTTATTCAGTTGATTTGGTCTGACATTAAAATAAAAACAAGCATACTAAACATACCAGCATTATTAAACTGGCATCTTCTTACACAAAAAAACAAAATATTTGGCACAAAAACAACCCAGATTAACATTTTGCTGAAGACATTAATACAGTTCCTGCTGATGTCAAACAATTACACCAGACTAGAAAACAAGAAATCTATATCATTGTCAGAAAATACTGAGAGAGGTAATGGATTAACTTGTAGGGATGGGACGACACACTAACTGTGCACTCCGATACATAATCACGATACCTTTTTCACAATCCGATAGGGGGCACGGGTGGCCCAGTCGTCTAAGGCGCCGCAATTCACTGTGCAGAGTTGCGTCCCTTGGGCGCGCCAGAAACCTATTATTGTGGGTTCAAATCCCGGTTCGAACCGATTATGTTTCTAGGTTTGTCAGCACCGTGCTCGTGGGTTTCACCAAAGTGGTACACGTCTGAGACCTGCATCACTTCGGGCTTTCCTCCCACATTAAAGCTGATACGCCGTGATATAACTGGAATACTGTTAAAAGCGGTGTTAAACCCAACTCACTCACTCACTCACAATCCGATACATATCACAATACTTGTATGTGATCTTATCTTTGGTGCATAAGCATCTTATTCATCGACATGGATAGTCAATACTTGGTACACCAACAATTTACAGCTGGCAGTGTCAAGTATGGCACAATGGATGAAAATATTTACTTCCTCACTACTAATTTTTTCACTACTATTTAGTGTTTGGTGTAACAGTTATAAGGGAAACATTTAAGGTGTGAATCAATATTTTTTACTTTGTGTGCAACTGTGATGAATACTTGTATCGGGAAGTAAAATATCTCAATTCACTGATGCATCCATGTATCGTCCCACCACCATTGAGAGTAAGTCTGATTAACTTTGCTCAAAGATGTCTGCTAGTATGACTTTGTTATCACAGTGAAACTCAAACTGTCGTGTTCTCTAACGATGCAAGTTAGTCTATTCCATGAAACCAAGAATCATAAGCCTAAACTTGTAACAATACAGGGTTATATATCAAAACAAAAAAGGATTTAATTCCCATTTGATGATTATGTTGCATATTGCCTCAACATATTTTAAACTACGACGTCACGTCGTTGCCCGACATCACAGAACTGAATGAGTGAGTTGGGTTTAACTCCGCATTTGACATTATTCCAGTTATATCACCTTAATGTGGGAGGAAAGCCCAAAGTGATGCAGGTCTCGGGCATTTACCACTTCGGTGAAACCCATGAGCACGGGTATGGTGCTGACAAACCTAGAAACATAATCAGGGTGAACCGGGATTCAAACCCACAATCATAGGTTTCTGGCGTGCCCAAGGGACGCAACTCTGCACAACAAATAGCTGCGCCTTAGACAACTGGGCCACCCGTGCCCCCTCACAGAACTGAAGATAACTGTTATTACTGTAAAATATTTTCATTTCCTAGACTAGACATTAGTCTAAGTCTAAGTGATAACACAGTGAATGCTTCACTTTATTTATTATGCCTCTACAGTAAAGTGTGAATTTGGTGCAGTAGTTAACAAGTGCCCTAAGTACAATAACATACACATTACCACTTTTCTTTTTTCATTTAAACAGTTAAGATTAAATAAAAAAGATTTCAGAAATAGCGATCTTAGAAAGAGCTAAATATTCCTCAAACAGAGAAGTGAACTTCCACAATGTTAATATATCATCAACTGACTTTTTCTTTCCCTTGTGAAAGGTGGAGTAGACATTCATCATGTTACCTTTTTTAAAGCAACAAAAATAAAAATGGAAACTTTTTGTAGAATGATAATCATTATAATGATAAGGGAAGGATTGACAGGGGGTAGTTCAAATATAGACATCCATTTCATAGTATCATTCTCAACATAATAAATATTATTTAAAATATCTGATTTTTTTCTAATTAAAAACAAACAATGAATCAGTTTCTAATACACATCACTAACTATGCAAACTGTGGTGGGAAAACAACAGGCAGGGAAAAAAATGTCAATTTCTTCTGTAACTGTGTCATCAGGAGCAGCAGTAACCATGGTAACAGGAAAACAACAGGCAGGGGGAAAAATGTCAATTTCTTCTGTAAGTGTGTCATCAGGATCAGCTGTAACCATAGTAACAGGAAAACAACAGGCAGGGAAAAAAATGTCAATTTCTTCTGTACGCATGTCATCAGGATCAGCAGTAACCATGGTAACAGGAAAACAACAGGCAGGGGGGGAAAATGTCAATTTCTTTTGTACGCGTGTCATCAGGATCAGCAGTAACCATGGTAACAGGAAAACAACAGGCAGGGAAAAAAATGTCAATTTCATTTGTACGCGTGTCATCAGGATCAGCAGTAACCATGGTAACAGGAAAACAATTCTAAAATGCAATCTTAATTTCTTTCCACATTCCTGATTATAAGGGGCGGAGGATGTGTAAACAAAGTAACCAAATATGGTATTTAATATTCTACAAATCAGAACAAAAACAAACAGAATAAAATCAACAAATTCATGGATCGTACACATAATACTCACACATATAGATGATATGTCTAAATAATTATTATGATTTTCTGCAACATTCATATCAAAGAAACACCCCAAAAAGATTTGAAATGTATAAAGAAAATATTTGCGATACACAAATGGAAAAACAATCCAAGGGATGTTAAGTCTTGTCTGTCTATTGTCTCCAACAAGGCTGGACTAACCTATTTCTTGTCCTACTGTTGTCAATATGCCAAGAGACGGGAAGCAAAATGAAACAAATGTCAAGTTGTTTTAATGATCATTTCCAAAACAAGTTAAAAGAAGCTCTTGAAATAATCATTCATTCAAACATAAAAAGCACTTTTCCAATCAACCACCCACATTTAATGTTATGCTTGGTTTTACTTCAGCAAGATGTAGGAAAGGCCCATCCATGACACAAGATAACACACTGGTGTGGCCTTAAAACAAGATACTAGTCTGGAGTTTACACACACTTTGATTAAATGATTCTCTCAACTGAGAGTAACCATGGTAACACCATACTCCCTTCTCCCGTTGAGCATTATAGTTATAAGAAAATATCTTTCTGTCGGTCAGTGAGTAGATACCTTTCCATGTTTGAATCTTTTAATTCAGTGAAAATAATACTCAACAAATGTGACAAATTAGCAAACAAAACGCACGAGCATGTTCAAATATATGCTGTACCAGGATGCTGCAATCTCATTCAATCAGATCTTTTACCATGTTTACTCTGATAAAAGCCACACAGGAACACAATTATTCCTTCAGTGGTACTCCCTTTTGGGTAAAGATGCCATGGCACTCAGAAACCACAGGGTATATAAACTATCCACAATATGATGGTGCTATCTTTATTATTTACATTCCGAACTGTCCATCTAATTCTATTTATTTCGACATGCTGGTCTATACTTTGCATACCCATACTGTGAATATATAAGCCGTAATGCTGATTGGCAAATTAGTAAGTTCACCTGACATGATCTCCCATCTCCCATCTCCCATCTCCCATCTTGACCCAGAGAGTTTGTATTGGGTTAAAAGATATGATTATGATATAATTGCTGAGTGATGCCACATGGATACTCTGTTGCTTCAAACACAGCTTCAGCAGGTTGATCAGACCAGCAAAGTAGAACCAACATCATACAATTATTTAATCATAATGATAACACATGGCAATGGTAGCAGTTCAAAAGTTCAATGTGGTATAAATATTTTAATTCCTCAGGAAGGAAGGTAACAGGCACGCAAAAATTTGCAAAAATCAACTTTTCTGGGAATTTACAGTTCAAGTCAATAAACAGCTGCTCTAATTTTGTCTAATCTCCATATTTGTACAGCATCTCCATCATTGGTATAAACAGTAGCCAACTTGACCTACTTGAAAGCTGCAGTGTACAGCAGAATACATTTGACCATTGTTACGCATGATGTCAACATTTCCAGAAGTTTGTTTGAGTGGAGATGGAGGAATGTTGCAAAACTTAATGAATTATATAACTTGTAGCACTTTCACTCAAGGTGATGTGGGTTTATGTACCCTGCATGTCAGACATGTTTTGATCTGCCATTGTAAAAGAATTAAAACAAATTGAGCTGAGGTGAACTTGTCTGTGTCACGTGACTTTGTTTGACTCAGAAAAAGCCTGCAGCTTTTTGCTTCGAAGTGTGTATAAGATATTACTTCATATGCTGAGAAATCCACATGCAGCCTGTTTTCTTCATGGTGGGGTATAAGGGATTTATTCTCACGCTCAGAAAAATATTTCCCTCCCGGGCAGGATACATTGTACTTTATCAAGATCATGTGAACCAATCAGATCTCATCATTTAGACATGGAGCTATGATAAAGTCTTCCATACCACACTGAACATATGCTGAACTTTTGAACTGCTCCCTAACTTCCCCATGTTCATGTACATGTTTATTAGTTCATCATTGGGAAGACTTTTATTTGATTTCATTTGTTTGCTCATGTAAAAGTAATTCATTCAAAATTGGACAACAAATGAATGAACCTATCCCCAAGGCCTTTATTTTTTTTAGTTTGTTTACAAAATAGGCCCAAAATTTAATGTAGGTGGTCCATAAAATAATATGAAAAGGATAATGAGTTCTGTGAGCAGATTGTTTCCTTTGCATACGCCCTAACATGTTTGGTGTTTGATTGGTGACTGTGATATACTACTCAACTTGTGATAGGGATATTCTGAGAGTCCAGCCAGGGACTGATCTCTGGGAGAAGTTGTCATACAAGTAGTACCGTATTCGACGTCATAAGCGCCCCGCTCTAAAAAGCTCCCATGGCAATATTTTCTAATATATTGGCTAATGAACAATCCCAATTATCACCCCTTCCGATTGATCAATGTACACAAGACTTATTTGTTCGTGTGTTATATGCACCCTTAATTATTGGGAATTAAATTCTGCAAAAATATATCTGTCGTGTATGATACAAAAATACTTTTCTTTTGTGTCCTTTCCGGCTGTCAGCATAAACTACAAAATGTACAATCTTTCAACTCTGTTTTTTTTCTCACCAAAATTATATTCTGATAAGAGCCCCCTATTTCTAATTTTTAGAGCGCCCTGGGCGCTTATTACGTTGAATGTGGTATTCAGTATTGCCTTGGAACCTTCTCATTACAAGTTAAAAAATAATAAGTGAACATTAAGCATATCCAGCTGTTGTTTTCAGTTAAGTAACAGTATGAAAGATCTCAGTATCATTATTGAAAGGTGAGTAGTGTTAGGAGCCATCGGAAGGTAACTGGGAGTGTTTCCATCCTCCAAACAGCTATAAAATAACTTACACCATTGTACAGTCCACGGACCAAACCTACTTGTAAAACACAGATCAGCCTTTAAAAAATTTAAAATGTCATTTTACTTTTTTTCATCATTCAGATGTCATTTGTTTATGGTGGATGGTTTTGTAAAAGAAGTAATAAAACACAATCTCATTAAAATCAGATCTTAGTTCTCGCTGCCGCAAAACAAAGATCTGAGGACATCCCACGTCAGACTGACCTTTCACAAACTCTGACCGACCAATGGAATTACTGACAAGAAGTCGACATTAGCCATTCAGTAGGCAGCTTCTCTAGCTTTGCGGCACTAATTTCAAATTGGCGACTACACTTCGAAACATATTTTGACAAATTCTCGCTTACAAATTTGAAACCTGAACAAAAGAACATTCTCGAATGGCTAATAGATGGTCTAGATTGTATGGATTCAGTCGTTAAGCCCATAACTATCGTTCGGAATACCCCGTTTTAAAGTTTTCGAGGCTGCATGATTAGAAATCACATTCCAACTGTCACTTTCATGATCTGGTAAGCGACGCTCTGATTGGTCGGATAAAAGGTCGTTCTGACGTGACCCCTAATGGGATGTCCTCATATCTTTGTTTAGTGATAGCGAGCACTAAGATCTGATTTTAATGAGATTGTAATAAAACATAACAGTTTAACAAACTAACAAGTCCAAATCCATCTGCATTATTTGCAAACAAATATATTTGCGTGAACTTGAAGAGGAGGTAAAACATAGCATGGGTGCTAAGTGATGACAGAAACCATTATTCAAAGAATATGTCACTTACGGAACACTTTTTCACCATTGTTCATAGAACAGTAGTGCCAAGTCTTAACTGCTGAGATGAGGAATCACGTTTACTTTTCTGCCACCAAGAACACAAATTTTCTGCCACCAAGAACGCAAATACACCCACGCCAAGCACAAGTAATTACCCATATCCATGTTCAGCTGAAACAAACTTTCTCATTTTAAGGAACAAACATTGTCATTTTTCAATTCCAAAGCACCATCAAGCACTGTGAATTATGAATTAAAAACAAAAATACATATAACAATAAACAGGGTTCCATTCCACAAAGCAATCTTAGTGTGACTATTGTATTCCTATGTTAAAGTATGGTAGCTACCATCATCTTAGTACTACGATTATCATAATCCTATATGTTAAAGTATAGGAGCTACAATCATCTTAGCACTTAGATAATGTGAGCCTATGTTAACATGTTAAGGACCAAACATTTGCTTTTCTGAGGGGCTTGGGATTTTTTTTTAAAAAAAAAGAAAATTCTTGAAAATAATAATTATGCCTCAGAGTGTTGGAGATAAAGGTAATTGCCTCTCACAAAATTTACATTGTTGCAAGGTGTTTTTCTTAAAACAAATTCAGGCTCATAATTTTAAATAAAAAAATATCAAATGGTTGGTCTCTAAAAGTATAGGAGCTATGATCATCTTAGCGCTAAGATCTCTTTGTGGAACGATCCCCATGTGATGCCCATGTGATCCCCATTCAGTGTCATTCTGTTAATCCAGCCAGTACTGTTCCCACCCAGTTGCTTGGTTTAAGAAATTTCCAGATTAACAAATCATGAACACCTAGTAACCATGGTAACATGAGTAAGGTCCCTATTTTCAGTGGGTCCAGAATTACAAGGTTTCACTGTCTCCTGGTCACACAATTGAATATTAAATAACATTCAGCTATTATACCATCCTCAATTATCTAGTGTACCATATCTCCATTCAATTTTAATAAACACCCTGGACCTGATAGCCACAAAAGTTTCACAACAGCTCAACAGCTCAACAGCTCAACAGTTCAACAGCCACAACAGCTCCATCTCTCTTACCATCTTAGCACAAAGTTTCCCTCACTCATGATCTTGAAATAAACAACAAAACGAAATGACCTTTTGAACGAGAGTTCAGCAAAGATCTGACTTCAGAATTTCAGCCTCAAAAGGGCAAGCCATACATATTATCGAGTATTATGAGTATTAAGTGAGTGAGTTGGGTTTAACGCCGCTTTTAACAGTATTCTAGTTATATCACGGCGTGTCAGCTTCATGTGGGAGGAAAGCCCGAAGTGATGCAGGTCTCAGACGTTTACCACTTCGGTGAAACCCACGAGCATGGGTATGGTGCTGACAAACCTAGAAACATAATCGGGGCGAACCGGGATTCAAACCCACAATCATAGGTTTCTGGCGTACCCAAGGGACGCTACTCTGCACAGCAAATCGTGGCGCCTTAGACAACTGGGCCACCCGTTCCCCCCCTGAGTATTAAGACAAGGCAGGGAAGTCTTCATGCTATAAGGCGTTCCCAGTTGTAGAGATGGTACACAACAAATCATTTCAAGCACTGGTGACGTCGCCACAATTTCAGTGTAATTTGATTGGACAGCTATTTATAGCTTCCACGTCATTCAAACAAGACCCAAAATGAAGCTGTGTTGGTGAATGGGTATTTATCCAAATATAATGGAGACATGATACACAAGATCATAAATCAGGGATGCAATTACACCAGTATATACATTAATAGCCTAGTACTCTATAAGCCCTGTTTCAGTTAGCGCTGAGTGACTCTGGCTTGGACGCAGTGCCCGTAGTGTACTAAAATCAGTTAAAAGACGAGAGTCTCGTAAAGAGTCGATGCCAGAATCCTCTGACAGTGGCGACCCATTCATACCATAGTCCGACACCCAGCCCAAACCCTTAGCTTGGGCTGCAGCAAGGTATCTCTTCCTCCGGTTTATCTTATATATTTTTATCCTCTCACGCTCTGCCTCAGGATCATCCAGTATATCCTCCCAGCGTAAACTTTCATTGAATGGCTGAGGCGACGGCATTTTGTTGATCGTCGTTGAAACAGAAACAAAATTTTGTTCGATTTTCTTTGAACTTTTGGCCCGGTTTGATCCCAAGTGGCCTTTAGTCCTAGAACATTTCTCGCCTTTACTTTTTGTCTTTATTGTCACTGTGGATATCCTGTTTGTTATGTCAAGGACACCAGAATTATGGGGTTCGGATCTTGCCCTTGGCAAAGGGTCCTTGATGGTGGAGTTGAGGTTTGAATGTTTAGCACCTTTCCTGGTTACTGGCGATGGCAGGTCCCTGTCGTCAGAAGGAATTTTTGGAAGCGATTTCTTTTTACGGGATGTAAGCAGTGATGTGTCGGAGTCTGCTCCTGAAATTACAAGGAGTAAACTTTTAAATTGACAAGTCAAATTTGTTGTGTTCATTGTAATTCTGGCATTCTGATAAGCTGATTTGATCATGTGTTATTGCATTCATTTCCCAATGAATGTTTGTTTGTTTGTTTGTTTGTTTGTTTGCTGTTTAACGCCGCACTCAGCAATATTCCAGCTATATGTCAGTCTGTAAATAATTGAGTCTGGACCAGACAATCTTGTGATTGACATCATGAGCATTGATCCACGCAGTTGGGATACAATAACATGCATCAACCAAGTGAGCGAGCCTGACCACCCGATCCTGTTAGTCACCTCTTACGACAAGCATAGTCGCCTTCAACGGCAAGCATGGGTTGCTGAAGACCCATTCCATCCCGGATCTTCACGGGATGGTCACATGAATGTAAAAACTTAAGCCACGCCCACCGAACTGGACTACTTTTATCACTTCGGAATGTCAGGAAATCCCAATATTACAGTCGAGGGAATTCCCGTTCTGCCCACGTCATGCACAGGACATTTAGCAAAATTCATGCATATTCATTGTCAAACTACCATTTGAGACCAAAGGCCAAGAAGGAATGAAACAGCAAATGTGCAGGCTCGCTGTTTGTTTTTTTAGCTCGCCTGGGTTTCACAAAATGTATGTTCAGGGTTTCATTTCTAACCCGCATTTTTCCAAATTCATTTCACTGGTATATATACACTTCCTTCTGGGATCACCCCTGAATAAAACAATATGCAGTGTGATAGTGCCATGCATATTTCAGGTGAACTGTCATAGCGACTGATTTACAACTACCATTGTCTGAAGTACATTTGACTCCAGAGGCTAATTACCCTGTAGCCATGTTTCCATAACTTAATTGTCATTACATTTTAGGTGCTAATCCCTGTTGTTAATCCTCACCAACATTTCATTGTATATTGACTGACAGCCAACCTGGGCTGCTATATCAGTTCCCGTTAATTACTGTTATTTATAGTATGACATTTATTGCCTTAATTGTTCATCCCCTGAGCTGTGTCGGTTTATCACCCCCAGAAGTCCCATGTCCAGAGCAACGGCATTGTCTTTCCATTGTTGTTCATTACTATATATGTGCTACGATTACACTGTTACTACGATGTTAGTCAAGCTTGGTATTCCGAGTGCTGGTGTAGGGACGACCTCGAGCAGGATGTGCCGCTCGTAGGAAACGTCGTTGAGCTGGAGCTCCGCTCACCTCATGTATGCCTGAGCTGGAAGGTCCGCTCATCGCTGTGTGCATCGCTGTGTGCATTGCTGTGTGCATGTTGTGCATAAAGCGTTCCGGGACACTGATGTCGATTTTGTCCTTTATTCCCCCAAGAGCTAATTCCCCGTCAACATGCGCGTTGACAGAACTAATGAATGGCCATGAATAACGACATGAAAGTCAAATGAGCCCTACTCCGTGCATGAACGAAGTGTGAACCCTACCATTGCCAGACACTGAAGTAATGTGTAGAGCTGATGACTGCATGGCTATGCCACATGTTGCACATAATCTTAGGGCAAAATTATCCACTTTATATGTTTTTAAACACGGTCAAGGGGAGGTAATTCCTTCTGGAGGTGTTTTAGTGTAGCCTACGAGCTCCTCACAGCAATAGCCCATTTGCAGAGCTCTCTATACTATCACTGCCACCAGTCAAACTCCCCAGTCTGTGAAATGTGGTTACAACCATGCTTGGAGTTGAACTCGCAACCCAGGGATCGTTATGCTAACAAACATGTGATGACTGCCGTGATGCCGAATACTCTTACCCTAACAATAATATTTTCTAATTGTTTGTCAATTTGAATTTCTATTTCATTTTAACTATCATGTAATTGGTATAGTGAGTATGTGAGGGGGAATTTGAGTGATTTTCTGTTTGTCTGCAATTTCGAACCAATCTGATCAAACAAACAAAAAATTCATCTGGGAAATATGGTCAGTCTTAAACCTTTTTAAAAATAACTGTATTGGCATTCCCAAAGACATAAACAAAAGTATAAACGTTACTACATTTGAGGTTAGAAGGCAAATTTGTAATGGGCCTGCCCACACTGGTGGCAGCAACGTTACCGAGAGTGTAACGAAGGTGTCACGCGCTGGGAAGGAGCTTGTGTAACCTATTGTAATGGGTGGTAACTCCGGTTGGACCTACCCTTCTATTTTGTGTATGCTGCAAGGGGTACTGTCAGTTTTTATACTTGTTGTAGGTGGCAATGTGTTGATAACTGCCATGTTTGCAGCTGAATTGCTTAATTTATTCCTGGTGATGGAGGTGATGGTGTATACAAGCCTGTGAAGTACATCTCTGTACATCTCTGTACAGGAACAGCCTGGTCTATCATCATGATCATTTTCAACTTACAACATTCTTACTGCCGTATTCATAGTAATGGGACCACAGGGAAACACTGACAAACACTTTCTGGATGTTGCCTGGTAACTATCTTCACTTTAAGTAAGTAAAAATTTAACGTAGCATCGGCATTATTTCAGCCAGTTTTAGTGGAAGTTAGTATGATGTATAGTGCGTGAGTATGGTTTTACGCCGCTTTTAGCAATATTCCAGCAATATCCTGGCGTGGACACCAGAAATGGGCTTCACACATTGTACCCATGTCGGGAATCGAACCCTGGTCTTCAGCGTGACGAGCTAACGCTTTAACCACTAGGCTGCCCGTATGATGTATAAGTGTGAGATAAAAGAACATGTGTTAACATGGCTAACATTTAGTTTATGGATTTTCAGTTAAATGTTAAATAAAGTCATCAATGAACTTTCAAATAAACATGATAAAGAAATAGTTTACTTTAAACTGTTAAAAAAAGGATCATTGGTAAACTTTGAAATTAATCCTTGTAAACTAAGGATCACTGGTTAACTTTTAAATAAAAGATCACTGGTTAACTTTGAAAAAAAAGATTATTGGATAATTTTGAAATATTGGATCATTGGTTAACTTTTGAAAAAAAGTGTATTTATCTTCTTGGCCACAAGGCCTTTGATTCTAAAATAATAATCATGTCAAATCTTTATGAGCATCATGATTATGCTTATTTCAGAGGAATGTTATATTTTATTGGTGACTGATCCGGGCCTTGAAACACAGCACCCATGGAGAAATGCCTCTTGTCTCTCCCTGGAGATTCTTTGAGTGCATGTTCAGAACCTCACACAACATGACACTCTATACACATACAACGGAAAGAAGCGTCTGAGTGGCAGCACATGAACAGAATTAATGAAGGATATGTTTACTCACAATATGTATGACATACAAAGTCCGGGATCAATTACTATTCACTACATCCAGTTCACTAAAGTTGATTGACAAGAGCAGGCAGTTGTGTGTACAATGACTACAGTTTGTTGTTTTATGTACCTTCATATGGTTACGGATATATAGAATAGAGACCCGCTGTTCATCTCTATAAATGGTTTGAACACATATCCCATGGTTGGTTTGTTGTTTAACGCAGCACTCAGCAATATTCCAGCTATTTAACGGCGGTCTGTAAATAATCGAGGCTGGACCAGACAATCTAGTGATTAATATCATGAGCATCAACCAAGTCAGCAAGCCTAACATATCCCATGAAGTGGATCAACATGATCATAAATGTAACAAATAAACAAAACTTTATGGCATGGATTATTTGAATATTCCTATCCTTCTAAAGCTAGTGCCTTCCACAGTGTCCATGAGGCATTCCAAGGCAACTAGAGTCAGTATCTACCAGAGTGTCCATGGGGCATTCCTAGCTAACTCGTCAGTATCTACAGTCAGTATCTAGCCAACTACAGTCAGTATCTACCACAGTATCCATGAGGCATTCCTAGCCAACTAACTACCAGTGTCCATGAGGCATTCCAAGGCAACTAAAGTCAGTATCTACCAGAGTGTCCATGAGGCATTCCTAGCCAACTAGTCAGTATCTACAGTCAGTATCTAGCCAACTACAGTCACTATCTACCACAGTGTCTAGAAGGCATTCCTAGCCAACTAAAGTCAGTATCTACCAGTGTCCATAAGGCATTCCTAGCCAACTAAAGTCAGTATCTACCAGTGTCCATAAGGCATTCCTAGCCAACTAAAGTCAGTATCTTCCACTGTGTCCATGAAGCATTCCTACCCAACTAAAGTCAGTATCTTCCACTGTGTCTGTGAACCATTCCTAGCCAACTAAAGTCAGTTTCTACCACAGTCTCCAGGGGGCATTCCTGGCCAACTAAAGTCAGTATCTTCCACTGTGTCTATGAACCATTCCTAGCCAACTAAAGTCAGAATCTTCCACTGTGTCCATGAAGCATTCCTAGCCAACTAAAGTCAGTATCTTCCACTGTGTCTATGAACCATTCCTAGCCAACTAAAGTCAGTATCTACCACAGACTCCAGGGGGCATTCCTGGCCAACTAAAGTCAGTATCTACCACCGTGACCATGAGGCATTCCTATCCAACTAAAGTCAGTATCTTCCACTGTGTCTATGAACCATTCCTAGCCAACTAAAGTCAGTATCTTCCACTGTGTCCATGAAGCATTCCTAGCCAACTAAAGTCAGTATCTACCATAGTATCCATGAGTGTTCCTAGCCAACTCAAGTCAGTATCTACCATAGTATCCAGGAGTGTTCCTAGCCAACTAAAGTCAGTATCTGCCATAGTATCCATGAGAGTTCCTAGCCAACTAAAGTCAGTATCTACCATAGTATCCAGGAGTGTTCCTAGCCAACTAAAGTCAGTATCTACCATAGTATCCATGAGTGTTCCTAGCCAACTGAAGTCAGTATCTACCAAAGTATCCAGGAGGCATTCCTAGCCAACTAAAGTCAGTACCTTCCACCGTGTCCGTGGGGCATTCCTAGCCAACTAAAGTCAGTACCTTCCACCGTGTCCATGAGTGTTCCTAGCTTACTATCTCCAGGCCACATTCCCATCTCGTCCCCCTGTAACACACACCCTAATCACCCTATTGGAATGCAATAAATCACCTTCCAAAGAGGGCTGCCTTATCACAGTGCTCAATAATTATGTTTTATTGCCTATCGGACAATGTTAGTAGCACAATACCAAGCTAGTAGATCCCTATCTAACTATGACATAATGTAGACACCTGAAAGGAGCGTGTGCCTTTTGTCCACCAAGTAATGAAGTCATGCCTGGATGTACAACTTTTTCCACAAGGCACAAACCAAACAGAACCACAAGGGTCCGTAGCTTTTCTGGAATATTGATTTAGATCAGAAAGGTCATTCAAGGGTAATTTGTTCATTTGTTTGTTTGTTGTTTAACACTGCACTCAGCAATATTCCAGCTAATATAACAGAGGTCTGTAAACAATTGAGTTTGGACCAGACAATCCAGTGATTGGCCTCATGAGATTCGACCTGTGCAACTGGGATACGATGATATGCATCAACCAAGTCAGCAACCCTGTCCACCAGATCCTGTAAGCCACCACACAGTCGCTTTCACGACAAGCATGGGTTGTTGAAGACCTGTCCTTACCCCCGAACCTTCACGGTTACAAAGGACATTAGATAAGCAAAAGAAATAGCATAAGTCTCCACACATCCTCAATTACACAATGATACATACATAACTGGCTATTCAGAGGGCCAAAAATACATGTTAACCATTAATAAAATTTTAATATGATGGTCTTGTTTAAAATCAAAGGCATGATTAGAAGTATGTTCCCAATATTTAGAGACAACATAGCTGCGAGGTTTCAGTTTTGTAATTTCCTTAGAAATGTAAAAGTTAATGGTGAACTGACAAGCAAACTAAAGGATGAGTGACAACTTGCCCACAACATAAGTTCACTTGACTCTCAGTCACTGGTCATTAGACTTGCCAAAGTCTCTTAGGCAATAATTATTAGTTTAAATCGTAAGTTTAGATTATGTAAATAATAAGAACAAGTTGTCCCTATAACATGTATAAGAGACTGGAGTCCTTAATGTACTGTCCACATATCTAGACTTGCCTGTTAGGAGGGGGGTGGTCGGGTAGCCTAGTGGTTAAAGCGTTCGCTCGTCACGCCGAAGACCCGGGTTCGATTCCCGACATGGGTACAATGTGTGAAGCCCATTTCTGGTGTCCCCCGCCGTGATATTGCTGGAATATTGCTAAAAGCGGCGAAAACCATACTCACTCACTCACCCACTCACTCACTCACTCACTCACTCACTCACTCACTGTTAGGAGGATAGAATTACTTCCCATCCATGGACTTTTCTTTCAGTACAGCCTTGGAGCAAGGCTAACTGGTCATAAGCATTAGTAGGTTTGCAAATCTTAATTCTCCCAATGTGAAGTTAGAGTGATAGAAATGACTTTAATACATAATGACTGGCAGTATTTCATTGAAACCTTGCAATATTAGGCAGATTTATTGCAAATAGTTAGGATTGTTCTTTGAAAAGATTTCCACCATGAAGTTACATTGTTACATATTTTTAATTCTCTACAGTCATAGTATCATGAGATTGGAGAAAGATGCTAATTTCTCAAAAGTTTAATATTATTCTTCAACTGTGAAGCCACAGACATCGTAGATCAACTTTCAGGTATTAGAACAAAAACTCCCATCTATAGAATTTGGCACCCCTTCAAACAAAATTTAATTAAAGATGTGACAGTTTAAATGTAAATGACTTCAAACATGTCTACACTACCCAGCACACAGTATCCGTATCCAAGCAAGCAAATCACACACATAAACATGATAAATGATAGCCAGAAAAGGAATACGCTTATTGAGTTTATTAATAACAAACTCAACCCATTCATCATATTCATATCATGCTGGCCTACAGTGAACAGTTTGGTAACGGCCAACCAATATGTTCAATAATTGGATAACGTCTTTCATCACTTCAATGTTACTCTCTACAAAGTAATCCCTAGTTTGCAATGAATTTGGTTTCAAAAACATGTGGCATACAATGCAGAGGTTGACAAACATAGCTTGATTCTATGAAATAAAGATTTTTTTCACACAATTCAAGTATATTCTGTCTAACATTGAAGGGATCAGCTTGGCACTTAAGCCTACTGGTGAGTCTGTTTGTTTTAGGTTGATGGTATACCAAGCATGCTATGACGTAGACTAAAGAGTATGCATAGTCCAATCAAAATCACTTAACAAAATTGACATCAGGTTCGTTAACTGTCATGCAGATTTCAGTCAACTGCAGGATTTGCAAAGCATGTGTACCAACAACTTGACAGCAACAGATATTTTCCAAATCTTGTCATGTTTTTAATCAAGTTGTTCAAGTGTTTTGATGCACTTCGTGAAGTAAGACCCATTTTATCACAACATAGATTTTGATTATTGATCAGATCGTCTTGACTGTGCACCACCATTTTCTTTGAAGCAAATGCAAGTGAGTGATATGAGAGGTGGAATCTGATTAGTCAGTAGGAGGGACATAACTCATAATAGCCACTGGCCATGCTGGCGCCGTGACGATCGACCCCAGAAATTCCAGCCTAGTTCAGCCAAGGGGGGGCACAGGTGGGCCAGTTGTCTAAGGTGCCGCGATTTGCTGTGCAGATTTGCGTCCCTTGGGCACGCCAGAAACCTATGATTGTGAGTTCGAATCCCAGTTCGCCCCGATTATGTTTCTAGGTTTGTCAGCACCATACCCGTGCTCGTGGGTTTCACCGAAGTGGTAAACGTCTTAGACCTGCTTTCAGGCTTTCCTCCCACATTAAGCTGACGAGCTGTCATATAACTGGAATAATGTTAAAAGCGGCGTTAAACCCAACTAACTCACTCACTCAGCCAAGGTGGAAACTTGACTTTTACAGTCAGTGAACTCCCTTGCCTCAGGATGATGAGTTCAGGTCAGTCAGACCCAAAACCTTTTGGCACAGACTGGACTAGGTTTGTCACATGTCATCATACCCTGACAGAGTGGGACACTGCATGCAACATGAATCACTGACTTGTCTGGCCAACACTCAGTTACTTACAAGCCACAGTTATGCAGCTGGAATATTTCGGAGTGCTGTATTAAACAAACAAACAAACAAAACAAACAAAGGAGAGGGTAGGTGGTCTTGGCTCAATGCAAGTTTACCTGCAAGATTAGACAAGACCGTGCTTAGTACAACACACTGTCTAGGCAATAAACAATTATATTGTCACTACTGAATAGTGGCTATGCATAACAGATTCCCTGGTGACATTAAGTGGGAAGAAAATACCACCACAAGCCATACCGTGCTTTTCAAATGTACAGAGCAACACAATGGTGATCTTCTCTGTTGTCTGACTGATCTGTGCAGATTGTCTATTTCAATAACACGCTGTCACCTACTGATAAATAATGGACAACCACGTACCCCATAAGTCGGTAGGCACACGTGCATATACCGTATTCAAAGGCTTAAGAATCCTACCTCAAAAATGCGAGTGGTCTTTGCTCGCATTATTAAATTGCATTTACATCAACAATAAGACATTTTGGATAGCAGAAATACCAACTTAGACATACGCTGAAAACTATGTATTCCACACCACTGTATATTGAGCAGCACTTGTAACAAGTATATAAACAATGTCATTCAAACACTAATTACATTCTGTGAATAGGCACTGCTGGGGTCAAGACAAAAGTTCTACTCACTTATGTCATCACTGACCACACCTGCAAGTCCAGAGAGAGAGAGAGAGAGTGAAGATGGTTTTACGCCGCTTTTAGCAATATTCCAGCAATATCACGGCAGGGGACACCAGAAATGGGCTTCACACATTGTACCCATGTCAGGAATCGAACCCGGGCATTCGGCGTGACGAGCGAACACTTTAACCACTAGGCTACCCGACCGCCCCCTGCAAGTCCAGACAGACGCAACCCACGCAACACGGCGTCTTTGTTCTTTCCGACTGTGTCAAAGGCCGACACGAGCCAGCCAGCATGTATTGTTTTAGTGTAAGTACTCTACTCAGCGCTAATAAGCGGTGCTATTTGGTGTGTGATTGGATTAATGTAAGGTTGGATTAAGATGAGGATTCTCCTGTAACCCTGACAGAGGACATTTTGTTTCGATATAAATCCACTGATGATTACGAGGAGGGGGGTGTCGCATTCATATTGAGTCACATTTTGGGCTAGGGACCAGCAGTCACATTCTTTTGGAGACGCATTAATTTCACGATTTACAGTATCAAAATAATCTTATTTGCTGGCATGGTTGGTTTTTAAAATCATTTTTGCGTCCTAATAATTGTGGTCCCCTTACTAAAATAAAGGGGAAGTAGGGTTATTCTTGCATCCTACGCGTTTATTATTCCGAATACGGTAATTCATTTGGTGTACCTGTTCCACATAGCATTACCTGTCTGGGCCTCAAGGGATATCAGTGTCATGTTTTATAACCTTCATTAACTGTTCAAGAAATTCCAAACATGTTCCTTGCTATGAGGCTAGATTTCATGAATCTTTTGGTGGACATTTTTTCAAAATGACAGAGTTTTACATCATGCCGAATTCCTGCATATTTGATGTAGTAATATCCTGAAATACTTTAAAATAATGATTGATACGAGTCATAACTGACACAATAAATTCGCTAAGGAAATCTTGTCCAATATACGTCATGAAGTAACGAGGGTACGTTTGAATCTCCAGAAATGACATCATAATAGAACAATGTTTTATCATGAAATAAACCACGGTTTGTTCTTCATCATGTTCATAGTTCTTTGTGATTTAACGCGTAGCTATCTTATATATGCATATCAAACATGATAAAGTTTATGCATCTTACATGTCTAATGTCTCATGGTATAAAACAAAGGATGCATAAAACCACATTCAATTTTCCTGCTGGCTTTTGATGCTGCCAGTCATTGTGGATTGGGAACTCTAAAAATTAACGTCCCTCTGAAGTAACTTGAGTTAGATCTATCGTCATTCACACAAACTTCAGTCACAATTTTCATTCTATTTTTTAATATTTTGAAACAAAGTCGCTACAAATGGTGGTAACAGGCAAGCTGACTTTGTTAAAAAAATGTACTTATATGAAAATCACCGATGTTTTGTTCAACAACAAAGATTTATAAGGTACTTTATTTGCCGGTCCACAGGGAGTGGCAGTCAATGACTTACCGGTCCAAGCCTAATTTTACCGGTAAAAAACTGGTAATTACCAGTAAATGGGAACGCTGACATCACCCCAAGTGATACGGCTACAACTTATAATATTTTCAGAGACTAAGAATTAAAGTATACATGCTTGTGTCTACTGTGAACAATATTACAGCCTAGTCCTGTATTAGAGAATTGCTGTTATCGTCCTTATCGTTTCTACTGCTGATAAATCTTGAACCTTCCCCTATATTTCTTGCCTTTGGTAAATGTACTCACTAACCAGGAAGTTGGCTGGTTGGTTTATTGTATAACGCCGCACTCAGCAATACTCCAGCTATATGATGGTGGTCTGTAAATAATCGAGTCTGGACCAGACAATCCAGTGATAAATATCTTGCATTGATCCACACAATTGGGATCGATGACATGCATCAACCAAGTCAGCGTGCCCGACCACTCGATCCCGTTAGTCACCTCTTACGACAAGCATAGTCGCCTTTTACAGCAAGCATGGGTTGCCAAAGACCTATTCTACCCCGGGTCTTCACGGATCAACACAGGAAGTGCCTCAGGTAGCATATACCGGATTCCTACCATAGTATTAGTATCTGGGGGCCTCTTATTCTTTTTACACCTGGATTAAGACGAGGACCCTTTGGCCTTAATTCTTAATTTCAAACACTAGTTGTTGTTATAGTCTTCTTATACAAAATATCCAAACATTAACATGATTAAAGTTTTCGTTCCTGTGATGTTGAAATGTGTTTGTTGATAGCCAATTCAGTTTTACATACAGCATTAGTCAGTTCACAGATTTCTTTTTCTTAAAAACTTTGGTTGAAATATTTAAAAATTATAATTAAACTTAAACTTTTTAGTTAGGTTTTTAAAAATAGAATTATACAGGTGTATAACATGGTATGCAGAAGCATGTCACAATTTGGAATTAGAAAATTTTTAAATAAAACTTTAAAAAGTGAGAAATTTAAATTGGTTTTAATGAGCATTTCACTCTGTGACTCTTCCCATATTAATTCAGCTGTCTACACAGTCTATGTTCACAAACATGACAAAAGGGACAACAAAAACTCTTCTCCTGTTTCGTCTATTTGAAAAGAACTTGATATGTTTTCATACTTAAAGCCCAAAACATAACATTTGATTTCCAGTAAGTTTATCAATGAATATAGTTGCTGTGTTACCACACCTACCTCTTACATTTAATGTACATTCGATGTGGGATCTGTCGCTTATCAATAGGAACTACAACCGTGATTAAATATGGACATACAAGTCCGCGAGAGAGCCAGCACGCTCAAACACTCAGCAGTATTTGTACAGACATAAACCTGATATAAGAGCCCAACTTGGAGTGGAATTTATGGCTGTCAGCGCTTGAAAACATTTGATTTGTACTTGATGTCTCCTGCCTGAAATTAACGAGAGAGATTACAGCCGAGTGTGAGGACTATTGAGTGTGATGTTGAATTGAAAGGAATAATTGGACAGTGGTCTAGAGTTTATAATCTGTACATTCAGACACTTTGCAATTTAGATCTGTATTCTGCACAGACTGTAGGGTGTGATTGGAGTACATTTTCTGTTAGACCTGATGCCAAATGCTGTCTGGGACAGGTGGACTATTTCTTTCTCAACGTGTTCAGAACGGTTGCTGTTTGTTTAGTCTCTCCCAGTCCCTACAGAATACATTAAGAAATAATCAAACAGAAGTCTAGAATGATTGGGCATGTCTTGATTTCCTTAGCTGAAATTAACCATTGTTCTGGGCTCGATTTGGATGTATAGAGAATCTCACCCTCATGTCTTTTGATATCAAATATATCAACAAGTGTGAGATTTTATTTATTATCCAACATCATTCTTCCAACTTTTTTTGGTAACCAATGATGTCACAATGATCTGCAAAGCATTGTGATGCAATTTCATTGCAGCTATATCTACAATGTAGATATCTCTTGACCTCACCTAAGCGATATCTCCTGTCAGTGTGAGAGCCAGATTGGATGATAAAATTAAATTTTTGTTGTGTTCATTGTAATTCCTGCATTCTGATTAGCTGAATTGGTCACGTGTTATTACATTCATTTCCCAATGAATGTATAAAAATTAAGCAATGCCCACCGAAGCGGACTATTTTTATTTCAATGGAATGTCGAGGAATCCCAATATTACTGTCAAGCTTATTCCCTTCCTACTCATGTGTATCATCACACACAGGACATTTAGCTTCATTCGTGCATATTCATTTCCAAACTACCCTTTGAGACCGAAGGCCGAGAAGGAATGAAACAGCAAACATGCAGGCTCCGTCGCCTGCTTTCTGTCCGCTTGACAAATTTCATGTCTTCGGTTTCATTTCTAAACCGCATTTATCCAACTGTGTCTTCCCTTTCTGAGGGAACTAATATTTGAATCTGGCGGTAACTGACCATGTCAAAAGAACCCACATTATGTCATGAAAAGTATAAATAGAATAGGCTTGAAGCATATTTCAAGGTGGCAGAATTGGCCATTGTCATCTAGTGTGCATTATGTATGGGAAATTACTTAACACTCAATGTGTTGCAATGTTAAATAATAACCATTCTGATACTGAAAACATATATAAATACTGCCTTCTAAATCAACATTAAATTCACATCAAACGGCAATGAAGGACTTGATGCTGTTCGTCACATTCATGCTGTAAATGTGATGTTGCTGAACAATTAATTCAAACAGAACAATAGACACAACAGACATGACACTATTGACACATGATCATGCTGATACATATCCCTTACTTTACCACTGTATAATTTAACATGCGATATACAATGTTTTTTAAACACATAAAAGATGGTGGTTTTAAGGCATTAAATATATAAGAGGTATGTTTGGCCCAGGTGTGCCATGATCTTTAGACATGTTGGATGATGGGTTCACAGATTAACCCTGATAATGAGCACTGATTTGTCAGTACAACCCAGTACTACACATGTCAATGTTAACCAGAGTGAGTGAGTTGGGTTTAACGCCGCTTTTAACAGTCTTACAGTTATATCGTGTCAGCTTAATGTGGGAGGAAAACCCGAAGTGATGCAGGTCTCAGACGTTTACCACTTCGGTGAAACCCACGAGCATGGGTATGGTGCTGACAAACCTAAAAACATAATCAGGTTGAACAGGGATACGACCCCACAATCATAGGTTTCTGGCATGCCCAAGGGACGCAACTCTGCAAAACGAATCGCAGCGCCTTAGACGACTGGGCCCCCGTGCGCCCCCCCCCCCCCCCTCCCAATGATAACCAGAGTAAAAACATGCATCAATGTTGATATTCTAGTTAATCATCATTATCCAATATAATCAGAGATCAGGAAATATCAAAATTGTCACCTTGTCCCTGGACAAATACACAGCAAAAAAACATTTGTAAAAGGATGAAGATTATATACTAAAATCAATCTTTTAATCACAAAATCGGTCTTTTTCTTAAAAAATACCAACTTCGATTTTGTTTTGAAATTCTTAAACCTGTTTTCGTGTCTACGTGGCTATTCCCACCATGAATAATGAATTCAGCCAGGCATAATAAAACGAAAACCATGTTTGAGCAGACACTGTGATCTGCCTTGGCTTCTCACAATACATTGCACTGGCAACATGGCACTGACTCTGATCAACCAATCAGGGAGCATGACCTAAAAAGTGAGAACAAGGAAGAAACGAATACACTGCCATCAGTTGGATTGGTCATACTGTTCAAAGCTATATTTAGTACAAGTTACGAATGATTTATCAAAATTGAGTAAAATTCTGCTACATTTTAAGATTGTCCACAGACAACTGAAGCTGATATTTTTGTCTGGCGATTTCAAGTGATGAGTTGGGTAAGTCAGGGATTGACTTTCCACACCCCTGAATATAATCTAAATGTAGAGAATGTTTTTGTGTTTTGGTGCAGAATGAAGTTATTTGGGTATGGTGCCCTCACACTGCCCTGAGACGTGCTCCTAAATGTCATGACTGAATGCTGATGCTTCTCAAGGACTCCAGGCTGCGCTTAACTATAATTAATGAAGCTTCTCAGATATCATGTACACACAGCATGCTTCTTATGTTCGCTGTACTGTGATTCACCAATAACCAGTATCCTTGTAATACATATCATACCATAAATACTGTGTTCATAATACCATAAATATTGTTGATCATACTATAAACACTAGTGGTGGGATAATACACCGGTGCATCGCGACTTTTTACTAATCGATACAAGTATCGACCACAGTCACACACTAAGTAAATAATATCGATTCTGACCTTAAATGTTTGCTTCAATGACTGTTCCACTTAACACTAATCAGTAGTGCGAGTTAACAGTGAAAACATACATATTTTCATTTGTTGTGCCATACTTGACACTGCCAACTGTAAATCATCAGTGTGTCAGGTATTTGGCCACCCCGTCGATGAAAAAGATGGCTTACACACCACAGATAAGAGCACATGCTAGTATCATGATACATATTGGATCGTGAGTAAGGTATCGTGATACGTAATGGATCGCACAGTTGGTTTATCATCGCAGCCCTAATAAATACTGTTGATCATACCTTAAATACTGTGTTGATCATACCATTATTACTGTGTTAATCATACTATAAATACTGGGTTAATCATACCATAAATACTGGGTTAATCATATCATAAATCCTGTGTTGATCATACTATATAAATACTGTGTTAATCATACCATAAATACTGTGTTAATCATACTATAAATACTGGGTTAATCATACCATAAATACTGTGTTGATCATACCATAAATACTGTGTTATTCATACCATTAATACTGTTAATCATACCATAAATCCTGTTTTGATCATACTATATTAATACTGTGTTAATCATACCATAAATACTGTGTTAATCATACTATAAATACTGGGTTAATCATACCATAAATACTGGGTTATTCATACCATAAATCCTTTGTTGATCATACTATATTCATACTGTGTTAATCATACCATAAATACTGTGTTAATCATATTATAAATACTGGGTTAATCATACCATAAATACTGTGTTGATCATACCATAAATACTGTGTTAATCATACCATAAATACTGTGTTAATCATACCATAAATACTGTGTTAATCATACTATAAATACTGGGTTACTCATATCATAAATACTGGGTTAATCATACCATAAATCCTGTGTTGATCATACTATATTAATACTGTGTTAATCATACCATAAATACTGTGTTAATCATACTATAAATACTGTGTTAATCATACCATAAATACTGTGTTAATCATACCATAAATACTGTGTTAATCATACTATAAATACTGGGTTACTCATACCATAAATACTGGGTTAATCATACCATAAATCCTGTGTTGATCATACTATATTAATACTGTGTTAATCATACCATAAATACTGTGTTTATCATACTATAAATACTGGGTTAATCATACCATAAATACTGTGTTAATCATACAATAAATACTGTGTTAATCATACAATAAATACTGTGTTAATCATACCATAAATACTGTGTTGATCATACCATAAGTACTATTGACCATACTTTAAATACTGTTGATCATACTATAAATACTGTGTTTTTTAATACTATAAACAGTATTCAAGACCATACTACAGGGGTAATAACTAACATATTTAGTCAACTAGTCCTTATAATGATAAATTAAAGCAAAACCCTAAAAAATGGCAAATTTCTACTAGTCCTTAAGACATGTATGATACCTTAACTATTGGGCAGTTTGGCAAGGACTACAGGACTAGTGCTAATTTCTAACACTGTACTATAAATACTGTGTTTATCATACTATAAATACTGTGTTGATCATACCATCAATACTGTGTTGAGATACAAAGACAATAGAGACAGTATGGCTACTGACACTGTTCACCTCCTACTGACCCCAACCTTCAACAAGGAATGACTACCCCTGAAGCTCTTCCAGTATGGATTAAGACTGGCTTGGTTTGTTAAAGGGATTTATAATGTATGACAGGTTATTGAACAGGCTATTGTGCCACTTGACTGATAAGCCAGCTTATAACACATAGGTCCTACCGTAATAGCTCTACTCTCTCAGAAACTACCAATGTTTAAGTATAAGAACACGAGATGTGGTGTTGCACTAGAAAATTGACCTGTCTTTACATATATTGAAGATTTGGGGGGGATTTCACTGATTAGGTGTATATTTTTTTTATTTGGGGGAAGGGGGTGTGGTTAAGGGGGGGTAGGGGGTATGGCTCCGCTGACATGAAAAATAACAAAATGACAAATTAAAATGACTTTTCTGATATTGACGACTCTAATGGCTTTAAAAAAACAAATGAAAGAATAAGTTAACAAGTGTTGAAAAGAGGATTCATTGTGAAATACAAAATACATTTACTGCAAAATTTGAAGCAGTGTAGACCAATACAAGTATCAGCCCTTCAATAAGACATATCTGGTTGCTCCCTCGTTTAGGTGGGAAAATGCCAACATTCATGTGCCTTCAAGGGGCATAAATCCAGGAAATTGAGACATTCGTTTAAAGACAAGTTATATTTTTCGACCACTAACATTGTAAGAACAAAACAAAATTCTGATAACCAACTATAAAAAACATTAATCGCCTTTCTGCTGTTGACATTTCCTGAACACTTAAACATGCCAGGTTTTGCAAACGTCAAACCAAGCCGTGATTGAATGATGCCCCCCAACGGATGACGAGAAGCAAGACTTTGTTTCATGTGGCCTATTAGCTAACAGAATAACTACGGTAGTGTTCTTCCAGACAGGTAGACAACCACACAACTTCAAACTCGGAATTTGTGATCAAAGACATGTCTTTCAATTTCACTCAAAAAATCATTTCAAGCCTATAAATTGGACTCCATACTGACCTTCAGTAACCTTTGTAACAAATCAACATTACTTCAAAGACCTGTCAATACGCAATAGACATCTCTTTGTCATGTTGTCTATTTGAATAACAAGTGGTGTGTACTTGGTCACCGACATATGTCAATATCATGTATATATCATGTACATATCACAGAGATAATGTATTTTACGATGCATAGGAAAATACACCTGAACATAATGATCATGCTGTGCAGTCTTTGGACCGAGGTGAGGTGGACAGGGGTTACCATCACGTTCAAGATTATTTCACTTATGTATGAATGTGCATGTATGTCGGAGTGTTGGTGCTTGTACCAGCCTGGCCTAATGTTGGTATTATAGACATGATAGACACTGACAATTTGAGCATGATATTAGGGCTGGGACAGATAACTCGGGTACCCAGGTAGGGTGGTTACTGAGTAGGACCCGGTACCCACAGGACTACCCGGACCCGTGGTTAGTCACGTGATATATTGTTTAATGACAAAAAGTATCTAGAACTCTATGGTTACACTACAAGTCACATATAAATGTTCGCATTTCTTTCTGACTATGCCCCCATTCCTACTGACTTTTCATATGATTGAATAAAGATATAACTTAAGCAATGTTAAGTCAACTTCAGTGTATGCATGACCAGATCGTTTAATACATGTATCTAAACACGTTTTGCCAGGGCTATGGTAAAAAAATGTCCAATCATACATTTTGTACCTATCTCTTGAGCCCTACAGTGACTACCCAGGTAGGGTTAGGTAATAGGGGGATGGGTACCTGGGTAGTAAATTAGGACTCGTCCCAGCCCTACATGATATAAACAAAGTTATGGTAAAATAAACTTGATTAAAAACATACTTTTTCTATCTTGACCATGTTGTTATCGACAGCACCTTAAAAATGCTGTGACAAGTGAGAAATGTTTGACACTATGTACGATGCACTCAAGATACTGCAGCAATATCTTCATGGCTAGGGCGGTCGGGAAGCCTAATGGTTAAAGCGTTCGCTCGTCACGCCGAAGACCTTGGTTCGATTCACGACATGGGTACAATGTGTGAAGCCCATTTCTGGTGTCCCCTGCCATGATATTGCTGGAATATTGCTTAAAGCAGCGTAAAACCATACTCACTCACTCACTTCATGACCAAGTTCTGGTACTTCCACTAGCTGTCATGATCATGCCAATTATGATGAAATATCAAACTCAGGGTCTTTAGCTTGGAAACAATTAACAAGCCAAAGAATACAAAACCAGAAACCTGTTCCAAACAAAAATGTTACAGAAATCATGTGTTAATTATGTTATTATCATCCAAAATACGCAAATTCTCTAGTATTTCATGGTTGGATATAAATAGCATAATATTAACAGTGCCAGTGTTCCTGCCTACAATATCCAATCTTTGCTCTAAAATTCAATAACAAATGATTCAGGGCTGGGATTCACCTGCAAAATGAAAGAATATAAACTTGCAAAATAAAAATACTGTAACGGGATACGAATCATACACACCTATAGTATCGGGATACGTATTGTATCATGACCCCACCGTACTATCGTATCGTTACACCTCTAATTCCATCGCCCACGGAAAAAGACTTAGCAACAAGACATGAAAAGAAACTATTTTAACACTTTGGGACATGACATTAAATACCACATTACGGTTGCTTAATCACTAACCACCATATCATGCTGATGGGAATCCAAACAATGCTAAACAAAGGTTCTATGGTACCTCAATTTCATAGAAATCGAACTAGCCTCAACAACTATAACAGCCACATAACCTAATAATGGTCAATGATATTATTAACAAAAAGCTGCAATGAAGATTGCATGACAGGGCTTTAAATAGAGTTTATTACCATAATCTTCTTTCACTTGCTAAAAGCACCATCGATCAGGACGCTTAGTTTGGGGGATTGTTGCAACCATTATCATGAGTATCACATCAACATGATCAAATAGATAATCATTGAAATGTGATGGTAAATTTACAGATTTTGAGGATTTAGGCAATAAAATGCTACACAAAAGATGCTTTTTTCCATCAAACTAATAAATTCAACATGATCAATCCATGTAATACTGATTACTATTTTTACTGAAAATTACTAATTTCAAACTGCCTCAATTTTGGGTGGGCATCTCTGGGTGCAATGTAGCTGGGTATTTTTTGAGCACAACTGTGCCATAGTGTGAATACCATACTCCCTATATTAGACGCCTGGCCTCTGCTGGCCTCTAAATGAAGCTGCATCACACAAAGACGGGACCCCATCCAAATAACAGAGTCTGAGTCACTAATAGAGGCAGGGTCCATCACTTGGTGAAAGTAATGATCTCTATCACAATAACTTATGGCATGCAATGATTACTTCCCTTCAGACCCGTGAAGATCCGGGGTAGAATAGCTCTTCAGCAACCCATGCTTGTTGTAAAAGGTGACTATGCTTGTCGTAAGAGGCGACTGATGGGATCAGGTGGTCAGGCTCGCTGACTTGGTTCATGCATGTCATCGATGCCTATTGCATGGATCGATGCACATCATGTCAATCACTGGACTGTCTGGTCCAGACTCAATGATTTACAGACCAAAGTCATATAGCTGGAATATTGCTGAGTGTGGTGTTAAACAACAAACAAACAAACTTCCCTTCACCATGTTCACTTCTGTTATCTCCACGTGTCTTTATACGACTAGTATCTAGGATTGGGTAAGGTTGTGAGTTGCCACTGTGCCAGCATTAAACAGCATATATATATGCTGGCCTGCAATAGATGCTGAGTCAATGGCTTGCACAAAATGAATAGACGCCTAGACGTCTAATTGAGGAAGTACAGTAATTTATAACCATTGTTTAATTAAATTCAAAGCCTGGAAATCTTCATGACATTTTGCACATAAACCCTAAATTATACTGATAACTATTGCTGATATGTCAAAAGAAATTCTGTTTCATGTTTGATATGAAAAACATGAGATTCAGCAAATGTTCGGCATGGCGACATTTATATTGATATTATCACTGTCACTGTCAGAGAAACAAATATAGTTTATTTCAAGTGTGCCCTCTAGAAAGGGAAGAATACTTTTCAATGACAAATGGAAATAGGTTCATTGAATTTATGTTCATTAAACAAATTCACATGTTCATGATTTCCAACACTAAAAAACAAAAAACATCACAAGACACTACTACAGGGTTTTACCAACAAAACTAGGGATCCAGCGGACCCCCAAATACTAATTTCAAGGGTCCTTACAGGAAATATAAGGATCCTGTAAAGTAATGAAATGATCCAGTGTACTTTACTGTAAGATTTAACAATTACCTTAATTGCAGGAACTTTTAATATCATCTCCAGAATTTGTTATGATGAATAGTATTGTATAACCTTGGGACGCATTATATATTTTTTTACAATCCATTCTATACATTGTGCCTAAAGTACTGGATGCACATTTCTGCGTGGCGTGCTTCTGTTTACAAAAATCTGATTCAAAGTGTGCCTAAATATTCATGATATCATAACCATGATCATGATAACGTAATTATAGCAACAGTCCTCATGCAAACTCTTTCCAGTATAATTGTATGCCAATTTTAGCAGTATCAACATGAGGGACACCAGAAATGGGCTTCACACAATGTACCCTTGTCAGGAATCGCGCCCAGGCCTTCCTTATAGTGTGCAAACACTTTAACGACAAGACGACCCCACAGCTGTGACACTGTTTAAAGTTGACAGGGCTCTTTGACATTTTCTTTTCCAAGTAATTTAATCAAGGAACCATCTAAATATTTAATTATGAATTATTTGGGCAATATGACAAAGATCCCTTGATCATCTGATGAATTCCATCTTTTTATTTGAATATAGCATAAAACTTGAAGATAGAAAAAAAATCACTTTCTCTCAACATGACCAGTATATGGTTTGGTGTTTTGGGTGGCCTTCTAACATGTCTAATTAATGTCATAAGCATGGCATTTTTTACACAAGCATCTCTCTGACAATAATTAATGCTGAGAAGACAATAAAGCATCCAACACAAACATCAGCACATTTTAAATTGTTTGATTGGAATAAAGCTTTCCACTACTTTAATCACCTTCCTCGAAATACATGATTTTGTTTCATGCTCTCCCCCAGAACCTTTCGCCTCACTCTCAATATTTTTTCCCAGAATGTTCTTAATGTGTAATTCTCAATGTTTCACAAGAATTTTAACTGAACAAAAGTTCAATTTTGGAGTAAATTAATGAATTCCTCCAGTCCTATTGAATGTAAGCAAACTTTGTTTTCTGCAGCCTTTAACTTTCTCTCTTAATCGTGTTTATACTTGCAAAATGTACGGTTTATCATTAGTCTATTGTAAAAGGCTTTTGACAGCACAGCACAGTTGGGCCTATCAGCTGTATTGTAATTTAATATTTTTAGCAACAGAACTCTGGTCGTATTAGCAGATACTTACCAAGAGTAGTATGGTTAAGAATATGTACACCTTCAACTTCAAGTCCGTTTTCTGGACTTGGATCGCTGTCTTTCACTTCCGATTTTCCTGAGTGTTTTCGGTTTTTACGTTTCTTTTTCGTCTTTTTAGGTTTCCCGTCAGCTGTCAGTTTCTTTTGACCAAGTTTGACACTTTGTTTAGGATCCATTTTCTATGAATTTGACAAACAGTACACGAAACAAGTTAGAGAGACTCCCATACGTATCATCCTTCTGGTCTAACGGAATAAACGAGAGGAGATCAGCATGATAACACCTGTAGCTTTCCGGCTGTCATTTCACGTTTCGATGTTTACAGTGCCGAACAACAGATTCGTCATTCCTCCGCGTTTTAAAATAGAACTGTTAGAGTGGTGCGATTTATTATGAACGTAACCGTAAATAACACACCTATGAGTACAAATGGCATATGAGTGGTACAGAATACACCAAGAGATGGAAAGGAAAACAAGTATATTTCTCAGATGAAATTCATGATATGCGTAGTGGTAAACTGTATCCAAGGGCGTACTATTTTCAAAATGGAAGCCGGCGCGGGAGATTCGGAAAGTGCACCCGCAGAACCGGCGGAAAACATTTATGATTCACAAGATCTATGGAGTGATGAAGATGACGCCCTACTTGTGGCATCTTCTGACACTCGTCAGTACTTCAATTTGGTTAATTTGTTCTATGTCATGATAAATCTTGACGAGATCATAATTCGGTTTGTTTTGTTCAGTTTTCGAGCACCACAGTCAGCGTGTGTTTTATTTTTTGCGACAAACAGCCGACAAATCAGTACAATATATTTTAAGAAGGTTAATAGAAACAATCAGTAGACTATATTTGCTTCAGCAGTTTGTTTTCTATGCACAACCTATCAAGGTTACTTTGGTTTGCATCGAGACATCCAAGCAAGATTTTTATCAAGGTTTATGAAAAGGCCGATTAGCCTAATTAACCAATAAATGATAAATAAATAGAGTATACCCGTATTCGGCGAGTCATTAACTGTTGGCGTTGCAAATGGGATCGACTGATTGATCTTGGAGGGGGAGCAGATGATGCTGTCCAATTAATGTGTCTTCAGCCCCTAGTCTTACCAAAAGGAAATGGTTCACCGCACATGCTCGCTGTCCTGACAAAAATGTTTTTTGTAAAAAAATAAAATTGTTTAGATCCTCCTTGTTTTGAATCAGTGACTGTAAACATATTCTGTCTCTAACAAAAATCCCATACCATAAACCCAAAATGAGTACAGTCAGCTTATATTAGTGGTCCATAATTCCATTAAATTTTACTGAAAGTAATACCATAATACAAGGGCTGATTGAACTGAAGTAATCATTTACATGTATAACGGATAGATTCATATACTTCGCATTAATTGACTTAGCTGACAATTGAAGTGGTGTTAGGGTAACCGGCATCATATATATTAGGACTGCCAGTAGTATGAGTTTGGTCCCCCCTCTTAGGTCTTTTTATTGATTCTTCCTAGAGAGCAGAAGTTCGGTGGTTCAATCCCCAGGCCACATCATACCAAAAGTTGTGAAAAGATGGTACTTGTAATTAATATACACTCACATGAATAACCAGTCCAATCCTAATGTTACTGGTTATTTCCGTCAAACAGGACACTGATAATGTGTCTTGAGTGGGGTATCAATGTTAAACTGCAGCATGGTATCTCTGGTCTGGCACTGTAAAACAGGCAAAACTCTGGACTAGTACAAGCAGCCACACGCGTATAAGTGAATTAATCTTGAACAGTTCAGTCTCATTAAAGTCAGATCTTAGTTCTCGCTGCCGCAAAACAAAGATCTGAGGACATCACATTACGGGTCACGTCAGGCCGACCTTTCACGAACTCTGACCGACCAATGGAATTACTTACAAGAAGTTGACATTAGCCAATCAAAAGGCATCTTTCTCGTGCTTTACGGCACTAATTTCAAATTTGCAAGTACGCTTCCAAACATATTTTGACAAATTCTCGCTTAAAAATTTGAAACCTGAACAAAAGAACATTCTGGAATGGCTAATACAGTCAAGTCTCGTTACTCCGACACTCGTTAATCCGACAGTTGGCTTTATCCAACACTAATGATGTATATGGTCTAGAATGTATAGATTCAGTCGTCCAGAATACTCCGTTTTAAAGTTTTCAAGGCTGCATGATTAGAAATCACATTCCGACTGTCACTTTCATGATCTGGTAAGCGACGCTTTGATTGGTCTGATAAAAGGTCATTCTGACGTGACCCCTAATGGGATGTCCTCAGATCTTTGTTTAGCGGTAGCGAGAACTAACATCTGATTTTAATGAGATTGCATCACAGTTTAAACCCAAGTTCACCTCACCTCACCTTCTTCTCCAACAGATGCTTGTGAAGAAATCCTTTCCAAAGCATCAAAAGCTGCTGAGATCACTAAAGTACCTGACAGTGAACATGATGATCCTCAGACAAGCAGCAGAGACTCTGGATGCACAGTTCAAGTGAAGAGACTACCTTGGGCTGAACGCAATCCACTCCAGAAGTTCCGACCAGGCTACTTGTGGGTGTCAGACCTGACAAGACAGCACTGGTGTGAGCAGATGATGCTGTATACCTTCACTGTCCCCACAATACCTGTAGAGAGCCCTGTCATGACTGCTGGTAGTAATCTTCATCTGGCCAGAGGTATATATACCTGGTATTACTTTGCATTGAGGTCAGTTACGGTGATTGTTCCAGAGGGTAGGTGATGGGACCATGTTATGCTGGTTGATTAAAGCCACACTTGCAATATTCCAGCTATATGACAGCAGTCTGTAAATAATCAAGTCTGAACCAGACAATCCAGTGATTGACATCTTGAGCATCGATCCATGCAATTGGGATACGATGACATGCATGAACCAAGTCAGCGAGCTTGACCACCTGATCCTGTAAGTCGCTTCTTACGACAAACATTTGTTGCTGAAAACCAATTTTAACCTGACTCTTCACGGGACGGGCCATATTATGGGGTTCATTGGTGGTGATTGTGATGATTCCATTAATAGTTTTACAGACAGTATAACGAAAAAGAATTCGGGATTCATTGTCTTTCTCACAGACCCCAGGGCATACATTTGATAATCAAATACCCTGTTCCATTTAACATCTTTCCATTCTCAGCTCTAACAGCCCAAACTAATCCCCTTTTCTGATCAGAGACTTGAGGTTTCATAAATTGTTTATACTTGCAGGTTTCTTTATAGGGTTGTCTTCAGTTAGGAACTATATCAGGAACTCTTAGCCTGAAGGATTCACTATGGGTTTGATTATTAACCTCATTATTGCCCACTGTGTTTATGGATGATAATAATAATGGATATTTCTAATGCACTGTTGAAACATGCTCAAAGCGCTTACAACATTATTACCCTGCCCAATTGATCAGTGTGTCATCAATTTTCTTTCTCAGCTCCCTAGGGAGTATACATCCCAAGCTGCCTGTAAGGCGCAATAAGGTCACCTAACCTTCTCATCCTACCGTGTATCTGTTCACTGCTGGGTGAACAGATGCATAATTTGAACAAAGTTGCTTGCCTAAGGAGACATTCACATGTATTAAATGTGCTTCAGTTTTGGGCAGGATCTAAGCCCTAGAAACTCTGGTGAGTCAAGCTGTGACACACAGTCATTCATACAACTACCTTTCTTGACCAACGTTGCTTAACCTTACCTGATTTTATGCCCTGTGTCCTGTGCCCTGTGCACAGGACCACATGCCACCAGGCTTGTCACAAGAGCTGACTAAAACAAATTATGCTTTTATTGCTACAGTGTGTGACCTGGTTGATAATCAGTCATTGTGGATTGTTACTCATGCTGTCAACCACTAGTTCGCCACACCAAGACTTAATTATTTACAGGTTGCTGTGATATACCGGTAGCTGAAATATGTCTGACTGCTATATCAAACCATTTTGCTCATCACTATTGTTATTAATATCATTATCCAAGAAATGTTGAAAGATTAAGTCATTTCTGTTTAGCAGGGTGTTGGGGTAGCCTAGTGGTTAAAGTGTTGGCTCATCATGATTCAGGCCCGAGTTTGATTCCCTTCATGGGTACAAGGTGCGAAGCCTGTTTCTGGTGACTCCTGCTGCAATATTGAAAAAAGCATTATGAAACCATGCTCATTATCTTCTCTCATTCCTGCACATTTTTTTTGTTCATTTTTAAATGTTGTATTTTTCAGAACTTGCTGTCCATAGTGTTGTCCAGGTTAAGGTGACCTCTAGCGAGGACATCTGGGCTACTAAGGTCATCAACCTATTCATGACAATTCAAGGTTTTCTCAATGGGATTAATGTAGCCCGAGAAATTCCAATTTTCGGTGCTCCATTTGACAAGGATGTGTTCATCGTTGGACTCATAGATGAACTGAGATTTGACCCAGATTCATACACCATTGATCTCCTTGAACTCAAGACGAGGAGTGTGAGGTCATGTCCTAAGATAGCCCAACAGAATCAGAACAAGCTGCAAGTTATGCTGTACAAGAAACTGTTTGATGATTTAGTCAAAGGCAGAGTTTCAAAAGAAACTGTTGCCAAACATTTAAGATTAGACCTTGAGAAACCTTTTGGGGAAGACATCATGGGTCATCTTGATTCCAAATTTTTAACCGCTAAAAATTTAAATGAACTTTTGGATTTTGTTTTCATACGAATTCAGTCATTAACATGTATTAGCCAATTAAGTATCGAGTATGTGCTCCAAGACACTAATGAAAGCTTGTCTCAGAATCCAGTAGAGTATGATGACAATGAGCTGAAAGCAACATTTGAACATTTGTTGCAATTCTGGCAAGGACAACGGGAGGTTGAAGGTGTCGAGATTGAGGATTCGTGGAAGTGTCAGCGATGTGACTTTGCTGATGTGTGTGAGTGGAGGGAGCGGAAAGCCCAGGAACATTCACACAAGAACACAGCTAAGGCAAAACTTAGGAAAAAAATGCAAGTGTCAGTAGAAAATAATCTTTTATAGTCACTTTCTACTTCCAAGTGGAGAACTGGTAGCCCAGTAGTCGAAATTGTCTCCCTTACATAAGCCAGGATCCACAGGTCCTAGGTTATGATATTTTGTTTGCCAGCACCATACAGAGCTACAGATAAGCTGCTTATTTGCGTAAAATACTCCCCAAAAATATTCAAAACCCAATTACTTTCAATCATCTTGCGTATAAAAACGTGTGCATTAAATGAAAAACTCCAACATGTAAAAACAGCAAGCATAAATACCCAATGAAGCTTTTGTATCATGCATACAATGGATCAAATTTCCGAAAAACAATTATGAGCTAATTTACTTTCTGAGTCAAGCCTATATATTTAGAACAGTTACATACATCTAAAACATTATTATTATTTTTAAAATCTTAAAATGTTCACTAATTTGGGGAAAAACCCAATAGAGTGATGAATGGATGAGTGAAATAATATTGGTTACCCAATGAAAAATGTTATAATGCAATTAAAATAGAAACCCTAGAGTAAACACTCAGTTGCTCAAAAAGTTATCTGGAGCTCTGACCATACCAGTTGTCATGGATTTCACCAAAAGGGTAAACCTTCATGACCTGTGTGTCTTTTCCTCCTAAACTAAGCTGAGGCGCTGTGATATAACTCTTGGTTCCCTGATTAATGTCGATTTTTTGGTGTTCGTATTATGTGCTTGTG
Organism: Haliotis rufescens; assembly: GCF_023055435.1. Taxonomy (NCBI): domain Eukaryota; kingdom Metazoa; phylum Mollusca; class Gastropoda; order Lepetellida; family Haliotidae; genus Haliotis; species Haliotis rufescens. The sequence continues at coordinate 488,500 of NW_025963835.1, read as the reverse complement.
AGGTAAAGGATACCAGCGTTGTATAGACAATGACACATGGACATTAGTGGTCTGGTACCTTAAAAGAACCAGACATCTGTTTGATCACCATCTTCCTGAGGCAAAGAGTTAACTGACTTTGAAAGTCCAGTTTCCACCCTTGCCGAACTAGGCTTGAATTCCAGGGCTCGATCGTAGCGCCACCAATGGTTATTATGAGTTATGTCCCTTTTTAGCCTCTCCTATGGGCCAATCAGATTCTATCTCTTGTATCACTTGCGTTTGTTTCGAACAAAACAGCGGCACCCAGTCAAGACGATCTGTTTGATAATCAAGATCTATATTGTGATAAAACGGGTCTTACATTGCGAAGTGCATCGAGTCAAGTGAGCACCTTGATTAGAAACATGAAAAGAATTGGACATTATCTGTTGACGAGTTAGCGGTGCACATGTTTTGCAAATCCTGCAATCGACCAAAATCTGCACAACAATTTACTAACCGGATTTCAATTTTCGGTGCACGATTTTGATAGGACTATGCATAGACTCGTTAGTCCAGCCAAAATGTAACTCCATTATCCTGTCCTGCCTTGTTCGGCAAGGGTGGAAACTGGACTTGCATAGTCAGTAAACTCCCTTGCCTCGGGAAGATGTTTGATCACCAAATGATCAGATGGCTGACACATAAAAATGTTTGATCTATATTTGTAAAAAGAACTGTACAAGCATAGGTTGCTGAAGACCAATTCTAACCCGGATCTTCACATGGTTACAAAGAGGGGAAATGGGGTTTAGTGTTACGTCGAGTCAGTCAGCTACCCTGACCACCCGATCCCGTTAGTTGCCACTTACGACAAGCATAGTCGCCTTTTACGGCAAGCATGGGTTGCTGAAGATGTATTCTACCCAGAATCTTCACAGGTCGTTTCCATTAGTGGTAGCATGACATCGTAGTTGAACTGTTGTTGACAGACAACATTTTAGCAACCTAGAACTGACCATGTTAATCGCCCTATTGTTATTGTTACACTTGCACCGATCCTGTGGTTCTCTGTGGTGTTACTTTTCTGAATTATCATGCATTAGGTGGTTGCTGCATTTTGGTGATTCCAACATGATTAATTCAGTACCAAATGACTTCCTGGTCATGATTCACACATCATGTCCCTGCATTGGTTACAACATATAAGGCCCCAGTAAAGCTTTTAAAACGTTTTATGATAGACATGTTGAGGACATTTCACAATTTGATGCATAGGTGACCAAAATTATGTTCGATGCAATTTCCTCTTTTGACTTGAACCATATGTTCCCATGTGTTTTTCATGAGAAGAATTTATTTGCATGTGTTTGTGACTGCTGTCACCGGAGGGGCAGGGTATGCTCACCTGTTTATAACACCTGGTATTATCATTATTTGATGGTGATGCATTTTGTTAAACACATGCATATGATATTGTCGGAATCGTGCAATCAACCCTGCTTTCCACAGAGATTTATTATGAATATGGAAATTGTTTTGTCGCTTTGTGAGTTTGTTGATTGTGTATTTTGAGGTATAGTGATGAATCCTTCTTAAAGGCCTCCTAGGGGCTGGGATTTTTTGTTTGAGAACCTTTTTCTCTGAAAGGAAAAGCCAAACAATGATTTAACATCTCTCAATGGACTCTGAGGGTGGTCGGATAGCTTAGTTGTTAACGCGGGTTTTCCAACGTAAGTACAATATGTGAATCCCATTTCTGGGGGTTCTGTTGTATCCTTGGACTGTTACTAAATGTGGTGTAAAACACCATTCAGTCAATGTATTCTGGTCTGTGAGGTCTTGATACTGAAGTATCTGATGATCATGATCATAGAACAAAAGATTGCAAAGGATTGTTTAATGACCTTGACGTAACAAACCCGAGCAACAATTACGTTTCTTCTGTCAGCGAATTTGCGAACATTTAGGCAATAAAAAAATCATCAAAATGTTTTGTTTTCCACAGCATTAGAGTCCTATTTCGGCTGATGGGGTCGTTGTCGGCACAGGTATTACAGAAATGTACCCTAGCCAAAATCAAAAACGCTTTAAAACATATTTTGACAAATTCTCGATTAAAAATTTGAAACCTGAACAAAAGAACATTCTGAAATGCCTTATGGGATGTCCTCAGATCTTGTTGAGCAGTAGCAAGAACTAAGATCTGATAAATAAATGAGATTGATTACTGTTTTACCTGTGCCAAAAAGACCCCTTCACTCGGCCCTATTTCGTTGACTCTCTCACTGTTTCATGACACATTTTAAAACATGTGGACAGTTTTCGACCTCCTGAGGTCAAATATCTCACTGTTTCTCCTATCATTAGTTTTTGGTATATGAATCAACGACCTGCTTTCCAAACGCGCACCAGTGCGGTGAGTTATGTCCCCTAGATTGTCAAACGATTGGGACCGGAAGTGACGGTCAGCGGTTCTCCTGGGAAGGAGGCGGTCCTGCTCGATCTTCAGAACCAGGGAAGCTGGATCAACAGGGAGTTTATTTTTCATCCTTAATTTGTAGAAAGTATGCTCACGTTCCACTGTCTTCTTCAGCTTACAGAGTTTATTACGGGTTAATAGCTGCTCCTGAATTTGTTTCTGGTCTTCAAGAAAGTCATTCACAAGAGATTTGTCAAACGAAGGGAAGTAATTCATGACATCCGAACCATTTTTGTCATCCGCCTTATGTTTCTCTTCGATTGATTTCGAAATTCCTGTTTGAACCAGAAATCCACTGTTTGGTAGTTTGGGCATAACGGGAAGATTGTGTAATCTGTTTTCCGACAAGTCACTTTTGTCTCTGTCCGTGACTCTTGCACGATTAAGAATTCTGTTCCCTTTAGTACAATCAGGAACACGTTCTTCAGGCTTTTCATCCTCTGCATCATCTTCTTCGATATCGTCGTCCTTGGTCGTGTCAGCAATAGCAACACGCAACATATCGTCAAACCGTTTCAAGGAATCGGTGATATTTTTCTGATTTTCGAAAGCCATTGACCATTTTCTCAAGATAACTCTTTTCTGGTTTTCAACATCAATCTCGGCCCGGGAGGCGTCGATGTCCAACAGAGTCAACTGTCGCTTCAATGCTTTCTTTTCATATTTATTATATCGATAGATAGCTTCGCCCGTTTTGCTTTTTGACACACTGATTGCTCCCTTCAGAATCCGTATCATTGCCAGCGTCTTTCTTTTATCGGTGGCCCCTCCATCAAGGGTATACAGAGACTCCACACACGTCTCCATGGATTATCGGATTAGGATGATCTCTGCAGCGATGCCTGGGCAATTGTATCAGGTAAGGGATAACTGTCTCGGTTTAGCTTGATCAACACGACATTAAATCCAATCCTGGCTCCAGTAGACTTAGTCTGTTTGTATCCGTGGATTAACCTTCCTCTGTGTTTTTCAATGAAGAACCTCCAGCAATGACGTTTTGCCTTGAGTCCTTTTTTGTTGGATTCGTCCCTGCTAAGTCCTTAGCCTGAAAATAAGTGGCGTATTGATATATTAATTGATCAAAATATTACCTTTCTTCAAAGATATTTATTTTTTTATAAAAAGGTTTGTATTCCATACATACAGAGTTACGAACACATGTTTCCCATGGAGACGTGAATGTAGTCATCTTCCCGAGGCAAGTTGAAACTGGACTTTTAAAGTCAGTTAATTCTATTGCCTCGGGAAGTTGGAATGTAGTTTGAATGCTGCGGATCTGTTAATTCTGGAATATGCTTTAAAAATGCTGAATTTCTCTTTGCGCTATAAGAGGAATGTAAAAATGTACGTAAGATATATCACATTCTTGAACTATAAATATTCCTTTAATATACTTGTACATTGTTTTTTACACACCAAGATCACTGTTAACAAAAGTTTTTGTTTTGTTTTACATGTATAATGCTTTTCGGTAGTTCCCCAAGAAAGATTTCAAAAGAAACATGATGAATTTCAAAGTCACACTATTTGTGTATCGCAACTGTTTGAGTATATAAATGGAAAGAAAATGCTTCCAAAAACATTTACCGATCCAAATTCGCACGCGTCACATATACAACAACACCCGCAAATATTCCTTTCAACTTATTTCATCGGAATGTAACGGGTGGTTCGACTGTTGATGCACTATAATTGCCCTTGGTCCAATGACACATCATGATGACCCGTTCAATATCAAACAAACAAACAAACAATAGTATCGCAATAATAAACTTTCTAAATTCACGCGTCCGCTTGCCCGAGACAACTAAATTGTGCTGAGGACAAGCTAAGTACATGTATGCATGGTAGCACTCGCTGACTAGTAGCATTTAAGGACTCAAATGTTGAATCCGTTCTCAGTGCTTCATTTTTCCCTAAACTTTGGAGCTAATTAAAAATGACAGTAAATATAAATATAGTTAACACATTCGTCCTGTTGAGGCAGGACTAGGTACAAACTCTGAGGAATTGTGAAATACAATTTACACTACTCTTCTGGACTAGTTTTGGAAAAAGCAACGAATTTCAAAGGCTGAATTATATCTTGACTCGGATACAATATCTCTCTGCGTAGGTATCGTATCAGAGTAAAAAATCTAATTTTAGTGAGGTTGCCATAATTTGAATACCCTCGCAAGTGACGTCTGCAAACACGCACACGCACACGCACACGCACACGCACACTTTCGTTGATATCTAATTGCTATCCCTCCAAAATTCAAAATAGAAGTCCAAGTGAAACCAACCTGTATTCGCTCTGACTGCTTGAGAGTAACTAACAATCTGATCAATTTCACGTGTGTAAATAACTGGCAAAGATAGAACAAAACATCACGTGACTGATTAGCCGACTTAATGTGGAGGGTCTGCATTAATATTCTACCTTTGAGACAAGGGCGCCTGATAAACAACAGGTGTTCAGTGTTGCCAAATGTTTGTAGCGAGTCGCCTTGCTAACTTGGGCATTAGCCTGTGTTTGTATGTTTTTGTTAAACGGATGTTGGTCTCTGGAGCTACTTGATCAATGAAGATTTTGATTGGTGCTATTTAAATGTCTTAAAGAGTAGAACAACTGTTCAAAATGTATTCTTTTGGTACTGAGTCGTTATGAAAGAATCTGTATAAGCAATGATATAATAGCCATGGGGGGGGGGGGGGGGGGGGGGGGGATTCGCTGTGCAGGGTTGCGTCCCTTGGGGCACGCCAGAAACCTATGATTGTGGGATCGAATCCCGGTTCGCACCAATTATGTTTCTAGGTTTGTCAGCACCATACCCGTGCTCGTGGGTTTCACCGAAGTGGTAAACGTCTGATACCTGCATCACTTCGGGCTTTTCTCCCACATTAAGCTGACACGCCGTGATGTAACTGGAATAATGTTAAAAGCGGCGTTTAACCCAACTCACTCACTCACTCACTATAATAGCCATGAGGTGTGTGTGTGTGTTCTTTTTCTATAACAAACAATTAACCGCCCACCGTCTCTTCGACGCCCAAGCCATTGTAATTCTACTAATTATTGTTGCAGACTACCTGAACTTATTAATTTACCAATGTGAATTCACAAAGTGTCAACATTTGAGAAAAACACAATTAAACAGCTTTCAATAACGATCAAGTCACGTGATGTGATCAACACATGTTATCTTCAGCTACTCCTTCGAATCGTAATGGTAGGGTTGTCTAGTGGTTAAAGCGTTCCCTCGTTTCTCCTAGGGCCCGGGTTCAATTCCCTACATGGGTACAATGTGTGAAGCCCATTTCTGGTGTCCCCCGCTGTGATATTGCTGTACTATTGCTAAAAGCGGCGTAAAAACATACTCACTAATTAGTGGACCGGGGGTTCTTTATAAAGAACGGTTATAAACTGTCTGATAATAGAACAACATATGCAAAAGATAAGGATGCTAAATAAATAGCACACAGACGCATGTAAAAACGACGTTTGATTTATCAACAAGTCCCCTCTCTATTGGGTGAACCTTTCACCTGTGTAACTCCACGAACAAGGACCTGTATTGTGTGTGTGTGTGTGTGTGTGTGTGTATTAACGTTTATCCGATATTGTTATTGCCCTCGCCACCCTGATCTCCCGTAATCCCGGGTATGGAACATCGACGTAACTCCAGCTAAGGTTGTTGTTTTCTTGGGTCTCAGTGATTACCACGTTCTTTACATATACACCCGCATCACCTTCCATCATGTTATGTGTGACACGTGATCCCACCTGACGTGTTTGTTGACAGTGAAACTCGTTAATCCAGACGGTGCCTTTTCCGAATGGAATTCGATCGTCCGGATTAACGAACGATAAGTGTTTTTTGTTTGTTTGTTTGTTTGTTTATTTGTTGTTGGAACGCTGCACCCAGTAATAATCAAGCTGTTTTTTACGGTTACTGTGTCCGCTCACTGTTTAATTGTTTATGTTTTGTGTATGTCTCGTGGGACTACCCGTTAAAGCCGACAATATGTACTGTGGGATTTACAGCACTCTTCTGTAGTTCTCCGGTTGGCTACAAATCATTAAAATCTACACACCAATCTCTTCCTCATTCACTTGTCTCCAAGAACGTATACTTTATTTCATCGAACGTGAACTTTGAATAAGGATTCCATGCAGACGGTACAGGTTTTGGAAATCAAGATGGCGACCCCTACGAAAACGCCACCGTTCTTTTCTGATATCCTTATTCCGAATTCACTTTCTGTGATTTACTTCATTATAAAATAATATTACAACAATGTAGCTATTACTTGAAAAGATTAATTATGAAACAATATTAATATATTTACCACTGTAGATATATCACCGTCAACAGTATTATTTATGGCACTATGGTAGTGTCAACTTAATACCCCTTGTTCCTTAAAAACAATACTCGCTCACTCAATTTAGAGGTGCTGATACACCTGGATGATACCTAAAGACTATTATCATAGTGAGTGAATGAGTATGGTTTAACGCCGCTTTTAGCAATATTCCAGCAATATCAAGGCGGGGGACACCAGTAATGGGTTACACACATTGTACCCATATGGGGAATCGAACCCGGGTCTTCGGCGTGACGAGCGAACGCTTTAACCACAAGGCTACCCCACCGCCCTTCTACTATATAACAAACTAGATACAATGTATACATACGCGGATCTCAAGAGAGGAGCAGGGATTCGCTCTCCCGAAAATCCATCCCACTAGACCCCACCCCCACCCCTCCCTAAACTAAAAAGCTGCATCCACGCTTGGTGTACATCTGATGATTGAAATGACGATAGAGGCGAAGCCGTGTCCGCAGATTTTACGTGCGACTCCCACAATGCATTTTGTGTGGCTCGTTTTGTTTGACGCCGCGGCTATGTTTGAGAACGAAGCGACCTCAGCTATAGCGATTGTTACGCTTGCAAGCGGCTGAAAGCGCACCGTTGTAAGGCGAATCGATTGCAAGCGATTGGCGCTTTGTAACGAACCCCTCATGTCTCTACTTGAGATCAGGAATTTTTTCTATATTTTCTAAAACTATGAGCATCATGAAGAATAACAACTCGGAGTTACGAATTATCTGTCCCTCGAGAATTTAAGTTGAAATTTCCTCGCCAAGACTCGACGATAAACGTTGTTCCTTGTAGCCTATTCTGCAAATATACAACTGCATTGAGTAAGTGCCGTGAAGTCTGATTAAAGGTCTCGTTCAAGCACTTAAATAGTGACGTGCATGCACGTGTGTGGGGGGCCGCTTGTACTAGTCCGGACTGACTGACTGATATAGAAGATTTAACGTGCGCTTTCCAACTGCAGCGTATTTCGCACACGGGCCTGGCCAGACCATTTAGTGTATTCCGAGAAGGGTGAAAGTGGTGTGTGCAACACAAGAGGGGGCTTTTAGGGGTTGCTTATATCGATTTTTTGAAATTTTAAAATTTGGAATTAGTCCGGACTAACGCCGCCTGTTTTATACAGCTTCCCGAGGCAAGGGAGTTAACTGACTATAAAAGTCCAGTTTCCACTGTGTGTGTGTGTGTGTGTGTGTGTGTCTCTCTCTCTCTCTCCCTTAGTGTCGAGCGCCAGGTAGGGTAACAACAAATACCATCTTTTAACGTCTTTTAATATGACGCGGTCGGGGTTCGAACCACTGACCCTCCGCTCTCCGGCCCGACGCTCTATCCACTACAGCACGGAGATGCATAACCATATTTAACCATGGATGAGAATAAAGACAATCAACATTCCGTATTAGGTATTCATGTTTATTATGAACATTGCACATTATCAACAATATTCTTAAATCACAATCAATAAATACACGTACATTCACAATATAAATAGTTTGACATATCCGTGACATGATGCAAAATATATGTCTTCTTCAAAAAAGTTCATACCACAACAACCCGTGGTATAAATAACATGAGCTTGAGTGAGTATGGTTTTACGCCGCTTTTAGTCCATATCATGGCGGGGGACACGAGAAACGGGCTTCCAACATTGTACCCATGTCGGGAATCCAACCCTTCGACTAGCGAACCAACGTTTTAACCACTAGGCAGTCCCATTACCCTACATGAGCTTTAAATTTCACTAAATGATGACACAATCCATTGTATAACAACGGTATTATGGTTAAATGTAATTGCAAATGTGTTAGTTGGACAAACTATAACGCAAAAGTATGAAACTATCAATCTTGGAACCAAAAGTAATTATCAATAGCATCTATTTTATCTAAAGATTCAAAAACAGAAAACATGAAATAGCAAAAACAGTGCTTGATGTCCATGTTGCGGATGTTTGTCAAGAATTATCAGTATAGGTATTATGATGATGATGATCATCATCAATATCATCATCATCATTACAATCATCATATGTACGTACCACAGTCCAAACTGTTTGGTTTTCTTGCTAGTTCCTTTCAACGAAACGGAGCGAAAACGGACGCTAGCAAAAACCGTCAGCTTGTGGTATATCAGTAGACGTTGTTTATAAAATAAAAACAAAAAAATATAACTAAATAACGTAAACAATTAAATCAACAGTAAAATAAATAAAGCTCTGTCTCAAGAAAAAGAAAACAGCGTCATATAAAATGTAAAGAAAAAATGAATCAAAAGTAATCAGCCGTCGCTTCGTTAAAATGCATAACCATTTTCTAGTAGCCTCATGAAGTAAATAATCAAATCATATAACATTTGGTTTAAGCACCGAAATACTGTTTATTGTAACTCTTGTGTAGTTCTCTGAAACAGTTTTGACGAAAAGAAATGAAAAATGACAAAAAAATCGAAATACCTTCGCTAATTGTTTTCGTGCCAAAATTAGGCACATAATTTTAAAATATATTTTATGAGTGAACTATTTAACAAATAATAGTTTTACATTCCAAAATTCGTCTTGTATAGAAGCGCATTGTTACCAACAACAGCGAGTAACTGTCGCGGGTGACAGTTTTAATGCTAATTAACGTATGGGTTCTGGGTATCTCTCAAAACATAATGGAGATATAATACCCTTGATAATCGAGGATGTCACACATCTGACATATGTGCATCCATGTTGATGAATCAGAGATATTTACCTTACTGTCTCACTGTACACGTTGTTTTTTTAACGCTGTGATACTGTCGATGCACATAAAAAGGCTCTGTGAAGAAATTGTTACTGTAACTGCACATTTAGTAAGAAAACAAAAAGCTTAACAATTGCAATATATTTCAACATGAAACAAATTTGAGATTGCCCAATGCATACACCTTGATTATTTGACGAATTTTAGCACGATAAAGCAACACAAAGTAAATAATTAGCATACTTATAGTAGAAAGTAGCAAAATAACATTGTGATAGCCGAAAGCAGCCAAGTAGCACTGTTTATAGCAAAAAGAGGCAAATTATAATACTTGTAGCAGAAAGTAACACATTAGCATTGTAACAGCAGAAAGGAGCCAAGTAGCATTGTTATAGCAGAACGTAACAAATTAGCATACTTGTAGCAGAAAGTAAGTAACACATTAGCATTGTTAGAGCAGAAAGTAGCAAATAAGCATTGTTGCGGTAGAAAGTAGCCAAGTAGCATTTTTATAGCAGAACGTAGCAAAATAGTATACTTGTAGCAGAAAGTAGCCAAGAAGCATTGTTAGACCAGAAAGTAGCCAAGTAGCATTGTTATAGCAGAAAGTAACACATTAGCATACTTGTAGCAGAAAGTAACACATTAGCATTGTTACGGCTACAGGTGCTGGGGACTGGTCAAGCACAGAAAGTAACACATTAGCATTGTTACGGCTACAGGTACTGGGGACTGGTCAAGCACAGAAAGTAACACATTAGCATTGTTACGGCTACAGGTACTGGTGACTGGTCAAGCACAGAAAGTAACACACTAGCATTGTTACGGCTACAGGTACTGGTGACTGGTCAAGCACAGAAAGTAACACATTAGCATTGTTACGGCTACAGGTACTGGTGACTGGTCAAGCACAGAAAGTAACACACTAGCATTGTTACGGCTACAGGTACTGGTGACTGGTCAAGCACAGAAAGTAACACATTAGCATTGTTACGGCTACAGGTGCTGGTGACTGGTCAAGCACAGAAAGTAACACATTAGCGTTGTTACGGCTACAGGTGCTGGTGACTGGTCAAGCACAGAAAGTAACACATTAGCATTGTTACGGCTACAGGTACTGGTGACTGGTCAAGCACAGAAAGTAACACATTAGCATTGTTACGGCTACAGGTACTGGTGACTGGTCAAGCACAGAAAGGACATCAATGAAATCTTTGGTTTCGTCGTATATAATGTTATGAACATGTTAGAAAGATGAAGTTCTATCGTTCATTAATAGGTATGCGTGTTATGATAATGAATTTGATGAGCATAGTAGTAATTAAAGAGAAACTGAATCTTAAGCACAATTCAAGTCCACAGTGTCCATTAGGTTGTAAGGACGAGGTAGGATAAAGGCCTATATTGGGTCCACGAGATCTGCATAATTTAAGAATTTAGCAAAAAATTTAGAAATTGTTATGAATATTATTAGGTATATGTTCATATGAATGAGAACTCACTTTATTTCAATAATTGTTTGGGACTTGGACTTCTTACGTGGTCAGATAAACACATATGGCTAAAATCTGTCAAAAACGGCTATTTTAGAGGTTTTCATTTACAAAATTCCAAAATTTGAATATGAGCAAATCTTTGGCCACAGCTGATTTTCGCAGAGGTACATAAAAAAACATTACAAACATATGGTTAAACATCAATCTTGGGCCAAGGGCCCACTCATATTTATACTACCTCGTCCTTTTAATAATTCAGATTGTAGTCTGATGTCAAAGTAACTCAAACAGTAGTATCATTTTGGAGTTGTCTGCCCATTATATACGTCTTTGAAACGGCCCAGGCATGGCCCACACATCAATGTGTAACTACACTGTTACCTCGACGAATGTTTTCAGTGTGTAGATATTGATAAGATTTGTCAAATTCAATACATAGGTTGCCATACCTGCAATGATAGAGTCACGATCATGCAATATGCAATGTCAGCAGATTTCAACTCGATCAGTAAATAACCATAACTGAAGTAACGCCTGCCGGTTTGAGTCATATTCACCACCACCTCGGCAGGGACACGAAGTACATAAAGGTCTAATACACTGTCTTGAATCGACCCCGATCCTCGTCATGACAAGCGAACGCTTTACCACCGGGCTTCTTCACAACAATCATCTTCCCGAGGCAAGTGAGTTAACTATCTTTAAAAGTCCTGTTTCAACCTTTGCCGAACTAGGCTGGTTTTATGGAGTTATGCATAGTCCAATCAAAATCGCGTAACGAAATCGAAATCCGGTTTGTAAACTGTCACGCAGATTTCGGTCGAATGCAGGATTTGCAAAGGATGTGCACCGCCAACTCGGGGTCAGCAGATATTTTCTAAATCTTTTCATGTTTTTAATCAAGGTGCTCACGTGATTCGATGCACTTTGCGATGTAAGACCCGTTTTATCACAATATAGATCTTGATTATTGATCACATCGTCTTGAATGGGCGCCGCCATTTTGTTTGAAGTAAATGCAAGTGATTACAAGAGGTCGAATCTGATTGGTCAATAGGAGAGGAGACATAACTCACAATAACCACTGGTGGCGCTACTATCGAGCCCAGAAATTCTAGTCTAGTTCGACAAGGGTGGAAACTGGACTTTCATAGTCAGTTAACTCCTTTGTCTCGGGAAGATGCACAACAATTGTTCACCGAGCACATGGTGTCATCACTGATTTTGAATGATCAATTCATATAAATGTCACTGCTATTTTGCCCTTTACGCACAATTGAATTTATTTCGGCAGATAATCGAGACTGATTATTCTCTGTCATTGGCGTTTTGTATTTAGATGATCTACTCCAAACTAGTTACCCTATACCTATATAGATAATTTCATGCAGAGCACTGATATAATGCACAAACGCACTTTGGCACCACGGATCAAAAGTCATGATGTCACTGAGTTCCCCCAAACAGAAAAAATATCACCACGGTCGATTTTTTACAACACTGAGAGCACTTTGAATTTTCGGCTGCACCGCCTCAAGAGATGCTGATCCCAAGGGGGGTGCTTAGCGGGAGGAACTGCTTGTCCTTCTGCTGCTTCTTGGGTCGGGCCACATCGCGGCGGGTGTTAACGTACGATTTTACATCGGAGAAGTCAATGAACTGAACTTTAGCCACTTGTACCGGAGGAGAACCGTTTGAGCGAGTTACCTCCCCTTTCAGCGTGACCCTGCCGGGAGTTTTGGTAGATGGGAGTCTTTGGCTGGAGCTACCGCATGACGGGTACCTGTTTATTGACCGACTAGGGCGGTTGGGGTCACCTAGAAAGGGGGCATTGTGGATGAACGTGTCTCCTTTAAAAAGAAACACCGCTTGGCTCATCGGCAAGGTTTGGTTGCTCGGCAGGACCTTCTTTGGTAGGAAAACAGAGCTTGATCTGTCTGCACACACAGAAGCAACCCTTTCCCCTCCAACGATCGTCACCGAGCGACGGAAGGACGGCATTGGCGGAAGTTCAATGTTTACCGACGGGATGGTGGACCGACACGTGATGACCCGCGGATTGGCTGATTTCAGATCTGATCGGCTCATCGTCATACGACCTCCAGTTCTTGGAAGAGACGTCTTGGCCCGAGGTTCACTGACGGTCATTTCCGGTGTGCTTTGGCCCGGGTCTGAAGAACTGGAGTCCAGGAGTTTGGGATTTCGTGCCCATTGGTTGTAGTACTCGTGGGTGACAGGGGTGATCCCCAGAAGCACCTTGTCTCTGCAGATTGAACGGGGTGGGGATTTGGTCATGGCTGGCAGGTGTTCTGGGACCACACAGCGAGGAAGCAGTATCAGTGGTTGGGGAGCATCCTCCTCCACGATGGTGCCATTTTGGAAAGATTCGTTGTCCCGCAAATATGCTGCTTGTCTGAAACCAAACAAATAAGTTAAATTCAAATAAATGATGACGTCTAAAGCAACACTTTTTTTATTCATGATTGGGGCGGTCGGGTAGCCTAGTGGTTAAAGCGTTCGCTCGCCAAGCCGAAGACCCGGGGTCGATTCCCAACATGGGTACAATGTGTGAAGCCCATTTCTGGTGTCCCCCGCCGTGATATTGCTGGAATATTGCTAAAAGCGGCGTAAAACCATACTCACTCACTCACTCACTTAATCATTATTGATTATTACTGCAATACTAATGCGAGGGGACACAATGAATGGGATTCTTTCTTAAATTTCCAGGTACCTACTACTTGTCCTAAAATGGGGATCAGATGGTCGCAACCTTTGCCCTCCCAATCCCCATTTTTTGATAAGCAGCAACAACTGGGATTTTCTCTAACCCAGTACCCCTACGGGCAATCCGGAAGTAAGCATGTCCAAGATTAACACTGAACGTGCCTTTCCGTGCGTCTTTCACTTGAATTAAAAACGATGTTATATCGTAGTTGTTCATATGTCCCGGACATCCCGAATGAGGGTATTTTTGAGGGTATCATTGACATCAAGCGTATATACATACATAATTCATTCGTTATTTAATTCTCTTCATTTAATCGTTGGAATATCGTGCCATTATTTTTTACTGGAACATGTGTGAGTAAGTTTGGTTTGACGCCGTCTTCAACAATATTTCAGTTGTATCACGGCGTGTCTGCTTTGCGTGGGAGGAAAGCCCGAAGTAGTGTAGGTTCTTTTACACTTTGGTGGAACCCATGAGCATGGGTATAGTACCCAGTCAAGGCGCTGTGGCTGTAGGTTCGAATCCCACATTCGTCCTGATTATGTTTGTGTGTGTCGGCACCATTACTCGAGCTCGTCTAAAACCTGCCCCAGTTTCGGCTTTCCATCACATCAAGCTGACACGCTGTCATATAACTGAAGCGGCGTTAAACCCAACTCACTCACTCGAAGGCTTTACTAATGAAACATGACGCGTGGCATTGCAAACTAGTAATTGAAACTTTTTTATTAACACTAATCGTAAATTAGCAGGATTAGCAGATAACGGAAATTACGGGACAACACCTAAAGCGTTTTTTAAATTAGTTGAAAAACACTCAATGACTTTCTAACAGGGGCGGTCGGGTAGCCTAGTGGTTTAAGCGTTCGCTCGTCACGCCTAAGACCCGGGTTCGATTCCCGTGATATTGCTGGAATATTGCTAAAAGCGGCGTAAAACCATACTCACTCACTCACTTTCTAACATTTTCGACGTTGTATATGCCATCCAATACATATCCAATACAATCCAATATATACCAACTTCGAAACAGACCAACATTCACAAGTATAGGATGCAAGTCATTCTCAAGCAGGACAGGCAATCAAGCGTCTAAAAATAAGCTATTACGGTAGACTTAAGGACGATTCCGACCTACAAATTATTAATTTAGCATAGTATATTGATAGAAGCAGACGGACCTATAAATGTATTACCGTTATCTACACGCCTAAGACGCAGTAGTATTTGAAGATCAAGCCATCTTGTGGATAACGGTCCATGGCGGACAAGCGCTGTCGGTATTCCACGTCAGTTATTGTTGTTAGATTTAACTGTACGGTCTATTTTCACTGTGAGTCCTACTTTTAAACAATCCAGGGCCTTCTTAACAGTGTATGCATACATATTGTTTTGATATACACCGCGGATGGTTTACTTAAAGGACATTTTATTTTGCTGTGCTTGCTAAGCCATTAAAGTACTTTAGTGGCTACTCAAATTTCATTGAGAATCTTAATAATTTATTAACGCAGTCGCCGAGAGGCACTTAGTGTAGAGTTACCCTCTGTTCTACATAGTATGTGTGTACTTCGGGAACGGTTCAAAAGTTCAGTGCAGGATAAAAAAATCCAAATATTTTGTAAAGCGAATCCTATTTCACAAAGTTTCATAAATATGGCGGTAAGTCAGAGCTTACTCGTTTGTTGAGTTTATACCTGTGATTGAGACGCCGTTGAGTAACATTTGACGATTAGAGCTGATATTGAAATGGACTTGTACCACCCCCTTCTCAGTTCTATCAGCCTATACTCATCCCTTTCACGGCTCTAGTAGCCTATACTCGCCCCTTCTCAGCTCTAGCAGCGTATACTCGCCCCCTTCTCAGCTCTAGCAGCCTATACTCATCCCTTTCACGGCTCTAGTAGCCTATACTCGCCCCCTTCTCAGTTCTATCAGCCTATACTCATCCCTTTCACAGCTCTATCAGCCTATACTCACCCCCTTCACAGCTCCAGCAGCCTATACTCATTCCCTTCCCAGCTCTAGCAGCCTATACGTGTCCCCTTCTCAGCTCCAGCAGCCTATACTCATTCCCTTCTCAGCTCTAGCAGCCTATACTCGTCCCATTCTCAGCTCTATCAGTCTTTTCTCGTCCCATTCTCAGCTCTATCAGTCTTTTCTCGTCCCCTTCTCAGCTCTATCAGTCTTTTCTCGTCCCCTTCTCAGCTCTATCAGCCTATACTCATCCCTTTCACAGCTCTATCAGCCTATACTCACCCCCTTCACAGCTCCAGCAGCCTATACTCATTCCCTTCT
Source organism: Haliotis rufescens (assembly GCF_023055435.1). Classification (NCBI taxonomy): domain Eukaryota; kingdom Metazoa; phylum Mollusca; class Gastropoda; order Lepetellida; family Haliotidae; genus Haliotis; species Haliotis rufescens. The sequence goes on along the minus strand of NW_025963835.1, from coordinate 472,429 downwards.
CAGCTCTAGCAGCCTATACTCGTCCCATTCTCAGCTCTATTAGCCTATACTCGTCCCCTTCTCAGCTCTGTCAGTCTTTTCTCGTCCCCTTCACAGCTCCATCAGTCTTTTCTCGTCCCCTTCTCAGCTCTATCAGTCTTTTCTCGTCCCCTTCACAGTTCTATCAGCCTATACTCATCCCTTCACAGCTCTATCAGCCTATACTCACCCCCTTCACAGCTCTAACAGCCTTTACACATCCCCTTCACAGTTCTATTAGCCTATACTCGTCCCTTCACAGCTCTATTAGCCTATACTCGTCCCATTCACAGCTCTATTAGCCTATACTCGTCCCCTTCTCAGCTCTAACAGCCTTTACACATCCCCTTCACAGTTCTATTAGCCTATTCTCGTCCAATTCTCAGCTCTATTAGCCTATACTCGTCCCCTTCTCAGCTCTAACAGCCTTTACACATCCCCTTCACAGTTCTATTAGCCTATACTCGTCCCATTCACAGCTCTATCATCCTATACTCACCCTTTCCCAGCTCTATCAGCCTATACTCACCCTTTCCCAGCTCTATCAGCCTATACTCACCCTTTCCCAGCTCTAGCAGCCTATACTCACCCTTTCCCAGCTCTAGCAGCCTATACTCGTCCCATTCTTAGATTTGAGGGTCCCTTAATGCGTGAGGGTATCCTTGTAGAATTATTGTTAGTTAACCATCTGATAAGTTTATTCCATGGGCTATATGATAGTCAACAACCCACCCGTAAGGAATTAAGATTTATTTTCCAACATTGAACTTTTGAACTGGTCCTTGAGAATGCTGGCATTGTCCCCCTAATGCACTTGACGCCTTCCTGTGTTTTCTAACAACAAACTGACGCAATATTTACACGAACATAAAAATGAACATACCGGTAATTTATTTTGATATTGAAAATGACTTGCAATTTTGAGTTGCAACACGTTACTCTACAAGATAGAGTAGATTGTGGCCACCTTAAAAGTAACTAATCAATCAAATTATTTCGGTTATACTGTCTCAGGCCCACGTACAATCGATAACAAATATAATTTTAACATGCGACAGCATATCAAATTAGTTACAGCTATGAAGTTCGGAGACTGACAGTGTCTTTTGAAAATATCCAAGCCACTAAACCTTTTAAAAAATATGTCAAATGGATTCCCATTGTCCGTTCTTGGGGAAATGATTTTAAATAGGTTTTTTTAAAGAATAAAGCTAAATATATTAATATTACTTGAAATTCCGTGATTCTTAAAATCATTTGTATTGTGGAAATAGTTATTACTGCATGAATTATGCAAAGAAGCAAAATCAAGACAACTAAACTGAACAGTATTAGTATCCATGTCTCTGTGGTGAAAATATTCTATATACATGTGAATATTTCATCATCATTAATAGTCAATAAGACGGTACTAGACTCGAGTTTCAGTTGCCATGACAACGCGATGTTATTGAATGTAGTTAATTATATAGCCAAGGTATATGGTTACTAGGGCGGTGTCTGGGTGTCTTCTGAAATTGACTTCTGAAATATCTAAACGAAATTATTTCTACTTGATATAAATGGATGAGCGAGTTATCAACATCATAACCAGTAAGTGGGTTATTGTTAGGAAGAATATACCCTGTCTTGTGTTTATTCAAAGATTGAATTAAACCAAATTGAAAGTCACCAGATCATTGATAAATGTGGCATTCACGAGCTGATCATACTTTTCTCTCAGACACAATTAATACAACTAACAAAATTATAACTGACAATGTGAATGTTTAATTTGACATATTGAACAGTCGTCACATATTGAACTAAAGTCATAATTAATAAATAAACATATTTCTCCTCACAAAAAAATCAAGACAAGGATAAAACAATCATTTCTCGATTCCGTGTTTCCAACTGTTACGAATACATTTGAATTATGAGTCTTCATTGATATAATAAGTTGTTTTTCAGATTGAAATAATATTTTCAATTATTATTTTCAAAAAAGAATTAAGGACACACCTTCAAATAACCAGAGACCATATAATAGAATATAATCAATTATATGGTCTCTGATATAACTACACAATGTATAGAGTTTACATACCTCAGTTCAGATGGTAATTGACGACTAAATCTAATCAGAGAATACAGCCGTCTGTCTCTCTCCTCTCTCTGGGTTTCTGTTTCTAACGAGAACACAATATTTTCCCCTATATCTGTTTTCGAACCTGGCAACGTGCCCCGCTATTTGTCCGTGTTTAGCTGTTTGGTATCCCAGCTAACTATGGAATACGAGATTCTGCTTTCGGTGATCAGTATCAATTATTCACACGAGTCAAGAGATCTTGTGCATCCCGTTGGGTGGATAGCCGATTCAATTTCACTTGGAACTGGTTTCGGTTTAACGATCCGGTTTCGTCGCCATCTTTATTTTTCATCTTCACAGGCCGTGAATAATTGATAGGTGGTGATAACATGCTCGTGTTTCTCAGTTTGTCAATTAGAGAAGCAATCATTCAACTATGAATAGTTTTACTTCTTATTTCAGATGAATACGTTAAATTACTGTCATTCTTTCACTTCATTATATAAAGACACGTCTTTGATTAGCTCTATATTCATTTGTATTTGTCACACATTTAATAATTTATTTAATATATTTTTTATTGATATGTATTTAAAAATATAACAAGGTCTACAACAAAGGTGCGAAAACATGACGCATAGCGATTATCAGGTCTTTTTGTTTCATGATTATCAGCTCATTTCGTTTCACGCAGGATTTACTTTTGAAACTTTCAAGATGGTTCACAATGTGTTGCCTGTCTCTAAAAAAAGTAGGAAACGTTTTTTTGCTTTTTAAATTACCGACATAGAAGAGAATAGGTGTGGGTGGGTGTTCATCCTTGATCATCCAGAGTCACGTGATTATACCCCCATTCTATTATGATAATTACCTATTCGCTACCATAGCATCGTTTTAAATCCGATTCCAGTAGCACGACGCGCCCAATAATAGCCGTCGACTCAAGTTACCGGAACCAAAGACGTACATGTATATACCTAGTATGTATATCTATATACAATACACCCTATGGGCGAGAGAAATCCCTTGCAAAATTACTAGTAAGAGAGGGGGAGGATAGACATCTATGAACAAAGTCATAGTATCATAGTAGAACGGTGATTATCGAGGATGCATGTCATTAGAATCTGGACCTACTTGCACAGAGCGATCTTAGAGCTAAGACTATTGTAAGCTTATGTTATAGTATGGGAATTACGATCATCTTAGCGTTAATGTCGGTTTGTGAAAGTGGGCCCTGGTCTTTAACTGAGCTCAAACCCACAATATTAATGTTCGACCTTTATGGATGTCGTTGGTGAAACAATGGCATCAGCAAGTCATCAGTTGAAGGAGCGAGTGAGTTTGGTATAACCCCGCTTTGAATAGTATTCCAGTTATAGTATTTCAGGCGTGTCAGCTTGATGTTGGATGAAAGTGATGCAAGTCTCACATGTTTACCACTAAGTGAATTCCACAAGCATATGGTGCTCGTACCTAAGTGAGTGAGTGTTTGTTTGTTTGTTTGTTTGTTTGAATGTTTGTTTGTTTGTGTGTTGTTTAACGCCGCACTCAGCACTATTCCAGCTATATGACGACGGTCTGTAAATAATCAAGTCTGGACCAGACAATCCAGTGATTGATATCATGAGCATCAATCCACGCAATTGGGATCGATGACATGCATCAAACAAGTCAGCGAGCCTGACCACCCGATCCCGTTAGTCGCCTCTTACGACAAGCATAGTCGCTTTTACGGCAAGCATGGTTTGCTGAAGACCTTCACGGATCTTCACGGGTCGGGTGAGTGGATTTAAGACCACTTTTAACAGTATTCCAGGTATATCATGGCTTTCAGATTAATTGTAGGAGGAAAGCCCGAAGTGATGCATGTTTCAGTGAGTGAGTGAGTTTGCTTTTAACATTATTCCAGTTATACCTCGGCGTGTCAGCTTAATGTTGGAGGAAAGCCCGAAGTGATTCAGGCCTCAGACGTTTACCACTTCAGTGAAACCCACGAGCACGGGTGTGGTGCTGACAAACCTAGAAACATAATCGGGGCGAACCGGGATTCGAACCCACAATCATAGGTTTCTGGGATGCATGTTTCAGATGTTTACCACAATGGTGAATCGGGTAGTCAGGCTCGCTGCATGTCATCGTATCCCAATTGCGTAGATCGATGCTCATGATGTCATCACTGGATTGTCTGGTCCAGACTCGATTATTTACAGACCGCCGTCATATAGCGTGAATATTGCTAAGTGTGGCGTTAAACAACAAACAAACAAACACAACGGTGAACCCACGAACACTTTGATGACAAACCTAGAAACATAATCGGGGCGAACCGGGATTCGAACCCACGATCATAGGTTTCTTGCGTGCCTAAAAGGCGCAACTCTGCACAGGGAATTGGGGCGACTGAGACGACTGGGCTACCTGTGTCCCCTGCAGATAACCAAGAATCATAAACAGGGTGAATTTGGGATTCGAACCCACTGTCAGGGAACCTTATGGATTCTTCCAAAATAACCATTCCGTGTAAAAGTATAACTTTTCACAGAGGAATTAAACACAACTGACTCACCCATTCGCTTATGCATAATCATAAGGATACATTTACTGTTCAAAGGTTTTACTACTTTGATCAGCCAATGATCACGGCTGGAACTGGAAAAAAAAGAAAAAAAAAAAGAAACTCTAACAAAGCGTTTTGAATTTCAAAAGTTCAAAAATATCCCCCAAACGAGCGCCACTAAAAACTAATAACCACAAACTACAAACCGAAATATGTTCTCATGTAATTTGGTTCGTTGATTATTCCCGTCCGGATCACGTCTAAAATAGTGAAGCAATCAGGTGGATCTTTTATCTGACAAGCCTTAATCCGAAAATGATCAAAACTAATCATTTTGTACCCAGTAGTCCATCTATAAATTAAGTAAACGGAAATGCTGAGCCGGGGTCGCGGCGTGGATAGTGCACACAAGTCAATGAGCGACGTTGCGTGATGGGCCGCCGTCGTGGCCAAGGAACTGAAGTAACCTGTGAAATTCGGGTCATGGATTAACGGTTCGTGTTTGTTTACTGCCGACTCGAAGGTAAAGACATACACGTGGTGGACGTCAAATAATTAACCTTGCCAATCCGGATATTTGTCCGGTTTAATAATATTCCGTGTGTTTACTGCTGAAGGCAATGTGGCGGTGAAACTTCCTTCACAGAAGAACCTTGTGAATCCGGACATATCGTCCGGTATGACGAAGTTTTGTATGCTTATTGATGACGAATCGTTAGTTTGATTACTGCCGACTGGAAGGTAAAGACATACACGTGGTGGACGTCAAATAATTAACCTTGCCAATCCGGATATTTGTCCGGTTTAACAATATTCCGTGTGTTTACTGCTGAAGGCAATGTGGCGGTGAAACTTCCTTCACAGAAGAACCTTGTGAATCCGGACATATCGTCCGGTATGACGAAGTTTTGTATGCTTATTGATGACGAATCGTTAGTTTGATTACTGCCGACTGGAAGGTAAAGACATACACGTGATGGACGTCAAATAATATATACCTTGCCAATCCGGATATTTGTCCGGTTTAACAATATTCCGTGTGTTTACTGCTGAAGGCAATGTGGCGGTGAAACTTCCTTCACAGAAGAACCTTGTGAATCCGGACATATCGTCCGGTATGACGAAGTTTTGTATGCTTATTGATGACGACGGTACAAACATTATTATTTTTTAGAGAACCATTAATTAAGAACCTCGTTCTTCCAGACGACAACGCTGTCCGATTTAACGGGGTTTCGCTGTGACCTTACAAGAATAATTATTATCAAATACAAATTAAATTTGCAATATGTCCCATGTGAAGCCCATTACTGAGTGAGTGAGTGAGTGAGTGAGTTGGGTTTAACGCCGCATTTAACATTATTCCAGTTATATGACGGCGTGTCAGCTTAATGTGGGAGGAAAGCCCGACGTGATGCAGGTCTCAGACGTTTACCACTTTGGTGAACCCACGAGCACGGGTATGGTGCTGACAAACCTAGAAACATAATTGGGGCGAACCTGGATTCGAACCCACAATCATTCTGGCGTGTCCAAGGGACGCAACTCTGCAGAACGAATCGTGGCGCTTTACACGACTGGGCCACCCGTGCCCCCGAAGCCCAATACAGAATGGTGTCCATCCCCGTGCTCGTGGGTTCACTGAAGTGGTAAACGCCTTAGACCTGCATCACTTCGGGCTTCCCTCCAACATTAGGCTGACACGCTGTGATATAACTGGAATACTGTTAAAAGTGGCGTTAAACCCAACTCACTCATTCACTGAATGGTGTCCACCCGCCTTGGTATTGCTAGAATATTGCATACAGGCATAAAACCTAACTCACTCACCCACTCACTCAAATGTTAATGACGGGTACGGAAACGACCAGAAAACAATGACACAATGTCATTGACAACGACTTGTATTTACTAATAACTTGAAAACTAATAGAAAATTGCAGAAACTCATTATCAAGATTGGGTATTTTGCCATATTCACCTTCAGGATCTCAACGAAATCAATATGCGACGTCTGATTTGACTGATTTCTTGAAAACGGGTTGCAAATTCCAGAGTGAGTGAGTGAGTGAGTGAGTGAGTGAGTGAGTTGGTTTAACGCCGCTTTGAACAGTATTCCAGTTATATCATGGTTTTCAGATTAATGTGGGAGGAAAGCCCGAAGTGATGCATGTTTCACTTGGGCGAAACAACAACTGTGAGTGAGTGAGTGAGTGAGTGAGTGAGTTGGGTTTAACGCCGCTTTTAACAGTATTCCAGTTATATCACGGCGTGTCAGCTTGATTTGGGAGGAAAGCCTCAAGTGATGCAGGTCTCAGACGTTCACCACTTTGGTGAAACCCACGAGCACGGGTATGGTGCTGACAGACCTAGAAACATAATCGGGGCGAACCGGGATTCGAGCCCACGATCATAGGTTTCTGGCGTGCACAAGGGACACAACTCTGCACAACGAATTGCGGCGCCTCGGACGACTGGGCCGCCCGTGCCCCCAGCAAATTCCAGAAATACGGTATCGAGACTGAGGACGTGGCTGGGTTGACCTATGTGTTCTCAACAAATTCAAAATCAATATGCGAGTTTATCGTGGGAAACGACCTTCAGTGTCCTTGGCTCTGACGTCTTGCTGGCATATGTCAGAGATGAATAATTAATTCGACAATTTCATTTCTAGCTTTCAAGGACTGTGAAACAAATCACGTGTAATAACTATCTACATCGCGATATGATACTGCACGCATGCGCAACCACAGTTTAACTCCGTCTTATTGACATTGAATTCAGCTCATGTAATTTGAAAAAATCAAATGAAAAACAAAATCATGAGTAATCTCGACCAGGGCATATACAACAGAAGAAAAACATTCGCCCTTTCCAAGCCAGTGTAAGCACGGTAAATCCTGACACGTGAAGATTCTGGGTAGAATAGGTCTTCAGCAACCCATGCTTGCCGTAAAAGGCGACTATGCTTGTCGTAAGAGGCGACTAACGGGATCGGGTGGTCAGGCTCGCTGACTTGGTTGATGGATGTCATCGATCCCAATTGCATGTATCGATGTTCATGATGTCAATCACTGGATTGTCTGGTCCAGATTCGATTATTTACCGACCGCCGTCATATAGCTAGAATATTGCTGAGTCCGGCGTTAAACAACAAACAAACAAACAAACAAACAGTTAATTCTATCTGTCCTATTTACCCGTTGAGTACCCAGTGCAAAGAGAGTATTGGATGCAGACGATGTTGTGCGGGAATAAGGGAGCAATCAGGATTTTAATATGTGTGTGTGTGTGTATTGGCGGTGGTGAATAAAATGAGTAGTTTGTTGGCGGTGGTGAATAAAATGAGTAGTTTGTTGACGGTGGTGAATAAAATGAGTAGTTTGTTGACGGTGGTGAATAAAATGAGTAGTTTGTTGACGGTGGTGAATAAAATGAGTAGTTTGTTGACGGTGGTGAATAAAATGAGCAGTATGTTGACGGTGGTGAATAAAATGAGTAGTTTGTTGGCGGTGGTGAATAAAATGAGCAGTTTGTTGACGGTGGTGAATAAAATGAGTAGTTTGTTGACGGTGGTGAATAAAATGAGCAGTTTGTTGACGGTGGTGAATAAAATGAGTAGTTTGTTGACGGTGGTGAATAAAATGAGTAGTTTGTTGACGGTGGTGAATAAAATGAGTAGTTTGTTGACGGTGGTGAATAAAATGAGCAGTATGTTGACGGTGGTGAATAAAATGAGTAGTTTGTTGGCGGTGGTGAATAAAATGAGCAGTTTGTTGACGGTGGTGAATAAAATGAGTAGTTTGTTGACGGTGGTGAATAAAATGAGCAGTTTGTTGACGGTGGTGAATAAAATGAGTAGTTTGTTGGCGGTGGTGAATAAAAGGAGTAGTTTGTTGGCGGGCGTGAATAAAATGAGTAGTTTGTGAATAACATGAATAGTTTGCTTTAATAAATAAACAAACGTCAAAATGTTTGTGTTAATAGTTAAAGCGAATAGATTGTTTGATGGTGCTCAGTACATGTTATATATAGTTTGTTGGATAAATAGATTGTTCTCATAGTTTTTATTCTCTCTAATGTTTTGGCTTAGCTTGCAAACAATCGCCAGCAGCTAGAGGGATGGTGTGAATCCCGCTGGTGTAGATGCAGGTAACAGAGGTACCGTGGGCCCCTTATGCAGAGCCCCAGATAACGTTTTGAGCAATTGAGATTTTACTCGAAGGTTTCTATTTTAATTGGGTTATTACATTTTTCATTGGGTAACAAATATTTTTTTCCTGTTCATTACTCTATTGGGTTTTTCGCAAAATGAGTAAGCATTTTGAGATTTAAAAAAAATGAAATAATGTTTTAGATGTATATAACGGTCCTATATATAGGCTTGACTCGGAAATTGTGTTTCGGAAATTAGCTCCGTTCTACGCATGCTGAAAATACTTCATTGGGTATTTACGCGTTTTCCATTCAATGCATGTGTTTCTGTACGCAAGGTACTTGAAAGTAATTGAGTTTTAAATAGTTTTGGGGGTATTTTACGCAAATACGCTGCCTATCTGTATCCCTGCCCTTGGTCTCCTGAAGTAACGTGGTCTACTGTTGGTTGCTTGTGATCTATGGCCTGAGTTTTATATTGTGTCGTACTGTTGATATTCTTTTTAAACTCGTTTTTTAATACAAATCAGTGATGTTACTAGTTATTTTACTGCCTTTTAATGACGGATTTCTAGAAAATATAAATTCATTACTTTATCTAGTCACATTATGGCTGAAATATTGCCGATGGGACCTTAAAATGTAAGTCACTATTCCAAAATGTTACAAGACAAACTATTCATTTGCCCATTTGCCAAGCAGAGACAAATATCCTCCCTCCATATATAAAATAAAATGACTACGGCTTCACGTTTGTTTTAATTAAAAATGCATACAGATCTACTAATTAATTTAACCTGGTCTGACTACAAGGAAATGTTTTTATATCATAATTTACTATGGTTGATCACTGCTTGCAGCGCGAACAAAATACTATTAATGTTATATTTGTTTGTCGAGTCGTTCCGTGTTCTACAATGCAATCAGATTCTCAATGGCACATCAAGAGCAACTATCCCACAGTGTGCAAATTAACTTGGAATAGCATCGTTAACATTTCCGTCAGGGCAAAAAATGGCCCCAGTCAAGAATAGTTAACACAAGATTTCTATGCCGCTAAGCAGAAAGCATCGCTTGCTGTACCCCTTATCTTAACAATGGTCGATTTCCCTCGCATGTGATTAATACCTGAGTAATTAATGTCTATTTCGTGTGTATTTCCGTGATAGATTGCGAGAAGGTCTTGTTCGTTTCATGTTTATTGCCAGATAGATGACGCTTAAACATCATCCGTCACAACGTAGGTCAGCGAGAAGACCACTGCAATGCTTGAGTGGGTTGGCAGAAATAGATCGTCATCGATTGCCATTAAACATTGACCAATCATTAATACCAAATTTCAGAGCCTATTTCCGGGCTAATAGAACGGCCATAGACCCCCAACGGTGATTAATGAAACAAGGTAGGTGGTTTGATGGCGTCGGTGTCACGTTGGCTGTGACGTTTTTAAAACCGTGGGTTTTCGTGTAGCGCGTGTTGTTCATGACGTTGCTTCAAATAGAGCTTGTATGTGAAGGAAATGTTTAGATTGGGTCGACTTTAGGTGTTGTTCACAGTCTGTGTTAGTGTGTTTCGGTTACGGAGCCATTCCGCAAGTCTACGTCTGGACAGTGGTTGATGGAACGCAATAAAAAAAACAAGCACCCAGTCCTTATAACAGTACTTCTTGACAGATCTGCATTTTTTCCATTTCGCCATATCAATTTGCAGGCGGTTTATAGTTTAAGTAAAAAATAACGTCTGTAATCCTAAAATATTAACTCTAACAATAAGCATCATCGGTAAAACATGATGAGTGAGTGAGTATGGTTTTACGCCGCTTTTAGCAATATTCCAGCAATATCATGGCGGGGGACACCAGAAATGGGCCTCACACATTGTACCCATGTCGGGAATCGAACCCGGGTTTTCGGCGTGACGAGCTAGGCTACCCGACCGCCCCTAAAACATGATGAAATACCAGTAGGTTCGTTCCAGTAAAACAACTGCTAGGGCGTTTGGGGTAGCCTAGTGGTTAAGCATTCGCTCGTCACACCGAAGACCCGGGTTCGATTCCCGACATGGGTACAGTGTGTGAAGCCCATTTCTGGTGTTACCCGCCGTGATATTGCTGGAATATTGCTAAAAGCGGCGTAAACTTCACTAACTCACTCACTCACTAACATATATGGATACCCAGAACAGCATACTGAACGAGGCCTCCCAGTCCTTGCTTACGGTAGTAGTAGTAGTAGTAGTAGTAGTAGTAGTAGTAGTAGTAGTACTGGGTAAATAGTACTTTAGTTTGCACCTATTCGTGGGTATGGGGAAATGGGACAGAGGAAGGCATTAATACACAGTGGATCCTGGAGCAGGGCTAAGAACCACTACTCTAACAGGAAATTGTGGCCACGTCGTGAGCGTAGATTGAATGTATTTTTACGGCGTTGTTAGCACTATCCCAGCCATATCACGACGGGGGAAACCAGAAAGGGTTTCATACAGTGCAACCACGCGGGGAATCGAACCCGGTGACTAGCGAACATTTAACCACGAGGTTTCTCCACCGTTTACCACGGTTGGTTGTTGTTGTTGTTGGTTTGTTGTTTAACGCCGCACTCAGCACTATTCCAGCTATATGACGGCGGTCTGTAAATAATCCGGTCTGGACCAGGCAATCCAGTGATTGATATCATGAGCATCGACCCATGCAATTGGGATCGATGACATGCATCAACCAAGTCAGCGACCCTGACCATGCACCCGATCCCGTTAGTCGCCTCTTACGACAAGCATAGTCGCCTTTTACGACAAGCATGGGTTGCTGAAGACCTATTCTACCCCGGAATCTTCACGGGCCGCGGTACCCTGAACCACGTGTATCCTGTTGCGCCAGCATACACATGACGGTATATGTATTACCAAGTTACATTGTATCATGTTCTGTGCACGCAATGTTCTTATCAGTACTGTAAGCAAATCGGCAAACAAATACCTGTATAGGGTGTTGATATTGAGATTGCGTTAGCGCATTATAAACGGTCCTAGTTTGTTTCGCCACTTGTTCCGTTCGCCGTGAGGTTAAGACTCAGTTTATTTGCCCTGCTTATTTAAACCGATCGTGTATTGAATGTTTTGTTTGAACATGGCTACGGTTACCAAGAGGTTCTTGAACCTTTAGCAGCAGTGTAATATGTTTAATTGGTATACAACAAATATCGCTACCATTGGAGTTATATTTATTTCATTTACTGCTAAACATAAAGATTTCTACGTATTTTTCATTGTTTATATGCTACATATTAATGCGGATTAGTTCAGTTAAATAAATCAGAAAAATAAAAATAAAATTAAGTGGGATTTTTTCTGTGAGAAAAGTCCCCTGCCGTGATATTGCCGAAATATTGCTAAAAGCGGCGTAAAACCATACTCACTCTGAGAGAATAATTGTTATACCCCTCCCAACTCTATGAACTGAAGTGGAATGGGGATTTACGTCGCGTTCAAGACTATTGCACTCATATATTGTGTTGTGCTTGTACGTGTGGGTGTGTGGCTACTTGTACCAGATACCATGCGACAGTTTAACATAGATACCCCAAGTCAGACACAGTATAATGCCGATCAGTCCTTGTTTGAGCCCCTTAATGCTGGCCACCAGGCAGGGAAACAAGAAGTATCTTTTATACTTTTTAGCGAGACGCGCCCAGGGGATCTGGATCTCCGGTTAGACGCTCCATCCACTAGACTATGGAGGCGGTCTATATTGTATATACAATTGTATTTGAATATGAGTGAGTGAATGTTGTTTTACGCCAAAGTAATCACTATCACAGTTATACCAAGGCATGCAGCCTTTATAAATAACCAAGTCAACCCCAACAATCGAATACTTCATTGATTGCCAGTGAGTAGAGTTTGTTTACGATGCAGTCATTGAGTATATCACGACGACCCCCGGTGTTCGTGTCTGGGCCAGACAAATTAGTGGTTAACAGAATGAACAACTCTCCTCGGCATATGAGTGAGTGAGTGAGTGAGTGAGTGGGTGGGTGGGTGAGTGAGTGAGTGAGTGAGTGAGTGAGTGAGTGAGTGAGTGAGAGGGTGGGTGGGTGGGTGAGTGAGCGAGCGAGTGAGCGAGCGAGTGAGTATGCTTTTACGCAGCTTTAAGCAATATTCCAGCCATATCACGGCGGGGGACACCAGAAATGGACTTCACATATGTGGAGAATCGAATCCGGGCCTTCTGCCTGACAAGCGAAGGCTTTAGCCACTAGGGGTATGAATACAGCCAAGAAAACAGTGTATTGAACCACCCTTTCCCCACTTTAGCCAACACTCTAATCGCACTTGGGCGAAACAACAACTGTAAGTGAGTGAGTTGGGTTTAACGCCGCTTTTAACAGTATTCCAGTTATATCACGGCGTGTCAGCTTGATGTGGGAGGAAAGCCCGAAGTGATGCAGGTCTCAGACGTTTACCACTTCGGTGAAACCCACGAGCACGGGTATGGTGCTGACAAACCTAGAAACATAATTGGGGCGAACCGGGATTCGAACCCACAATCATAGGTTTCTGGCGTGCACAAGGGACACAACTCTGCACAGCGAATCGCAGCGCCTTAGACGACTGGGCCACCCGTGCCCCCACAACTGTAAGTGAGTATATATAGCATATTAAGCCGCTGTTCCACCAGTGAGACGTCGGGGGACACTGGAGACGGTAATCACAGATTGTTCCCATGTGGAGACTCGAACTCGGGACATTTTACGAGTGAATGCTTTAACCAATTCTGCCTACATGCCCTCTTCCAACATATAATATTAATATGTACGTACACTGTTCCGAGACATGTATGGTTATATAAGCAGTTGTTACTGCATTTTATTGTGTACAGATTAAAATAAAAAATGCAGCAAAGAGGGTTTGGGTGATCCTGGCACAGTCAGGCCGGTTAGGCTCATCATCAGCCCAAGGCCCCCTTTACGCGCAGCCCAGACAGCGAATGGGACTTCTCCCAGGAAGCGCTGCCTCGTCAAACACACGAAGAACTTTTCGGAGAATGTGAAGACTCCCTAACACTGCAGCCTTCTGCATTACCCAGATTGTCAGAAGGGCTGTATTCCTGTATTCCTGGTATTCCCGGGTACTCTCTCAATGCCAGTCAACAGATTGGGAAGTACCAAACCTAAGGCACCGAGAACAATGGGGAGTCGGACAACTTGGTACTTGGGATGCAAGCGTGACATTTCGAAAGCGAGGTCGGCATATTAGCCATGTTTTTCCCGAATCTTGTCAATCACATCAGTGTCAAAAGGGACAGAAAATTCAATAATAGTCATTCATTGGATTTATCAAAAAGGACAAAATAAGGTTTGTTGGCCTGGGTACGTCTGAGGCTGTATACGGGCCCACTCCAAAGACTTATTATTATTAGTAGTAGTAGTAGTAGTAGTAGTAGTAGTAGTAGTAGTAGTAGTAGTAGTTTCATCATCATTATTATTATAAACAAACCGTTGAAGGTACTGCTACTTACCGCATGTCATCTGGTGACTCCGTCCACCAGTTTGTCAATATCATCCTGTCACTCATCTTCAAGCCGTAGACGTCAAACCCCAGGCACGATCCTCGTGCTTTTCATGATGAACGTGGCATCGGTTGACACATCCCGGATGGTTTCTATGGAAACGCCAGGTGTCTATCCGAAGATCATTGCATATTTCACGCTTAAGGATATAGGTGTCAGGAAACTGTGGTCACGTGGTGTATGACGACCATTTGTTAATTTCATGGCCCCAGTTCATTTTATGAGACGTGTCAGTGTATATACACTGTTATTGACACCTGCTCAAACATACCACATGATAATTGTAGTAGTAATATTCATATTTGTCCGGATTGGAATTCGGAATGTTCTTAACACGCATAATATATCACATTTGTCAAAACAGACAATTGAAAAACTCCTTGTGTTGATCCAAGTGCAGTATCCAAATGTGAAAATCAAACTTTGACCTTCAAATCTTCAAGATTGATAATGTTCGCTCATCGTTTGTATTCCTTGTCCGATGTCTCAATGTCATAAACCACGGTGCGCATATGCCCCAACATAAACCTGTCATGAGAATTTAAACCAGCAGCGACCATCCGTGAACGTTGCTATTAACAAATATCACCACGCCCAGACAACTCGATCGCTGTTCCGAACTTTCCCAGAGAGCTTTTAAAAATGTTCGGCGATATTAGCCCCAACTGTCAAAGGTAAGCACTGTTCACGCTTCGTAAGACGAGAGACAGACACCCATTGTCGATACTCAACATTGATTCAATCATGTTCCAGTTGGTCCTTGTCACGAAAACACTAGTTCAACTTGACGTCTGCTCTTTCGCGCCAATGACCCGTGGCGGAAGGTAGACCTTGAAAAGTGCCTAACCCTTGGACGACGTTGAACAGAAGTGGATGATAATTGCGCAGTATCGACACGGCCATTTCAAAGAACCACTTGTCTTGCCTGCTGTTTGAAGGTCCTCGATGATCGTGTTATTAAAATGTCGGCCATATTGTCAACATGGCGATTACAGACCCGGCCATGATGTCGTGAATCAACACTTTCTCGGCTGGCTGGCTGGCTATCGGTATTGGAAATCAACAACCGAATGCCCTTATATCAATTTATTGTCGATGTGATAAAGGATTAATGTCTATAATAGTCGAACTGTTACCGGCGTCCATGTCTGATTGATCTGGGGGATTTCGGGAGCAGCATTGCTATGGTAAAAACACGAAAAAGCCAACTGACGTTTAAAAGGTCACTGATAAGAACGCCAATTACAGATTTGTATTACGTCGACGCACAGCGGGAGAGCTGGTTGTGTATATTGCTGCACTGAAAACGATTTGGGAGTATGACAGGGGTCGAGCGGAAAATAAGTTTCACAATAAATTATACACAAAGACGAGTCTGCTCATATCAGGCCTTTAAATGACCGCCTCCGTGGTCTAGTGGTAGAGCGTCCGCCCGGAGAGCGGAAGGTCCAGGGTTCGATCCCGGGCCGCGTCATACAAAAAGACGTTAAAAGATTGTACTTGTTGTTACCCTGTCTGGCGCTCGGCATTAAGGGGCTAAAACAAGGACTGGTCGGCTCGGAGTCAGTATACTGTGTCTGAGTGGGGTATTCATGTTAAACTGCGGCATGGTATCTCAGTGAGCTAGCACTATAAATCGGCATCAGTCCGGACTAGTACAAGCAGCCACACACACACATACACGTGCATGCACGTCGCTATATAAGTGCAATAATCTTGGACGCGACGTTAAACCCAATTTCACCTCACCTCACTTCACCTTTAAATATTTAAAGTGAGTTTTATTGCATAGTCAGAAATCCTTCTAAATGGGGAGGGGACACGGGTGGCCCAGTCGTCTAAGGCGCTGCAATTCGCTGCCCAGAGTTGCGTCCCTTGGGCACTCAAGAAACCTATGATTGTTGGTTCGAATCCCGGTTCGCCCCGATTATGTTTCTAGGTTTGTCAGCACCATACCCGTGCTCGTGGGTTTCACCGAAGTGGTAAACGCCCGAGACCTGCATCACTTCGGGGTTTCCTCCCACATAAAGCTGACACGCCGCGATATAACTGGAATACTTTTAATAGCGGCGTTAAACCCAACTCACTCAACCTAAATTGGGAGGGGCAGTTGTGGCCCAGTCCTCTAAGGCGCTGCAATTGCAGAGTTGCGTCCCTTTGGCATGCCTAAAATCAACGATCGCAAGTTTGAATCCGAGATTGGCCCTGATTATATTTCCAGGTTTGTCAGCACCATGCCCCTTCATTTCTTTCCGTGTACATTCTCCGGGCTTCACACAGCCGAATAGCGTTCCCTACGAGCGAGATATACTAGTATACCCGTATATCGCTGTCCAGAGCTTTCCGGAGAAACTGCGTTTACACAAAACAGTGACGCGCGTCAATAAATGAGGCTGTTGTGCCGCGTTAAATTACAATTTTTTAAACCTTTGCAATCTTTGCAATAGTCGCATGTAAAAAAGATGTTTTCCTAAAAACACGCAATTACCTATGCCTAAAAATATAATTTCGTATCAGGTCTCGTACCTTAAACCGACTGGCGCCATGTGATTTAGCTGCTGTTAAAAGGGGCCGGTGGGTGGGCCTAGTGGTTGAAGCGTTTGTTCGTCTCGCCGAAAATACGGGTTCGATTCCCAACAATGTCTGAAGCCCATTTCTGGTGTCCCCGGCTGTGATATTGCTGGCATATTGCTACAAGCGGCGTAAAAACATATTCACTCACTCACTACTCTTCAAAACAGACGATAATGCTTACTTTACCTCCCGCTGTTCTCGCTTATTAAGCCAACAATGGCCTTATCTGGCTTTCTTTGTAGCAGAAAGTGTATGTACATAAGTAGTCATTGTGTTATAATTGCTGGTTTCGCTGATCACAGTGTGGGATAGTGTCCTGAGCCCTGTGTGGTATGACGGCGGTACTGACATGACATGGTAGGTCCGATTGCAACACTGTGACTCATCTCTCGTGAAATCCTATACACTGTGACTGTATATACTCAAAACTCTTTGAAGTTTGTTTGTTTTTTAACGCCGCACTCAGCAATATTCCAGCTATATGACGGCGGTCTGTAAATAATCGAGTCTGGACCAGACATCCACTGACTGACATCATGAGCATCGATCCACGCAATTGGGATCGATGACATGCATCAACCAAGTCACCGAGCCTGACCACCCGATCCCGTTAGTCGCCTCTTACGACAAGCAAAGTCGCCTTTTACGGCAAGCATGGGTTGCTCCTTTGAAATAAACTGCCAGGCAAAAGAAAGTATACACTTGTAAACTGGATTTGACAAAACAATAACAAACGTTATGAAAAGGTTACTAGGCTCAAAACAGTCGCCTAAACACTGCAAACGTAAGGTCCAAAACAAAACTATGATAACAAACATTTCTTTCTCCCAGCAGTACATGTGAACGTTGTGTAACGCCACAGTCAGCAACAACGCAGCTATATCACAACGACAAACCAGTGACTGAAATCATGAACAACGCCCCACGCCGTCGTCTACGATGACACATCAAAAGGTCACGGAACCCGTGAACATCCGGGTGAGAATTTGTCTTCAGCAACCAATGCTTGTCGTAAGAAGCGGGATCGGAAGGTCTGAATCACTGACTGATGCATGCCATCGTATCCCAATTCCGTAGAGCGCTGCTCATGATGTCAATCACTGGATTGTCTGCCCTCATATAGTCGGAATATTGCTGAATGCGGCGTAAACAACAAACAAGGTCACGGAGCATGATCGTCCACTTCTCTTCAACCGGCTCTCACTGCAGGCTGGGTCTCCGGAATGTCCAATAGTTTTCAAATTTTGCGCGTCATATGAAGCATATTCTGTTATCCATAAAATAAAATGCTTGACAACTGACATTGTATTAAAGAACCGAGTTCAATGTCGGGCAGGGCGTGGTTTTTTTTTATATTTTTGTTGGGGAAAACATAAAAAGCGTTCCCCCGCCCCACTTTTGTTTTGTGTAAAAAATTAAAATCCTCACTTTTTAGAAAAATGTGCCTTATCAATATGACTAGGGCTAAAATGAGGTCTTAAGTCAGTCGATTACATAAAATTAGTCGTATATATGTAGCAGGGCGTGGAGTCATCCCACAGATCACATCCTTATACCTTGTCAGCTTGCTGACGGGGTTAACCTCTTTGGTCATGTGGACAAGGCGTCCGACCTCGGATCAGAAGGTCCGTGGTTCGAATCCCATCACGGGACTCGGAACTTTTATGGCCGCTTCATATATTCATTAACAGTCCATGAATTAATGTGTCATTAATATCCGAGGTGAGAAAATATATAAATGGTTCAGTTTTCGACAAAAATAAAGGTTGACATTCTTTAATGAAAACGATAAAAACATTTTACCTTCGTGTCCTAAACGGAAAGCAAATTCTAAGAAACCACTAATCAGTCAGAAAAGATCGATATCTATTATTCACAATTCACGTGGAGATGTGATTTCAAACAACAAACAGAAGGGGTCTTGAAATTGTTGAGTTTGTCATTTGTTACCAAACATTGATGATCTTCTCGATACAAATGTAATCCTTCACAGGTCGTATACTGTATTATCAGCTCATGTGGGGTACATATACTCTACCCCAAGCGTAACCTATTATCATAGATTGTTGGATAATCGATAGGAGACATTAGCTCGGCTGATTCAAGATAACAGTACATGCAGCCTATCGCCATGTACTCCAAGTGGGATAGGGGGCAGTTCAAAAGTTAAACATAATATTATTATTTTTAAAACACCACACCACACCACACACCCAAAAGCAGTAATAGAATTTATGTATTAAATTAACACAATACGATTCAATCCTGAAAATCTGAGCATTCTCAAAGATGCGAATCCTTTTTAAATGATTTGTGTTGCAGAGCTTGCAACCATGTCAAGTTGACTGCTTTTTCACACAACTCGTTTTTCACCTACGCTCGAGATGCCGTTAATCAGAGCGCAATTATGACGATTAAGCAGGGTTTTATATTGACCTTGAACTGTAAATCCTCTAATGGCTGATTTTGTCGGTTGGAAAACTTGCAAAACTATAACCAACCCAGCTTGAGGAATAAAGGTTTTATCCGACATCAAAACGTTTGAGCTGCTCCCTATCTACAGAAACACGAGAGCGGTGGCAGTTAATGGTCTCCATTGCAGATCAACTGTATCATAACACACGGCACTCAAGCCACACGATGTCATCGATAAGACCAAGCAGTGCGTATTCCCTATACAGTCGATTGAGAGAGTTGAGTTTTACGCCGTTTTGAACAGTATTCCAGTTATATCACGGCATGTCAGCTTTACGTGGAAGTGAGAGAGTTGATTTTCAGCCGTTTTGAACAGTATTCCAGTTATGTCATACAGGCGTCCAGATGTTCGACAGATTTGGCGTGTCGGAGCCACATGACCATGGGTTCGAATCCCAGATTCACCCTGAGTTCGTTTCTTGGTTTGCACACCATGCCCGTGCACGTGGGTTTCACTGAAATTTTCGGCGCCTAAGATCTGAACCTGCACTAAGCTGTTAAACGGGCATACTGTCTACTGTTAGACTTAACTCACTTACTCATTCAAATGATAATTACACCATTGATTTTCAGCCGTTTTGAACAGTATTCCAGTTATATCACGGTGTGTCAGCTCTACGTGGAAGTGAATGATTTGATTTTCAGCCGTTTTGAACAGTATTCCAGTTATATCACGGCATGTCAGCTCTACGTGGAAGTGAATGATTTGATTTTCAGCCGTTTTGAACAGTATTCCAGTTATATCACGGCGTGTCAGCTCTACGTGGAAGTGAGTGAGTTGACTTTCAGCCGTTTTGAACAGTATTCCAGGTATATCACGGCCTGTGGGAGGAAAGTCCGAAGTGAAGCAGGTGAAACACACGAGCTCCGGTATGGTTAGTCTGTCATACAGACCCTGAAACAAATAAATCCAATACAGACGATGCAAGTCTATAATATTTGGCAAGTCTAGATTACTGCAGTACATGGAAGTGAAGAAAGACTCTGGCCTCCTTTTTATCATATTTCAAAACTATAATTTAACAACTGTTTTTATCTGTAAAATCTGTTCATTTCAGAGACTAGATGTTAGTCTAGGGTATGGTGACAAACCTAGAAACATAATCTTGACGAACAGGGATTCTAACCAACGTTAGGGCTAATGGACGCAACTCCCCACAGCGAATTGTGGCGTCTTAGACGACCTGGCCACTCGTGTCCCCTCAGTGCGTTAGTAGTAGTAAAAGTTAGGGATATCGCGGACAATGGCAGCAGTATAGTAATAATGGTTGTAGTGTTTGTTGATTCCGGGTTAGAATAGATTTCAAGTAACCAAGTCAGTGGTAGTCACTTACTGTGTTTATGTTTGTTTGTTTGTTGTTTAACGCTGCACTCAGAAATATTCCAACTTTATGACGGCGATGTGTAAAAATCGAGTCTGGACCAGACAATCCAGTGATTAATATCATGAGCATCGATCCAAGCCATTGGGATTACAATGACATGTATCAACCAAGTCAGCGAGCCTGACCACCTGATCCCGTTCGTGGTGTCTTACGACAAGCATAGTCATCTCTTACGACACGCATGGGTTGGTGTAGACCTATTCTAACCCAGATCTTCACGGGTCTGGTGGTATGAGTGAGTGAGTGTAGTTTTATGCCGCTTTTAGCAATTTTCCAGCACTATCATGGCGGGGGACACCAGAAATGGGTTTCACATATTGTACCCATATTGGGAATCGAACCCGGGCATTCGGTGTGACGAGCGAACGCTTTAACTATTTGCTATTCGTATTTCATAAACAGTAAACCACGCCGAGTCTTAAAGGCCTACATTACTATTGATCCACTGTGGCGACGGGCTTCATGTTACTGTAGATAATCCGCGAATGTCGGATAGCTGGCTGTGGACGTGTTCTACCAGAGCTGCAGACAGCCGTGTCACCAAACAGACGACTATAGGCCCATATCTGTTCTCGGCAAATCGCCGTAGCGTGTGTTATTTATTCATATGTACGGCAGCGGACGTATTGTTCTAGATCACCGACAGATCAATGAGGTGTACTCTGAAACTGTGCGAGATTCACAATTAACATTGGAAGAAATATAGCCCTGACCGAGCGAGTAGACGGGGAAGTATTTTCACACTGAATGCTTACGTCACGGCCGTGTGGATTGTGATCAAGTTTGGGAAGATCATTAACAACCGTGTTCGATAATGGGAGTGTATATGTATACTCAAACACAGAAGTAACTGGATCACGTTTTTCTGTTGTTATAAATTAATAGAATCTAAAAACTAAAAGCTCTATTTGTTTGACGATTCAAAATGTGTTTCATTAATTCGGCTCATGGTTGCCCCTTTGGGATTACATCAAAACAATAAAATTACTTTAAAATCTCACAAATTCGAATCATGACTAACAGCTTTTGTGTTTATTACATAGGCTAGAGTAAAATATCTGGTTGTTATTATTAATCATATCGATATGATTATTTATTTATCTTTACAGAATGATCAACCGTGTGTCCACGTACACAACAGAAGTGTCTGAACGGTCCTCGGTAGTGTCATGCCGTACTGTGGTTAAAAAAACCAAACCTCCATGTTTCTTTCCCTTCAAACTGTTGCACACGGAAACTGAAAAATCCCGAAACATTTCATCATTCTTTGTGTAAAGAACACAAGAAATTAATTGGCAGAATTCTAATTTGCCTAACAAATACCATCTATAGCAAACCTACAAATGATCCAACTTCAGCTGAAGTAAACACCAGCTTACTTCAAAAGTGCATGGAGTTATATAGCGAGACTATTCAGTCACAATTCGCTGTCATGTACTAGTGACTGGGACATATCCGAGTTACACGTTAAACAATAAACAAAAGCATGCAAACAGAGTGAATAAATCACATAAGTTCACGATCGGTTACTTTTGCTATTGAGTATGTATCGCGGTGTGACGGCTTATA
Source organism: Haliotis rufescens (assembly GCF_023055435.1). Lineage (NCBI taxonomy): Eukaryota > Metazoa > Mollusca > Gastropoda > Lepetellida > Haliotidae > Haliotis > Haliotis rufescens. The sequence goes on along the minus strand of NW_025963835.1, from coordinate 450,056 downwards.
GTGTGGGAGGGAAGCCAAAAGTGACGCAGGTCAACAACGTTTACTGCTTAAGCGAAACCCAGGCGCTCGGCGATATTGCGCTGACAGATCTGTAATGTAGGCTATAGCCAACAATTATCACGCATCAGTGATCAAACAGGAGTCCAGATGTTCGACAGATTTGGCGTGTCGGAACCATATGACCATGGGTTCGAATCCCAGATTCACCACGAGTTCGTTTCTTGGTTTGCACACCATGCCCGTGGACGTGGGTTTCACTGAAACTTTCGGCGCCGATCTGCACTCACACTAAGCTGCTAAACAGACATATTGTCACAAGCAGCGTCAGACTTAACTCACTCACTAATGATAATTACACCAAAGCATTTTGAACAGAGTGAGTGAGTGAGTTCGGTTTAAAGCCGCTTTTAACAGTTATATCACGGCGTGTCAGCTTAATGTGGGAGGAAAGCCCGAAGTGATGCAGGTATCAGACGTTTACCACTTCGGTGAACCCCCGAGCACGGGTATGGTGCTGACAAACCTAGAAACAACATTTTGAGCTAAAAAGAACCACACAGCAGTTTTACACATACACGGGTGGAGACGAAGGCTGCTCAGGTTTCACTAAAACTTCGCACGCCTAATGTGTGCATCCACACTAAGCTGACAAACGGACATTGTTAGGTACCTCCTTTCCAGTAGTTTTCTAATACAAAATACTCTCAGAATACAACTTGTTTCTTGGTTGGCACACCATAGCCTTTCACGGTGTTTCACTAAAACTGTAAACACCTAATGTGTGCATCCACACTAAGCTGACAAACGGACATACAGCCGAAAGCAGCCTTAGATCCAGTTCACTCACTCACGTAATAATTACGCAAAAACATTTACACAGAACAACAATGAACCACACAACAGTTTAACGTTAAAAGAAGGATTTTATTACGTTTCACTGATACGTTTTTTATGACGGGCGCGATACACAGATGGAGTCGAGGGCTGCTCAGTGATACACCAGTAGCGAGTGGAAGGCTGCAGATCTTCTACCTGTGGAGAGACGGGAAAGTATTAATAACGTTAACTGTGATTCAATTGGACAGATAGCATGTTTACAGACACCGACAGCTTTCTCAAAAGTCTGATTATTACTACAGTATATAATTGTATAGGGCTTGTACCTCTGAAGTGACCTCCAGAAAGTTAAGATGGCATTCCGAACTGACCTTGAACGTAGACTTAACATGTGGAGTTGGGGCAGGGACTGTAAATGGAATGCATCGGGTTTCATCACCATCAGCATCCTCATCCTCATCGCGAGCAGAACCAGGATCAGGTATATAGCACATGAAGAACTTGCATCACCTCTCTCGGTAATCACCATGTATTGCTTAGCTGATAGCACATCTATGTTTATAGTAATTCTATTTGTTTGTTTATTTATTTAGTGATGAAATACTATATTTTTGGAAATCGGTACTTCACTTCATCTCTCTCTTTTCCCAGCCTGTCTTCCTACGGGTTTTACCAAGCATAAACACCCTATATTTAATCTTACTAAGCAGCATACTTTCTTCTGACTCAAATGATCTCTCTCGACTTATTAGAATTGAATCAGCGTCATCAGTGGCATTATCAATGTTATCAATCTAACGCATCATTTCACAAGGAAAAATGTATTATCCGATATTGAAACACTTATTGACATATTAATGACGTGGAGCATGAATATGCATATCATAATTGAAAGTAAATAGTGACTTTTTATATGAAGCTCTTGTGATGGTAAAACTGGTCTCAAGTTTGGCGACCAACTTAGAGGATTCGAGTGGAAGAGGGTAGAAATAGAACTGGGATCCTGAGTGAGAAAACCCATTTATAGATTGCTGGCCAGAATAAGCTCCCCACTTCACGGCGCTCCGACCGCGTGTGTCGTTGCTCGTGCAGTCAACCATTGGTTTCCCTGTTCCAGTCTCCAGATGAGTTACAGGCTGCAGTGATATAACTGGAACATTCACTCACTCATACACTTATTCATGTTCAAAGAGAGGCTACAGTATCGGCCAGTATCTTGGTGTCGTGATGTGGCCGGATTATTTCTAAAAGCCTGGGGAGATCACTCACTTATCTCAGCATCAATAGAAAATCTCGACCAAAATATGGCCATCCTCATCAATACAGAATCTTTTGTGAGCATTCAACAAGCCATAATCTTTGACCTAAAGATATACTTGTAACATTTTTATTAAATATCGAATAGGCCACCCCAACTCCTACCCTTGCACTGCATTTTGGTTGTGCCAGGGACCAATTATCTGCTGTCTGTTATGAGTCCGCTTAAATACTAAAATCGGGAGTTACAATACAAAACAAAAGACAACACAAAGGAGCTAGAAAATCAAGAAATCTTTAGTTATATAGGGATTGGTAATCGAATTAATCAAGTTAAACAAATGTTGAAACCTTGTCCGAAAGAGCCAAAATGAGTAAATCAAAATATACGTATTTTAACGTATGATACAAATTAAGTACAAAATCCAAAAGCAACAAAATGTCCGAAAGGTCCGAAAAGTATAAAAACGTCCGAAAAGTCCAAAATATGCTCAAAACATCATATATGACTCCAGATAATTAATTATGATATGACACAATTCCAAGATGTCACTCTAAGCGTCCATCTTGACACGGAACACTCTCCTCAAGAATCCAGACACACGTGACAGGAAGACTCGAACTGGGGACTGGGTCGGGGTGTCGTCATCATGGAGGTCGATATCGACGAAGTGAGGGGCATCACGGAGGACGGGGGAAGAGAGAGGGGCAGGGAGAGAGGTGGTAGAGACGGGCAGCTCAGACAAGGGGTCAAGGATTGTCATGTATCTCCCAGGACGATGCTAACAGGGAGGGAGAGAAGGACATGTAGAGAGTGACAGAATAGGGAAGTACAGAAAGAAGAGGGTGGATGTTGGAAATGAAATGTTTAAGAGATACTCATGAGTTTAGAAGAACTGTACTGATTAAGAATGTGATTATTACTGCACATATACAGTGTTCGAAATTGGCACTTGTCCTATATACCTTGCCAAACTGCCCAACAGTTAAGGTATCATAAGGACTAGTGGAAATTTGCCCTTGTTAAGGATGTTATCACTATAAGGACTAGACTAAAATCGTTAGTTCTATCGCTGATATATATTAGTTTGTAAGTTAAAAGTATGTGTATTAGTTATAGATTATTTGGTTAAGTCCATACACTCATGAAATACAAGACACATTATTTCAGTTTTACAATAACTCTAATAAATTATTCATTCCTAAGACACCCACTTGGCGAGGAGGGGCCCAGATGTCAAAGTTCAAGGGGAACCTGATCACGAGGTCAAGTGCTGTCGAGTAAGAAGGAATCAGAGTCTTAAATAAGGATAAACAGGACAGGATCAACTGAACAGTATATAAACCAGTTTCAAAAACGTTTACAGTTGTTCTGTTGACTCATTGTCATAGGGGTCAATTAATATATTACACACTGAAAAGTGAAGGGCGATTATCACATCATTAGATGAAGTCTTAAAATCCCACAGAAGTAGCATTGCTCATCATCTATACATCTTAATGCAATGTTTTCAAAAGCAGGATGAACAGATTGTGGTTGATACAAGTTACACTGTCAAAATGAGGCAGAATAACTTGAAGTGGCACAAACCGTTGGTAAATATATAATATACAATCATTGTATTATTAAGTAAACTGCTTAGGGATATAAAGAGTTACAAGGGAAGTGCATCCGAAATGTTGGGCTAAGAGAAGAAATATATAGTGTATTGGTGTAGACTTGACATGAAGTACTAGCATGTGTTCATAAAACAGTGATACAAATGTAAATGAAAAGTGAAGGGCGATTATCACATCATTGGATGAAGTCTTAAAATCCCACAGAAGTAGCATTCCTCATCATCAATACATCTTAATGTAATGTTTTCAAAAGCAGATTGTACAGATTGTGGTAGATACAAGTTACACTGTCAAGATGGGGCAGAATCACATAACGTTACACAAACCGTTGGTAAATAAATAATAATACAATCATTGTATTATTAGGTAAACTGCTTAGGGATATTAAGACAGGCTTGACATAAAGTACTAGCTTGTGTTCATAAAACAGTGATACAAATGTTATTATCTTTCTTCAACACGATTTGTTAAGATAAATAGACCAAGTGAACATAAATACATGTACCCCATGTTACAGCATACAACAGACCAGCAGAAAGTTCCAGCATTTAACAGTAATAAATAACCTAAATGTTGTTTGTGTAGGATACAATTCTTTGAAATTTAAAAAGTATACATTTCAAGTGGCCATAATGTGTACTTTTTCAGAATAGGACTTGGAGAAACATATGAAAATTAGTGATTTTGATCTGGATATTCATTCTACCTGGGTCACAGCCATAGTCTGTACAGCACGTTAAACCTAGGCAGCGAAGCACTCGTAAAAGTATCATGCCGATGATCACTATTCGTATAATGCCTACTTCCGTACCAATTGTTGGAAATGTTCCTGATCTATTTATACATTGTGGTTACTTCCTTACTAATAGAAGTTATTATTATAGAAAGCCATGCATATAATGTACATCTTACTCCTAAGATATTACCAATTATTATTTGAATTTAGAATACTAAAGTTTTAGACCTCTGTTGATAAGACTGAAGGTAACTCAAAGTAGAATGGAAACGGAATTGGTGTGGGAGTGGATGGAACCCCAAGCCAGTTTATATTGGTTCAAAACATTTCAATATAGGCCTTATACTATTTGTTACTGGAAGACTCTAAAACCATCATGATTTTATCTAAACTACGTGGATATTGGCTAACACGTGAATTGAATAACAACTGGAATTTGATTGTCGTGTGTACGTATTGAACAATTCTAAAATAAACCATTGCGGAAACGACATTCACATGTAAAATATATCGGCGGACTACTAATAGCTGGCCTCTTTGCTGCTGGCTACTAATATACACAAACTACGGTTTACAGTCAGTAGTATTAAAAAAGGTCCTAGCAGGCTAAAGTAACTGTTATAAGACCATGAGACAAATAACCTCCATTTTGGACAAATGACAACCGCTCCGAGACAATCAGTGCCGAATATTTAAAAGGAAAGATAAATCTAATAACACACGAGTGTGTTGTTTATTAACAGATTGAGGAACAGGTTAAAAAATCGATCTGAATTTTCGTGAAAAATATCTAAACACAAAATGATCATCTTTGTTGCCAGTATGTTCTGGAAGTTTCTTCTTTTCCCTACTTCAGTCTGAACATAGATCTAGTACACATTACTACACAAGTCATAAAAGAAAGAAATATAGCCAAACTAACACATTCAGTAATAAAGAAATACCTTGGGTGTAGGAGCTCATGATTTTCACAGACGGAGAAGATCAAAATACCAGGCAAACAACACCAGAAAAATGGCAAGGTGATAGCAATAATGATAGCACAGCAATGGCGGTATCAGTGTGAAATTGTCGTCATAGCGACGTCATAAATCTCGCGAGACTGTCATTCTATCACGTGACGCTACAGTTTGACTGGTTTTCTTCCTGCGCTACGCAAGTCAGGATCCCAGTCATGTTTCCAGTTGTCGGCTGGATGAAAACGAGTGAGTTGTATGCAGAATGTATGCATATCAGACAAAACAAAAGTGACGCCGCAGAGCATCACAATGTTAACTACAAGTAGGCTTCAGTATAAGTATGATGTAAGAAATGTTTGAAACACGCTCTTCAGTAAGTTAACACTTACATATAAGAGAAAGAGACGGTGAACTGGTTAAAATGACAGTAGTGGGTACCTTCCAAAGTAATTTCGAGTGAGACCCATATGCTGCATTGATAAGGTAAACGAAACAAGCACGTGCTGAACTGATGCCTTTTTCTGTTATAATATTCTGTAGGCAATGCAAGGAAATTGGACTTTCTTCAAGCCAGGATTCTTTTCCGGACATAACTCATAAACTGTTCATAAGAGGTGGCAGTTTTGTAAAAGTTTGTGCAGTCACCAGACAACAGCTGAACCGTGCATTTTATTTACAGTATGTTAATTACTTCCGTTGTTGCGCTTCCCTGGCTTCCCTCCTGAGGGTAGGGTTTACATCCTGTACCAAACTGACAAACCTTTCGGTATTTCTCTAAGAAATGTTAATCCAATAATTTTATACATTACCATTGTGAGAACAGGGTTTATGTGTCAAGGGTATTCACAACCTTCTGTATTGATTAAGGAGGATTTGCATATTTACAAATGTTAAGCATATCATATCAAGCTTTATTGCACGGCGCCAGGCGCCGTGTTTTATTTATTTCTTTTGGTTTGAGAAAGTTACATGGGATGAGTAATGGTTGGAAAGATGTTAACAGACTTTTAAAAGAAACTTAATCTTTGTGTTATATAATTATATGCGTTAATATGAAGTACATAAATAATTTTGAAAATATTACGGGCACAATCATCAGAGGGAGTGACGCTGTGTCCAAAACTGGTTTGCCTGCCAAAGAGTGCTTGCGCTCCTCGCCTGCTGCCGCATGGAAGCGAAGCGCAGGGTACCAGTCTAGCTCCATCCGACCTATTTCCCCATACAGCATTTCCCTGCGGTGAAACGTTAACCCATTTCCGTGTAGCAGGTCTGCCTGTCGAGAGGGTTGGGGACGGGCCTATACAGTATATCGCTGTGCGTGAAACGTTGAGGTAGTTTCCGTGTAGCGAGGTTTTAGCATTTCTGGACATAGTGAAAAATGGACGTGTCAGGCTACAGGAGTAAACACATGACCATTAGAGAGGTAACTCATAGAGAAGTATGGTTCATGGTTTATAAAAATACTCTCGTTGTGGGTTTTTATTTGTAACAACAGCTCCATGTCTCCACTGATCTCGTTCATTATTAAATAATATTACAACCATGTAGCTGTAACCTTTAAAATATTAATTATGAAAATAAAAATGCTTTCATAAACTGGCGCCCTCTATAAAATGTTTTCTAAAGGTGGGCCAGATACCGAAACTCAGTGTCTAGCAAGGTCATACCAAAGCCGGCGGAGGCATTTTACAAGTATAAGCAACTCTGGAAACAAATGACTGCAAAGCAATGTTAGCCAAGACGCTAGCGTGGTCAGTTTCTACATCGACTCTGTGCTTGTAGACTGCAGCTTAGAGTCTTTTCCAGAATTAAAACCGTGGGGTGTGACCGAAATATTTTACCTTGTTTCCTTTCATCCCTGCAGTGGGACACTCGACTGCATTTCGTAAGGTCATCACAGACCAGGACAGACTTGAGTAGGGTGATCACTGACATTGATGAATTATGTGTAGGCAAAGTTTTTCTGCCTAATGGTAGTTACGCCACTGTCTAAACGAGTAAGTTTCAGTTGGAACTATAATGACTGAAGGGAGGACTGATCGACTGACTAATCACCGACCTTGTGACGTTATATATTACTGCGCACATTCCAGGAGAATTTTGCAATGGTTATAAGAGATGATAATACCTTTTTCAACGATAGTTTTCCAGAATGACATTATATGATAGAGAGGTTATTACGCTTGTGTGATTCGGGATGTTAAATATCACTAACTCCTCTCTTGTGGGACCAGGGAGCCTGTTACTGTTTGGGTAATTTTAACCAGTCCACTTCATCGTTACTTTCCACCAATTTACACGGCCTCTTATTTGGATGACGAGTCTTATTGACCTACTGAAGAGTGTAGTCCAAAATGAAGGGACTGTTTCAATTCGTTATTCTGTGTCCCAAACGTTTTAACTTAATTATTATAGTGATGTCTATTTGCTGCTAGATTATGATGCTCCGCATCACTATTTTCTCGTATCTCCATTCTAGTTGTTGTTTGTTGTTTAACGCCGCACTCAGCAATAGTCCAGGTATATGATGACGGTCTGTAAATATACGCGTCTGGACCAGACAATCCAGTGATTGACATCATGATCATCGATCTACGCAAGTGGGATACGATGACATGCATCAACCAAGTCAGCGAGCCTGACCACCCGATCCCATAAGTCGCCACTTACAAAACCAATCGCCTTTTACGGCAAGCATGGGTTGCTGAAGACCTATTCTAACCTGGGTCTTCGCGGGTTCTCCATTCTAGTAAAATAAACATACTCGCCCATGAGCGTAATTTGATTTAGCGTTGTGTCATTGGATTATGGCTTGAAAATGCTGGAAAAAATAATGTTCCAGGATTTCATCATGATAAAGGGTTAGGGACGAATGTAAGATACCTCCTTTCCAGTGGTATTCTGATACAAAATACTCTGAGACTACAACACGTTTCTTGGTTGGCACACCATAGCCTTTCACACGTTTCACTAAAACTGTACACGCCTCATGTCTGCATCCACATTAAGCTGACAAACGGACATACAGACCAAGGCAGCGTTAGATCCAGTTCACTCACTCACGTGATAATTACGCAAAAACATTTAAACAGAACAACAAATAACCACACAACAGTTTTACGTTCACCAGGAGTTTATTACAACATTTCACTGATACGTTTTTTACATCAGGCGCGATACACAGGGGTAGACGAAGGCTGCTCAGTGATACACCAGTAGCGAGTGAGGGGCTGCAGATCTTCTACCTGTGGAGAGATGGGAAAGTATTAATAACGTTGACTGTGATACAACTGGACAGATAGCATGTTTACAGACACCGACAGCTTTCTCAAAAGTCTGATTATTACTACAGTATAAAATTGTATACGGCTTGTACCTCTGAAGTGACCTCCAGAAAGTTAAGATGGCATTCCGAACTGACCTTGAACGTAGACTTAACATGTGGAGTTGGGGCAGGGATTGTAAATGGAATGCATCGGGTTTCATCACCACCAGCATCCTCATCACCATCACCATCATAATCCTCATCACCATCCTCATCCTCATCGCGAGCAGAACCAGGATCAGTTGTATAGCACATGAAGAACTTGCATCACCTCTCTCAGTAATCACCATTTATTGCTTAGCTGATAGCACACCCATGTTTATAGTAATTCTATTTGTTTGTTTATTTATTTAGTGATGAAATACTATATTTTTGGAAATCGGTACTTCGCTTTATCTCTCTCTTTTCCCAGCCTGTCTTCCTACGGGCTTTACCCCAGCATAAACACCCTATATTTAATTTGACTAAGCAGCATACTTCCTTCTGACTCGACTTATTAGAATTGAATCAGCGTCATCATCAATGTTATCAACGTAACGCAGCGTTTCACACAAGAAAAATGTACAATCCAATATTGATGCACTTATTGACGTATTAATGACGTGGTACATAAATATGCATATGATAACTGAAAGTAAATAGTGACTTAATATATGATGATAAAACTGGTCTCAAGTTTAGCGACCAACTTAGTGGCGATTCGAGTGGAAGAGGGGAGTTATAAAACTGGGATCCTGAGTGAGAAAACCCATTTATAGATTGCTGGCCGGAATAATCTCCCCACTTCACGGCGCTACGTCCGCGTGTGTCGTTGCTCGTGCAGTCAACCAATGGTTTCCCTGTTCCAGGCTCCAGATTAGTTACAGGCTGCTGTGATATAACTTGAATATTACTGAAGAACATTCACTCACTCACACACTTATTCATGTTCAAAGAGAGGCTACAGTATCGGCCTGTATCTTGGTGTCCATTGTCGTGATGTGGCCGGAATATTTCTAAAAGCCTGGGGAGATCACTCACTCATCTCAGCATCAATAGAAAATGTCAACCTCAATATGCCCATCCTCATCAATACAGAATCTTTCGTGGGCATTGACCAAGCCATAATCGTTGACCTAAAGATATACCTGTAACTCTTATTAATGTTTATTCAATTCCTCCATTTTAAGAGGCCATATCAAGCAAGTCATATCTTTTAGTAGATAATAAGAAAGTTTGAACATTCTACCCAAAGTTGAATTTGAAATGTAAAAGCCCCTAAAAATGAAGGGTAAAAAAACCTGACCACACACACACACACACACGCACACGCACACGCACACGCACACGCACACACACACACAATATCAAATAGGCCACCCCCAACTCCTACCCTTGCACTGCATTTTGGTTGTGCAAGGGACCAATTATCTGCTGTCTGTTATGAGTCCGCTTAGGTACTAAAATCGGGAGTTACAATTCAAAACAAAAGACAACACGAAGGAGCTAGAAAATCTGGAAATCTTTAGTTATATAGGGATTGGTAATCGAATTATTCAAGTTAAACAAATGTTGAAACCTTGTCTGAAAGAGCCAAAATGAGTTAATAAAAATATACGCATTTTAACGTATGATACAAATTAAGTACAAAATCCAAAAGCACAAAATGTCCGGAGGGTCCGAAAAGTATAAAAACGTCCGAAAAGTCCAAAATATGCTCAAAACAACATATATGTCGTATTTATCACTCAAGATAATTAATTATGATATGATACAATTCCAAGATGTCACTCTAAGCGTCCATCTTGACACGGAACACACTCCTCAAGAATCCAGACACACGTGACAGGAAGACTCGAACTGGGGACTGGGTCGGGGTGTCGTCATCATCGAGGTCGATATCGATGAAGTGAGGGGCATCACGGAGGACGGGGGTAGGGAGAGGGGCAGGGAGAGAGGTGGGAGAGACGGGCAGCTCAGACAAGGGGTCAAGGATTGTCATGTATCTCCCAGGACGATGCTAACAGGGAGGGAGAGAAGGACATGTAGAGAGTGACAGAACAGGGAAGTAGAGAAAGAGGAGGGTGGATGTTGGAAATGAAATGATTAAGAGATACTCATGAGTTTAGAAGAACTGTACTGATTAAGAATGTGATTATTACTGCACATATACAGTGTTCGAAATTGGCACTTGTTCTATTACACCTTGCCAAACTGCCCAACAGTTAAGGTACCATAAGGACTAGTGGAAATTTGCCCTTGTTAAGGATGTTATCACTATAAGGACTAGACTAAAATCGTTAGTTCTATCGCTGATATATATTAGTTTGTAAGTTAAAAGTATGTGTATTAGTTATAGATTATTTGGTTAAGTCCATACACTCATGAAATACAAGACACATTATTTCAGTTTTACAATAACTCTAATAAATTATTGATTCCTAAGACACCCACTTGGCGAGGAGGGGCCCAGATGTCAAAGTTCAAGGGGAACCTGATCACGAGGTCAAGTGCTGTCGAGTAAGAAGGAATCAGAGTCTTAAATAAGGATAAACAAGACAGGATCAAATGAACAGTATATAAACCAGTTTCAAAAACGTTTACAGTTGTTCTGTTGACTCATTGTCATAGGGGTCAATTAATATATTACACACTGAAAAGTGAAGGGCGATTATCACATCATTGGATGAAGTCTTAAAATCCCACAGAAGTAGCATTGCTCATCATCTATACATCTTAATGTAATGTTTTCAAAAGCAGGATGAACAGATTGTGGTTGATACAAGTTACACTGTCAAAATGAGGCAGAATAACTTGAAGTGGCACAAACCGTTGGTAAATATATAATATACAATCATTGTATTATTAAGTAAACTGCTTAGGGATATAAAGAGTTACAAGGGAAGTGCATCCGAAATGTTGGGCTAAGAGAAGAAATATATAGTGTATTGGTGTAGACTTGACATGAAGTACTAGCATGTGTTCATAAAACAGTGATACAAATGTAAATGAAAAGTGAAGGGCGATTATCACATCATTGGATGAAGTCTTAAAATCCCACAGAAGTAGCATTCCTCATCATCAATACATCTTAATGTAATGTTTTCAAAAGCAGATTGTACAGATTGTGGTAGATACAAGTTACACTGTCAAGATGGGGCAGAATCACATAACGTTACACAAACCGTTGGTAAATAAATAATAATACAATCATTGTATTATTAGGTAAACTGCTTAGGGATATTAAGACAGGCTTGACATAAAGTACTAGCTTGTGTTCATAAAACAGTGATACAAATGTTATTATCTTTCTTCAAAACGATTTGTTAAGATAAATAGACCAAGTGAACAGAAATACATGTACCCCATGTTACAGTATACAACAGACCAGCAGAAAGTTCCAGCATTTAATAGTAATAAATAACCTAAATGTTGTTTGTGTAGGATACAATTCTTTGAAATTTAAAGAGTATACATTTCAAGTGGCAATAATGTGTACTTTTTCAGAATAAGACTTGGAGAAACATATGAAAATTAGTGATTTTGTTCTAGATATTCATTCTACCTGGGTCACAGCCAGAGTCTGTTCAGCACGTTAAACCTAGGCAGCGAAGCACTCGTAAAAGTATCATGCCGATGATCACTATTCGTATAATGCCTACTTCCGTACCAATTATTGGAAAAGCTCCTGATCTATTTATACATTGTTGTTACTTCCTTACTAATAGAATTTATTATTATAGAAAGCCATGCATATAATGTACATCTTACTTCTAAGATATTACCAATTATTATTAGAACTAAGAATACAAATGTTTCACACCTCTGTTGATAACACTGAAGGTAACTCAAAATAGAATGGAAACGGAATTGGTGTGGGAGTGGATGGAACCCCAAGTCAGTTTATATTGGTTCAAAACATTTGAATATAATAATATTTGTTACTGGAAGCATCTAAAACCATCATGATTTTATCTAAACTACGTGGATATTGGCTAACACGTGAATTGAATAACAACTGGAATTTGATTGTCGTGTGTACATTCAAATGTAAAATATATCGGCGGACTACTAATAGCTGGCCTCTTTGCTGCTGGCTACTAATATACACAAACTACGGTTTACAGTCAGTAGTATTAAAAAAGGTCCTAGCAGGCTAAAGTAACTGTTATAAGACCATGAGACAAATAACCTCCATTTTGGACAAATGACAACCGCTCCGAGACAATCAGTGCCGAATATTTAAAAGGAAAGATAAATGTAATAAAACACGAGTGCGTTGTTTATTAACAGATTGAGGAACAGGTTAAAAAGTCGATCTGAATTTTCGTGAAAAAGTTCTAAACACAAAATGATCATCTTTGTTGCCAGTATGTTCTGGAAGTTTCTTCTTTTCCCTACTTCAGTCTGAACATAGATCTAGTACACATTACTACACAAGTCATAAAAGAAAGAAATATAGCCAAACTAACACATTCAGTAATAAAGAAATACCTTGGGTGTAGGAGCTCATGATTTTCACAGACGGAGAAGATCAAAATACCAGGCAAATAACACCAGAAAAATGGCAATGTGATAGCAATAATGATAACACAGCAATGGCGGTATCAGTGTGAAATTGTCGTCATAGCGACGTCATAAATCTCGCGAGACTGCCATTCTATCACGTGACGCTACAGTTTGACTGGTTTTCTTCCTGCTCTACGCAAGTCAGGATCCCAGTCATGTTTCCAGTTGTCGGCTGGATGAAAACGAGTGAGTTGTATGCAGAATGTATGCATATCAGAAAAACAAAAGTGACGACGCAGAGCATCAAATTGTAGCTACAAGTAGGCTTCAGTATAAGTATGATGTAAGAAATGTTTGAAACACGCTCTTCAGTAAGTTAACACTTATATATAAGAGAAGGAGACGGTGAACTGGTTAAAATGACAGTAGTGGGTACCTTCCCAAGTAATTTCGAGTGCGCCCCATATGCTGCATTGATAAGGTAAACGAAACAAGCACGTGCCGAACTGATGCCTTTTTCTGTTATTATATTCTGTAGGCAATGCAAAGAAATTGGACTTTGTTCAAGCCAGGGTTCTTTTCCGGAACATAACTCATAAACTGTTTGTAAGAGGTGGCAGTTTCGTAAAAGTTTGTGCAGTCACCAGACAACAGCTGAACCTGTGCATTTGATTCACAGTATGTTAATTACTTCCGTTGTTGCGCTTCCCTGGCTTCCCACCTGAGGGGAGGGTTTACATCCTGTACCAAACTGACAAACCTTTCGGTATTTCTCTAAGAAATGTTAATCCAATTATTTTATACATTACCATTGTGAGAACAGGGTTTTGTATCACATATGTATAATCATATGTGTAAATATGGACTACATAAATAATTATGAAAACATGTTTTTAAACATTCCTCACTGTAAATTATTCCACAATACAGGTTTGTGCTATTCGGGCACAATCATCAGTGGGAGTGACGCTCTGTCCAAGACTGGTTTCCCTGCCATAGAGCGCTTGCTCTCCTCGCCTGCTGCCGCATGAGGGGGAAGCACAGGGTACCAGTCTAGCTCCATCCGACCTGTTTCCCCATACAGCATTTCCCTGCGGTGAAACGTTGACCCATGTCCGTGTAGCGGTCCTGCCTGTCGAGAGGGTCGGGAACAGGCCTACAGCATCTCGGTATGCAGGAAACGTTGACCCATTTCCGTGTAGCGGGTATGCCTGTCTAGAGGGTCGGGGACGGGCCAATACAGCATATCGCTGTGCGTGAAACGTTGAGTCAGTTTCCGTGTAGCGAGGTTTTAGCACTGGCGCCTTCTATAAAATGTTTTCTAAAGGTGGGCCAGATACCGAAACTCAGTGTCTAACAAAGTCATACCTAAGCCGGCTGAGACATTTTACAAGGGTAGGCAACTCTGGAAACAAATGACTGCAAAGCAATGTTAGCCAAGACGCTCACGTGGTCAGTCTCTACATCGACTCAGTGCTTGTAGACTGCAGATTAGAGTCTTTTCCAGAATTAAAACCGTGGGGTGTGACCGAAATATTTTACCTTGTTTCCTTTTGTCCCTGCAGTGGGACACTTGACTCTATTCCGAAAGGTCATCACAGACCAGGACGACTCTAAACAAACGTGACCTCACATAGGGACTCGAGTAGGGTGATCACTGACATTGATGAATTATGTGTAGGCAAAGTTTTTCTGCCTAATGGTAGTTACGCCACTGTCTAAACGAGTAAGTTTCAGTTGGAACTATATTGACTGAAGGGAGGACTGATCGACCGACTAATCACCGACCTTGTGACGTTATATATTACTGCGCACATTCCAGGAAAATTTTGCAATGGTTAAAAGAGATGATAATACCTTTTTCAACGATAGTTTTCCAGAGTGACATTATATGATAGAGAGGTTATTACGCTTGTGTGATTCGGGATGTTAAATATCACTAACTCCTCTCTTGTGGGAGTAGGGAGCCTGTTACTGTTTGGGTAATTTTAACCAGTCCACTTCACGTTTACTTTCCACCAATTTACACGGCCTCTTATTTGGATGACGAGTCTTATTGACCTACTGAAGAGTGTAGTCCAAAATGAAGGGACTGTGTTAATTCGTTATTCTGTGTCCCAAACGTTTTAACTTAATTATTATAGTGATGTCTATTTGCTGCTAGATTAAGATGCTCCGCATCACTATTTTCTCGTATCTCCATTCTAGTTTTTGTTGTTTGTTGTTTAACGCCGCACTCAGCAATAGTCCAGCTATATGAAGACGGTCTGTAAATAATCGAGTCTGGACCAGACAATCCAGTGATTGATATCATGATCATCGATCTACGCAAGTGGGATACGATGACATGCATCAAACAAGTCAGCGAGCCTGACCACCCGATCCCATTAGTCGCCACTTACAAACACAATCGCCTTTTGTGGCAAGCATGGGTTGCTGAAGACCTATTTTAACCTGGGTCTTCGCGGGTTCTCGATTCTAGTAAAATAAACATACTCGCTCATGAGCGTAATTTGATTTAGCGTTGTGTCATTGGATTATGGCTTGAAAATGATGGAAAAAAATAATGTTCCAGGATTTCATCATGATAAAGGGCTAGGGACGAATGTTAGATACCTCCTTTCCAGTGATATTCTAATACAAAATACTCTGAGAATACAACACGTTTCTTGGTTGGCACACCATAGCCTTTCACGGTGTTTCACTAAAACTGTACACGCCTAATGTGTGCATCCACACTAAGCTGACAAACGGACATACAGCCGATATCAGCGTTAGACCCAGTTCACTCACTCACGTAACAATTACACAAAAACATTTAAACAGAACTACAATGAACCACACAACAGTTTAACGTTAACAGAAGGATTTTATTACGTTTCACTGATAACTTTATAACAGGCGCGATACACAGATGGAGTCGAGGGCTGCTCAGTGATACACTAGTAGCGAGTGGGGGGCAGCAGATCTTCTACCTGTGGAGAGATGGGAAAGTATTAATAATGTAAACTGTGATTCAATTGAAAAGGTAGCATGTTTGCAGACACCGACAGCTTTCTAAAAACTCTGATTATTACTACAGTATATAATTGTATAGGGCTTGTACCTCTGAAGTGACCTCCAGAAAGTTTAGATGACATTCCCATCTGACCTTGAACGTAGACTTAACATGTGGAGTTGGGGCAGGGATTGTAAATGGTATATCGGGTTTCATCACCACCAGCATCCTCATCGCGAGCCGGACCAGGATCAGTTATGTAGCACGTGAAGAACTTGCACAACCTCCCTCGGAAGTCACCATGTATTGTTTAGCTAATAGCACATACATATTTATAGTAATATTAGTTGATTATTTATTAATATAGTGATGAAATGCAATATTTATTGGAAATCGGTATTTCACTTGAACTCTCTATTTTCACCTCCTCTCTTCCTACGGGGTTTGCCAAGCATAAGCACCCTATACTTAATTTGACTAAGCAGCAGATTTCCAAACATACTTCCCTCTGACGCGGATGATCTCTCTCGACTCATTAGAATTGAATCAGCGCCATCATCAATTTTATCAACTTCACGCAGCGTTTTACACACGAAAAATGTACAATCCAATATTGATGCACTTATTGACGTATTGATGACGTGGTACATGAATATGCATATGATAACTGAAAGTAAATAGTGACTTTATACATGATGATAAAACTGGTCTCAAGTTTGGCGACCAACTTAGTGGAGATTCGAGTGGAAGAGGGTAGAAATAAAACTGGGATCCTGTGTGAGAAAACCCATTTATAGATTGCTGGCCAGAATAAGCTCCCCACTTCACGGCGCTCCGCCCGCGTACACGTGTCGTTGCTCGTGCAGTCAACCATTGGTTTCCCTGTTCCAGGCTCCAGATTAGTCACGGGCTGCTGTGATATAACTGGAATATTACTGTAACATTCACTCACTCACACACTTATTCATGTTCAAAGAGAGGCTACAGTATCGGCCAGTATCTTGTTGTCGTGATGTGGCCGGAATATTTCCAAAAGCCTGGGGAGATCACTCACTCATCTCCGCATCAATAGAAAATCTCGACCAAAATATGGCCATACTCATCAATACAGAATCTTTCGTGGGCATTGAGCAAGCCATAATCTTTGACATAAAGATATACCTGTAACACCTAATAATTCATATTCATTTCAACTCCTCTATTTTAAGAGGCCATATCATGCAAGTAATATGTTTTTGTGAATAATAAGAAAATGTTACCGTTCTTTCCAAAGGTTGAATTTGAAATCTGAAAGCCCCTTAAAATGAAGGAAGCAAACCTGAATCTACCCCTACCCGTTAATATCAAATGGGCCACCCCTAATTACTCTGGTACTACATTTCTGCTATGCAAGGGGGCACCAACGACCAACTATCTGCTGTGATGAGTTCAAATAGAACAACGCGTTGCATCAAAACTAAAATCGGATGTTACATAAAAAAAGACAACACAAAGGAGCTAGAAAATCAAGAAATCTTTAGTTATATTGGGATCGGTAATTAATTTAATCAAGTTAAACAAATGTAAAGAAACCTTGTCCGAAAGAGCCAAAATGAGTAAATCAAAAGATACGTATTTTAACGTATGATAAAAATATAGTACATTTCTGAAAAAAACCAAAAGCACAAAATGTCCGAAAGGTCCGAAAAGTATAAAAACGTCCGAAAGGTAAAAAAGGCCCCAAAACAACATATATGTTGTATTATTGATTCAAGATAATTAATTATTATATGACACATCGTCCAAGAGGTAGCAAGATGTCACTCTAAGCGTCCATCTTGACACGGAACACACTCCTCAAGAATCCAGACACACGTGACAGGAAGACTCGAACTGGGGACTGGGTCGGGGTGTCGTCATCATCGAGGTCGATATCGACGAAGTGAGGGGCATCATGGAGGACGGGGGTAGAGAGAGGGGCAGGGAGAGAGGTGGGAGAGACGGGAAGCTCAGACAAGGGGTCAAGGATGGTCATGTATCTCCCAGGACGATGCTGACAGGGAGGGAGAGAAGGACATGTAGAGAGTGACAGAAGATGAAAGTATTGAGAAATAAGAGAAAGAGATTGGTAGATGTTGGAAATGGATTAAGGGATACTCATGTTGTTAGAAGATCGTTTGTAATTACATTGTGTGGTCATTACAGGACATATATATTAGTTTGCAAGTCAATAGCGTATGTGTTAGTTATATATTACATGGATGAGTCCATACACTCATCAAATACAAGACATACAATTTCAGTTTTACAATTACTCTTGTAAATTACAAAGACACCCACTTGGCGAGGAGGGGCCCAGATGTCAAAGTTCAAGGGGAACCTGATCACGAGGTCAACAGCTGTCGAGTAAGAAGGAATCAGAGTCTTAAATAAGGATAAACAAGACAGGATCAACTGAACAGTATATAAACGAGTTTCAAAGAGGTTTACAGTTGTTCTGTTGACTCAATGTCATGGGAGTCAATTATTACACACTGAAAAGTGAAGGGCGATTATAACATCATTGGATGAAGTCTTAAAATCACACAGAAGTAGGATTGCTCATCATCAGAACATCTTAATGTAATGTTTTCAAAAGTAGGATGTACAGATTGTGGTACATACATGCGACACCTTCAAGCTGGGGTAGAATAACCTAAATTTACCCAAACCGTTGGTAAATATATAACATATACTCATTGTATTATTAGGTAAACTGCTGGGGGATATTCAGAGTTACAAGATAAGTATTTAGTATATGTGATTACATAGATATATGAAAGTTGGGCTGAAAGCAGAAATATATATGGAGTATTTGTCTAGACTTGACAAGAAGTACTAGTATGTGTTCATAAAGCAGTGATACAAATGCTATTATCTTTCTTTAACTGTAAAGCAAACAGTAATATATGTGGTGTTTGCGTACACCATTGCCAGGGAGCTACTGCCACCGCCACTGTCCCAACCAATGTGCTTGCTTTACCCCAAGTGTTACAGGATACAGACAAAGCAGTAGAATGTTATTGTACTTACTCGTATAAATACTAACAATGTTGTCAGTGTTGGAGTTTTAGCTATGAAAGAATATTTCTTTTTTCATTGGTTGGTATACATTTCAAATGGTCGTAATGTGTACGATTTCAGAATATGACTTGGAGAAACACATGAACATTGGTGATTGTGTTCCAGATATTCCTTCTCCCAGTACCATAGCGCAAGGTTCATAAAGCTCTGCATCTTCCCGAGACAAGAGCGTCCACTAGCCTTTATTTTTTTACCAAAGTCTTGTTTCAAGGCTTTATTAGTTGGGTTATTAGCCTTAGTCTGCCAATATTAATGTTTTTTAAATCTCGCTTACAATGACATAAAAAGCAGCATGAACATCACAAATTTTCCAACAAGATTTAGTTTCACAACCAACAAACAAAATAAATTACGTTTGTGGTGAATTCTTCATGGTCTTTGACACACAAATGTTCCACTGTGATACATCACACTTAAACATCTTTGGTTCATAACTATTATCTTCAACAAGCATATTTCATTTCGTTTTCAAGATTGACACTAACAATCTAGGCTTTTCAAAGGGACCATAAACAGAGATAATTCTAGGGTGGGGCCTTGTGCATTTAGTCTCTAAATTTTGAAAAAGGCCCACATTTTAAAATACAATGGGGCATTTTAACATTGTGTTAAATCAGCCATAGAAATTGGCACTAGTCCTGTAGAAATTTGCCATTTTCAAGGGATTTGCTATATGTTATCATTATAAGGACAAGTGGACTAAAGCAGTTAGTTTCTACCACTGTGAATGCGCTACATCTGGAATATTTGAAATGTTCCTATAAAGGGTCCATGTCAGAAAATTCCTAGAGCGAACCATGCATTAAATTCAAGGCAATTTCAAGCATGTGTGGATCTTGTTGTCATGGCCCAAAGTTAGAAATTGGCAATAGTCCTCGTATAGTATATTTCCCCCTGCCAAATAATTAAGGTATCATAAGGACTAGTAGAAATATGCCCTTTTAAGGGTTTTCCTATATGTTATCATTATAAGGCCTAGTGGACGGAAACAGAGATTTAAACTGATTTTTTTGTGCCAACTTCTGTACCAGTTGTTGGACAGTTTCTGATCTATTTATACATTATGATTACTTCCTTAATAGGTTACTTCCATGTGTTACTCCTAAGATATGAAGAACTATAAATTATAATTGGAAGACAACAGTTTCACACTGCAGATGATAACATTGAAATGTTACTCAAAGTGTAATGGATACCCAGGAAGCACTGTGGGAAACAGAACTGGTACGGAAGTGGATTGGAACCATACGTTAGTTCTGTCTGGTTCGGTATAATGGAATATGGGAAGAGCCAATTATTTTGTTCAAACTGCTTATTCTGAAACCAATTTACCATTTTGTATATATTATGTACTATAACTGGTAAACAGGTGTGGGGTGGAACATTAAGTTAGTTAATTTTGGTTCAAACCATTTGAAGATAATAATATTTGTATTACTTACGTATCTAAAACTATCAAGATTTGGTCTAAAGTACTTGAATTGTATAATTATTGGTATTTGATTGTCGTGTATGTGTGGTACTGAACAAGTATATATACAGAATCTAAACCATTGTGGAGAGCAACATCTAATTAGTAGAAACAGTCCTGGAAACCAACACTACCTCCCTGATTAATGACATGTAAAATATCTAAGGGCTACTAAAAATGAATAGCTGGCCACTTGCCTGCTGGTTTAACAATATACAAAAACCTCGGTAAACAAGAATATTTAAAAGCTCCTAGAAAAGTAACTGTTAGGCCTAGTAAGACAAAGATCCAAAGAGCGTTGGATCAAAGATCTACATTTTGGACAGGGAAACAAATCACAAAGCGTTTAAGAAATGACAAATAACACTGGTGGGCTTTGCACTGGAGGGCTCCCGCTCGTTGTAGAAATGTAATTAAATCCCAAACTGGAGAGTTGATCAGCTAATCCAAAATATAAATCAGAGGGTAATCAAGGGCCACTCGCCATTTTTATCAGCCTCAGACCACCCGCTCTGATACAATCGGCGTCGATTAGTTAAAATATTTAAAATTGAAAAGATACATCTAATAAAACATGAATGTCTTGTTTATTAACAGAATCAGGAAAAGGTGGAAAAGGCGGTCTCAATTAACGTGAAAAGATATGAATACACGTCAAATTATCATCGTTGATGCCAGTGTGTTCTGGAAGTCTTTTCCCTACTTCAGACTGAACTTAGTAGAATAAAGATAATAAGTCCTAAAAGAAAGAAAAAAGCCAAACTAGCAAATTCAGAAATAAAGAAATACCTTGGGCGTAGGAGCTCATGGTGTATACGATGAAGAGCAAAATACCAGGCAAATAACAGCAGAAAAGAGACGATATGATAGCAGTATGATAGCACAGCAATGGCGATATCAGCAGTAAAATTGTCGTCATGGCGACGTCATAAATCTCGCGAGACTGTCATAGTACCACGTGACCTTACTGCTTGGCTGGTTTTCTTCCTGCACTACGCAAGTCAGGATCCAAGCCATGATTTTGGCCGTGTGTTGGTTGAAAACGAGTGAGTTGCATATCAGACAAAACAATAGTGTCGATACAGAGAATAGAAATGTCGTCACAAGTAGGCTTCAGTATTAAGTATGATGTTAAAAATGTTTGGAACACAGGAAAACAAATAACCGAGTGGTCCTTGTTGACTACACTGGAAACACACTTCTGAACTGTTAACATTCGTCCTCCAGAGGCTGTGACAGAGAAGGTGAAACGAACTGATTCAAATGAAAGGCATCTTCCCAAGTAATTGTTAACACCTTGTTGATTCCAGGATTTTGCCGTTTGTTGTTTAAACGCCACAGCAATATTCCAGACTCTATATGACGGCGGTCTATAAATGATAGAGTCTGACCAGACAATCCAGTGATTGATATCATGAGCATTGATCCACGCGATTGGGATACGATGACATGCATCAACCAAGTTAGCGAGCTTGACCAGCCGATCCCGTTAGTCGCCTCTTAGTACATTTTGTTCTTTCTTTACATATGACGTCTTCCGTTTGCGAGTTGTTCATTGGTATCGTTTTGTATTTTGAATTCATTATAATGTATGAGGGGCGGTCGGGTAGCCTAGTGGTTAAAGCGTTCGCTTGTCACGCCGAAGACCCGGGTTCGATTCCCGCCATGGGTACAATGTGTGAAGCCCATTTCTGGTGTCCCCCGCCATGATATTGCTGGAATATTGCTAAAAGCGGCGTTAAACCATACTCACTCACCCATTGTATGTAGGCAAACAACGACCATTATTTGAAACATTCAATCTTTATTCGTAACATTTCACTATAAATATATTGCGTATTTTGTCCTTATATCCACTTTGTCTTTTTTGACCGGATGGCCGACCATAAGTGTGCTTGTCGTAATACACACTCGCCCTTTACGTCAAACATGGGTTGCTGAAGTCCCATTCTGAACTGGTATACCTTTCGATTCATGATAGTTGCCAAGCAGAGGCACCATCGTTCAAGTTTTGGTTCTCTTCCGGAACATAACTCACAAACTGTTCATAAGCGGTGGCATGTTCGTAAAAAGTTGTACAGTCACCAGACAACTGATGAACTTGTCCATGATGCTGTTCAATAATTTCATTGTTTCGGTCTTTTGGCTGAAATTCAAAATGAGGGGAGGGTTTACGTCATGTGCTAAACTGTTAACCCTTTCGGTATTTCTCTAAGAAATGCTAATTCAATTATTTTATACCTTTACATTTTGAGGACTGCGCTTTGTTACAAGAGTATGCATTCGAGCTTTCGAGCCTCCGTCACAGCGAAGCTGACATTTTGGAGCGGAAAGTCACGTCTGAAGATTTTATGTATCTTTGTAAAGGTCGATTTCAGAGTTTTCAAAATTGGATATATATTTTGGGATTTCTAAACTTCATCATAAGTTTAAGATGTCACAAAGGGAATAACATGGGGTTTTACGTCCAAGATTATTGCACTTGAAAAGCGACGTGCATGCACGCGCGCGCGTGCGTCTGTTTGTACTTGTCCGGACTGATGCCAATTTATATTGCTAGCCCATGCCGCAGTTTAACATATATACCCCACTCAGACACAGTATACTGACGCCGAGACGACCAGTCCTTGTTTTTGCCCCTTAATGCCGACCGCCAGACAGGGTAACAACAAGTACCATCTTTTAACGTGTTTTGGTATGACGCTGCCGGGGTTCGAACCCCGGCCCTACCGCTCACCGGGCGGACTCTCTGCCACGTACTAGACCACGGAGGTGGTCGACATAGGATGAGTACAAGGTACATTACTCACACAATCAGGAGATGCATGGTACATTACTCTGGTTACGCATTCCCTGAAACATGGTGATGCAAGTGTATATAACGTGTATATTAACATGCAACATATGGGAGGCAGCCGCATGCAGCGTATGCATTAATTCATCAGTGCAGCTGCCCTACATGTTGGGATCAGACAGCTGGATCTTGTCAATATGGGACCAACCAACTGAAGTCATTCCTGCATCCTCTTGCAGACTAGAACGCCTCCGTGGTCTAGTGGTAGAGCGTCCGCCCGGAGAGCGGAAGGTCCGGGGTTCGATCCCCGGCCGCGTCATACCAACAGACGTTAAAAGATGGTACTTGTTGTTACCCTGCCTGGCGCTCGGCATTAAGGGGCTAAAACAAGGACTGGTCGGCTCGGAGTCAGTATACTGTGTCTGAGTGGGGTATTCATGTTAAACTGCGGCATGGTATCTCAGTGAGCTAGCACTATAAATCGGCATCAGTCCGGACTAGTACAAGCAGCCATACAAACACACTCACGTACATGCACGTCGCTATATAAGTGCGATAATCTTGGACGCGACGTTAAACCTCATTTCACCTCACCACCTCTTGCAGACTACAAAATGTCTTAGTGGTGATGATGGACGTTTTCTTGACTGGAGCCTGCCTCAAGGGTCCCTACCAAAGCTTTCAGTGTCACTACCAGCAGTGAAATGAATCAGTTATATACAAGCTGCCATGAGTGTCAGACAACATTTTACAATCACTCAGTTTACTCTGACTACACGTACAGCATTCGGATGGCAGTCCTGTACTTCTGTGTTGTTACCATGATTACATGATAATCACATGCACATTAATATCATGTTATGCATCTTCCCGAGGCAAGGGAGTTAACTCTCTGCAAAAGTTCAGTTCTCAGTGGGAACTGGACTTTTGTAGTTAACTCCCTTGCCTCGGGAAGATGGTTATTATTATACATTTATATAGTGAACTTATCCAGACATTTCTTCTTAAATGTTGTATTTAATGGTTCCCCAATCAGTCGCTCTGTATGCATTCCAGTTATCATTCTCAACTCCCTAGGGAGTATACAATCAATACTGCCTACAGGCGCTGGAAGGTTTTTATATCCCTCACATCGGGTACCCCTTCCCTTGCTGGGTTAACAGAGGTACATTTGAACTAAGTCACTTTCGTGTCAGGGGTATGTTGTGTTTCCAGACCGTGTAGATCCCAGGTAGAATAGGTCTTCTGCAACCCATGCTTGCCGTAAATGGCGACTATGCTTGTCGTAAGAGGTGACTAATGGGATCGAGTGGTCAGGCTTGCTAACTTGGTTGGTGCATGTCGCCTTAGCCTAATTACGTGGATCGATGCTCGTGATATCAATCACTGGGTTGTCTGGTCCAGACTCGATTATTTACAGACCGCCGTCATATAGCTGCAATAATGCTGAGTGCGGCGTTAAATAACAAACAAACAAAAAACTTATGTTTCCAACATCTTGTCATCTACCAACGGATGAGTGGGTTCTTTTGAGTGCACTGGATGAACATACTGAACACTTGGGGTAGTGTTTAAAGATCTGTAAACAGTGTGGTCACAACCTGGTCACTAGCAGGTACGGTCTCAGCAATAACCCCTTGCTTCAGACCACTGTACCCCAGACCCGATGTATTCACCACAATAAGGGTGGTTGGGTAGCCAAGTGGATAAAGTGTTTGCTCATCCCACTGGAGACCCAGGTTTGATTCCCCACATTATAGGTGTCCCCTGCCATGATACAGTTGGAATATTACTGCAAGCAGTGTTAACCATATACATGCTCACTGCAATGAGAGGCTAGGAAACACTCATGCTGGTATTCATACAACAGACTTGTCTTATAAAAAGCAAAAGCATTTTATTTACAGCAGCAAACTGCACAATTTTATGATGTTTTTATTTGTCTTTTTTTCCATTTTTATATTTTTTTTTATTTAACATAAAAATACATAAAACAGGTCTTAAAACAAGATAAACTAAAACATAGATAGGCCTAAATACCACAAGAGTCTTAGAGTGAAAATGACAGTACACATGTACTCTTTTTTAGAAAGTACCAAAACTGTGCTATCAAAATTTGTAATTTCAAGTCAAATACTAATGTAAATATCTCCCATGAATGATTTGATTTTCAACCTCACTACCCAACACCCTTCCCCACATTCTTATAGACCCAAGGAAACTACAGATGAAGAAACTCCCATCTGTGTTCCCATCTTTCCATGTATACAGCAAAACAAACAGTAAGAAATATAAGTTAAAAAGCATTTCTAAATAAAAGACGCTTAATAAGACAGCACTTAAAAAGACAGCACTTAAGCAGGGAGCACTTAAACAGGATAGCACTTAAATAGAACACTTAAGCAGGGGAGCACTACTACATGTTTAAAGATGAGGATCATGTGATTGTCAGTTTCTGTCTAAACGATTTGGAACTGCTCCCTTATGGTAGTCAGAACATGGCTGGATGTTTTATACACAAACCCGACAATAGACAATCCCTACCTCAAGGCACTATGGATCAACCAAGACACTAACAAAATGGACAAGAGTCATCAGAAAGATGACATATCCCCCCGGCAGCTGTCTGTAAAGTAACCACTAGTAAATGTGCAATTCTGTATGTAATGAGTCAACAGTTGAATGTTCTTTTAGAAGCATACATTGTTAACCCACTGAATGGTTTTCGAATTCTGGCCCGGAAATGAACCCGTTCCCCAATGGAGTCTAGGTCCAACTTCTTTCCATAAAAATTGTAAAAAATTAAAATTCGTAAAAAAAAATATATCAAAAGGCACCACTTCAGTATGTGCCTGATAGCTTTGCCAAGTTTCGATCAAATAAACTGAATGGTTTTCAAATTCTGCCCTGGAAACGAACCCCATCCCTAATTGAGTCTATGTCCAACTTCATTCCATAAAAAATTTAAAATTTAAAATTAAAAAAACCCCAAAATATCAAAAGGCACCACTTCAGTATGTGCCTGATACATTTGCCAAGTTTCGATCAAATACACTGAATGGTTTTCGAATTCTGCCCCGGAAACATACCCCATCCCCAATTGAGTCTATGTCCAACTTCATTCCATAAAAATTTAAAAAAATAAAAATTAGAAAAATCCCCAAATATCAAAAGGCACCACTTCAGTATGTGCCTGATAGCTTTGCCAAGTTTCAATCAAATACACTGAATGGTTTTCGAATTCTGCCCCGGAAAAGGAAATGATTACGGACGGACAGACGGAGGGACAGACAGACTGGCTGATTGCAAAATCCCCCCACATTATATGCCAGGGGGATAAAAATGTGGTTTAGAAACGAAGTACGAAGACCCAAATTTGTGGAACCCAGGCTAGCGAGAGAAAAAACAAGCAGGCAAGCTTGCATATTTGCTGTTTCATTCCTTCTTGACCTTCGGCCTCAAACAGAAGTTTGGACAATGAATTTCGCTAAAAAAGCTGACAAACACATATTCCTGTTTCTCACAACTTTTTCTGACTGGGTAGGGAACAAGGATTAAATTTATTAATCTTAAATAGGTTATAAATTTCTTACAGAAAACTTGCTTCTCATGCACCACCTGACATCTTTGAGCCACCCCTGCATCTCAATGCCATGGTGACCAGTTTGGTAACCCTTCTATGCTAAGAATGATATGGTGTGTGCAAAAAGTCAGAATCAGTTGCCAAAACGAAATAAAAGTTGAATAATTTAACATCATAGCAGTGCTTAATAAAAAAAATATTAAATGTTAGAGGCAGGGGATATTTAACGATGTCAGGTCATGAGAAACAAGAAATGTATTTTGACACGACTAATCAAAGAGTGCAGCAAAGTTGGGCAGCTTGTCTGCTTCTGGGTCAGCTCTGCTTGTACAGCTTGTCGTGCGGCTGCCATGTCGGTGGTAGGGGTCCGTGGACTTCCTCCTCAGCAGTTTCTGACGAAGGTTATTCTTGATGTCTTTTCCTCCACTAGGGGGCACTGGTTTCTTCAGTGAGATGTCCTTCAGTGGCTGTGTCAGGTCAGAGGTCATGAGGTCACCAGATGCTGCCGAGATACTTGAAGACGGTGAGGATGGTGGCAGAATGTTCG
The DNA here is from genome assembly GCF_023055435.1 of Haliotis rufescens. NCBI lineage: Eukaryota > Metazoa > Mollusca > Gastropoda > Lepetellida > Haliotidae > Haliotis > Haliotis rufescens. The sequence goes on along the minus strand of NW_025963835.1, from coordinate 422,339 downwards.
GCAGGAGGACTGTGAAATGAAAGATGGAATCAGAAAATTGAGTAATTAGGAACAAGAGATGTGTGTCAACACAGTTTTATCTCATTTACAGATTATTACATGAGATGAAAAACTGGTATCTAGTATATTTTGATACATATGGTCTTCCAACAATTAATATACTCTTACAACAACAAAAGCCATTTTCTTCCTAGTAGATATTTCCATTGCATATGGCTTTAAACAGTTAACATCTGAACAAAAGAAAAAACATGTCATGCCTATCTGCATTTTGCTTTTTCCATTTGTAATCCATCCAAAATCAAGCATGGCACAGTGAACCAGCAATACCTATATTTGAAAAACATTCTTGTATATTTTTGTTTTTGGCCTTAAAATGAAAACATAAACGTTTTGCCATAGGGTACTAGTATATAGACGGAAGCATGGTTTGTGTTTAAACCAGAAATCAAAACCTGACTGAATGAAACTTCCAGAAATGAAAGAAAAGTCAGAGGAGGGAGGTGAAAGGAACAGCTATGACCCTGACCTTGCTGTGCCAGTACTTCCTGCTGGATGTACAGCGCTGCCTCCTCAGCCGTCATCCTGACCTTGGGATCTCCAGCCAGCAGACACCGCAGCAGCTGACGGATCTTTTCGGGCAAGTCAGCTTGGATGCCGTGCTCCTGGATGTAATTGGGACTCTGTGCAAGCTGTGGAAATGAAGGGCAGATGTCTTCAATGATGGATGTGTCGGAAACTGAATTATGGCTGTACAAATAATTACTAGGGCTGGGACGGGTAACTTTGGTACTAGGGTCAGGTGGGTCCTGTGTAGGACCCGGGTACCCACTGGACTACCCGGACCCGTGGTTAGTTACATGATATATTGTCTAATGACAAAAACTCACTCTAGCTCAGTGGTTACACTACAGACAGACAGTTTATACTGTAAGTCACTAACGTTCGCATTTCTTTCTAACAATGCACACATTCATTTGACTTTTATATGTTTGAATATCTTCAGTCTACGCATGATCTGATCGTTATATACATGTATCTAAACAGTTTTTGCAAGGGCTGCGCAAAACAATTCCCAATCAGACATCTTGTTCCCAACTCTTGAGACTAAGTGGGTACCTGGGTAAGGTCGGGTAATAGTGAGTGAGTGAGTGAGTTGGGGTTAACACCGCTTTTAACAGTATTCCAGTCATATCACTGCGTGTCAGCTTGATGTGGGAGGAAAGCCCCAAGTGATGCAGGTCTCCGACGTTTACCACTTCAGTGAAACCAACGAGCACGAGTATGGTGCTGACAAACCTAGAAACATAATCAGTGCGAACCGGGATTCAAACCCACAATCATTGGTTTCTGGCATGCCCAAGGGACGCAACTCTGCACAGCGAATTGTGGTGCCTTAGACGACTGGGCCACCCGTGCCCCCAAGGACGGGTAATAGGGGATTGTGTACCTAGTTAGTAAAATTGGACTTACAGAAACCTTAATGACTTGATTGAAATGATTGCACATTGAAATTTAGAAGTAATACATTTGCAGCACTGAGGCCAGACACTGCAGAGGGGATATTGGAGAAGGCGTCACACTCTAATCCATCAAGTAATGTCAAGCAGTCTACAAGGAATTACTCCGTATTTGAACCAATATTCTATTTTTCATATTTTTTTACAAGCAGATATTATTAAACATATCAAACACTAAATCAGCAAAGTTAAAAATACCTAAGCCACTGAATATCTGTTACCTAAAAACTCACATAACTAATGAAGTTTGGTCGAAGTGCTGCAAATTCCTGAGCACTACACAAGCTGAGCTGGTTCTTCCACAGAAGTAGGACAGTGTGCTGTCCTTGTAGCATGTAACAGATCGTCAGACCGAACGCAAACACGTCCGACTTGCCCGTCACTTCGTCGTCTAGGAAACATTGGGGGAAGACAGACATCTTCGCAGCAAAGTAACGTCTGCAGGCTTCAGGGGACATGTACTCGGGGGTCCATCCCTCGTAGGAAATCGCCACCTCAGGCGTCTTGCTTGTCCCGAAATCTGTCAGTTTGACGACCGGTGAATTGTCCCCCTCATAAGCGATGCAAATGTTATCCGCTGAAAATCAACATTGTTGAAAATAAAATCTCACTGATCACTATTGAGAGATGTCAACCCTAATTTAAGTTTTGGAATCAGTGGGGTAAAAAGCATAATTCCATTTGAAATAGTGTAACGTTGTACAGTATCATGATGCAGATGTAAGTGAAACATGTGACCAAAGCTCTATGCGTCATAACATTCAACATGTGAGACTAACCGCTTTTCAGAAAGAAAACGTGGTGTTTCAAGTTCTGAAGTAATATCGGTGTACATGATTAGTTCCCTCTCTCCACCCACAAAGATCAATTGATAAAATGATAGATGTTGCCTCAATGCAACAGATCAGCTTATTATAGCTTAGTTAAGGATTTAACACAATCTTAATAACATCAGATCTCTTACTCTGATATGATACCTCTCTTCATCAAGATTTGGGGACACCTTCATCAGAGGTCGTGTCAGGTGACCATTGATCAGCCAATCAGCATCGTGGTTTCTAATTTCTCAGTATGCATATCTGATGTCTGTATCTTGACGATAAATCTTACATGGTTCAGAATGCAAAAACATGAAGCAATCGTGAAGTGCATACCTAATTACTGGATCCCAAACATGAGCTTAAACACTTCACAAATGTACGTAATGATGGCCACACCATTATATTGTTGCGGATATTTTATACATCCTGTCTTTCCTCAGCTCTGTGGCTTCTACACTGAAAAGGGAAAACCATCAAAGGCATATTTGTGCCCTGCATGATTTTCTTTTGTTAAAATCAAAATATCTGAAACAAGGTGGTATGGTTGGTTGCTGGTTGGTTTGTTGTTTTATGCCGCACTCAGCAATATTCCAGCTATATGACGGTGGTCTGTAAATAATCGAATCTGGACCAGACAATCCAGTGACTGATATCATGAGCATTGATACACGCAATTGGGATTGATGACATGCTTCAACCAGGTCAGCATACCTGAACACCCGATCCCGAGGTGGTAGGGAAATCAGCCAAATCAACCAATCGATGAGACCGTCTTGACCGGGCCCGAGCCACCATTTTGTTTAAAGTGGAATTGCAAGTGATATGAGAGTGCAATCTGATTGGTCAATAGGAGGGCCATAGAAGCTACTGGTGGTATACAAAATACCAGCCTAGTTCAGCAAAGGTGAAAACTAGACTTTTACACTCAGTAAACTCCCTTGCCTCTGGAAGATATGCTCCTTCTCGTAGACTGGGCAGTAAAAGTTTTCTCAAGGTTCACCTGACACGAAATCCTTTGGATGTGTCCCCCACAGAGTAGAAGATCTGATTTTCATGATATTGCAAGTTAAGTGTTGCAAAAACTACTCACGTTTGATGTCGAGGTGTAGAATCTCGAACACAGTGTGCATATAGGCCAGGGCTGAGAACCCCTGCATGGCCATCCTCATCACAGCGTCCGGCGTCCACAGCTCTCGCCAGTTGCTATTGGCCGCGATGAAGGCAGACAGGGACACACCTGGAAGGTCAGCACCAGCGTCAGTGATTCATCCATATCACACACACTGCCCTCAGCAGGCACAGTAAAAAAACCAACCTTTATTTTCTTCAAAATTTGGACTTCATATTTTAACTTTGTATTTTCTCACTGCATTCAATTCAATAAATGTAAAACTGAGCATTAAAGTCTTTATTGGTCCTGTTACAGTGAAATAAGTCACATGAACATAATGAATTGGGAAATTCTATTTCCAATTAAGGTATTTTTACTGAATTTGGAGTAAAATCTAATTATGAGAAAAACCAGCAATGTGTTTAAAAGTTGAAAAAACATAAACCATTATAGGCAGAGTTACTTCCCTTACAATGACATACACCACAGATTTCTTTATTAAACGAGAAAGAAATTCATGAGTTTAATAAAGGGGAGGAGGATAAGTATTGAAGTGAATACAAAAACATTCCTCTTATTTTTTAGCAGGACAGTAACTAAGAACCGGTTTGGAGACAAAATCATGTAAACAAACACAGATGGTCTGACAGAGACTCTAAGGCTGAACCCACCAGCGTACTCCATGAGGATCTCATGACGGCCCTCCCTGAAGATGTAGCCAAGGAAACCGGTGATGTTGGGGTGGGACAAAGTGTTGAGAACTTCAACCTCCTTCTTGTGGAATCGGGCAGAAATCTGGCGACAAATATGGCAAAATAAATCTGCATTAGCTTGTTTCTTTGTTTGTTATTGCTGCTCTCAGCAATATTCCAGCTATACTACATCAGTCTGTAAATAAACAGGTCTGGACAAGACAATACAGTGATCAACATCATGAGCATCGATCCACGCAGTTGAATACCATGACATGCACTAGCACTTTGAAATCATATTTTCTTTCATTTGAAGTTGAGCCACCAATACTGACCAATGGTAAGGAATAAAAATATATTAAATAAGATCAAGTTCTTTGAGTGAGTGGAACATAAAGGACCCAACAGATTCATATTCTGGGGGCCCCAAAGGGCCCTTATCGGAAAGTCCTTTCGGAAAGTGATTTCTAATTTTGGGCAACTGCAAACTCATTTCATCTTGTTTCGGTTTCAGTAACTTGAGAAAAGAAACAACAATTCTTTAACCCCTCTGAAATATCTACACAGTATATATATATATATATACTTATATTTACCTTTTTGCTCACATACTTCTTCCCTGACCTGTACTCACAGAGGTCAACCTGGCCAAACCCTCCACGACCCAACTCTTTAATGACCTGGTATTCTTTTCCATGGTCGTACCTGCCACGCGGAGATGGTTTCATGCTCTGAAAACAGAAAGACAACTTCAACTAAATCCAAAACTTTATTATATGTTTATGCAACATTTATATTTCATCCCAAATCCATAAAGGTATTGATTTTTAGTCCAAGAAACTGAGATCATCATCATCATCATCATCATCATCATCATCATCACGTGTCAAACACATTATTAAATTAACTCAAAAGATGGACAGTAATTTCTTATAAATTGATATTGATATTATTCAGAAAACAAAAGAAAATAATTTAAATAATTGTTTTATTAAGACATTAATAACCATGGACATTGATAACAAAAATTCTTCCCGAAAGTCAAACACTCACATTATCCAAAATGACTCCATAGGTTCCTGTTTTCTGCTGGTCAAACACACTGAACAACAACGATACATCTTGGCTGGATCCTAGCACGACGCACCTTGACGGAAGTAATTGAAAAAAACACTTCAGACAACCACACTCAACATGCTGGCTCAGATTTTTTAATGAATATTTTATCAACAATCAGGCATTTGCTAAGTAACCACAATTAATATTCATTTCCAATTTTTAAATTATTAAGCAACTTTATATCTTGTTTTAAAAACATTCTTTTTCAAAAAGCCCATCCAATCAAATGAAAATGTTGATTAGTACCAACTTCAAGCAAGAAGGCTTTCAATTTTGGGGGGCACAGACTGCTACTATAGCCCAAAAGTGGGTCTGTCCCAAAAACAAAACAATACAAACAAAACACAACAATATGTGACGGCATAATCTCCCTAATCATAAATCCATCAACTAAATTTGCCTCATCAATTCAAGGACAGTGGTAAACACCTTATAGATGAAGCTTGGCTTCATATCATGGCCGTACTTACTGGGAGTCATTGTAAACATCCACACTCTCCTCCTCTATGCTGACCTTGACCTTGATCGATGGGGTTTTCAAGTCATGGAAGCTGTTGTCTTGACTACTGAGAATGGTGATGCTTTCTACCACAGTGGCGCAAACCACAGTTCCTCGGGGCCTTATGTTTAGGTTCTCAAACGTGGGAGGGACAGTCTCCACTTCCTGGCTTTCTTCAAACAGGATCTCCTCCTTCTCCCCGTCCTGCTTATGATGAACATGATGTGGTTCCCCCTGCTTGCCCTGTTTAAGGGGTTGACATGGATCAGGGGGGCTGACAAACCCTGTTTTTCTTGCTGGGAAGCAGATGTCATCAGGGAAGTGGCCATCATTGGACAAGTCATCTGTGAGAAAGAACAAATCTGTCATATAGTGTTAGAAACTAAGAGACGCGTGAAGATCCGGGGTAGAATACGTCTTCAGCAACTCATGCTTGCCTTAAAAAGCGACTATGCTTGTCGTAAGAGGCAACTAATGGACCAGGTTGTCAGGCTCCCTGACTTGGTTGATGCATGTCATCGTATTTCAATTGTGTTGATTGATGCTCATGATATCGATCACTGGATTGTCTGGTCCAGACTCGATTATTTACAGACCGCCATCATATGGCTGGAATATTGCTGAGTGCGGCGTTAAACAACAAACAAACAAACAAAACACACATAACAATCACTAGGCATTCTGGAGCAGTCTACACTTTACAACCACCTTAACAAACAAACAAAATTAATCAAATACAAAGTCATAAAATAGAGACTCAATCTGTCATGGAAATAAAGTGGACAAGGACAAAATATATAGTGGATTTTTTAAATTATTTTTTTAAGTTCAAATAGCATGTATAGTACACTGCTTCCAGTTTAGTGAGTCCTTAAATTCAAACACAATAACAGCAATATATTGAATAACAATGAAAGTTCTTTTTTTTAAAAAAAGAGTTTTCATTTCAAAAGTCTATGCTGCTGTGGAGGTAGACATTGTGGCGGTACATATCACCAAAATTACCAAACATAATGATAACATACAACCTAATGTAGAATCTCTCATGAAGGGTTTTCTGGTGTTCCCCACAATGATATTGCTGGAATATTGCTAAAAGCGGCGTAAAACCTCACTCACTCACTCCAACAAAGGGTAAAGCTTGTTGGAACAAAAAGTAATTAGTGAAAGAAGTCGAGTATTCCCTGTGCAAAATGATAAACAATTATTAAAACAAAAGTTGCAAACATTAGTTTGTCAATGGATTATTAGTGACTTCAACATAACAAAGAATTATCATGTTTATTGTCAGAGTATTCTCAGTGTTTCTTACCTTGAACATGTTTCTGTTGAGGGGGATAAAAGTCAGAGTTATGTCCTTCTCTATCCTCCATTACTTGTTGTGCAATGATTTCACGTAAAGCTGGTAACATTGTCTCCATTTTCTGAAGAAAAAAAATCAAAACAGTTTCAGTTAAAAATGTTAACAGGAGAGCTCCACATCATTCAGAAACAAGAAAACAGCGTGATCACTATCCCCAACCATGGTGCAGTTTAGAAATGTTTGTTCATCATGTTCAAATAGTAGCGAGGGGCGGTCTGGTAGCCTAGCGGTTAAAGCGTTCGCTCGTCACACCAAAGACCTGGGTTCGAATCCCGACATGGTACAATGTGAGAAGCCCATTTGTGGTGTCCCCCGCCGTGATAATGCTGGAATATTGCTAAAAGTAGCGTAAAACCAAACTCACTCACTCACTCAAATAGTAGCGAATATAAACTATAGAAAAGTGTCCTATAAAGCCTTAAGAAGAGATAGACACTAGGGTTGCTTTATATCATCAACAAAAATTATTACCAGGTAATTGTGAAATTAATATACACGAAAGGCACCTTCTCTGGAAGAAATAATTTATCACTGTTTATGGCACCAGTTCTCCAACTCAGTCTTGATAAGTATCTCTAAGATAAGCTAACTTCAGTAGTTTCTGAGAAACTTGTCCACATTGCAGAAACTATGCACTTTGTAAAATAACATGGATAAAGGGCCGTGTATGGTCAAAATATTAAAACATGTAGCAAGGAACATGAGGAAAGTAACTCTCGAAAAAATAATTTACAGACCAATTTTCGAACCAAGTCTTGACAAGTTCATGTAGCGTCAATAGTTTCTGAGAAAACTTTTCTCTATTCCAGTCACTATGCACTGAGTTGAAAAGCATGGAGCAACGGCCATTACTCTGTACAAATTGAATTTGAGACACCACTTTTCGAACTCATATTAGATCATGACCAGTAATATCAGTGTGTACAATATAATTTCTCTAACTATAATAGTATTTGAGAAAATATGTCCCCTTTGAGAAGCAGACGGATGGATTGGTCATGTCTGCTGGTGTCATGCAGTAAAAGCATAACCAAGGGACATCACTCTCATATCATTCAAACAGTGACCAATCAGGTCATTTGGATGGTCAATGATTTAATGCAATCTATACAGCAAGTGGACAAACAGGTCCTCTGAACATGGATCTCGCTACTGAATTTTTACTTCTACTACTCAATCCTGTGACATATTACAGTCATCACAGAACGTAAATATATCTGGGAATTCAATGAACAGATCTAAATGTTCAGGATTGTTGGCAGAATGTTGTCCTATCAAAGGCCAATAACTCACTTATTGATTTTGATTTCGATTGACATGTTTTAGTATTATTAAGTGCTGAATTTATGCGGTTAAGTGTTAAGTTGGTGCACTATGTAATGTTTTAATAATAATGTGACATTAAAGAAACAAGACTCAGGATTTACATGATTTAGTTTAACTGAGAAAATGTCTAAATATCTGTGTACACTTGCCCTTTAAACGTAATGTTATCAATAAGGTTTGATGGATGTCTGACACACTGTGAGGTTAACCTCAGTATAAACAGGGGATTCCCCAAACTCACAGTACGGGATTGGGTGGTCAGGCTCGAGTGAACTAGGTTGTGGTAAAAATATGTCTGACCCACAGGAACTCGTTATTTGAGAATAAATAATATTATATATGGTGTTGATAAAGTGGGAGCGGTATAAACGGGATAATCAAGAGTTGTCACCAGCTGATTAGAAGTAAATAGGTGGCTAATCACTTGGCTAAAAAGTGCTAACGAAAACTGTGGGCTTGCATCATGTATCATGGCGAATGATTATGTTGTGCAATCAGTTCAAGCGTCAAGGTTTTGATCTGTACTTAACGAAAAATCACGTAGAACTTTAAACACTGACTATAACAAAAAAAAAAACACAAAAAAAACCAAGAATGTTAGAATAAAATAACGGCCGATGAAGTTACAGATAATTGATGATTGTAAACACGCATCTATCACAAACAGTAAACATCCTCCAAAAAAGCACCAATATTCTTCAGAAATGTCACGAGGCCGAGGGGAATCCCCTCCTGATCATCCGTTTTATTCAGCGGCCTATGTTTCCATTTAGCCCAATATCCTCATCGATACACGATCTATTGTTGTTAAATCACATGTAAAAACGTTCTCAGATACTTAAGTTACATGTTTATCTTTACAATAATCTGAAACAATTTGAAACAATAGGGAAATAAAGGACAAAATGTTGGATTGACTTACAATGTCTCTCGTCTCCTGGTCCATCGTCTCGCAAACGTTCCATTCGTCACTACTCGCCTCTTTCCGTAACCAGCTATTCGGCTTGTCCCGGAATAACACGAGTTGGTCACGAATCCCGCGCCGATTTGACTGGATGCCTGTCTTCGCGCTGGAAGGGAGTTTATTGTAAGCTGGTTCCCGGCTCTCTCCGTACAAACCATTCGTCGCAACCTTTCCGTAGACTGTTACGTTCCACTTGTCTCGGAATGAGACAACTGGAGAGCGACAACTCTGTGTATCTTTGTCTGTTTGTTGCAATGTTCAGCTGGTGATAGGTAGATGTATTTCTTGATAATCTTTCAAAGCCCATGGGTATGAACTAATGATGAGCACTCTGTGTGTGTCCACTTCGTGTTATAATTGCAGGAATTGGCATACTAAATGTCATGAGATGTGGAGGAGAGGTGGGTGGGTGTGGTGGCCCCCAACCCCCACCCCACCCTGCACTGATTAGACCATTTATGATATGCGAGATTCCATCACCAATTGAATGCTCAAGGTGCTAATATATTATTTCCCTGATCAATTGATCAATGTGCACAACATTTTCATTCTCAGCTCCCTTGGGAGTATGCAATCCAAGGTGTCTGTGGAGCGATGGAAGGTTAATAGTCACAGTATCATCTCATCCTACCGGGTACCCCTTTTCTGCTGTATGAATAGAGGTATATTTTGAACAAAGTCACCTGCCAAAGGAGACACCACATGTGCTTAAATATTGGGCAGGTTCAAATTTCTGGAAACTTTTAGGCGGCAAGCTGCCAAAGTGTTTCACAAGTCAAACTACTCTCCACCATACATTGCTTAACCTCATCTGACCTATACACCATACACAGGACCAGATGACACCACAAATTAACCTAGTACATATGTTACATTTGCTTTTAAATTATTATGTCAAAATAATGGGGGCACGGGTGGCCCAGTCGTCTAAGGCGTCGTGATTCGCTGTGCAGAGTTGCGTCCCTTGGGCTCGCCAGAGACCTATCATTGTGGGTTCGAATCCCGGTTCGCCCCGATTACGTTTCCAGGTTTGTCAGCACCATACCCATGCTCGTGGGTTTCACCGAAGTGGTAAACGTCTGAGACCTGCATCACTTCGGTCTTTCCTCCCACATTAAGCTGACGCGCCGTGATATAACTGGAATAATGTTAAAAGCGGCGTTAAACCCAACTCACTCACTCAAAATCATGGACCTGTATAAAATATCTAGGTCTGTGATGAAATATTAACTTGGAGATACTACTTTCAGTTTTAACTACTTTATTTGCAAGACTAATTTTATGTGCTCTGCTCCAAAAATATATTACAGATTTTTATTACAGAAAACAGTTTAGTAAGGGCATAAAACTATTATCAAAAACATTTTTTGTTTCATCCATGTTTTTACGAGAGGTTCAAACTGTTTATCACTCGATCTATATTTAAATATCAGTCACTGGATTGTCTGGCCCAGACTTGATTATTTACAGTTGCCATCATACAGAATCCCAGAAACATGTCCTGCAAGGCTGACTGTAAAATACGTCATTTCAAAGTATTAGTTGTATATGTATACTACTCAAAAGAAGTTAAACTACACCTGATTTTTTCAAGAACAGTTAATCTGTGAAAACACAGCTTTCAAATTGTGGGAGTTCTTTAACTTGTTTTGCGTAGTATAGGTATAAAAAAATATCTTGAAAACAATAAGAACAGAAGATACTGATATATGTATCAACTTTATTCATTTGAATGAATTATCACATTATGCAATATTGTAAAATGTACTTCTCAACGAAAACAAATGTTTGCTTCATAAATAAACAAACAAACAATCAGATGGAATTGCATAAATATTTGGATATATTATTTGCTTGATGCAAGTTTTTCACAACTTCATCTGAGACACGGACAAGATACATTTAAATGTGTAACCAAACAAACCATTTGTTCAATCTTGACATGTCTTAATTCAGTAAACAATGATTTTTTAAAGCATGAGTTATAATTTCATCAAATCCTTCACAATGAAAATTGCATGGAATGAAATATGACTTCTTTCTTAAACCACAACCCATGATTGATGTTCTCTTACATCTCAACACCCAAGTCCATTAACCCCCTGAGGTGCCTAGCAACTTGTACTGGTTGTAAGAGACAACGAAATGGGTCATGTGGTTAGTCTCTGTGCCTTGCTTGATAGCGTGTCTTCATACCCCATCATTGTTCACAATATCAATCAGTGGATTGTCTGGTCCAGACACCATTATTTTAGGGCTGCTGTGATATAGCATGGAATATTGCTGAGTGCGGCTTTAAAACAATCAAACAATCTATAGTTTCAAAGGCATTAATTCAACTCATAATCCATATTAATGGACAGAACTGTGTTCCATTGTACACCTTTGTGACCTTAAAAATTATTTTGGCTCAGGAATATTCGGAAGAATTGTCTGTATTTTGGGTCAAAGTGGACGGAATGGAAGATAATGTATTAAAATCACCATGAAGTTTTAATCATTACTTTGCTAAAGAAAGCAATATGTAGCGCATCAAACATTTCCAGCTAACGCATTTGTTTTCCATTCTAATGTGGTGCATTATTTTTGGCAAAACATTCCCAGAAAGTCAAAAGCAAAAACGTGTCTAAAAATGCTGAAAATGAATCCTATATATGAACACAAAAGGCAGAAACCTAATGATTAAATTTTCATGGGACAAAAAAATGTGGAAGTCATGAATACATTTGAATATATTATTACATAAATTATAGCCATGATAACATGAACATTATATTTCATATGGTTTGTTGTATAAATCATGGTTGAAATAAGTTATAATATAAAATATATTGACCAAAGTCATAAAAATTCATACATAGAAAGGGTAATCACAATAAAATGATTCATATGAACAAGTATTCTGTATTGTATATCTTTCAGCAGTATCAATCACAGAATAAAATAAAGATAAGTGTTTTTAATGACTTTATGAAATTTGAAACAATATTCACCTTTTTATCACCTATGGAGTCATGCAACTTTTGGATGATTAGAGTTACCTGCCCTTGCCATGCATCAAATCATGTAAAAATACTTCACAAGCAACATTCAAAATGACATACCGTATTTGACGTAATAAGCGCCCAGGGAGCTCTCAAAATTAGAAATAGGGGGCTCTTATTGGAATATTATTTAGGTGAAAAAAGTGGTGAAAGATAAATTTCGTGGTTTATGCTGACAGTCTGAAATGTTAATGTACGACAGATATATTTTTCCAGAATTTAATTGCCCATAATTAAGGGTGCATATAACACACGAGTGCATATTGTATGCAAATAAATGCCCATAATTAAGGGTGCATATAACACACGAGTGCATATTGTATGCAAATAAATAAGTCTTGTGCACATTGATCAATCGGAAGGGGAGCTAATTGGGATTGTTCACTAGCCAATATATTAGCAAATATCAGGAGCTTATTATTGCGGGGCGTTTATAACGTCAAATACAGTAATCATTTTTGCAAATACACACATAAAGACAGACTCACCCTGTTTTTGTACAGAAAAATATTGAAATGAACATGTCATGCACAGGGAATAGCACTACATCAACTTTCCAGTTTACCAGTCAATAATTGAGTGCTTCATAGCTTCAGGACCCCTGCCCCCCCAAATTGAGGCACCCCAGCTCCCATGCCCCTTGTGCCCCCTGACAGAGGCACCCCAGCTCCAGGCCCCCGCCCTCTGCCCCCACACCGAGACACCACCAACTGCAAGGCCCATCTGTCCCCACGGACCGTGGCACCCAAGCTCCAGGCCCCCACCCTCCACCCCAACACCAAGACACCACCGACTCCCAGGCCAATCTGTCCCCACTACTGAGGCACCCCAGCTCCAGGCCCCTGCCCTCCACCCCCACACCACCAACTCCCAGGCCCATCTGTCCCCACTACTGAGGCACCCCAGCTCCAGGCCCCTGCCCTCCGCCCCCACACCGAGGCACCCCAGCTCCAGGCCCCCCACCCCCACACCGAGACACCACCAACTCCCGCGCCCATCTGTCCCCACTACTGAGGCACCCCAGCTCCAGGCCCCTGCCCTCCGCCCCCACACCGAGACACCACCAACTCCCAGGCCCATCTGTCCCCACTACCGAGGCACCCCAGCTCCAGGCCCCCCACCCCCACACCGAGACACCACTAACTCCCAGGCCAATCTGTCCCCAATACAAAGGCACCCCAGCTCCAGGCCCCTGCCCTCCGCCCCCACACCGAGACACCACCAACTCCCGCGCCCATCTGTCCCCACTTCAAAGGCACCCCAGCTCCAGGCCCCCACCCTCCGCCCCCACACCGAGACACCACCAACTCCCAGGCCCATCTGTCCCCACACCGAGACCCCCCCAGCTCCAGGCCCATCTGTCCCCACTACCGAGGCACCCCGAACTCCAGGCCCCCGCCCTCCGCCCCCACACCAAGACACCACCAACTCCCAGGCCCATCTGTCCCCACTACCGAGGCACCCCGAACTCCAGGCCCCCGCCCTCCGCCCCCACACCAAGACACCACCAACTCCCAGGCCCATCTGTCCCCACTACTGAGGCACCCCCAGCTCCAGGCCCCTGCCCTCCACCCCCACACCGAGACACCACCAACTCCCAGGCCCATCTGTCCCCACTACCGAGGCACCCCCAGCTCCCGCGCCCGTCTGTCCTCCCTCCATCTCTGTATCAGCTTCATCATCTTGTCGCTGGACTCCTGCTGTTTCTGTGGAGTCATGTACTCAAACTCCCCAACATTGAGACGATGACCAAACACCTCCATCTATCAAAGTAAAGAGATACAAATAATGTGGACATTAGTTAGTACTTCGAAACATGCAGGCATACCGAGCAAGTCCTTCGATGTACAAGGGGCATTCAATAAGTTTTGCAACTTCAATATAAGACCAAGACGCAGAATTATCTTATTTTTCAATATAATCTCCATTCACCTCAATACACTTATTCCATTTGTCCTTTAAGCTTTTAATACCACATTTATAGAAATCTGCAGATTGGCCCTCTGACCACGTCATCCTGGAAGCGTCTTCCACGTAGGGCAGATTTCATTTGCCGGAACAGGAAATAGTCACTGGGGGCTAAGTCTGGGCTGTAGGGTGGGTGATTTAACTGTACAGCCCAGACTTAGCCCCCAGTGACTATTTCCTGTTCCGGCAAATGAAATCTGCCCTACGTGGAAGACGCTTCCAGGATGACGAGGACATAAAGGCTGCCACAGAGGCGTGGTTAGAGGGTCAATCTACCGATTTCTATAAAAGCGGTATTAAAAGCTTGAAGGACAAATGGAATAAGTGTATTGAGGTGAATGGAGATTATATTGAAAAATACAAGTGCAAAAGATATTCTGCGACTTGGTATGATATTGAAGTTGCAAAACTTATTGAACGCCCCTCGTACTGCTTACCCAGCTTTGTCTGGTGTCCATGCAAGAAGTGTCCTCCATTGACAGATAGAAGGACAGTATATCAGGACAAGAGTTCAGAAATATCTGACACTTCTGTCTACTATTGTTGTTTTGCAAAACTTGCTGTTCAAAGAAATATTTCCTGAGATAAATAATAAGTATTTGCTCTTATCCTTCACATTTACCTGAGCTCTCTTGAGGTCATCCACATTCTGTCTGATGTAGCCCTCGGTCTCCTCATCCAGCTCCTGACTCTCATCTCCCTCGCCATGGGCAACTGGAACCACACAGGATATACAGCATATAGCAGGAACACTCGGCATAGGAGTACATAAATCTTTCCGTGGCAGGAGAGTTGACTGACTATAAAAGTCCAGTTTCCACCCTTGCCGAACTAGGCTGGTATTATGGAGTTACGTTTAGGCTGGACTAATGAGACTATGCCTATGCATAGTCCAATCAAAATCGCGCAACGGAATCGAAATCAGGTTCGTAAACTGTCGTGCAGATTTCGGTCGATTGCAGGATTTGCAAAGAATGTGCACCGTCATCTCGTCAACATATTTTCCAAATCTTTTCATGATTTTAATCAAGGTGCTCACATGATTTGATGCATTTCGCGATGTAAGGCCCGTTTTATCACAATGTAGATCATGATTATCGATCAGATTGTCTTGACTGGGGGCCGCCATATTGTTTGAAGCAAATGCAAGTGATACGAGAGGTGGAATCTGATTGGTCCATAGGAGAGGCATAAAAGGGACATAACTCGTAATAGCCACTGGTGGCGCTAGGATTGAGCCCAGGTATTCCGGCCTTGTTCGGCAAGGGTGGAAACTGGACTTTTAAAGTCAGTTAATTCCCTTGCCTCGGGAAGATGGAGTACATACTGAGTTTTGATCGCGTGGTTACAGTCTGACTTGGGATCAACAGTCAGGTGACTGCGAGGGGCTATATTTAGCAGCATGTGCAGCGCCTTTAAAACATTTTTTTCAAATTGACTCTACCATCATGTCAATGTTTTATGAAACATTTATTTTAAGTACATGTATTCTGACTTTTTACTTCACCAGCTGGTTCGGAAACCTGTCTGTTTCACAACAAAAACAAACTGTTCAAAATTTGTAACACAGCGAAGAAAATCATTGCCTTTTCTCTCAGGGCAATTGGTAGTACATGTATTTCTGAACAGCAAATAGTTAATAAAGGAAATAAAGGAAATAAAGTAAATTGGCACAGCTCCCATGGCCGATGCTATGAACACACAATGCCATTTTAGAAAGTGGTCAAATGTAACAAATGTCTTATATGAGCCCACACTGCCAGAGTGAGGCACCTAATCACCAGCACACAAAGTCAGCAATCTAACCCACTCAGCCTCACTCTGACAAGTGGGTTCTAATCCTGGACGGGACTCAACCCAAAAAAGTATGAGAATCTGTACTTTACTCAGAAAGTGTTATCCCAAATACATGTATAACATTTGTAACATTTGACCACTTTCTAAAATGGCATTGTGTGTTCATAGCTTTCGGCCATGGGAGCCGTGCCAATTTACTTTATTAACTATTTGCTGTTCAGAAATACTACCAATCAGCAATCATACTAAGATCACAGCAGGGGACACCAGAAATGGGCTTCACATAACTTACCTTTGTCAGGAATCAAACCCTGGCCTCCAGTGTGACCACTAGGCTACCCCACCACTCCCTATCCCCCTGTTATGAAATCAAAATGTTACTCCCAACCACTGAAAACATTCCTAGTTCTGCTTCTGATATGTCCAAGCTGTCACTCACTCCTGTCCATGCTCTGCTTGACCCTGGTGAGGAAGTCCATCACCGCCTTCTCCCCCTGCCCTGCGGGGGTCAACTGGCGGGACGGGGTGCGGGGGGACACCTCCTGTATGACGGGGAGGGAAGACACGTGGGAGGCAGGAGTCGGTGGGGGAGGTAGAAGGACTCGGCTGAAAAAGATTTGTTTCAATGTATTCCTTGATTGCTTATAGTAACAGAGTATTTTCCTAAAAACTCACCTCATGTATGAGTGCTGTATATTGCAACAGTATTGTTTCAATGTATTCCTTGAGTTTAATGGCTGTGACAAGCTGCATTTCAACTCTGACATTTTGATAATTACTTTTAGTAACAGAGTATTTTCCTAATAACTCACCTCATTGATGAACCAAGGCTGTATATTGCAACAGATTTGTTTCAAATGTATTCCTTGATTTTTAACAACTAACATCATGTATGAACAAGTTCTGTAATTGAAAAATATTTGTTTCAATGTATGCCTTGATTTAAAGGGGAAGTGTACACGCAAAAATCACTTTCTTTCTTTTTCTAAACAAAACGCAATTTTAGAATTAATTAGTATCTGTGTTTGAAAATATACACTCATTTTTTTCACAGTGAACGTAGGAAGCTCACAATAGTGTGAAAATGATATGCCGTTATGAGGCCTTCGTTTTTCGAGCTAAACAGGCCTGAGTTATCCCCCTTAGATTATGACGTAATTGGTGCCAATTCAACTGGGTCCCTGTCTATTCTCAACGCAAAAGATATCAAGTACCAGTTTGCGGTGAAACAACATGGCCTACGACACACTCCGGCGCAGTGGTGACTCAGCATAACACTATGCTGGCTGGCATCTGAGACGCTAGAATCACACACCTGGACCTACACCACGTGAAGCGGCTCTAACAAAGCAGGATGACGTCATAATGTTTATCAATTGGCACCAATGACGTCATATTGCAAGGGGCATAAGCCATGGTGTTTTTGTTGTGGAAATAGAACACTTGGTAAATGTGAAAATTATAAATCGTTTTAATGCGAAAAATATGTTAATTAATTGTGATATTTTTATATTTTTGTCTATGACACTTCTATGTTAACACTTTTAATGCGGAAAAAGTACAAGAAAAATAGGTTCATTTCCGTGTGAACTTGCCCTTTAATGGATGTGACATGCTGCATTTCAACTCGGACATTTTATTAATTACTTTTAGTAACAGGGTATTTTCCAAACAACTCACCTCATGTATGAACCAATGCTGTACATGGAGGGTGCAGGAGATTTCTGAAAACAACATTGGATCAGCCTTAATTTATCAGAACTGTTTCAGCTTCATATTCTGCAAACCTCATTCTAGTTACCTCCACTGCAAGATGCAAGATGGGTAGAATCCAATCTCATTCAGATCCAATCTTTTAGTATGATATGATTCCTCTCTACATCTAGATCTGACAAAGCACACATAGCAAACGTTGACCACCCAATCAGATTGAATACACATGGACTTAGATGTCAGGCTTTTTAAACCATTCAGCTTCGTTTCAGTTTTCTATTTCACCTTGATTTTGAAATTTGGATCTTTGCAAAAGAAAACCGCGACAGAACACAAATATACCCTTGATAGTAGAGACTTTTGATGTAGATAACACTACAGTCCACTACACTACATTCTAAATAACTCAAAATCAGGAATACTCTACTTAAATGTCAATAGTGTACATGGCAATGAATACCCTGTACCCAACAGTATCTTGATATCTTGAATGGAGGGGGGCACAACAGTAGGAAGAACAGCACAAACACACACTTTTGTAAAAAATAATCTACAAACAACTTGATAAATAATAACTTTACCATTTCAATCAAATTTAACAGTTTTACAACAAAAGTGTGTAGAGGTTTCTACGATGTATGACCTCAAATACATACTGGCTTCTGTTGTCTCTTGAGAGCCTCGACCTCAAGCTTCAGCCTCTCGATCTCATCTTGGGCATGCCGTTCTCCATCCATGCGGTGACGTCGCTCCTAGAATCAACAGAGAAAAACAGTTGTGTCAGGGGATATATTACTTGATATCTTATGTGAGATCAATGATTTCTTGTGTGAGATCAAGACATTATTCGTGTGGGATCAAGACATTATTTGTGTGAGATCAAGACATTATTCATGTGAGATCAAGACATTATTCGTGTGTGATCAAGACATTAATCGTGTGGGATCAAGGCATTATTCGTGTGGGATCAAGACATTATTCGTGTGAGATCAAGACATTATTCGTGTGAGACAAGACATTTCTTGTGAGCATACAAGTGATGTATTGTGTCAGATCATGAGATATGAAACACATTTTAATAATTTGAAAAATTAATTTCTTATATTAAATCCTTAAAGCATACCTTGTCCTTTCATAAGTCTTTATTCCAATTTAGAAATCTAAGTTATGATTAGCAGGATCAAACATATACATAGAAAAGCAGATTTAACAAGGTGAACGTTTATGAGCGTAGTTAAGATTCATGGAGTCACCTCAAACAGCTGCTCCTCCAGCTGAATGCGTTCCTGCTCCACTCTTGTTCTTTCAGCTGCTGCAGCTCGCATAAACTCATCCTCATCCTCCCTACAAAACACCATTCAGCCTCTTTTACAGACTAGTTAATGACTTGGCAACACATGACAAGTTTCGAAACTTTACTGTTATTCCACAGTTGTTAATTCTGGTTGATATATATGTAAACCAATTCATAAAAGATATAAAACCAATAATTTGTGTACACACCTCCTCTCCCTCTCCTCCATGTCCTTCTTGGCCTGTTCAGCATCTCTCTGTTGCTGTAGCAACCTGATGTGGGGATGCAACAGTATGTAAGTATCATCAAGATCACAGGCACCAGGGTTCTACCTGGCATCAAAGACTGAAATTATTTCAGGCAAATAGTGATGGGTCTCATCTTAAAAAACTTCATTGCATTAGGCCCTTGAAGATCCGGGGTAGAATAGGTCTTCAGCAACCCGTGACTATGCTTGTCGTAAGAGGGATCGTGTGGTCAGGCTCCCAGACTTGGTTGATGCATGTCATTGTCATCAATCCCAATTGCGTGGATCAATGCTCATGATATCAATCACTGGATTGTCTGGTCCAGACTCGATTATTTACAGACCGCTGTCATATAGCTGGAATATTGCTGAATGCGGTGTTAAACAACAAACCAATAAATCAAAAATGTATTACAATAGGAAAATAATTTGTGTTGGGAAACAAAAGTTGATTGTATGTCACTGTATGGCTCCTGCATTATTTGGTAATTTATACCACAAATAAGTTTATAACAAAACTGACAAGTAATACCTTCTTGTTATTGAAATACTTGTCTATATTGTACTCCGCCTTCCATATAAAAAGTCCTGAATCTGCCTTGAGTGTCTCCACCGACCTTCTCCTCCTCCCCCTCCCCCACCCTCTCCCCCTCCCAAGTTCCACTACTCACCTCTCCCTCTCAGCCTCACGCGCTTCCCTGGCCTTCCGCCTGTCCTGGGGCTTGGTGTAGGGGGGTACCAGGTCATTGTACCAGTGGCGCCATGGCGGGTGCTCCGCTGTTAAACATACACTTAACTCCAAATATCTCAAAAAGTCATCATCTAGAGAATAACCAAGGAGCTACGAGGAATTACAGATTCTCTGTCCAGAGTGACTTAATGATGTTAAGGCGAGGGACTTACAGCAGTCATTACAAGGGGCAGATAATCCAAGTTTCCAGTAGGTTATTCTATATTCTATATATACATTACTCATTAGCATTTTAGGAGCAAAATTGAAGAAAAAACATATGAAATGTCAACCCTACAGAAAAACTTCACTGAAGGCAACGCTACTGTTCAAATGACGTAATGTAATCAATTTGTGACATCATGAACAATGGGTGACGTCATATCATATAACAATGAAGCACTGTCCCGTTATATGGCTTCAAATGACCAATCTGCATTGAGTATCGCCAAAATGTGCAAATATTGGAAACTCATAACACAAAATCATTCAATCCTTAAGGATTATATACTCACTATCAAAAGAAACGTGAACCATAGAAACACATAGAGAAGTATGTACGTGAAGAACAGATGTTTCCAATGTGTACCATTTATTTAGAAAACTAACAATCAGTCAATTGTTAACACAGAGTGTCTTTATTCTCATCACGATATGCTGCACATGATTTTCAAACTTTACACGCTGCACGAGACAAATGGTGCATCTGGAGTCGTGGGTCTATGACGTCACATGTGATGTGTTCATGAGCATCGCTTCACACAACATACCAATATGTTTGTTTGTGCATCAAACCAATCTAATATCTCGTGAATATGAGGAATTCTTAACATGTATGGTATTCACGTTTCTTATACTAAAGTAAAGTAATTTGCACTCAAATAATTCTGAATGACAACAAAAGGACACACCACTGAACCAATTTTATCAGTTTCATTTAAAATCAGATATTTTACTTTCCTCCATCAAGATCTGACAAACACTCCATGGGAGGTCAAATCAGGTGACCCTGATCAAACTTTGACCTTTCACTCCATTCTTAATTATGACAACGTAATCCATTTTCAGGATCAAATTCTGTTCTTGATTTGGCAATTGTGGTCTGTACAAAATCAGCTGATTGTGTACCATTGTGTGTAGAAGCCAGGGCTCTTGGGAAAAATAACAGGGAGCAAAATGAAATGAATGTTTCTCGTAAGATCCAGAAATATGATGTGCTGCTCTAAGTGCTTCACTGGCTTCTTAGAAGCCTCCAAGCCCATTGGTGGATGAGAAATTTCACATAAGGCATTTTGCTATGGAGTTTCTGTCAGATCTTGAGCAAGAGAGGTATTAAATAAACAGTAAAAGATATGATTTTAATGAGACCATGTCAGCCAAATGTATCAGAAAACACATTCCAATCAGTACCTCTTGATAAACAAGGTTGTATGTTACTGCATGATAACTGAGGCATATTTTCTTGTCAAGCATGACTACTATGACATGTTTTCTTGTTGGGTCAAGGTCAAGCATCACTACTATAACAGGTCACTTCGTGTTGGGTCAAGGTCAGACGTGGCTACTTTAACAGGTCACCTTGTGTTGGGTCAAGGTCAGACATGGCTACTTAAACAGGTCACCTTGTTCTGGGTCAAGGTCAGACATGGCTACTGTAGCAGGTTACTTGTGTTGGGTCAAGGTCAGACATGGCTACTGCAGCAGGTTACTTGTGTTGGGTCAGGGTCAGAAATGGTTACTGTAGCAGGTTACTCGTGTTAGGTCAAGGTCAGAAATGGCTACTGTAGCTGGTTACTTGTGTTAGGTCAAGGTCAGAAATGGTTACTGTAGCAGGTTACTTGTGTTAGGTCAAGGTCAGAAATGGTTACTGTAGCAGGTTACTTGTGTTAGGTCAAGGTCAGACATGGCTACTGCAGCAGGTTTACTTGTTTTGGGTGAAGGTCAGGCATAGATACTGTAACCGATTAGTTAGTGTAGGACCAAGGTCAGTCGTAACAAGTGATACACGTTGCCTAGTGTTGGGTGAAGGTCAGGCATGGAAGCCTCCTGGTCTCAGTGTTGTGCCAAGGACATACAGGAAGACTTCAGTCTCAGGCTAGTGTTGGGTCAAGGTCAGGCACAACTATTGCAACAGATTACCTTGTGTTGGGTCAAGCACAGGCATGGCTGCCTTCTGGTTTCGTGTTAATATGGGGTACAGTTCCCGATAGTGATGTTTCTTCACCTTACAAAACAAAATAGATAAATAAATATCACTGAAACCAAGAAAAAGATAATTCAAGGCTAGAACAATATAATTTTCGTGTTTTCAGACAGCTTCCCCAAACTTTTGAGCAAGTGAATTATTTTGTCATTGTAACTTTGTGCCATGTGTGAAGAACTGAGACATTCTTCCTGTTCCTGTTCCGCTAAAACTATTTTTAATTATATAAGTAATCGTACATCATAAAACAAAAGTGTCAGCTAACAAACAAAGAGGGTTTCACACAACTTGAGTCAAACTGACTCTGACAAGCCTATGACAGCAGTATGTAGGACGTATCCTAACCAATGCTTTCCTGAGTTGGCAGCTACAGATACACAAACCTATTGTTATGAAGTTGTTTCAAAATCAAGTTATTTTAACTATGAACCAAATCCTTTAAAAGTCTCTATAGAGATCTGTTCTTTTCCTTTGTAATTTTAAAGATCGATGTGAAAATTGTGTCATCGGTAATACAGTAAACTACGGTTATAACGAACTCAAAGGGACTACTAATTTTAGTTCGTTATAACCGTAATTCGTTATAAGCATATATACAGCATATAGTCGGGACTAAAAAGTTAGTTCGTTATATCCGTTAGTTCGTTATAAGCGTGTTCGTTATAACCGTAGTTTACTGTACCTCACATAAACTATTGTGACGAAATAAAGTTTAGATTTACCAAAACAGTCTTGTTATTATAAAAAATGTTAATTGCTGAAGATGGAAAGTAACTGGTTTTGTTATATCTCAAATGTCCACAAAGTAATCCCTGAATAAATGTGCCACCACTCAGTGGAGTGAAATTCTTATTGCATATATGCACAGAGATACTTCTCCCATATTTATCGATAATTGATCGATATTTAGTAAACGATCTCTATTATCTGTATCGATAGCCAGCCCTAATGACTAAGTGTAACCCTGAAACAGAGAGTAAGGGTGAGCTTCAGGCCCTATGATCACCTCCATATCGGAGCACCATACCTCGTACTGGAGCTGTGCAACAGTCAGCCTTGGACATTCCTTCACCAGGGCATTTGCCATGGATGTGGACTAGAATGAAAATATAATGAACATGAGCAAATGAATGTTTAACTGCAACCATCATGGCATCTTTCACTACAACCAACATGACATCTTCAACTACAACCATCATGGCATCTTCAACTACAACCAACATGACATCTTTCACTACATCCAACATGACATCTTCAACTACAACCATCATAGCATCTTTCACTACAACCAACATGACATATTCAACTACAACCAACATGACATCTTCAACTACAACCATCATGGCATCTTCAACTACAACCAACATCACATCTTCAACTACAACCAACATCACATCTTCAACTACAACCATCATGGCATCTTCAACTACAACCAACATCACATCTTCAACTACAACCAGCATCACATCTTCAACTACAACCAACATCAAATCTTCAACTACAACCAAAACTGAAGCTAGGTTGGTAAATGGGTTGAGGGCAAAACTAATATAGAATGGACATAGTTTGTTTGTTTGTTTGTTTGTTTAACGCCGCACTCAGCAATATTCCAGCTATATGATGGCGGTTTGTAAGTAATCGAGTCCGGATCAGAAAATCCAGTGATTGACAACATGAGCATCGATCCAAGCAATTGGGATCGATGACATGCATCAACCAAGTTAGCGAGCCTGACCACCCGATCCTGTTAGTCACCTCTTACGACAAGCATAGTCGCCTTTTATGGCAAGCATGGGTTGCTGAAGACCTATTCTACCCCGGATCTTCACAGGCCAGAATGGACATATGATACACTGGATACTGTTGTTTGTTGTTTAATGCCACACAGGGCAGTATTCAAGTGATATGACAGCGACCAGTGATCGATATTGTGAGCTACAATCTACATCATCGGGTACGATGACATGCATCAACCAAGTCACCGAGTCTGATCCATTAAGTCAAACCTAACGACCAACATAGGCTGCTGGGGAGCATTCTAATTTTGCCTACCCAATGAGTCACTGGCTAATCACATACAGTGCCTGAGAATCAAGATTACCCGGGTTCTTAATTAAGGACACAAGTATGATAACAAATTGACTGCACTTGCTTGAAGCTAGCTAGATAACTGTAACAATGTGGTTAACAAGAAGCTCACCGACTTGGCCTCCTTGAGTTTATCCGCCATTAAACCCAGTAGTGTGGCAGTGACAACAGCCAGCCATTCCGTGGAAAACCCTGCCGCGTCCATGCCGATCACATACTGGTCCCACACATACAGCAACGCATCCATCTGGAGGTAGCCTGGGCATGCAATGGTGTCATGCTATTTACATGTGCACATCTACACAGTTGTTTACTTCGATAGGATACCTTTCTCCGTCAAGATCTGAGGACACTTCCATATGTCTCATCAGGTAAACATTCTAATCGGCCAATCAGCATCAAGGCTTCTAAAATCTCAGCACAAGTGACCGAAGCATTCAGGACTAGTATGTCTGCTTTCTGTATCTCAAACATGAATTCTGAATGCCTAAACACAAAACTGTACAATAATATTGACATGCATGTTTTATACATCGTGTCATTTCTGTTTGCGATGGCATCTACACCTATAAAGGCGTACCATAGAGGCTATGTTTGTGTTGTGTGGCAGATTTCTTTGGCTAACATTTCCAAATCAAGGTGGTAAAGAAATGAAATAGAATCATTTGAGAATGCTGGCATCTGATTGGCTAAAGATCCCATGGATCCTTCATTTAGATTGGACGGTCAAAGTTCACTCACAGTTCACCTGAATAATAGCACAGCATTATGTATTCATATTTCCTTGATATTATCAAAAACCATAAATCTACTTTATGGTCTCTGACTATATTCATTTTTTAATACAGGCGTCAGATATGCTTGTCTGAATGCTTTGCTCAAATGTACAGAGAATTTTAAACTCTGGTGATGCTTGACTTATCAGAAAGTTCACATGACGTGACCTCCTATGGAGATGTTGTGAGATCTACATGCAGACTGGTATCATATCAGAGGAAAAGATCTGTTTCATGAGATTTCACATTTACATACAATAAGATACATTTACTGACTATTTATCATACAACCTGGGACTATGACTGAAAGATATTTTGACAGTTTCAGCAATATGACAGTCGAAAATAAGTCATCTATTATTGACTGCCTGCAAATATCCCTGAACAAAAAGGGAGATAACTAATGCAACTTTATTGCGATGCCTGATCTACAAGCTCCTCACAGGATTATCTTATTCCCAGGGCTCTGTATACAGCTGCTATCACTCAAAACTCCTGTCTACAACACTGCAAGGAGCTGGGATAAGTGATGATGCAACACCAAGTTGTTTATCTTCCCATCAATTGTTTTGTTTGTTAAGTGGTATTTCTATCTCATATATTTGAAACTGGTCCACAGTGTAACCATGGTGATGGTAGTAGTTGTATTTTCCCAATTAACTGGAATTTCAAAGCAATCTTGTGCATGCGTTTATGTGAGTGTGGGCGTGCGTGCGTGCGTGCGTGCGTGCGTGTCTCTGAGTCTGTGTCTGTGATGAATGGCTTGGTGGTGTTGTCTTTTTGTTGTTCAAACTAGTATGTTACCAAATAAACAGTTGTGGGAAAGGACCTCTCTACATAAATGTATTCCTTGATGAGTAAAATACTGGAATACAGTATTTGACTATGGTTGGACTTGGAATATCTAAGGATATTTTTTTTATTTTTTTAAAAATGGAAATAAACATGAAACGTGCAGCAAACTTTATGATGATGCGGGCGGTGCCTGAGAACCAAGACTATTATTTCTTTTAACCCAAGAGTATTGGGACATACTGGAGGGACAAGAGTAAAAGCCCCCCGAACTCCCTGACTTGTACAACTATTGCTCCAGGACTCACCGACAAACATGGTCCTGATGAGCGGCCGCACCAACTCCGTCAACCCCTCCATCAGCAACACCTGCGAGCCTTTCTCCGTCGCCACAATCTTCTCTGTGATCAGGGATTGGAGAAGTTTAGAAGAGTGAGTGATTGTGTTGGCTTTAACACTGCTGTGAACAGCACTTCAGCTACTTCACGATTTTAAACTCAATCAGCAGATCCCACTTGGTTTCACGATTTTAAACTCAACCAGCAGATCCCACTAGGTTTCACGATTTTAAACTCAACCAGCAGATCCCGTTTGACAAGGGACACAGAAATGTCCATCACCTTAGATTATTCTTTATATACGTTTGTTTAACGCCACACTCAGCAATATTACAGCTATATGACAGCAGTCTGTAAATAATTGTGTCTTGACCAGGCAATCCAGAGACTGACATCATAAGCATCGATCTATGCAATTGGTACAGGATGATGTGCATCTAGACAGGGAGCCAGGCCCCATGATCCCGCTAGTAGCCTCTTACAGCAAGCATGGGTTGCTGAAGACCAATTATAACCCGGATCTTCACAGGGACTACATCACCTCCAACTACTGAGCCATCTGTTATGAAGAAAATATACAACAGTTTACAAGGTCACATATTGAATTAGTGAATGAGGTATTAAAATTTCACTCAAATCACAGAGGCAGTCAAACATATACTGAACAGAAAAAAGTTAGGGATCACAAATATTTTGGAGGATATCTTTTTGTAGTGAAGATTAAGTTTCTTTAAATGTGTACCATACATAAAAGTATTTCATGATCCCTAACTTGTTTTGTTCAGTATATATCCAGTAAAAGATGCAGAAAACAGAACTGAATTGTCCTTCTATATAACAGGATGTTGCTGATGTTGCCATGACACAAACCTTTAGACGGAAGACAGTTCTTGGCGATTGTTTTGCTCACTTCAGGATATAACTTCTGTAAATGTTTGGACACCTTATCCACAAATCCTTTCACTTCATCAGCGTGTTCCTTCAAAAAAAAATATGAAGAAAAACATTATTTCAAAAAACTTTTTCACATTCACATGATAGGAACATCATTGATGATGTTTGATAAGACATCGTTATTTTTCTTTTAGTCATCCTTCCCAAAGGGATGTAACATTTATGCCTGAAAATAACATTAATAAGTTTTATTTCTCTTACATATAAGTCCAGATTAATGTGAACCTATTTCAAATTTCATTTCTACTTTGTGAGCAAATGACAAAAACAACTTCCCTCTATTTTTCACAAGTTTTTTCAGAAGCATGGGTGTCCCATCACAATTTGCTGTGTAGAGTTGCCTACTTTAAGTGTGACAGAAACCTATGATCGTGGGTTCGAATCCTGCTTGACTCTTGGTTTGTCTGCACCATACCCTTCCTCATGGGTTTCACAAAGCTGCCTCGCTCAAGGCAAGGTTTTGAACACACACACACACTCACTCACAACACAGGAGTCCGTATCTAAAAATAGATGCCCTCATGCATATTCATGACCATCTCCACACTGCTCCAAGACATGGGGTGAGATGACATGGAGATTAACATCGTGTTCAAGATTACACTATGGATCATAAACAACTGCTATATTGAAATCTTTTTTCCAACTCTGATATGCAATGTGCAGCGTAGATTATGTTAGCTAGTCTGAGCATGTACTGTTGTGTTGGGTCATCTACCCCCTACGACTCCAGACCTGTGAAGATCCGGGGTAAAATAGGTATTCAGCAACCAATGCTTGCCGAAAAAGGCGACATTGCTTGTCTTAAGAGGCGACTAACGGGCTTGCTGACTTGGTTGATGCATGTCATGGTATCCCCATTGTTGATCGATGCTCATGTGTATTTGATGATGTGACCTACGTCTATGTCTTGCTTCACAACGGTGATAGATGTACTAGACATATCAGGGTTAGAAACTAACAGTTTTTGCCCACCTTCTTTATAATGATAACATATAGCAAAACCCTTAAAATGGGCCATTTTCTACTAGTCCTTAGGATACCTTTACTATTGGGCAGTTTGGTAAGGACTACAGGACTAGTGCCAATTTCTAACACTGCATATGCATGGACAGTACCCAAATACATGACAGACTGATTTGTACACTGAACACAAGCACAGCAACATGCTGCATACCTGGGATCCGGAATCCACCATGAATCCCGGCCGAGACTCCATGTATGTGAGGAACTCCTCCACCAGCTGGGCCACCAGACGACCAGACGCAGGCTCACGTCTGCAAGTAGGTTCACAATCATACAGACAACAGACAACTCTTGTTTCTGGAGTAGGGTGCGAAAATATATTTTGCTTTGCTGGGGAGAGAGTCTCTTTTGTGTGGAACAGGGTGTGAAGATGCTCTCTGCTTTGTGTAAATAACTAAATCAATATGCATGATTTTGCTAGCCATCAGTTCTAAATGAAATTTCCAGGCATCGAATAACTCAACAAAACCTAGATCTTGTAGAGTATGAAGTGAGTATGGTTTTACGCCACTTTTAGCAATATTCCAGCAATATCAAGGGAACACCAGAAATGGGCTTCACAAATTGTAGTCATGTACATCAAACCCGGGTCTTCGGCAGGACGAGTGAATGCTTTCATCACTAAACTACCCTCCATCCCCCAGATACATCATGTAAAGGTGTTGTTTTAAAGTATGTAAACTTTGACAAGTCAGTGAACAAGACTGGACATTCAACTGAGAACAAACTCTTTATTTCTGGAAAGTACCAAGACAGCTTTTTCAAAATGAAAAGTATACTTTGAAGCAGTTTTATGGATAACAACTTCTTTACTTTAAATACACACCGTTTCATGGCTACTTCTTTCCCATTTATCAGGTGAACGAAGGGGCAGGAAGTAGCAACAAAGTAGCTATCCATACGACTACATGTCATGAATAATATTCTTCAGGTAAGGAGCTACATGCCACATCTTCTAGGGATGGAACGAGCTCAAATTTACTACCTGGGTACCCAATGCCGTATTACCCGACCCGACCTGACCCGACCTGACCGACCCGGGTACCCTTTGTAGGTCTCAAGAGTTACATATTGTCCGAATGGGAATTGTTTTACCTGAGCCCTGGCAAAAGCTATTTAGATACACATATAAAACCATCAGATCATGCCTACACTGAAGTCGAGTGAAGTTATATCGTTACCAAACCTATAAAAGTCAGAAACAACACATGCATAGTAAGAAAGAAATGCAAATATAAGCGACTTTTATTGTTATTGTATTTAAACAATATATCACGTGACTAACCACGTGTCCAAGTAGTCCTGTGGGTACCCGGGTCCTGCTGAGGACCCACCCAACCCTAGTACCCTAGTTACCCGTCCCAGCCCTAATATCTTCATGACAATGGTGACTGCAACAGGGAAATCTTCATGCTATCAAATGCTCCCAGTAGTGTTTGAGATGGTACACAACAAATAAAGTCAAGTACTGGTGATATCGCCATTTGTTTCAATCCTGATAGAACAGGTAACATGACTACATGGCAGTTCTTAGCATGGTGACATTTGACGCAGATTTGAAAAGAAATTTTGGTGGAGAATGGGTCCAGGGTATTTACTAAAATAGAAGGAAGATATAACACAAATATAACGCGGTCGAAGCTCTAAGACGGTCGTAACTCCTATACTTTAACATAGACTTACGACTGTCGTAGAACTATGGTAGCTTTGTGGAACAGGGCCAAAGACACTGGTCACTTGCCTGTTACAAAATCAGTTTAAGATTTGTGATATCACCATGTTTTTTTTAATTCTTTTTTATTTAACACCACACTCAGCAATATTCCAGCTATATAATGGAAATAATCAAGTCTGGACCAGACAATCCAGTGATTGTCATCATGAGCATTGATCCCGCAATTGGGATAGGATGACATGCATCAATCAAGTCTACAGCCTAACCGCCAGATCCTTTTAGTCGCCTCTTATGACAATTATAGTCGTCTCTTACAACAAGCATGGGTTGCTGAAGACCTATTCCCACCCGGATCTTCACGGGTTATCCCCATGTCTTACCTGGACAGAGTGCTTGAAGCTACTTGTACGAACGGCACTGCCAGAAAGTGGTCTGTGTCCTGTAAACGTTGATGTGTTTTCTGCCGAGCATGGTGGTATGACAACACTGCCTTCATAGCATAGAATGCCCCTGCATAGAAAACAGAGATGCATTGTTGCCATTTCTTTTTTTTCTTTTTTTTTGAATATCAACGTTGATGAGCTATATTGATTCAGCATTTCTTTTGTTTCATTCAGTTTGTTTGATCACGGACCGATATAACCGTTATACAAGTCTGTGGTTTAATAGTGTATGAGTGAGGGTACATTCATTAGTGAACCTGTTAGTGACCCAATTTTAGTCATGAAGTGAACTAAAAAATATGATAGGTTTATATGCAATCGCATTAAAATCAGATCTTAGTTCTTGCTACCGCTAAACAAAGACCTGGGGACATCCCATTATGGGTCAATTCAGAAAGACCCTTCATCTGACCAACCAGGGCGTGGCTTACCAGATCAGAAACGTGACAGTGGGAATGTGATTTCTAATCATGCAACCTTGAAAAATTTAACAAGGGATATTCAGAAAGACAGTTCGTGGCTTTATGACTGAATCCATACAATCTAGACCATCTTTTAGCCATTCCAGAATGTTAATTTGTTCAGTTTTCAAATTTGTAATCGCAAATTTGTCAAAATATGTTTCGAAGCATAGTTGCCAGTTTGATACTAGTGTCATAAAACACGAGAAAGCTGCCTTCATATTGGCTAATGTCGACGTCTTGTCAGTCATTCTGCTCTGCCATGTCCTGTAATGGGATGTGCTCAGATCTTTGTTTAGTGGTAGCGAGAACTAAGATCTGATTTTAATGGGATTGGGTTTATATGTAAGGTGTCCAAATTTCTGTCTGTGATTTATCTCCCCTTGTCAGATACTCAAGTCATTCGTCACAACTCCCCCCTTTCCATAACCTGCAAGAAGACTCGTCCCCCTATCGATGAATGTTATGTGCGAAAATACAACAAACCAATCAGAATGCGCGTATGATTTTAAGTTCTTCATCATAGAATCCCTCAGAAATAATTTTTGATTTTACATATGTCTTGCATCAAAAAATATACCCAAGACACAGTTAAATGTGTTGAATCATACTGTATAATTCCGCATGTCTAGATGTGCTTTGAATTGCATCTGAAATATATATAATATATGGGGAAATATTTGTGAACCATAACGCAATGCGTTGACAATTGTTTTAGGTATGCCCGTTTGCACTAAGACGGAACCCGGTCGCAAAAATGGCCATGAGAGTCGCTATTCGAGTTGGTTACTCAAGTTTGGCCTTAGTAGCACAACTCACAACTTCACTTCTCTAACATGTGTTTCAGAGAAATGGTAGTGTATACCTGCACTTAAACTTAAATGATACTACAAAAACTAGACAAAATGTTGATTGTGTGGCATATTACCTCTGAAATAGGGTACTCAAGTTCGGGTTGCGTTTTGAGACACAGGTGCTACAGGTTCTACTACACCAAATCAGAACCAGTTTGGACAGTGCGGTTTTCGTAGGGAGCCTTCAGTGCAGATCGAGAGATATCTGCAGGCTGTGATTGGAGGATATTCTGTAAGATTTTTAGGTCTTTCAAATGTACATCCATCCAGTTGTAAAAACTGACCATGTTTTTGTATGTTTAGTACTGTCTTTTTCAACATGATGACTTATGCTGAATGTGACCACAGATATTTTCAAGTAGGTGACATTTGGTGCAAAACTGGGGGTGGTGTGTTTAGCTTCAGGTACTCGGAAAAGGAGCTGGCTAAGCTTGTCATTTTTTATTTTTTTATTGCTGCTCTAATGCCAAACTGTGCACACACGTACAGGTAATAGCTGTTGAATGCTTAGTTATTTAAAAAAAATATATAACGTTACTATAGAAGTCTATGGGAAAACATTTGGTTGTGTGTAACCTGAAGTCCATTTTATAAACCCATCAGAGCCCTAATACTGTGAACATACAATGGTGTGACACAGTGTATCGTTTTACCAGTAATCAGTCCCCTAAAGACACAGACCACAGAACTCACCGACAGACCCTTGAATGTCTGCAAACGTTGACTCGGATGCCAACAACTGCTCACATTTCTGAGAGATCTCGAGGTCATCGGGGGATATAGCAGTGCGAGGATCTCTGTTAAGAATATCTATGTACTCTTTCCGCACTGAAAAAACAGTTGCATGACACATGATACACAAGAGGAGGATGCTTAGTAGCAAACAATGAAACCCTGTCGGTCAGGACCCTGTTCATTCTAAACCATACATGATACATTTCAGACGTTTACCTTTGGATGGTCTGCATATTTACAAAGGACATAACACCTATCCTATGATTCATAACGAATACAGAAATCTCTACATACTGACGTCATGGTATTTTGTTTGTTTGTTTGTTATTAAACGCCGCACTCAGCAATATACCAGCTATATGACGGCGGTCTGTAAATAATCGAGTCTGGACCAGACAATCCAGTGATTGATATCATGAGCATCGATCCGTGCAATTGGAACACGATGACATGAATCAACCAAGTCAGCGAGCCTGACCATCCCGATCCCGTTAGTCGCCTCTTACAACAAACATAGTCACCTTTTACGGCAAGCATGGGTTGCTGAAGACCTTTTCTACTCCGGATCTTCACAGGTCACGTCAAGTGGATTAAAAGGGGGTTATTTGTTCTTATTGGAAGTTAATGTGGAAATATAATTAGAAATTCTGACATTAAAATATAAAAAATGGCAATGGACTGTTAATTTAACATATGGTGGATGCACTGATGAACATACTGAAAAATGGCCCTCCCAAAGGTTTCTTTATTTCATGTATACCCCATCCAGTGACAGCAATGGAGTATGTAATTAAATGTACAAAAGTTTAAATACTATTTTAACAACAACAAAAAACACTGCTTAGATTTTAAAGATTCTCCCAAAAGGTTTGCCTTGTCTTATTATCCGCCAAAAACATACTAAGGCTGTGATGTTTTTAGTCTCCTCCCCAGATTCTTTCTTGAGAATCCTACTTACCTCCCTTTAATAGCTTACGACTGGATGATAAAAATCTATCAATGAAATACATACACTTAGGATTATTAAGGTACAGTCTCCAAGCAAGCTGCCTAATTGCCTCCGGCAGAGGTTGATTAAAACAGACATGTAGCTTTGCCTTCATCTCCGGCCAGCGACGCAATAGACTGAGAGCACCTTCCTCTGCAGAATCGATAACAAGGTCAGACTTTGTTGAGAGCGGGAAGTCATCCATCAGCTGTTTAGCGACATCTTCATTTAGATGCTGATCTGTCATGGAAGATACCTTCCTGGATAGGGCAGCAAATACTGATCCTGAAGTTTGGGAAAAAAGTGTTGACAAATATTACAGTTAAATTGCGGATTTCATAAGAGTTAAACGAAGAGACTGATAAGGTGAACATCAATCCAGGCATGGTGGCGGTATGTCACCCCAGTTGCAGTAAGGTTGCATCCGATATCTGATTCTGGGTACCAAGTGCTTTCCAAGTCCAGCCTTCGACCTAAGAGTCGTTATACAATGAGAATTCTTGTTTTGTTTGTTTGTTTATTCGTTGTTTAACTCTGCACTTAGCAATATTCCAGCTATATGATGGTGGTCTGTAAATAATTGAGTCTGGACCAGACAGTCAAGTGATTGGGATCATGAGCATCGATCCACACAATTGAGATACGATGATATGTATAAACCTAGTCAGCGAGCCTGACCACCCGATCCCGTTAGTCACCTCCTACGACAAGCATTGGTTGCTGAAGACCTATTCTAACCCAGATCTTCACGCATAACAAAGAGAATGAGATAATTCAGTCATCAAAGGCTTTTGATGGGTAGAAGTATCTGTTGGTGATATTACCTTAGTAATTTATCCATACTAATGCATAATTACAGATTAGACCTGTTTTAACGACCTGGACTTGCATACATTTCACACGGGTTGGCGAAATAGAAAAACTTCCATGCAGTAATTTATTAATTACCACAAACCCAATACCCGATGCCACTGAGTGAAAGAGCTGCATGGATATGTTTTCTATTCACATCTGTTCATAAAGCCTTCGAAATCCATGTTAGCCTGAGACTACTAAATTGTACTAAGAACAAGTAAAATTACAATTGTGTAACTCATTGATTTTAGTAGCATCTCAATCAGTTCTAAATGATTTGATTTTGCCACAAATTGGAACAGAATCAAACTGACAGAAAATGTAAACAAAGTCTTGTTCAAGCATGGACTATATACAAACTCTGAGGACTAGCGAAATAAAATTTCCACTGGTCCTTGGTACTTGTCTTACAAAAACAAATTTATAAGGCTGTTCCTACCTCCTTCAATGGCCTTGGTAGCCCTTTCCATAAAGAGTTCCTTTTCCGCTTCAGAGAGGTCAGTAAAATACTGAACATGGCTTTCTGTGAGCTGCTGCTGAATTGCATCATGGAGTTCATGAAGAAATGCATTCCATTCCTGGATTAAGAGATGTTCACATTCATAATTCCATGAACACGAACGCCAACAACAATTTAAGCGATGTCTTTACCAATTTATATTATAATAACCATGGTTTTAATATAAGGGCTGGGACGAGTAACCCCCAACCCATCCACCCACCCACCCCTATTACACGACCCTACCCACCCCTATTACACGACCCTACCCGGGTACCCAACCCCCTATTACACGACCCTACCCGTGTACCCCTTGTAGGTCCTAAGAGATAGGTACAAAATGTCCAATTGGGAATTTTGTTTACCATAGCCCTGGCAAAATGTATTTAGATACATGTATTAAACAATCTGGTCATGCATACACTGAAGTTGACTTAATTTATATCTTTTATTTAACTATATGAAAAGTCAGAAAGAATGGGTGCATAGTCAGAAAGAAATGCAAACATTAGTGACTTGTAGTGTAACCTTTTAGTTATAGAGTTCCAGATAATTTTTGTCATTAAACAATATATCACATGACTAACCACGGGTCTGGGTAGTCCTGTGGGTACCCGGGTCTTACTCAGTACGCACTCGACCGAGTTACCCGCCTCAGCCCTATTTAATATATAATTCATAAAATCATTCCAAGAAATATAAATTCCATTGAAATTCAAGGCACAAAACATTTATAAATGAATAATATCCCAACCGGTACTAATTATCGTAATCTAGCGATTTAGGTATTTTTTTCTGGATCTCATTTCTCTTCCAATACCATGTCTGAGAAAAAAGAGACTTGCCTTTGACTTTGTTATGTCTTCTTTACAATCCAGCAACCACTTCGGGTAGCCTTTGGTCGCCATATTGTAAACAACTTCGATACCAAGGGTCTACTTGTAAGGCTAGTTATCATTGGCCAGTGCCTAATTTCTGTCCAATCAATTGATGCCTTCTATAAGACCTGAAGGAACGCACACCTGTATAACAGACAATTTATCACAATATGCACGATATCGTGATAACACATTATCCAAGATATATCTCTGCTTTGAATGCAACAATATTTGGACGTAAAACATCCATGCATACTAAAGTTATACATGGTTGTTCAAATGCAAACCTATCAGATGACATAAGGTCAAACCAAGCATTCCAATACTTGTATATCTGTAGTTTTCGTCTCTTATGTGATTTCAGGGCCAAAGTCTGTTCATTACGACAAATTCATTAAATGTAACCAGCAGCATAAGTTCATTAACCTTATTCTAGGAAAATGCCAACAATTACATTTATTTGCAAAATATCAAAACAATTCAAAGTATTAACTGTCTGTCAAAGTATAAGTTTTGGAACAAGGTTTTAATTTTAAGATGTTAATCCTGCAACCGATATGAGAAAACGCAGGATTCCCTCCCAAATGTTAGGTTAAGTTAGATTTCAAGTTTGACTTATGATAAACAGTCACACATATTCAATGCATTTATAGTTATATTTCATACGTAGATACATACATGTATATCAAATCCAAGAATCGCCTTCATTAGTTTGATTGTTTGAAGTGTTTAGTATCAACATTTGAATTCATGCTGATGTTGCTTTTGAAATGCCAAACGTTCTTGATTTACATTATCGTATCAAAATTATCAAAAATTTGGCTTGTTGATCCAAAAACTCTGAATTTGTGTGGATTTCAAAACTCAAAAATGTTTTTGTCACACACTTTACGTTTTCACAGGTTACTTTATAGTGTTTCCTGGGTTTAAGCGGAGCAATAGATTTACGTATATTAAATGTACGATGACACGTTAAGTATTTATTTTAGTTTATTAGTTAGCTTGAATCAATTTATACTCTGTTTAT
Organism: Haliotis rufescens; assembly: GCF_023055435.1. Classification (NCBI taxonomy): domain Eukaryota; kingdom Metazoa; phylum Mollusca; class Gastropoda; order Lepetellida; family Haliotidae; genus Haliotis; species Haliotis rufescens. The sequence goes on along the minus strand of NW_025963835.1, from coordinate 385,539 downwards.
ATTATGATGCAACTCGGTACCACATAATACGTATTTGTCGACTTTCTCCATCTTGATCCGCCCTGTAACAATAATGATCTACATCTTTGTACTTCATTGTGAACAATATACACAATTGAGGAAGTTATGCGTAATATACTCGCAGTGACTTTATACGTGAGCAAAATATCAAGTAACGCACATGCATTGAAACGTGCCCGCTGTTTTCAACAAATCATATCTTGTCAAGATTAGCAAAATGTAATCTAAGAGATTTTGGACGTTTGGGTCAACGCAAAAAAAGGTTTTACGCAACAGAATTGCGGTCATCTTCAGCACCTTTCGATCGTAAACATATGATACAAAGATCACATCATAATGATCATTGCGTAACAACCGAACTGAATATGCGTTCAACTATCAAATTTAGAACGGAAATTTCTGCCAATTATGAAACGAACTCTAACATTGAAACTTCTATCTTCCAAATTAAGTAATGCTTGTGCGACATTTTTAATATATATGAAAACAATTAATTCATAAACTTCTTTAAAACATAAAGAACACTTACGATACGTTCATTATTTATCAATACATTGTAAATTACGAACACAGCAGAAGCATATATATACATATCATATCGCTTGTGGGAATTTCATTACATCCTCTGTATACGCGTTTGAACTTTGTGCATGATGGGTTTGGAAAATTACTAATTTTTAAAAATGGATTCCAATTATTGAATGGATTGGCAAGTCATGCAGCAAATTGACATGATACATTCAAACAGACAGTATGCAATACAAAATGTTTCCGCTTGCTTTGACAACCCGATTGCATCAGTCAGGTACACGACTGAAGCGCACGTAAACACTTTCCAAGGGAGTTAACTCCCTGATCTTTTCAATATAAACGCGGAAAATAAATGCTTGCTTCAGATAGCTTGCTCTTTTACAGAAAGTTCGTAAATTGTGTTTTAACAGAAGGTTTGTAGTATTTTAATAGGGGAATTATGTTTTGATTTTAATTGGTTCAACAAAACTAAACTATAAATATTCTGGTTCGTAAAACTAATATCTCATTAGGTAAAGTATGTTTACTCAAAATATTTATGATCTCCATTTTCCCAACATGTCTGCAAAACTTTTAACTAACTGTGATACCTGGTTTATCTACCGTAGCAAACCTTTATATCTTCACAGATGTTTAGAGAAGAAATTACAATTTTATCATCGAGTAAAGAATTTTTTATTATCTTTGATATATCTTTTTAGAAACGATACCCGCACTACGGTGTAGAGTTAACATTTTGGGGAGCAATATACAATGTAGCGTAGCGCAACTGAGACCGGGAACCAGGTTTATTGTGTAGGAAAATTAATAGACCAATCAGCGTTCGCGTCTCACGGCGGAGAAGGGAGTTTGCCCACTATTTGCACGATATCGTGTATATAATATAGACGGTCCGACTCCCGGCTTGCAGAAATGGCGTCGTTTTCAAACGTGTCAAAGTTTTGTCTCCTCGCTTTGACAGGTTAGTTTCAATAATAACTAAAATATTTATTTGTTTTGTTTTCGTAGCTTTGGATAAACTAAGGTATACTCGCATGAATGAAACAGTAATTGTCACATCCATGCAATAGATAGCAATTTAATCGCAGGATGTGCGAGAAGGTGAAAGTTTCGTCTGCTATAGGGCCTAAATATTTCGGTCATGGCTGACGCCCTTTCACCTACTTTCCACGCATTCATGAATGACTGCTCTTTAGAAAATAGAAGCTTCTTGAAATTGACACACGTTCAAACTTGTCTCTACGAGTTTAAGAGCCTATATATTTTAAGGCATAAAGTGTGTTGTTAGTAATAGGTTAGATTTAATTGTAACCAGCTGGTAACAACTTTCAGGTAGCGAACTCCACTGAGTCGGGACTCGTTCGTGTTTTAATAGTCTGTCTTACAGACCCTGATACAAATATATATCAAATACAGCCCATGCAAGTCTATAATGTTTGGCAAGTCTAGATCACTGCAGTATCTGAAAATGAAGAGAGTCACTGGGCTCCTTTTTATTATATTTTTATTAAAATAACTGAACAACTGTTTTTTTTATGTACGATATGTTCATTTCAGAGACTAGATGTTAGTCTAGTATTTTAACTTTGTATAAATATGATACATCTTGAATGCAGCGTGGTACACTGTATTTCCTGGTTTTCTGTTTGTGGAAGTCTATCTGGAGACCAATAACAAACTCACCTGTCTATGTCATTAATATATCATATATAAGGTCTCTAATTAGTATGTTCATGTTAAGGGGCACTGATCTCGAGCAATTCCCTGGGACTGGTTGTTGCCTTTGTTATTGTTTTTCCCCGTGAGTACTCGGATGATATAGCAGAAACAGTTCGCAACCTGTGCTGCGCAATTCGTAAGAGCATTTGTCACTTTTATTGATAGAATAGGGACGTATGGTCACATTGATCAACAAAATGAATTACAGTTTTGGAAATAATAAGGAAATGTAGGTATATTTGTGGGTAGCATCGGTAATGGTGACAAAGTTTTGATAAGTCACTTGCTTGGTAATTGTGCCATTTTCGTTTACACTATCTTGACTTGCAACACAAAGTAAATATTTCTCCTGAGCATTGCTTATTTTATCGTGTTTATATTTTTACAGTCAAAATGTGCAAAATTTTCACTTTATTAAACGCCTGAATATTCAGTTATATTACAAATTGACTGAATAATATGTCCATCTGTCAGAGCTCCAGATAAGCTGTGTATCTATAAATTACGCATCAGAATGCAGAAATACGCAGTAAAATAGAATCCAAGCGTATCAAATACACAACGAACATTACAGATACGCTACAAAAATAAAACTTGTGCGTTTCATCCAAATATTGTGAAGTAACCCTGCATATTCGATTAGCAAATCAGCAACTTATTTACACATTTTATAAATTGCCTGAGAGAATCACATTTTACAAATTGACTGTAATATACAAAGGAAAAGTCTTGTGAAAACAACGTCTATCGCGCATCGAAGAATTTCCCAACCAAGACGTAGAGGAACAAGAATGAACCTGTCCAATGCTACTGCATATGAAGGAAAAGAAAATGCGAATATCATAATTACAACCTACCAAATTTATGAGTATAATTTTAGGCAGCTTCCTTGTTCGAGGAATGTATTCGTGAATATCCACACAAAGGAACAATATCCCAAACGTCTGCAGCTTTACAAAGAAATGTATTCGATGTCACGTGTCTCTGTAACAATCAAATATTTTAAAATATAAATCGTTTCAGAAAATTATGTTCGTTTCCCAACTGATCACTTAGATTGTTTCAGGTGTTTCACATAGCTGTCAAGTCCCAAACGTTGGCTGAAAAAGCCCACATGACAACTATTTTCATAACGTCCACGGTTCCTAAAAAAATCAATTGAGTTAGATAACAATGAGCAATTAATCAACGTATTATCAGTTAACCCTTTGAACAAAGTATGTTGTTTTTACATCGGCACTTCACGCAAGGATATGAGTGTATACCCTTTGTTTTAGTAAACCTAGACATGTTAACGCTCACTTTTGAGATATCCACCGTGCAAGATAACAGTGATTAATCAATCAATGTGTTTTCTGTTAATCCTTTGATGAATACGAACGATCCGCTGATTTACCAAAAAAAGTAAATCAACTGATCATTCATCTCTTGCTGGGCTGCCACATGCATATTACATAACACACATTTCACCTCACTTCAAACCTGAATTTAGATTGAATAATAACCCCAGACACAATAAATGCCAAATGGGAACCTTCTTCAGGTATTCGGAGTGGTGCTACCACTAATGATACCAGTAATAAATTCATTAACTGAGCATCAAGTGAATGACGACAAATACACAAGTGTAGGGTTATACCAGAAAACATGGATGACAACAAGGGAGTAGTAATCGTATTATCAAGGCAATCCGAAATCTGAAAATGCTTTCACTGCATGGATACTTTTTTTTAAACTATAACAATCAGGGGTATTTCCAAATGACGACAACCGATGAGCCCCGCCGTTCTTTTTGTCTGTTTCTTTAGGCTGAAGAAATTAATTAACATGGGCCCTTTGTCGAAAACTTAATAGATCACGGTTAACCAATCAGTGTTCAAAAATGAGTAAAACATATTGTCCAAAGTTTATTTTGCTGTCCTTGCAGACGGTAGCCCAGTCTCTTGTCACGCTCAGTTGCGTTGCATATCATCAGGGTACTCATGGGGAAAAAACAAAAACAAAGGCAACAACCAGTCCTGGGGAATTTCTTTAGATCAGTGCCCCTTTAAATTGTGATGTTATGAGAGGGGATGGGTTTTCTAACATTTGGGTACGAAATCCGCCCCAAAAAGTTTGGGTACGGATCTCTGGGGGTTCGGATTGTCCAGTTCCCACAATGAACATGACTACCATGTCTGGTAAAATTAGAAAAGGCAACGTTATTTTTGCAGTATTCTGAATTTGTGAAACTATGCACATTCACACCATTAAAATGATAAAAAAGAATCCTTTTTTTTAACCTTCACATGTACATGCACTAACACCTAAGTGTACACTGAATTTGCAGCATACACTTTGCAGGATCAACACCTGATTCCAATAACCCCAAAACGGATGGACACAACATTTATTGCCAAGTCGAAATGGTTATTCATTAACTGTTTTGATTACGCTCAACAGAGGTGCGCAAAGTGAAGTAGTTTTGCACACACCAGAAAATGCTAGAAAACAACTTATTACATAGCATAACAATTGCTTATGTGCCTTTCAATTATCAGCAGTGGCCACCTCGATAATGATGCCAGTTTGGAGATGAATTTCATGAAAGTATTGCAGCTGGATTTTTTTACTTTTTGGAAATGTCATTCACAGAAAATTTTGAAAATAGAATACCATGAATATAGAGAATCTGAGTATATGTGGTGATCTGTTCAAGTCTTTTTGTTCACAGCATTGACAACAGTTTTGTCTGCAAGTGGAGCAGGAAAGCATACAGGTATTCATTTCATTTACCATCATAATTATGTTACACTCTTAAGCTGAGGTGAGTTGAAATGGGGTTAAATGTCGCATCCAAGATTATTGCACTTATTTAGCGACATGCATGCATGTGTGTGTGGGTGTGTGGGTGTGTGGGTGTGTGGCGGCTTGTATTAGACAGGACTGATGCCGATTTATAGTGCTAGCCCACTGAGATACCATGCCGCAGTTTAACATGAATGCCCCACTCAGACACAGTATATTGACTCAAAGCCGACCAGTCCTTTTTTTAAGCCCCTTAATGCCGAGCGCCAGACAAGGTAACAACAAGTACCATCTTTTAACGTCTTTTGGTATGACACGACCGGGGATCGAACCCTGGATCCCCGCTCTCCGGGTGGACGCTCTACCACTAGACCACGGACCACAAAACTGTACCTGAGGTACAAATATGTACCTCTCACACAGTCTTGTACATTGGGTAGCATGATTCCTCTCATATCCTAAATATGAGGCACAACTCAACAAAATATGTATTTATTTCAGATTATATTGGCTATCCTTAGGAAATATTTGCCAAAAGACTTAAGACCCTATCTCTCCACTAAGTCAAAGCGACATAAACATGCTAAAGGGCTGGTAACATGAGACATAATAAGAGTTAATTCTGGAGGTATATATTATTATAACTTGTAGATGTACATTAATTCTTGTACCTATGCCGACAACTACCCCAACAAGACATGGTAATAAGTCATCATAGGTCATCTGGCGTAAAGATGTTTGTAAGAACTATTACATGTGTTACGTGTGTATTGAGGGATGAGAATTTTCCACAGTTCTGAGGATTTTGTTTGGTTTACACTTTTGTGATACATGATTCAATATCATGGTTTAATTCAGCTATTATAAGACAAGCACCAGTGCATCTTGTTATTGAAATGTGCAACCTAATATATATGTCTACATTCAACAAGTGCAGGTAAATAAAATGTCAATTTATGTCTGATTAACCCTTTCTTTTCCATGCAACATCGATCTCTGAGCTCAATACCCCTTGGCTTTATGTACCATCCTACTGTAAAACGTGAAATTAACGCGAGCGTGAATTAAAGGCGAAAAATGCGAGTGGTCTTTGCTCGCATTATTAAACATCGCATTTATATCAACCAAAAAATAAGACATTTTGGATAGCAGAAAAACCAAATTAGACATACGCTGAAAACAAACAACTATGTATTCCACATCAATGTTTATTGAGCAGCACTTGTAACAAGTATATAAACAATGTCATTCAAACACTAATTACATCCTGTGAATTGTCACTGCTGGGGTCAAGACAAGCGTTCTACTCACTCATGTCATCACTGATCACACCTGCAAGTCCAGACAGACGCCACCCAACACGGTGTCTTTGTTCTTTGCGACTGCATCAAAGGCCGACACGAGCCAGCGCGCACGCATTGTTTTAGCTGAAGTACTCTACTCAGCGCTAATAAGCGGTGCTATTTGGTGTGTGATTGAATTAATGTAAGGTTGGATTAAGGTGAGGATTCTCCTGTAAACCTGACAGAGGACATTTTGTTTAGATATAAATCCACTGATGCTTGAGAGGAGGGGGTGTCGCATTCATATTGAGTCGCATTTTTGGCTAGGGGCCAGCGGTCGCATTCTTTTGGAGACGCATTAATTTCACGTTTTACAGTATATCACTAATCCATGTGTTAAGTGTAATTTGTCATGCTTTCTGTCATCAAACTGTGGGTACTTTAAAATTATGTGCACATGTTCCTATTACATTTTATAGCAACACATAATTTATTTTTGTAAAATTATGCCACAGTATTCAGAGTTCTGAGATTTTGTTTCTTGAGACTAGTTTATTTGTTTGTTTGTTGTTTAATGCTGCACAAAGGAGATCTAATTTGATTAACTCTCTTAATAATGAGATATAATCAAAGTTCAAAACTTCCAAATTTTCTAACAAGCTGGAGACAGCAATAGGTTATGTGATATCAACTGAACCATAGAATCATATAGAGATGTATGTACGTAAAGAAGAAATATTTCTAATGTGTATCTGAATGACAAAACTAACAACCACTCATGTGTTACTACAGAGTGTCTATATTCTTATCATGATATGCTGCACGTAATTTCCAAACTTTAAATGCTTATCCTGCACAAGACAAATGGTGCATCTCGAGTCATGGATCTATGATGTCACATGTGATGTGTTCATGAGTGTCGATTCACACAACATAACAGTATGTATGGTTGTGCATCAAACCAATTTAATTTATTAGTTTTTAAGATATTTCCTTGCACATGCCTCTCCAAAATGTTCTTTGACATTTTGTAATTCTTGTCTTATTGTCAGGGAGGTCACAGGTGGCCCAGTCGTCTAAGGCGTTTAAGGCGCCCTGCTTTGCAGAGTTGCGTCCTTTGGGCACGCCAGAAAAATATGATCAATGGTTCAAATCCTGGTTCGCCTCAATCATGTTTCCAGGTTTGTCAGCATCATACCCATGCTCGTTGGTTTCACCAAAGGGGTAAATGTCTAAGACCTGCATCACTTCAGATTTTCCGCTGTGATATAACTAGAATACTGTTCAAAGCGGCGTTAACCCAAGTCACTCACTCACTCACTCTTATCTTCTTGTTCTGTTTCAGATGTTACGTATAAGGATATTACATTCATTGTGATATCCCAGCCTAATACATACCATGCCAACAGGGCGCAACTCTTAAAGGAGGACTTTGAAAAACAAGTCAAGCAATTAAACTTAAAGGGGGTAAGAATATAAACTATTCATAGATGTTTTGAAAAATGACTACTTTGTATAGTATTGATTAACATCATTGCTATAAAAACCTCACCCTAAACCACCCTGCCCATCTTGTGATAATAATAATGTTATCAGACCAGACAACTTCAAATTTCATCTTTTTCATTTGTGGGCATGAAAGGCTATTACATTTCTAAGGCCATGTGAATTTATTTTCTAGTTTTACAGATTATGTTGATTAATATTTATCTGCCATTTGACAGGAACCAAAATCAATATAAATATATGGCTGAAACTGTGTAAAAGGTCACCGCGACCTACCTGTTCACAAGGCCACTATGACCTGCCTGTCTACCAGTGGGTACTGAGATAAAACAGAACCAACAAATACCTGTAATACAACAACAAAAATGTTATAAATTCAACACGTCTTTTTAATAATTTGTTTGGTTTGTGTCTTTTTTTGTTGTTGAGAAATTAGCATGGGCACATCTACAGAACAATATGGTAAAGTATGATGTGATTATTCATTGTTTCAGGATGATCGTCCAGCATTGTATCTTCTACATGAGACAGAGGGCCTGCCCGAACTAGGAGCATGGACCTTATTTCCTGTATTTTCAGTGTTAGTATTTCATCTCACTGATTGTTTAATACCTCTTTTCAGTGATAGAAATTATTGAAGGAAGTCTCCTAGATCAAACAGTGATCACACGTAGCAATATCCCACTCCCCTCCAAATTATTTTTGAAATTCAAAACTGACACATGCTAGCAGGCTGGTGCTAATTTCTATTCTTTTTTAAAATTTACGAATATAGTCTGTAATAAAATTTATGGACCAAACTAAATATTTGGGCTTGTAAAAAACCCATTAACTTTAATTTACTAGCCCCGGATGGTACATCATTTAGGGACTTGTTGGCATATATCATGGGTTTTATTTCACCTTGAAGTTCACAGTTCACTTATTTAATGCAAATGACAAACAGATACATGTTACCGGTATACTCAATTCAGTGTTCGAAATAAGCGCCTTCCCTTAGGCCTGTGGCAGGGGGATCTCATGTCAGGCCCGTAGACTCAAATTTGTATATGCCCTTATGGCCTGCAGTACATTTATGTGTCTTTTTATTTAGCACAATATGCTAACCTGAAAAAGTTTTGTCAGGGCATGCAGCTTCTGAAGTCCCTGGGTCTTGATGGCAGCCTGGCAATTTGTTTATTTCAAACACTTTGCAGATACTTTGTAGTAATATGGTTTCAGAACCACTGCATCGATGCATGGCCTGTTTTATACATTGATTTACAAATATTCAGTTTCAGTCATGTTAACTGTGTGGGACAACATATGCCAAATGTTGCAGAGAATAAGAGTATATGTTACTCCACAATGTTTTCAATACACAATAGTAAACCAGTGTTATTAGTCATCATATTTGGCTAAAACCTGAAAACATATGATGTTTTCTTTCCATTTTCATCACTACCAGCAAGGATAGACATAACCACTAGTCCTTTAGTCTGAGACTAGTGAAACTCCAGAGGGACTAGATGTTTTCTTGCTTTGTTGTTTAACGCCGCACTCAGCAATATTCCAGCTATATGACGGCGGTCAGTAAATAATCGAGTCTGGACCAGACACCAGTGATTGACATCATGAGCATCGATCCACGCAATTGGGACCGATGACATGCATCAACCAAGTCAGCAAGCCTGACCACCCGATCCTGTTAGTCACCTCTTACGACAAGCCTTTTATGGTAAGCATGGGTTGCTGAAGACCTATTCTACCCCGGATCTTCACAGGCCAGAATGGACATATGATACACGGGATACTGTTGTTTGTTGTTTAATGCCACACAGGGCAGTATTCAAGTGATATGACAGCGACCAGTCATCGATATTGTGAGCTACAATCTACATCATCGAGTCGATGACATGCATCAACCAAGTCACCGAGTCTGATCCATTAAGTCAAACCTAACGACCAACATAGGCTGCTGGGGAGCATTCTAATTTTGCCTCCCCAATGAGTCACTGGCTAACCAAACATACAGTGCCTGAGAATCAAGATTACCCGGGTTCTTAATTAAGGACACAAGTATGACAACAAATTGACTGCACTTGCTTGAAGCTAGCTAGATAACTGTAACAATGTGGTTAACAAGAAGCTCACCGACTTGGCCTCCTTGAGTTTATCTGCCATTAAACCCAGTAGTGTGGCAGTGACAACAGCCAGCCATTCCGCCTCTTACGACAAGCATAGTTGCCTTTCACGGCAAGCATGGGTTGCTGAAGACCTATTCTACCCCGGATCTTCACGGGTCCCAACAAGGTAGTAGAAGGGCTTATATTCATATGTCTGAGTTAACTGTGTATGTATTGATCACTGAATGACACAGTTTGCAAAAACTGCGACTGAGTAAGTTAGTTCATTATATGCCTAATGTCATGATTAATCACCATGGTTGTTGTCATTAGGGATTACATATTGAATGATGACATATGTTACATTGTACACATCACTGACAGGCAGTCAATATCTTCAGGGTTCACATCAGGAATTTTCTGACATGGGCCCTTTATCTGAAAATATTAAATACTGCAGAGGTACACCCACACTTACTCATACAGCACAATGCTAAAATGCCCATTTGTCTTTGAAACTGTGGGACTTTTTTTCAAATTTAGGGGCTAAACGCTCAAGGCCCCACCATAGAAGTATCCCTGTATCTTCATAGATGAACGTTATCAAGGATTTATCAAGATCTGCCCAGTCAATAAATGTTAGTAAAAGATTCCAAATGGGAATTAGAAATTTTTTAATTCATGTTAATGTTTGTTATAAGTAATGTGATGGCTTATCAAAGCAAGTTGTATTTTACTGATGACACAACGATACAAACTGCCAAGTGTTTTTATTTCTTGTACAAAGGTAACATAATCATCGATTTCAAAAGTTGCCAAGCTAAAAATGTTAATTTTTCTCCCATCAGTCTTTAGGAATTGACTGAGAAATATTTCAACATGTTTATTATTCATTTATTTATCTGTTCTCCTACTCAGGTTATTTTTTTACATAAATATCTGTAAACGAAGGAAAGAAAAATGTGGATAATGGAATACTTGGAACCAATACTGCCTCAGAATTCCCTGAGGAGCAATGTGGCCTTACTGGAGTACTGGGAACTATTTCTGTCCCTGTTCACAAAGGGGCAAGATGTCCTAAATAGGATACTGGGAACTAGCTCTGTCCCAGAATTCCAAGAGGGACATGTTGCCTTAATGGAATACTTGGATCCAGTACTGCTTCAGAATTCCCTATGGAGCAATGTGGCTTTACTGGAGTACTGGGAACTACTTCTGTCCCAGAGTTCACAAGAGGGCAAGATGGCCTCCAAGGAACAGGGAACTAGTTCTGTTCAAGAATTCCCAGAGGGGCAGCGTAACCTAATTGGAATACTGTGAACTAGTTCTGTCCCAGGGCTCACAGAAGGGGACAACAAAGATTGGAAATAATATAAGTTGATGGAAATGTACATCTGTTTTATCCGGGGTAGAATAGGTCTTCAACAACCCATGCTTGCCATAAAAGGCGACTATGCTTGTCATAAGAGGTGACTAACAGGATCGGGGGGTAAGGATCGCTGACGTGTCTGATACATGTCAGCTTATCCCAGTTGCGTAGATTGAAGCTCACAGACTGCTGTCATTAAGCTGGACTATTGCTGAGTGCAGCGTTAAACATCAAACAACAACAAGTATATCTGTTTATTTTCCAGGTTTTCAAATGTTTTCCCAAGTACTCCATGGGTGTTTTTCTGTGAGGAAGAAACCAGGATAAAGCTACCTAAACTGTTGAATGTTTTGAAAAGTTTCGACTCCTCAAAGGTATTGTAATCAGTATGATTGCTCAATAAGATGTCTGGTCACCATCATTGAATGTGATCGAACTATATATACCATATTCACCATAATAAATGCCTCATGCTTAGAAACGTGACAACTGGATGCACTTTTAAAACGATAAACAGATAGATAAATTCTGTATTTGTGATCTTTTAAGCTCTGAAAGGGAATTAATACAGAGTAAAGCTCCAGGTGTCCCTTCACCAATTATCCAGTGTTTTGTGCTTCCATTCTTTCATGATCACCAGACTGGATCTGTTCATCCACCATAACTCCGGCTTGGCTCTGATTCAAATGGGGGGCATCGGGGGCCCAGTCGTCCAAGGCACCTGAAACTTATGATCATGGGTTCAAATCCCCCTATTATGTTTCTAGGTTTGTCAACACCATATCTATGCTTGTGGATTTCATCAAAGTGGTAAACATCTGAGACCTGCATCAATTCAGGCTTTCTTCACACATCAAGCTGACATGCCGTGATATAACTGGAAAACTGTTCAAAATGCCATTAAACAATCCCAGATGAGTTCTGAGATTCTGTGATGTGAGATTTGCAGAGAAAGAGAAGAGATTTGTGAGAAAATGTAACTTACCGCTGAATTGTTGAAAAATCATAAAATTTACCCTTTATTTTCAATGAACACACCAATTTTCAGTATTTTCAAAGCTATTCTATCTCATTTTTCACTCGAATAATGTCCAAACATTTAACATACGACCCAAATATACAAATCAATCAACAATTCAACGATAAAACAAAATTTGAAATATATCCTTCTCACTTTTAAAAGATCTTGTGGTATTACTACTACATAAACCACATTTCCATCTAACTGTTGATACATATCAGGCTATACATATGTATTTGCATCATTTTATGTTTTGAAATGTCAAATTTTGGTAATTTGACTGCAGAATTTTTATAATTGACAGTAGAATTCATCTGGGTCTGATTATACCCAATTCACTCACTTACTCCCTTTCATGACTGTATCACCTGTACATGTCAAAAACAAGCCAGGAAAACATGTCTTCCTACTAAAGTTCACTTATTTAGTTTAAATATATCAAGGGTTTGCTTGTATGAATATAGATCTCATTCCGACATAATTGGCTGTGGATTTCTTGGTTCATGAGCGAGAGATATCTTTGTGAAGTTAGTGCTGAGAGAGATGGAACTGGTGACATCACTTCCAAAATATGGCGATGGTGCCAAGTGGTTTCAGGGTATTAAAATATAAAAGTATTTTCAGTTATTTCAATCACTGCTCCGAAACCTCTTGGACCAAACTGATTTAATTCCTTGTTTTATAGACTTTCTAGGTCAATATACCAAAGAGGCAGAATAACAAAAAGTAATCATTGTTGGGGTTGAGGTAAGGGTAAATTCCCCCCAAAATATCTTGACTGTGAAATATTAACACAAAAATATAATATAATTAATTTTAAGAAACAGCATGTTTTTCAATTTCAGACAGTATTGGATATATTTCACTTTTGCAAAATACAGGGTATCTCAACCATATAGCAGGAAAATACATTACTCTGGTGTTTACAACAAATTACAAACAAACTTATACCTGTACAAGTGACTTTGTTCAAAATATGCCTCTGTTTACCAAACAGTGAATGGGTACCCGGTAGGATGAGATTGTAATGTGGCTTGTTAACCTTCTCGTGCCTTGTAAGGCAGTATGCGTTATATACTCCCCAGGAACCTGAGAATGAAATTTGAGTGCATTGATTCATTGAGGGAATTAACATGCTTTGAGCATGATATTCAGCATGAAAAAAGCACCATACAAATGGACTATTATTATTACTGTGAATATGTGTTTTTTTGCAGGATGTATTCCTTGGGAGAGGGTTACATGACTCACACATAAGTATTATCCATCACTTCTATGGCTTTGAGGACCCAGAAGCCTTCGCATTCCCTGATTTAAGGGCTGGCTTTCTTATCAGTCGTCCACTGGTAAACAGGTAGGTCGCAGTGAACTTCGAGCCAAGGGTAACTCGTTGAACTTGTAGAACATGTTTTGTGATTACATAGAAGCAAATAGTAAATATAAATCTGGACTCGTACAAGCAGTCACACCAACGCACGCATACACACACATGTACATGAAATAATCTTGAATGCAACGTTAAGCCTCATTTCAACCTAACCATACCATACTCTATCCTACCGGTGTTCCCGTTTAACAGTATTTACCTGTTTTTTTACTGGTAAAGTTAGGTTTTGACTGGTAATTCATGTGACTGCCAGTCCCTGTGGACCGGCAAATAAAGTACCATATAAATTTTTGTTGTTGAAAAAAATACCCGCGATATTCAAATATGTGTATTTTTTATCGAAGTCAGCTTGTCTGTTACCATCAGGGTTTCCCGTTGTCCATTTTGAGTACACACTACAAGGAAATAACATTTCACTTTGGTTTGAGGTTAAGTATATATTTGAAGCGACATCGTCCAGAAATTAATATGAAAAAAAAGAAGAAGAGTAAATTGTGTCTGAACTTTGTGTGAATGACAAGTAGATCTAACTAGGTTACTTCAGAGATGACGTCTTTGCAATCGAACAAGATGTCGAAAGAATTAAAGCCAGGTAATTTTGATATTTTTATTTATTTGTGGAAAGTTGGGGGGACTGGTAATTTTTAGTGTTGCAAGTCCACCAGGACTGGCAGTTTCAAAAGCCAGCAGGGAACACTGCCTACCCTACCCCACCCCTCAGTTCTTCACAGAGAGAGGTATCATATCGAAATATAACATCAGATTTGGATGACAGAACTGGGCTGCACACCAAAAATATTAAATGATCACTTGCTGAAGAGTATTTTGCTTTGTATGAGTTGAATGGTGGTAGGGTGGCCTTGTGATTTAAGCATTGGCTCCAAAGGCCCAGTGTAACAGGAAATATAATGAGATTCTACAACATAAAATGCAAACCAACAACACCAGAGTCTCCTTGTATCTGACTGAATATCCAGATCGCTACTTGTCAACATAGATATGTGGAAGAAGAACTGTTGTGACAAAAAATGTTTCCTTCAAACATGTGTCAAGTGCATTGAAATATGATTTAACACTTATAAAACTGACCAGCAGTTCAAGTCAGTGATCTCCCAGCTAGCTTTGTAATATGTTTGAGATAAACTTTGGAAGTTTTCAGATTTGCAGGAGATTGCAGCACACATGCTTCATCATTTTAAAATGACTGATAATCAAAGTTTTAATTTGCTTTTTAAAAAGGTTAGCAGAAATGATGATAGATCTATCAGCAGCTGATTTGAATTCAGTTGACTTCAACATTGACCCAAAACATGAGGTGAGAAGATGGCAGAAGGTCACATATGCATTTTAATTCAATACTAGCAAATACAACTTTTGACAAGCCCTGGGGTTCAAATTCAGAATGTATTTCTGACCTTCTTTCGAAAAGTTAATAATTAAACGACAATTATGAGCGTTCATTGGGAGTTTGGAATTCTTATTTTCATTTTGATGTTTATCAATCTGTTAGCCATGGAAAATGTAAGCCAGCCTGTACACTGTTCCACTAGTCTTAGATTGATAGAAAAGTATTTGTGTCAAAACATGATATCTCACTTGCCTCTCAATGAACTATACTCCACAAATCTGGGATGGTCATAGGACTGATGGACATTTTAATGTAGTGATGTCATGTTCAGTGTATGTATCAAACAACCTTGTTCCTGCTGTTTCAGTTTGCTCGGTACTTGTCAGAGAAACTAGCTACAAACTTGACAGAACTGACAGAATTCTGCGTGCTTGACTCAGAAGATTGTGCAACATACGACAACTTGAGGTTTCCTCAGTGTGTGAGTACTGCATGAGTTGGCAACATGATGCTGACGTGACGTCCATCCTGTTTATGAGATCTCCATTCTGTAATGATAAATTTGCTGGACCCATTAGCTACAATTCTTTTAGGTATGATTCGAGTAACACAATGATAAAAGTAGCTGTCCAGTGAAATTAGAGAGGGATTCAATGCAGATGCAAGTTAGTGGTAGTAGAGATTGAGATATTGAATCACATATCGTGGGATAAGAAGAAACATTTATTTTTACACCAAAGGTTATGATCTAAACTCTATTCTTGATGGAAAGATCTTATTATCATTGACTTTGCTATCACCACTGTATTTTTGTATTTGATACTGACCACTGTCATCATACTATATACTGCCATGGAATATTGTACTACCTCTTTATTGTGTACCGCCTTGGTAAATGCTGTGCAGCAATTTGTATTGATTTGTAAACCCAGTGAATTTTGTGATACATTTGTTGGTTGTTTGGTTGTTTCACACTACATTTTTTTACGTACAGATTACTGGGTAAACTTATCGTTTTAATTTGGGTTGACATGTAACAATTGTTTGTAGCTGTGTTCATCTTGACTTACTATTCTCACAGGGTGCTGCTATTCCTGATGATGATCTCAGTATTGCTGTGAAAACCTGTGGCAAATTCCATGCAGACAGAGGTAGGAGATGACTTTGTGTGTATTTGTTGGTTAAAGCTCCATTCAGCAATATTCCAGCTATATGTAAATAACCAAGTCTGGACCACACAATCCAGTGGTTGATATAATGAGCAACAGTCCACCTTGTCGAGGTATGATGACATGCTATCAACTAAGTCACCAATTCTCACCACCCAATCCACCTTTTACTACCAGCATAGGTTGCTAGGGACCAATTCAAATCTCGAGTACCTTGACAAATTTGCAGGGCTCAAAATGTATGTCGCAATCTTTGTTTATGTTTTGTGCTTTAACCTTCATATGATCTGTAGCTCAAATTTGGTATTTCTACAATCCTAATTGCTCATTCGGCGGAAACAAGTTGTAAGTCTTGTCATTGTGTGTTCTCGTGCTCTTGGTACACTTATGAACCATACAAACACACAAATTACTATACAGGCAGATCTGGAAATTACTTCTTTAAGACCCTATGTGGATAAACGATTCATCTTTACGAAAAACATCATAAGTTCCATGTGAGCATGGTCACAGAGCTTCAGATAAGCCGCGTATTTGCGTAAAATACCCCCCAAAACTATCCAAAACCCAATTACTTTCAATTAACTTGCGTACAGAAATGCATGCTTTAAATAAAATACTCAATTGTTTGAAAACAGCACGCATAAATACCCAATGAATCATACAGAAGAGCTAATTTCCGAAACACAATTACGAGCTAATTTACTTTCCGAGTCAAGCATATGTTTGGAACCATTATATACATCTACAACATTATTTCTTTTCTTTTTTAAATCTCAAAATGCTTACTCATTTTGTGGAAAAACCCAATAGAGTGATGAACAGATAAGTGACAAAATGTTGGTTACCCAATGAAAAATGTAATAACCCAATTACAATAGAGACCTTCGAGTAAAAACTCAATTGCTCAAAAAGTTATCTGGAGCTCTGTGGTCAGTATGCCAATACCTTACCAAATTGAGAAAAACTGCATTTTCACATTTCCTCAAACAACAAGAAGTGTTGTAAGCCAATGTTCCGTGATATCATTATTTAAGAACATGCAGGGGAATTCACATTTACTTTACAGTAGGGCTACAAAAAGAAAAAGAAATGTTTCTTGGCACATTTTTCTCAAAAGGGAGGCGGGTGGAAGAAATTATTTTTAGCTCACCTGGCCAGTGATTTATCTAGGCCTGCTCAGAGGCTAACATTAGGCCCCATACCTGAAGCAAATGTCTATACAAATTGTTTGCCAATTCATGTTATTTTTTTAAAAACTAATGTTATTGCTTTCCCGGGGTGACTTGCATTTCACTGATAACAGGGGGCGGTCGGGTAGCCTTGTGGTTAAAGCGTTCGCTCGTCACGCCGAAGACCCGGGTTCGATTCCCGACATGGGTACAATGTGTGAAGCCCATTTCTGGTGTCCCCCGCCTTGATATTGGTGGAATATTGCTAAGAGTGGTGTAAAACCATACTCACACACTCACTTACTCACTGATAACAGGACTTATCAACAAGAAGAGGCTTTAATGTTTAGTTTTACATTTTTGCTTTGAATGAAATGTTTACGTGACCCAGAATTTAAGAAAAGGACTTTTTAAGAAAATTCCCTCTTTATCCCATTTTGTCTGACAAGGTTACTCAGCGTTAGAAATTAGCACTAGTCCCATAGTCCTTGCCAAACTGCCCAATAGTTAAGCTATCATAAGGACTAGTAGCAATTTGCCCCTTTTAAGGGTTTTGCTATATGTTGTCATTATAAGGACTAGTGGACTAAAACTGTTTGTTTCTATCGCTGTTACTTAGTTTGGAATTCAAAATGAATCCCTGGTTTAAATTATTAATATGCTTAAAAAGGGAGGAGTGCGCACCCCTTCACCCTAATTATATATTGCAATGCAGGTATGTCTATTGTGATATGTGTTGACATATATTGGGAGCTAAAGTGTTTGACAGTCATTAGCACTGATTTTACATGCATATTCTATTTTCTACATACAAAAGAAAATATTATTCAGCATGGTCAGTTGCCGCCATTTGGTAGTCATGGGTACAGGCAAAGACGTATATACGCTGTGGTACAGGGGAGGTAACAACGTGAGGATACAAATCCCTTCCACATTTCCATCGTTTTTTCAATCAATTTCAGCATCATTTGTGAATGAACTTCTGTGTAGATTTTAGGTTAAATGATACAAATAATAAAGAAACTTGTTCTATATTTTATACCCAATATACCAGAACACAGACAAAATTGTTGCTATAGGTATAATTTGAAAAGCGTATTGCAGGATACTGGTACACTGGTAATACCGTGCAGTCCTAGTAACACAGTAACCTGACTGTCAGTCTGTGATTCCTGACCTCACACAACTCGGTGGACATACCAGGAGAAATGCTTTACCCTTGCTTTATATTCCAGTTCCTGTTGTTAAGAAGACATGGGACCGGGAGAGCCGCAACATCGAGTACTTCAGTGACGTAGATGATCCCAGCATACCTACCATCACCCTCGGCATCCCCAATACTGAGAGAGGTAAGACCCAGGGATAAGACGGCAGCCTAAATTCATAGCATCTTGGGGGTAAGGGTGGCCTAGTTGTCTAAGGTGCCATGTTTTGCCGTGCAGAGTTGTGTCCCTTAGATGACAGGAAACCTATTATTCTTGCGTCATTACCAAATTCCTGTATTTTGGTTGCAATCACACCATAAATAAATCTTCAGATTTTCAACAGAAGTCCTTTTCACTGTCAACTGTACATGAATAGTTGTCACCGCAGTAGAACCAATCAGCTTACAGCTCTTCAAGGTGCAAAGCAGGGGAAATCCTCACATCTTCCTGTGTGTGCTAATGTAAACATCAACTTTCCACAGTCTCGTATCGCTAGCATTTGGGTTGTGTAGTCACACTGTGACAAGCTATATTCAGTTCATTAGTTGTTATTACACTGGAATTCAACTACTAAGTGGTTGTTTTGGTTGTATACAAGTAAGTATAGACTTTGTGTTTGTGTGTGTGAGCCCATCTGGGAGTCTTCAGCCTCTCCCTAAACTTGCAAGTCATGTAGTCATTTCAAGATCACAGGAACCCTCATCCTTCCTTCTGGATGTGTTGTGACGTCTTTTGCGCCTCAGTACGCCTCCATCTCAAAGTCGGCCTTCAACAAATTGACAGAATCCATTATAAAAGCCTAGAAGAAGGAAGTGGCAAAGTAGACTGTCAGTGTCATCAAATCTCTTTCTGCCGTTGTGGACAGACACAAGGAAAACCTGACCCATCCACCACCAAGGCCATCTGAGGGAGCACACGATTCATCACCAGCCAGCCGTCTAGGCAGAAGCCACCAGGCCCCCGGGCGGTCTCCCCACAGTAGTCAAGACTGTCACACAGAGAAACAGCTATCCTGCCAACCACAGCATGGTTCCCGTATGGACCAGACGGGGAGCAAGCTATCTACCTCTAAAGGGCTGTTCCATTTACGCACAGTACCCGACAGTCTTCTAACCACAAGGCAACAACTATTGCAGAGTCATCCCGGTCACTGCCAAGGCCCGTACTGGCTCTATGAGTTCCACCAACAGATTCACAGGCTCCTCAGAAATGCATTGTTTTGGCTATGGTCACCAGATGGGATACAGTTATCATTGATGAAAACCCTAGCAGGTTCTATCAAAACCAAGCTAACCGACCAGGCTTTGTTAGCCACAGCATGATATCACAGACTCCACAGACTTTTGTTATTCTGAAATGCTGGTCACTGTCAGATGAATACATGCACAGGGTCCACATGAACTCCATGGTGGTTACTAGGGCTGTTACAATTCACTCGCGTATTCGGTGAATCGAACTGTATCCATTCATGAATTGTATTCGTTATTCGTGACCAATAGAATCAAATTTTTATGAATATGCAGTCATGTTCATTTAATACCCTGTACCTGAAAATATCCATAAGAACATATTATATGCATAGATTTCTTCAAAGACAACACTCTCATAATATTTAATTTGACAGTGGTGTGGTCACTGGTCATTGTCGCATTTTAGTAGATACTAGTACCTGGATAAGTGAAGTATATAAATGCATAAGATGTTATTAATTAACAAACCATGTCAAATAATTTGTGTTGCTTTTGTTTCATTGAATAGAACAAGTAATCCATCAACTGCTGACTTGTTATTGTATTTATGAATAAATATTCGTATTCATTACACTATATTCATGATACAAATCATATTCGTCTCATAGTGTATTCATTGCAGCCCTAGTGGTTACGTGTACAAAACATCATTCCACTTCACTCCCGGGTATTAACTAAGACCCTACAGATTCCGGGGTTCTGAGATTCCGACTTGGAGGAAGGGGATTGTACAGAATCTGTTTATTCTCTGTTTATTCTCTGTCTCTGCAAGATTAAAACCCTGGCCTCACGTTTCTGGAGTTATTGGATCAATTCATCTAATGCCTGTCATACAACCTATGACAAAGGAAACAGAATTACAACAGATACCTGAATACGCGGAATCCCACTCCCCATGATTCATACTCTTCTGTGGCCAAGTTACACACATAAAGTTATTATCCATGTGTCCAAAAATCTACTGAAACTACTGATGATAGTCTCCCTTTACCGTCTTTGACGAGGAAACTATACCCGACTCACGTATGCCCTCTCCCAGAGTGTCAGGATTCAGATGGGGATTACCGAATACCAGCATCACATTACCTTCTGCAGAACTGAAGGACTTAACAACAGCAAACAAGCACTGTATGGACATCACAGCATACATAAACTGGTTAGTTGCCGGAATTTGTCATGGCATTCTAACACAACCAGAGTCCTACATGGTAACTACTGGAGACAAGCCATTTTCCATCAGAATGGATCAAGTCAGACTAATTCACAACCTACTATATACCACCATCCGTATGCAGGAAGACATACTGTCTACTCAAATCTGGATGTTCCCATGTATAATGGATACAGAGACAACCGCTTCTTTCCCAGATACATTCTGGAACAGTCTCAGATCATGCCATGGTGAAATGGGGTTTAACGTTGCGTCAGGTTATTGCACTTATATAGCGACATGCATGCACGTGTATGTGTGTGTGTGTGTGTGTATGTGTGTGTGGCTGCTTGTACTAGTCCGGACTGATGCCAATTTATAGTGCTAGCCCACTGAGATACCATGCCACAGTTTAACATGAATACCCAACTCAGACACAGTATACTGACTCCGAGCCAATCAGTCCTTGTTTTAGCCCCTTAATGCCAAGCGCCAGACAGGGTAACAACAAATCGAACCCCGGACCTTCCGCTCTCCGGGCGGACGCGCTACCACTAGACCACAGAGGCGGTCCCACACAATTGTATGTTTCATGTAGTCCTCTTGAGGTGATTCAGTAGTCAGTAGGATTTGGAAACAGATCCACTATAGATGGAATCGCAAGAGATCTAGGAAACTACTGTCAACTATACTTGGAGCTTACTAGAGGCAGAGCCCAACTTTCCCTCTGGTACATATGGGCAATGATGTAATAGAGGTAGAGGATCCATAAGAATTATTACATTAAGCTGACATGTGATGTAAATTAAATACTCTTCAAAGCAGTGTCAATGAAAATGTCAAAACCCTTTCCATTTTCATAAGAAATCTTTGCTAAAATAGTACTTCCGTGGTCTAGTGAATACAGCATATGCACAGAGAACTGAGGTTAGTGTTTCGATCCCATGCCCTTGCATACCATATTGTGAAAAGATGGTACTTGTTGTTACCCTGAATCACTATCAAATAGTGGTACAAAAGTTTCTATATCCTGCCCTACTCATGCATGCGTCCCAAATACATGCAAGTGCTCACCTAAACATCCTGTATATAAGTAAATGTATCATGTTCACAATATATGATCAGAGGATCCTGGCGTGACTAAGGGATGCAACTCTGTCATGTCTCTGTTCCAGGCCACTGTGGGAAGACCATGGCCATCATCAGGAGAGCTGCTGAGAGGAAGGAGTTTGCTGGCAAGAAGTGGCTGCTGATAGCAGATGACGACACCATTATCAGGTCAGCTTACGTCATGAACAGCCTCATTAAAATCTGTTTATCCGATGTCATACCACTCTACGTGAAAATCTGACAACACCTCGATAGAAGGTTGTGTCAGGTGAACACTGAAAGAATTTCACCCACCGTGTCTAAAGAGGGATACGTGGGTTCTTAACCCAATCAGATGTCAGCTATTCTTTACTTGTCCATCCTGATTCTGAAATTTTGATTTCCAATATTTAATGGATGAGTTGTTTTCTATCTGTATTTCAGTTCAGTTTATTTTTTTCCAGATTCATTTACATTTTCCTAGGGGCAGTATTTAGCTGTGGTCTGCAAAGTAGTTTGGCATAAGTGACACTTGATTGTTTTCAGTTTGCATAGACTGCGGCTGATGTTGGCCTGCTATGATGCCAGTGAACAGATAGCTCTTGGGGAACGGTACGGCTACATGTCGGCCAGAGGTTACGGCTACGACTACATCACAGGAGGAGGGGGGTAAGATTGGGCAGAACGAAGAAGCTGATAAGCCAGACAAAGCACTCACTGATAGTATCTGTTCTTATCAGCTTAATATCCATAATATGTGTCTCCTATAGGAATATACTGCCTCTGTGGACTAGTGGTAGAGCGTCCGCCTGGAGAGCGGAAGATCGTTGGTTCGATCCCCAGCCACATCATACCAAAGGATGTTGAAAGATGGTACTTCTTGTTACCCTGCCTGGCACTCAGCATTATGTAGCTAAACCAAGGAGTGGTTGGCTTTTAGTCAGTATACTGTGTCTGAGTAGGGTATTCATGTTAAACTGCAACATTGCATCTCACTGGGTTAGCACTATGAAATCAGCATTAGTCCAGAATAGTACAAGCAGCCACGGACGTATACGATACAGACATCACCAGCCCTGTAATGGAAAATGAAAAAAACATTTACACTTGCATGTGCTTTGCTCAGGAATCTTTTAAGCAGTTAGAATCTCTTTTTAGGAATTAATTTTGAACATCACAAATGTAATTTCATGTGTTTTCCTTTTGACAAGTCCTTTCAGTTGGAGTGTCGGTAGAATGAATGTATTGTCTTCCTTTGACAAGAAATATTTTTTTGTCTTAAATATTAAAGACAATTTTTACATGAAAACTTCTTTCTTTTTTTGTACCTGTCATCCATGTAATGAGTTGTCTCCCTTCAGGATGCTGTTCAGCTGGCCATTGTTGGAGCGGCTTGCTAAGGAGTGTAGCTGCCCATCTGATGACGCTCCGGATGATATGATCCTTGGCATGTGCCTCAAGAGGATAGACGTAACAATAACTCACTCACCCTACATACACCAGGTAACCTCACTCACCCCATATACACCAGGTGTAGATCTCACTCACCCTATATACACCAGGTGTAGATCTCACTCACCCTATATAAACCAGGTGTAGATCACACTCACCACATATACACCAGATAATCTCACTCAACCCTTTGTACACCAGGTGTATATCTCACTCACCCTATATACACCAGGTGTAGATCTCACTCACCCTATATACACCAGGTGTTGATCTCACTCACCCTATATACACCAGGTGTAGATCCCACTCACCCTATATACACCAGGTGTAGATCTCACTCACCCTATATACACCAGGTGTAGATCTCACTCACCCTATATACACCAGGTGTTGATCTCACTCACCCTTTGTACACCAGGTGTAGATCCCACTCACCCTATATACACCAGGTGTAGATCTCACTCACCCTATATACACCAGGTGTAGATCTCACTCACCCTATATACACCAGGTGTAGATCTCACTCACCCTATATACACCAGGTGAAGATCTCACTCAACCCTTTGTACACCAGGTGTAGATCTCACTCACCCTATATACACCAGGTGAAGATCCCACTCACCCTATATACACCAGGTGTAGATCTCACTCACCCTATATACACCAGGTGTAGATCTCACTCACCCTATATACACCAGGTGTAGATCTCACTCACCCTATATACACCAGGTGTAGATCTCACTCACCCTATATACACCAGGTGTAGATCCCACTAAACCTTTATACACCAGGTGTAGATCTCACTCACCCTATATACACCAGGTGTAGATCCCACTCACCCTATATACACCAGGTGTAGATCTCACTCACCCTATATACACCAAGTGTAGATCTCACTCACCCTATATACACCAGGTGTAGATCTTACTCAACCCTTTGTACACCAGGTGTAGATCTCACTCATATATATTTATGCATTGTGCATAAATAGTGTAAAGGCTTTGCATATGTTGTACATACATTGTGCACATTGTCTATACATTGTACATATGTTGTACATAAATTGTGTGTATTTGTGCATATGTTATATTTACAGTAAGCATATGTTCAGAACCAAACCCAAGTACTGTTTCACAAAGCAGATGTAAGTCTTACATGCTCGTAAAACTGGCGTGATTTGGAAATACTGAACTAGGAGCATTTCACAAAGCTAGTGTAATATTACGTTTGTGTAAATTTGGTGTACATTGTACGTGTTGTCTTGGGGTGGCCACAGTTTATGCCAGCTTAAGAGTAGCCTTGTGGAACAGGCATAAATATAGTGCAAATGTGGCATAAACTCTACCAGAGTGCAAATTTACAACTGCTTTGTGAAATGGTACCTTGGATTATGAACAAAGTGAATAGATCTCAGGAAATAGTTTCTGCCTGGAGGTAACTTTGTGGGGATTCCGGGGTAGAAATGGTTACAACTTGTTGTCAAAGTTGACTACAGTGGATCAGGTGGGCGTGGCGACTTGACTGATTTCATGTCATCGTCACCTAGTAGTGTGCATCGGTGGGCATGCTGGCAATCACTTTTCAAATTATCTAGACTTTGTTTGCATGCCAGCGTGACGTTTATATTACTGCAGTGAAAGTAGTAACTGCATGCTGAATCAAGAAATGATAATTTGGATTAGATGGCGAATGCCTGGGAACTCAACAGTGATCTGCCCATTTAACATTTGTTAGAATTTGGCTAGCAACACATGCTTGCCTTAAGAGGCGACTAACGGGTCGGAAGGTCAGGCTCCCTGACATGGTTGATGCATGTCATCATATCCCAATTGCGTGGATCAATGCTCATGATGTCAATCACTGGATTGTCGGGTCCAGACTTGATGAATTAAAGACCGCTGTCATATAGCTGAAATATTGCTGAGTGCGGCTTTAAACAACAAACAAACAAACAGTTGTGACCTTGATAGAGGGTTTCATTGTAGACGCACTCACTCCTTTCCTAGTACAGCTGACTGGAGGAACAGCAGTGTATATACATGTACCCTTTTGTCACTGCAGGCTCGTAAGGAGGACTACAGTGAGGACTTTGTCAAGCATCGGACTCATGTGTCGTTTCACAAACACTGGGATTGTGATCCCCTGGAGACATACAAGTTCCTGCAGACAGACGTCCCCTCACAACATGATGAACTATAAGGGCTACAAGTAATGTGAGGGGTTGTTGTCAACTGAAGGGGTGGACTGAAGGGGCTGTTTTTAACTAAAGGGGTTGTTAACTAAAGGGGTTGATGTCAAGTGAAGGGGTTGTTGTTACCTGAAGGGATTGTCGTTAACTGAGGGGATAGTTTTTACC
This sequence comes from Haliotis rufescens, assembly GCF_023055435.1. Lineage (NCBI taxonomy): Eukaryota > Metazoa > Mollusca > Gastropoda > Lepetellida > Haliotidae > Haliotis > Haliotis rufescens. Next base: position 359,619 of record NW_025963835.1, on the reverse strand, counting down.
TGGGGGGATGGTTGTTACCTAAAGGGATTGTTGTTAACTGAAAGGATTTATGTTAACTGAAGGGATTGTTCTTACCTGAAGGGGTTGTTGTTAACTGAAGGGATTGCTGTTAACTGAGGGGATAGTTGTTACCCGAGGGGATGGTTGTTACCTAAAGGGATTGTTGTTAACTGAAAGGATTTATATTAACTGAAGGCATTGTTCTTACCTGAAGGAGTTGTTGTTTACTGAGGGGGTTGATGTTACCTGAGGGGATGGTTTTTACCTGAAGGGATTGTTGTTAACTAAAGGGGTTGTTAACTGAAGGGATTGATGTTAACTGAGGGGGTTGCTGGTAACTTAATGGGTTGATGTTAACTAAAGGGGTTGTTGACAGAAGGGAATGATTTTAACTGAAGGGGTTGTTGACAGAAGGGAATGATTTTAACTTAAGGAGTTGTTGTTAACTAAAGGGGTTGATGTTAACTGAAGGGTTGATGTTAACTAAAGGTGTTGTTGACAGAATGGATTGATGTTAACTGAAGGGATTGATGTTAACTGAAGGGGTTGCTGTTTACTGAAGGGGCTGCTGTTAACTAGAGGGGCTCCTGGTAACTGAAGGGGTTGCTGGTAACTGAAAGGGTTGGCGGTAACTGAAGGGGTTGTTAACTATTGAGGTTGTTGTTAACTGGAGGGGTTCTTAACTGAAGGGGTATGCTGAAGTAAAATTCTGTTCAAACGATGGAATCTCGATCAAATGAATAACAGCATTTGAACACAGAAGCCTATCCAGTGCTCTTAGTATATCATTTATAGCTGTTAAATTTTTCAACAACAGATTATCGAAGACTGTAAATAATAGAATTATACATGCTGCACTGCTGTGTTACACAAAATGTATATTTTGTTTAAGATTGGTATTTATGCAGAAGGTGTTAATATATATTTTTTACAATTGTATTGAAAAGGTCACATTGTCTGCTTCACTCCACACTTAGTTTGAGGGAAGCTGTTGTATGTTTTATGTACTGGTGTTTAAAACAAAAATGAAAAGTGTACTGTAGTATATTATATGTTTTATACATGGAGTCTACTCTTATAGCATGTATGTGTTAAGAAACAATGCTTGCATCTTACCTCCGTAGATGAGGATTTAAAGAGAGTGGTAACTTTTATGCAAGCATTAGCATCAGCAGATTTTCACTTATGAAATCCATCTATATATATGTCCAGTCTTGCATCTAGAATGCATTGTGTAACGGATGAGGTAGGATATGGGCCCATTTTGTCCCACTGGAATGTTAATTTTGTTAAAGTTGGAGAATATTTTGAAATATTGGTATGAAAGTTATCTGACAGTGACATGTTTCAAGGGTGGACAACTATCCTTTTTTCTTTCTTACATATGCAAGTTTTCTACCTGTGACATGATCAAATACATAAGAATGGTTAAAATGAAAAGGGATGAGAAAATCTATGTTTGAGTAAGTCTGTTACTCAAAATGAATTTTTCACCACATGTTTGTACTGCTTTTATCAACATCTCCTAATAAAGTCAACCGGAGTTACGAAGACTTTCAACATTTCACAACGGACATATAATCATACATTCATAATAATTTCTAAATCACAGTGGTCAAAAGGGTCCCTTTATCATACCTTGTCATTGATCGTCTTGCTAAAATGGTATTATCTGACCTCCATGTCAGAATGCTGAGATCTGATTGGTTCATGTGATCTTGATAAAATACTCTGTATCCCGCCTGGGAGGGAAATAAATTTCTGAGTGACAGAATAAGTCCCTTATACCCCACCACAAGGAAAAACAGTTGCATGTTGTTACTCAATAAAAGTTACATGACACGGCACAAATTTACCTCACCTCAACCAAAGAGCTGTTTGCTATCAGTTTTCGGTTTGTTTTATTTCTTTTAAAATGGCAGATTGAAATATGTCAGCATGATAAATTCAATGTACCAGTATCTCTTGAGGTTTGTCTGTTTTTATGCATCCCTCGTTTTATGCATCCCTCCTTCTCGTGGTATAAAACCTGATGCATAAACTTATTAGTCTTAATTTCAGCTTGTAATTTCCTAACAGTAGTAGGGCAGTGGGGCAGTCTAGTGGTTAATGCGTTCGCTCGTCAAGCTGATTGGCTAGTTTGTAGCAATTTGTATCATTGTTTTCATTTATATTTGTGAAGAGGCATATGCATACCAACATAAAGTTATTTCAATGCATTGTCACAAATAACTGAGAGCCGTGGTGGGTATGAGTATGTGTGAAGCCAGCGTTAGAAACTGGCACTAGTCCTGTAGCCCTTACCACACTGCCCAATTGTAAAGGTATCCTAAGGACTATTAGGAATTGGCCCATTTTAAGGGTTTTGCTATATGTTATCATTATAAGGACTAGTGGACAAAAACTGTTAGTTTCTAAACCTGGAAGCCCATTTCTGCTGTGATGTTGCAGGAATAATGCTTAAACAGTGTAAAACCATACTCACAGATAACTGAAGATGACATCATCCATATTTCATCACATCGCAAACAATTTTTTGACACGTCTTGTACGTGTGTAATAGACGAGCTTAGCTGATGCCTCCACTTGAGATCTGGAAACCCATGTTTTTCTACATTTTATCCACAAAAAAAGACTATAGAGAAAACAGAAAATAACCCATGAGCTACAAGGAATAATGGATTATATGTCCTTCGTGAATTAATATCAAGAGGTACTCACCGAGGCTCAGAACCTAATTATTCACTGTGGACAGATGATCTATATTTCCTCATATCTTATAGGTTATTTCTCTGAGTAAGGGGCTTCTGGAATTAGTTACACACAATTTTAGGTTCCGAAAACTATGAAACTTAAGCTTTCATTTTGACATTTTAGTAACTGAGTGTTATGTTCTGTCCTGTCTATCCAGCATCATCCTTTACATCTCCAGGGCTCGCAGTTTGGTAAACCTGCACTAACCCTGGACCCATCCCCGGGGTTCTCGCAATCCCAAATTACCCGCCCTTGAATTCCATTTGCCAGTTTGATTGGCTACGCTACTAGGTCTAACGGACCAATCAGAATGTGAGTTATAAACCAGCCTTAAAGTTGTGTTAACCCAAAAATAACATTTGTTACATCGGATCACTTTCCAAATAGCATTGTGTATTCATAGCTTTCGGCCATGGGAGCCGTGCCAATTTACACTTCTCAGTGGGGTAAACAAAGTATGTGATCCAAACTACCAGTTGTTGGACTTTCATTTTTGTGGGAGCCTCAGTGGCTGAGTGAGTTAGATCGCTGACTTTGTGTGCTATCAAGTGGGTGCCTCACTCTGAGAGTGTGGGTTCGAATACCATGGGGATGGATCCTGGTGTTAGTGTAGGTTGTCCAAAATGCTGGCTGGCCTGGAGATATAGTGGATGAACCAAATAATGTTCCAAAGTATTTCTTTCATTTCATCAATGACTTTATCAAATGATTTGTATTCAACCTCTTTCTAGCGCTATATCTGCTTTAGATGTCATTATAATCCAACCATATGATAAAAGTAAGGCCACAGGGTTCCTGTTGTAAATCCATTAAAATATATTGGGCCTTCAGTACTGGATTTTCCACTCCACTCGGCGATCATGGGACAAAGGACACACAAAAGGACAAAATGGCTTATATCAAATTAATAGTTGAATGATCACGTTACACATATTTACCCACAGTTCCATGTATCTGACATGTTGATGTATACAAAGACTTCCTCCTCAGATTACCAGCTGGGGTAATGACTGGGAGTCAGATAGTGTTCTGTGATGTGACTAACAGCAGTTAGAAACATAGGTGATCCCGTAATCTGGAATGTGGACTTATCCTGTGAAGGTCCAATTACTTGTACTGTTTTTGTTTTATATGTTTTATGGTCACTTTAGGACAAAGAAAGGCATAATAAAGTATATACAGCCAACCGAGATCTGATTCTTCTAATTTCAACTAACATGATTTTTAACATTTTTCAATAAGTTTAAAAAAACAACCTTGGATCTGCTTCTCCTCGAGCTTTATATTTCACCAGAGGTCCAACTGGCATGGCTTCTCCAAACCAGCGAGAAGAGACAATCCTGAAACTTGGAGGATGTCCAGTACATCTGAACTGATGAGGGGCGGTCTGGTAGCCCAGTGGTTAAAGCGTTCGCTTGTCACGTCAAAGCCCCGGGTTTGATTCCCGACATGGGTACAATGTGTGAAGCCCATTTCTGGTGTCCCCCGCCATGATATTGCTGGAATATTGCTAAAAGCGGCGTAAAACCATACTCACTCTGGACTGATGATGACTCAATTATTTACAGACCGCCATCATATAGTTGGAATATTGCTGAGTGAGGCATAAAACAACACATCAACCAACCAACTAAAATACTCAGGGCCCATTTGCCACAATAGCTTTCTTTTGAGTTTCGTTTGAATGACATTGCATATAATTGCTGTCCAATCAAGTGTTCTTACATGACTGATCATGCAGTGATGTCACCAGTACTCACTCACTCAGCTGCGTACCATTACCAATCTAACCTGGAAACACCTGGTAGCAAATTAGTCATAAGTTTGTTTGTTGTTTAATGCCACACTCAGCAATATTCCAGCTATATGACAGCAGTCTGTAAATAATCGAGTCTGGACCAGACAATCCAGTGATTGACATCATGCACATTGATCCACGCAATTGGGATATGATGACATGCATCAACCAAGTTAGAAAGCCTGACCACCCGATCCCGTTAGTTGTCCCTTAAAACAGGCGTAGTCGCTTTTTACGACAAGCATGGGTTGCTGAAGACCTAATTCTACCCGGATCTTCCCGGGTCATGTCAGGTGATAAGAGAGAGGGAGATGGTGACATCACTACCGATATGAAGCTGAGGTGGTGACTATGTCCAGGGTATTATTGGAGAATAGAGATAATGTTCAGTGCGTTATTTTCTGTATCCCTTTGCATTTTCTTAAGTACCCTTGCAATCTTACTCTGAAAAGCTGTGTCATTGAGGCAGATGTGAAGTACTAATACTATGCTGGATTTAACTCAGAAAGTGTAATCCTTAATGTAACATATGTCAGTCCCAGACAAATTCTGCAGTAAAAGTATCAAAATTCGATAGAAAAATTACCAAAATTCTGTGGTAAAAACAGAATCCAAGATGGGATTCAACCCGAAAAAGTGCCAGAATCTGTGAAGTACAAAGTAGTAATATGATAACATATGTTACATTTCACCATTTTCTAAAAAGGCATCGTCTATTCATCAACTGTATTGTCAAGATTCATTGATTGATGGCTCGGAATTATATTCTTTGTAACAAATCAACAAACACAGTTTCAGTCCTCTCAAAGTGCTGCTTTATTGAAATAAATACTTAGAGTTGTCCATCTATATACATGTACACCTGTCTCTTGTATTGCATGGGTAGGCAGTAGAGGCCTAATATCAACAATCTACAGCAACCGGGTTGTACTGGAACACATATCACTTTCCAACACTGGTTCAATGCAAATATACACTTTGCTGAGATCTCTATTCTGACAAAGGTATGAAAAAGGTTGATTATCCTTCATATATGTTCACTCCCACTTCAAATTCAATGGTATTTCAATTACGGTGGCTGTTAGATTGTTGTAACTGAAAAAGTAAACATTTCAATCAGACACCAACACAAGCCAAACCAATGTAATTATTCTGTTTTGGTAGTCCAACTTGCATGACACAATTTGAACCCCAAGTTTTATAAAATGCTAATCAGTCGACTTTTAGTAATTGTATTGAAATTTTCAGACGCTTGAAGAAGTACAAAACAATATTACAATGAACATGTAAACTTTGATTTCTTTTGTGAATGAAACGTCTCAGTTCTGCAGGAATGGTGATCATAATGATGCCATTTCCAGGACGTCTTCATGAATGACACTTCAAATAGGGAGAGTTTTCAATGTTACATCAATGATTAAGTTGATCAAGATAGTTGATATATCATGATAAATAGCACAACAAATGCATGTCAGCACAAAAGGTTTCATCTTCAATACTTCACAGGTTTGTCTGCACAACATTCTTCCTTCACCCATGAATACATATGGCTGATATGTGCTATCATAGTTCAGTAATGTGTCAGTTTTCAGTCAGGTGATTAAATGTGGCCGTGCATAACTCATGGAAATCTACTCTGTGCATAAGTGAGTGTGTGTTGGGTTTGATGCCACTTTGAACAGTATTACAGTTATATCACGGTGTGTCAGCTTGATGTGGGAGGAAAACCCAAAGTGATGCAGGTCTCGGACACTTACCACTTTGGTGAGCCCAAAGACAAACTGAGAAATATAATCAGGGTGAACGAGGAATTGAACCCACGATCATACTTTCTGTTACCCCCATGGTATGCAACTCTGCACAGCCAATTACAACACCTCAGACTGGGCCACCCCTGCCCCCACTCCATGTTATTGTTTGTTTAATTCTGCACTCAGCAATATTCCAGCTATGACGGCAGTCTGTAAATAATCGAGTCTGGACCAAACAGTCCAGTGATTAATATCATGAGCATTGATCCACACAGCTGGGATATGATGACATGCATCAACCAAGACAGCAAGGTTAGTTGCCTCTTACGACAAGCATAGTCACCTGTAACGGCAAGCATGGGTTGCTGAAGACCTATTCTACCCCGGATCTTCATGGGTCCCCACTCCATGCCTGAACTTTGTGGCAACCCTACCATTGCCTGACACTGAAGCTGATGTAATCTGTACACTCATTTAGGGGCGGTCGGGTAGCCTAGTGGTGAAAGCGTTGGATCGTCACGCCGAAGACCCGGGTTCGATTCCCGACATGGGTACAATGTGTGAAGCGCATTTCTGGTGTCCCCCGCCGTGATATTGCTGGAATAATGCTAAAAGCGGCGTTAAACCATACTCATTCATTCTGTACACTCACTGGTCTGAACGCTCGTTGTTTCCCTCTCACTGGAATCAGGTCTTTGGTTCCTTGGTTAAATACAGCGACTACATCACTAAGCATGCTAAGTGGCCATATGTACCATGGGCGGTGGAGGACAGTGCTGGATACAAACCCATGAAGTACTGACGATGGAAAGGTTTGAAGAAAACAGATGTAGTTACTTCAACATTGTAGTTCACAAACCAACAGCACATACTAAGTCCGAGAGGTTTGGAAATTAAGTGACCATGGTCAACAATTATTTTGATGAAATTCTGACGTTAACCAACTGATCTTATCTCCCTACCTGGGCCTGTTCCACTTAGCGATCTTAGTGTTAATACGATCGTAACTCCCATTCTTTAACATAGTGATCAGTGAAATAGGGTTTAATCGCGTTCAAGATAATTGCACTTATAGAGCGATATGTGCGTCTGTGCGTGTGTTCGTTCGTAATTAGTTCAGAATGATGTTGTTTTTATAGTGCTAGCTCACTGAGATACCAAGCCGCAGCTTAAAATGGATATCCCACTCAGACACAGTACACTGACTGAGCCGACCAGTCCTTGTCTTGTCCCCTTAATGCCGAGTGCCAGACAGGGTAAGCTTTAACAGTTGTAGAGTTAAGATTGCTCAGTGGAACAAGGCCCTGCAGGAAACCCATCCTCAATGCCATCCCAGGACAATAGTTCCCCATCAGGCTGTGGTGGAAGAGACCACTGGTTTATGAAAAGTTGAAAAAAATGTTCTCATTGAGCCAGTTATTTAAGACAGGGCGATAATTATTTTCTGCTAATGATTCTCGTTTTAAGATCAGCTACTGAATGTCCACATTAGCAAGAACTTAAACAAAGTGTCATCTTTGCTTGACCTAACTATGCCAAAATGGTCACTTACAAGTAAATTATTATTTTTGCCTACTTACAAGAATCATTCGCCACCATAGCTTCATTTGAGCCCAATTCAATTGCACAATGGTGAAACTAGTACTGCAATCATAAAAATCATGAGTGAGAGATATTCCGTCCTGAGTAAGTTATAAGGACATCACTTCCGAAACCAAGCTATGGTGGTAAATAGGTCCTGTGTATTTATCATAATAGAATGGAGACATTATGCACAGGATAAATCGAAGATGGGCCTCATAACATTTGTATTTCATGCTACACCATTGAAATTACCTGGCCAGAGGTATACGGAAGTTAATGCCCCATACGCTGGTATTAGATGATGAAGATGGAGAAAGGGGTGTGGCCTACGTTTCCTGTTTGGGCAGCACACACAAAGCATGATGACAATGATCATATACACATGTATTTCCACATACCACCAATACAGCAGTAGGGAGCTTTCTGCTTCCAACTATTAAGCAAATGATCTTGTATACATTAAGATCTAACCCTAACAGGGTCAGTTTAGTTCGAAATATATCCAAACATTTACATATTTAAACACATAAGGTAAATTTCGGGAATAAATAGGATACAAACAAGCAAGGATATCCGTAATAAATTTATTCAAGTTGAGATGGTGCTTGAGAGTCATGGTAGTGGAAAATTGGTTTGATGACAAATTGTGACGCTGATTACATGAACAGTTTACAGCAATAAGATGACGATGAAACAGCTGGTATACAAAGCTCGGTAATTCAGGACAAGAGATGAAACGATGCTTGACCTTGGTTCTCCATGGCTAGCATATCCTCCTGCCATTACACAGAGTGACTCCAGACAGCACTAAGCTTGGAGTACCAGAACCAGAATGAGATTTCACCACTCCTTTATGATGAGGTATCAAACAACAGTCCCTGAAGGCTAATTGCTAGGTCTATTATACAACTCCATCAGTATGGGAGATCCTAGTGATTTCTAGAGCGAAAATGTCGCACACATGATTACTGGGGGTCACGAAGAGAATGCAGATGGAACTTCAAGATTGAAGAACACATTCTCCCATGTTGGGAGTCAGAAAGAAAAAATATATAGAGGATGTGAATATTGCATAAAGGGATGAGACACTATACAGTGGCGACAACGAGTGCTAACTACACATATACTAAAAAGTCTAAATGCATTAAAACATTCTTTCACACACATATCTTAAATTAATCGTGTTAAATACGCAGTCCGCAATGGTGACTGTAGGCTTCGTGTGTACAGACAATACACATCACAACATGGATCACATTCACAGACTTGTTGTTGCTTTCTTAGCATGGGGTAATAAATAAAAGGAAATAAAATCTTTCAGCTATTTACATCTAATATAACACAATGCCTTTGGATGTCAGGCACTTTCAACAGGGCTATGTACAAATAAAACAAGATTCCATGTGAAAATGCTATCTACATTGACATGCATGGTAAATTCTATAGAAAAAAACAGCTTCTATCACAATATACTATAAGCAAAGTTCATATGTTTAACATAAAAGAAACAGTTAATTTTTTTCATATTTATAAATTACAACTTAAATACATCACATAAGTTGAAATAAATGTACAAACAAATATGGAGACTTATGACTTGATAAATTTACACACCAAGTGTGAGTATACTATTTCAACATGAAACAATTCTATTGGAACCAATTCAATGCTGGAATACAATACAGATAGGAATGGTTGGGAATGGCACCAAATATGGGAATATATCTATGGCAGCGTTTAAACTTAAGCATGAAAGTCCTTGTCATAACCAAGTGTCACAAACTCAAGATTTCAGGTGCTCTAGACATGCTACATGCGTTTACATCTTCAGCAAGCCTAAAGGTTATCCCTTGATATTGAACACTTCATAGGCAGTCTACCAAGCAATAGAACCTAGGGCGGTTGATACGTGACTAAAAGACATGTTATATATGATACACATAGCACTATAGACCAAGAACTGCAGAGTTTGTTGTAGGATACAGGCTATATCACCTTCACTGATTGTGGAACAAATCTAAATTGTGTCACTAAAAGCAGAGTACAAGTTCCTGTTGTATAAAATGGTAGCTAAAAGACTAGGTGAATGGCATCGCATATCAAGTGACTAGTAAATCATAATTGTGTCTTCCGACTGAAAATTCAAAAATAATATTTGTTGTTCATGACTTCATGGCCTCTACTTCTATTTCTATACATGCTAAAAGAGATACGATTGAACTTAAATTCTGTTGATGTCTTTTTGTCAAGAGGTAAAATTCTTTCACCAGTAACAGCTTTTATAACTGAAAATAATAAGCAACATACTTGAAAGAAATGATGAAAAAAATACGCACTGACAAATAAGACTAGTCCACAATAAAATGAATTTTGCTACAAAAAAGCAATCATAAAATCGCACATAAACTGCAAATTTTTGTGTTAAAATAACCACACACCTAAAAACATTTTCTTTTTGTTACAGATAAAGGTCAGTTAACCAAACTCAAACAGATGAATAGGCTAATACCAACATATAATTTACACAGACGTGTTAGTCGTAGTTAGATTGTCACATATACACACACAGTATCACTGTCGTACAACACCAGCGCTTCCCGACAGGGATAAGAAGAGCTTCAGCATCAACTGTGCTATCAGCTACATTCCCAGAACACGTCTCATCCCTGTCACAACGTCATGCATCACAACTGACCAACTCCCTTCAAAGCAGATAATATATTACCATAACTGGTACAACACAGCACATCCTTGTATAATCACCTCCTGGTGTAATACGAACATGTCCATCACTCACATAGCCAAGCGACACAAAACAAGTCCACACAGCGGTACGTCCTCGTGGAGGAATTTCCAGTGCCTTCTGTACAAAATCAACAATGTCAACGATGTAGCTGCTCTTCTTACCATGGATTATATTGATTTGTTTCAAGTCCTTTTCCTTGGTATTTTGGGTTTTTCCGACGTACGTTTCCCTTTTATTTTCATAGGTCAGAAAGACAGAAACAGAGGTATTTGTAAGGGTCCATAAAAGCACTATATCAACATAGTTCTTGTCCAAAGGTTTCAGCAGCCTAGCCTCCCCCCTTGAGACTAGAATGCATTCTGAAATGCATCTGTGAAAGAATTTGTGTTGTATGTTGCAAATAAAATTGCAGTATGCAAGATTTGAGTCACTGAAGTTCCCTTGCAACAGGTCCCCAAAAAGGAGCTGTGGGTATCCCTTTGTATTTGGCACATGCAACTCCGACTTCCGTGTCAACTCAGAACAATATGGCAGTAGTAAATCAAATGCAAATCAGTTATGCCATAAAGTATTTGGTTCAGTAACAAAATTCTCAACTGGAAATGAGGTATGATCAATAGTTCCACTCTTTTGTCACACAGGATGTCTAGCCTAACTCTAGTCCATGGAGTCCCTCTAGGGTAGTCATTGTTATCAATGACTGCACTCTACACTGACGGTCCTAACAACCGATGGCAAGACGACTGATGGAGACAGTTCTTCTGTTGAGAGACAAGCCTTCTGGTGAATATCCTTGTCAATCAACTGACGATATCACAAATTGGTTTGATCTTGGTGCGTTAAAGACCAGGTTAGGGCCATAATGTCGACGCTGATACTTTTAGGATTGCAAATTTACATTAACAAGTCCACACTTCACTGTTGCAATTCTCACGCTACATTTCCAGTGGTAACCTGATATTATAGTACACATAACCTGAAGGTGTGCAACAGACAGGGTAAAGGCAGACTAGTCCCTTCCAAGCATCCAGCTGTAGACCAGTAGCTGTTCAACTACAATACACTGGTCCCGAAGCTGAATACACAGAAGCAGAGACAGGTCCTCTAACTGTGAGGCTTGTTGTCACAAGAACTATCCTATCTTGTATGTTAGGTAGGTTGTAGTCTGGTCTTGTCACAAGAACTATCCTATTTTGTATGTTAGGTAGGTTGTAGTCTGGTCTTGTCACAAGAACTATCCTATTTTGTATGTTAGGTAGGTTGTAGTCTGGTCTTGACACAAGAACTATCCTATTTTGTATGTTAGGTAGGTGTTAGTCTGGTCTATCAGCTGTAGATGAGCAGTCCATCAGTCCTGGGAGAAGCCTATAGATCAACTGTAAGCATCATACGGATTCATCACACCTTGACTCTGTAGGTTTGATAGACGACGCTCTACAGACTCTTTGTCTGCAAGAAGAAACAAAAATAGGGATAACAACTAAATCTTGGAGGAGACCTAATCAGTAAGAAGATTTCCCCAGAATCCTGATATTGAGAGCCAAGAAGTATTGTAGGTGAAAATGGAAACAATTTTTTTTAAGTTTATGCATGACAAGCATATATGACACTTTATTATGGATAACATCTGTATTCTTTCTAATGTTGTTGCAGGGAGACTTCTTGCATCGTGAGCATTGATCTACGCAATTGGAATATGACGACATGCTTGATCCCATTAGTCCGGCCCTTACAACAAGCTTGGGTTGCTGATTCTAACCCAGATTTTCTTGGGAAAGGCACACAAAGTGTAGAGCAGGCAATTACACGGCTATGGAACATGTTGGTCATGTTGTCAAGTGAGAATCACTGCCGTTAGTTGACTTAATCTGAGCACTCATTGGTCAGAACACTGTTTTCCCTCTCTCAGGAACCAGGGCTTTACTGCATTGGTTGGTTAAAAAAAACACTACATAGTGGCCGTTCATCACTGGTGAACGAACGGGGTGTATACAAAACCATGAAGTCCTGACGATGCTGTAATGTATAGACTGACCACTTTTTACCACTGAGGAGACAGCTGTGCTACTTACACTTATTGAGGAGGTCCTTGTCCTGGGAGTTGGGGGCCTGCTGTGCTACTTACACTTATTGAGGAGGTCCTTGTCCCGGGAGTTGGGGGCCTGCTGTGCTACTTACACTTATTGAGGAGGTCCTTGTCCCGGGAGTTGGGGGCCTGCTGTGCTACTTACACTTATTGAGGAGGTCCTTGTCCCGGGAGTTGGGGGCCTGCTGTGCTACTTACACTTATTGAGGAGGTCCTTGTCCCTGCTGTGCTACTTACACTTATTGAGGAGGACCTTGTCCCTGCTGTGCTACTTACACTTATTGAGGAGGACCTTGTCCCGGGAGTTGGGGGCCAGCTGTGCTACTTACACTTATTGAGGAGGTCCTTGTCCCAGCTGTGCTACTTACACTTATTGAGGAGGTCCTTGTCCCAGGAGTTGGGGGCCTGCTGTGCTACTTACACTTATTGAGGAGGTCCTTGTCCCAGGAGTTGGGGGCCAGCTGTGCTACTTACACTTATTGAGGAGGTCCTTGTCCCGGGAGTTGGGGGCCTGCTGTGCTACTTACACTTATTGAGGAGGTCCTTGTCCCGGGAGTTGGGGGCCAGCTGTGCTACTTACACTTATTGAGGAGGTCCTTGTCTCGGGAGTTGGGGGCCAGCTGTGCTACTTACACTTATTGAGGAGGTCCTTGTCCCGGGAGTTGGGGGCCTGCTGTGCTACTTACACTTATTGAGGAGGTCCTTGTCCTGAGAGTTGGGGGCCAGCTGTGCTACTTACACTTATTGAGGAGGTCCTTGTCCCGAGAGTTGGGGGCCTGCTGTGCTACTTACACTTATTGAGGAGGTCCTTGTCCTGAGAGTTGGGGGCCAGCTGTGCTACTTACACTTATTGAGGAGGTCCTTGTCCCGGGAGTTGGGGGCCAGCTGTGCTACTTACACTTATTGAGGAGGTCCTTGTCCCGGGAGTTGGGGGCCTGCTGTGCTACTTACACTTATTGAGGAGGTCCTTGTCCCGGGAGTTGGGGGCCTGCTGTGCTACTTACACTTATTGAGGAGGACCTTGTCTCGGGAGTTGGGGGCCAGCTGTGCTACTTACACTTATTGAGGAGGTCCTTGTCCCGGGTGTTGGGGGCCTGCTGTGCTACTTACACTTATTGAGGAGGACCTTGTCTCGGGAGTTGGGGGCCAGCTGTGCTACTTACACTTATTGAGGAGGTCCATGTCCCTGCTGTGCTACTTACACTTATTGAGGAGGTCCTTGTCCCGGGAGTTGGGGGCCAGCTGTGCTACTTACACTTATTGAGGAGGTCCTTGTCCCTGCTGTGCTACTTACACTTATTGAGGAGGACCTTGTCTCGGGAGTTGGGGGCCAGCTGTGCTACTTACACTTATTGAGGAGGACCTTGTCTCGGGAGTTGGGGGCCTGCTGTGCTACTTACACTTATTGAGGAGGTCCTTGTCCCAGGAGTTGGGGGCCTGCTGTGCTACTTACACTTATTGAGGAGGTCCATGTCCCTGCTGTGCTACTTACACTTATTGAGGAGGTCCATGTCCCTGCTGTGCTACTTACACTTATTGAGGAGGACCTTGTCCCAGGAGTTGGGGGCCTGCTGTGCTACTTACACATATTGAGGAGGTCCTTGTCCTGGGAGTTGGGGGCCTGCTGTGCTACTTACACTTATTGAGGAGGACCTTGTCTCGGGAGTTGGGGGCCTGCTGTGCTACTTACACTTATTGAGGAGGACCTTGTCCCGGGAGTTGGGGGCCTGCTGTGCTACTTACACTTATTGAGGAGGTCCTTGTCCCGAGAGTTGGGGGCCTGCTGTGCTACTTACACTTATTGAGGAGGACCTTGTCTCGGGAGTTGGGGGCCAGCTGTGCTACTTACACTTATTGAGGAGGTCCATGTCCCTGCTGTGCTACTTACACTTATTGAGGAGGTCCTTGTCCCGGGAGTTGGGGGCCAGCTGTGCTACTTACACTTATTGAGGAGGTCCTTGTCCCTGCTGTGCTACTTACACTTATTGAGGAGGACCTTGTCTCGGGAGCTTGGGGCCAGCTGTGCTACTTACACTTATTGAGGAGGACCTTGTCTCGGGAGTTGGGGGCCTGCTGTGCTACTTACACTTATTGAGGAGGTCCTTGTCCCAGGAGTTGGGGGCCTGCTGTGCTACTTACACTTATTGAGGAGGTCCATGTCCCTGCTGTGCTACTTACACTTATTGAGGAGGTCCATGTCCCTGCTGTGCTACTTACACTTATTGAGGAGGACCTTGTCCCAGGAGTTGGGGGCCTGCTGTGCTACTTACACATATTGAGGAGGTCCTTGTCCTGGGAGTTGGGGGCCTGCTGTGCTACTTACACTTATTGAGGAGGACCTTGTCTCGGGAGTTGGGGGCCTGCTGTGCTACTTACACTTATTGAGGAGGACCTTGTCCCGGGAGTTGGGGGCCTGCTGTGCTACTTACACTTATTGAGGAGGTCCTTGTCCCGGAGTTGGGGGCCTGCTGTGCTACTTACACTTATTGAGGAGGACCTTGTCTCGGGAGTTGGGGGCCTGCTGTGCTACTTACACTTATTGAGGAGGTCCTTGTCCCGGGAGTTGGGGGCCTGCTGTGCTACTTACACTTATTGAGGAGGTCCATGTCCCTGCTGTGCTACTTACACTTATTGAGGAGGACCTTGTCCCTGCTGTGCTACTTACACTTATTGAGGAGGACCTTGTCCCGGGAGTTGGGGGCCAGCTGTGCTACTTACACTTATTGAGGAGGTCCATGTCCCTGCTGTGCTACTTACACTTATTGAGGAGGTCCATGTCCCTGCTGTGCTACTTACACTTATTGAGGAGGACCTTGTCCCAGGAGTTGGGGGCCTGCTGTGCTACTTACACTTATTGAGGAGGTCCTTGTCCCTGCTGTGCTTCTTACACTTATTGAGGAGGTCCTTGTCCCGGGAGTTGGGGGCCTGCTGTGCTACTTACACTTATTGAGGAGGTCCTTGTCCCTGCTGTGCTTCTTACACTTATTGAGGAGGTCCTTGTCCCGGGAGTTGGGGGCCTGCTGTGCTACTTACACTTATTGAGGAGGTCCTTGTCCCTGCTGTGCTACTTACACTTATTGAGGAGGTCCTTGTCCTGGGAGTTGGGGGCCTGCTGTGCTACTTACACTTATTGAGGAGGTCCTTGTCCCGGGAGTTGGGGGCCTGCTGTGCTACTTACACTTATTGAGGAGGACCTTGTCCCGGGAGTTGGGGGCCTGCTGTGCTACTTACACTTATTGAGGAGGTCCTTGTCCCGGGAGTTGGGGGCCTGCTGTGCTACTTACACTTATTGAGGAGGTCCTTGTCCCGGGAGTTGGGGGCCTGCTGTGCTACTTACACTTATTGAGGAGGACCTTGTCCCAGGAGTTGGGGGCCTGCTGTGCTACTTACACTTATTGAGGAGGTCCTTGTCCTGAGAGTTGGGGACCTGCTGTGCTACTTACACTTATTGAGGAGGTCCTTGTCCCGGGAGTTGGGGGCCTGCTGTGCTACTTACACTTATTGAGGAGGTCCTTGTCCCGGGAGTTGGGGACCTGCTGTGCTACTTACACTTATTGAGGAGGTCCTTGTCCCGGGAGTTGGGGGACTGCTGTGCTACTTACACTTATTGAGGAGGTCCTTGTCCCGGGAGTTGGGGACCTGCTGTGCTACTTACACTTATTGAGGAGGTCCTTGTCCCGGGAGTTGGGGGCCAGCTGTGCTACTTACACTTATTGAGGAGGTCCTTGTCCCGAGAGTTGGGGACCTGCTGTGCTACTTACACTTATTGAGGAGGTCCTTGTCCCGAGAGTTGGGGACCTGCTGTGCTACTTACACTTATTGAGGAGGTCCTTGTCCCGGGAGTTAGGGACCTGCTGTGCTACTTACACTTATTGAGGAGGTCCTTGTCCCGGGAGTTAGGGACCTGCTGTGCTACTTACACTTATTGAGGAGGTCCTTGTCCCGGGAGTTGGGGGACTGCTGTGCTACTTACACTTATTGAGGAGGTCCTAGTCCCGAGAGTTGGGGGCCAGCTGTGCTACTTACACTTATTGAGGAGGTCCTTGTCCCTGCTGTGCTACTTACACTTATTGAGGAGGACCTTGTCCCTGCTGTGCTACTTACACTTATTGAGGAGGTCCTTGTCCCGAGAGTTGGGGACCTGCTGTGCTACTTACACTTATTGAGGAGGTCCTTGTCCCGGGAGTTAGGGACCTGCTGTGCTACTTACACTTATTGAGGAGGTCCTTGTCCCGGGAGTTGGGGGCCTGCTGTGCTACTTACACTTATTGAGGAGGTCCTTGTCCCGGGAGTTGGGGACCTGCTGTGCTACTTACACTTATTGAGGAGGTCCTAGTCCCGAGAGTTGGGGGCCAGCTGTGCTACTTACACTTATTGAGGAGGTCCTTGTCCCGGGAGTTGGGGGCCTGCTGTGCCAGACTGTGGAGCAGGATCTGGGCCACCGTGTAGCGACGGAAACACTGCAAACAACAGGGGACTCAGGTGAAACCAAGCAGTGAAACTCTCATGTACTGCGATACATGGACTTGAATTACTAACCTGAATTTCAATACGTGACTATAAAAAATAAGCACTCTCTTAATGAAAGACTTAGCCTCTCTAAACAGATTATAGGGCTTCAAAGGCCCCACTGTGTCCTACAAATCAGCAGTCTGGGATCATTTTAGCTTTCCTGTTACTTTTTGTGATGAACAGTTAACAGGGAGAAACTGAAGCCATTTTTACACACATCTGAAATCACACATATATTAAGTTCATGGCCTTTGTGTTGTTATTTTGGCATTTCGAGATACGTATCGTATCATGGCCTTGTGTAATGTGTCACTCCTAAACTACATTTGTACATATTCCCACGGTTCGTACAAAACTTGAGCCACTAAATGTGAGTGACTGAGCGAGATTGAGTATGGTTTTATGGCATTTTTTGCGATATCCAAGCAATGTCACTTTTGGTTACACATCCAGGGATAGAAATGTATTTTCTTAAAAGATGTTCAGTTGTGCCATTCAGAATTTAAATTCATGTCAACAAGAACAATATTTTGACCCATATTCAATCTTGGTGAAGGTTATTTTATCATAAGCTAGTTAATCAAAGATAAAGCTATATGAAAGCAGGTAACACAAAGAATAGGAAAAATAAACCTGGGCCTTGCTATGTGATTAGAATGCAAAAAACACAATGGTACCCAACATCCCTCCAAGAATAATTCTAACCCCCTTCAGTGTGTGTTGCCTTAACTTCGCAGTAACACCATGACAGATCTGTTGGTCATTTTCAATTTGGTTTATGGCACTGTGATAATGTGGAGTCAGCCTCCATGAGTGACTATGATGAGTTTGACTATTTGTATATTTACAGAAAGAATCACTCACCTCCTTAGGATTACCAAAGAGTTCATCTAGGGCAGCTCCTTGGCACTGAAACAAACGGATCAATAAACTGCCAGGTCTTCATAAAGGTCAGGTGAAATGGTTCATGATAATTTCACTTATAGTTATATTACATGATGCATGTGTGTGGCTGCTTGTACTAGTCAGGACTAATGCCGGTTTCATAATGTTTGTTTGTTTGTTGTTCAACGCCACACTCGGCAATATTCCAGCTATATGACAGCGGGGTGTAAATAATTGAGTTCGAACCAGAAAATCCAGTCATTGACAGCATGAGCATCGATCCACACAATTGGGATATGATGACAGGCATCAACGAAGCCAGCGAGCCTGACAGCCCGATCCCATTTCATAGTGCTAGCCAGGGGATCGACCACTGACCTTCCACCCTCTGGGCGGTCAACTAAAATCTGCACAGCGAATTCCAGCATTTTAGTCGAGTGGGCCCCTCTGGGCAGACTAACCACAGATCAATCTAGTCCAGGGTTTGAGTTCCATCAGTCCGCTTGTCCATAAAATTCATGACACTGCATCCCTGACACTGCCCTGTGGACTCCCACTTCCATCACGCTGCCTAGATGACACCTCTGCCCTGTGGACTCCCACTTCCATCACACTGCCTAGATGACACCTCTGCCCTGTGGACTCCCACTTCCATCACACTGCCTAGATGACACCTCTGCCCTGTGGACTCCCACTTCCATCACCCTGCCTAGATGACACCTCTGCCCTGTGGACTCCCACTTCCATCACACTGCCTAGATGACACCTCTGCCCTGTGGACTCCCACTTCCATCACCCTGCCTAGATGACACCTCTGCCCTGTGGACTCCCACTTCCATCACCCTGCCTAGATGGCACCTCTGCCCTGTGGACTCCCACTTCCATCACACTGCCTAGATGGCACCTCTGCCCTGTGGACTCCCACTTCCATCACCCTGCCTAGATGACACCTCTGCCCTGTGGACTCCCACTTTCATCACCCTGCCTAGATGACACCTCTGCCCTGTGGACTCCCACTTTCATCACACTGCCTAGATGACACCTCTGCCCTGTGGACTCCCACTTCCATCACACTGCCTAGATGACACCTCTGCCCTGTGGACTCCCACTTCCATCACACTGCCTAGATGACACCTCTGCCCTGTGGACTCCCACTTCCATCACCCTGCCTAGATGACACCTCTGCCCTGTGGACTCCCACTTCCATCACCCTGCCTAGATGACACCTCTGCCCTGTGGACTCCCACTTCCATCACCCTGCCTAGATGGCACCTCTGCCCTGTGGACTCCCACTTCCATCACCCTGCCTAGATGGCACCTCTGCCCTGTGGACTCCCACTTCCATCACCCTGCCTAGATGGCACCTCTGCCCTGTGGACTCCCACTTCCATCACCCTGCCTAGATGACACCTCTGCCCTGTGGACTCCCACTTCCATCACCCTGCCTAGATGACACCTCTGTTACAGATCACTTATGCAGACTTGTGAAAAATACAACTTAGTTCCTCATCATGTAGTCCCACCCTATGGTCCACGTGCACAAAGTGAGTGTAGCCCTACGACCATTGTAGTTCAAAGTAACACAGAGGGAGTTACAATAGTCGTAGAGCCAAGATCTGTTTGGGCAAGTGGATCCATATGTTTAGATCACGTCTCCTTCATGTCTCGTCAGTATCTCTGTTAATGTTGGCTATATCCTACTCACCATCTCGATTGCGTAGTTGTAGATGAGTTTGTCGGCAGTGGCCACCACAAGCTGGGGAGTGAGGGGGGTTTTACACGTGGTCCCCAGTCTCTGGTGCAGCTGTCGACACTCCAGAACACACCGGTGGTAGTAGTCATTCATCTGCTTCAATACTGAAACAACAGCAGCAGACAATACAGCATCAAGAACATAAAGTGGCATTTAGAAGCTGTAGCATCAATGTAGACACGATTGACTTGTGGATCTCTTAGTATGGTTTTATGCCACTTTTAGCAATATTCCAGCGAGTGACACCAGAAATGGGTATCACATTGTACCCATGTGGGGAATCAAACCCAGATCTTCAGTGTGACGAGAGAACACTTTAACCACTAGGCTGCCCAGGCACCCCTAGCAGTGAAAGATTTGTCCAGTCAAGTGATTTACGTCATAAACATCAGTCTACGCAATTAGGACAAGATGATATACATCAACCAAGTCAGCGAGCGGGACTGCCTTATCCCATCAGTCTCCCCTTACAACAAGTATGGGTTGCTGAAGTCCAATTCTAACCCAGATCATCATAGAGGTGCAGTGAAAGAAACAATGAGGCTAAAATCTAAATCAAACCAGTCTATAATAAGGGTTATGTAGCATTTCTATAAAAATTAAAGGCTATATAGTCCTTCGGATTTTCAGGGGCAAAGTCCAAAATCCAATGACAGTCCATTACTGAACAATATGGGTCCCCTGATTTCTGACACACTGGCAACAGTTTATGTCAACAGTAATCTACATTCAAATAACATTCAAGAACCGTCATAGTAAGTCAAATATTTCAAATTCATCACAATAAATTATCACATGATCAAAATAGCCTCAAAACAGAGCCATACAGCTCCATTTGCTTTTTTGAACTTGATCTCTATACACCAGCTGACCTGCTTTAAGGGCATTAGAGGAGTGAAGGCGTCCCGATTTGATCTCCTGCCGAGATAACTGTAGTGCAGAGGACAGCAGGTGTAGGGATCTCACAAACAGCACTAGCTGTTCCAGGCGCCTGTAGACACAAATCACATCATCACTAACACAGTCTGTGACTTTAGCCTCTAACCAGACGCCCGAATCCAGTCAAATTTGGTTTGGCCTAGTAAGCTAATAATGGTCACTATGAAAACACTAAACTCCCCCCGAAACTGATGCTGAGATCCATGTTCGGGGGAAATCTTAAACTTTGCTCCCAAACTATTTGAAGTTCCCTCTACGGAAGACCCTCTACTTTTTTTTCACTTTATATTAGGTTAATGACAGCTTGACTTTCATGCTTAATTTTGAGCACTGTGTGCTATTTTCAAAAATTTATACAACATCATGCTGACTGAAAACATATTCATCACCTGAACCGCTGTTCCCTTTTTTACATAATTCATTTCTTGGGAGTCAGTGCTGTGTTTCCATTTATCGATAATTATAGTATAATCTTTGGTAATTATCCTAATTATCAGTACAGTTGCCTCTGGAATACAACAGCCTTACTCTTCTACCAAGGAGGCTCCACAAGAATAAAAGAAATTGAGTGTGGTACACAAGCCTGTGTTTTGAAGATAGAGTTACTTCCCTTTATGCTCCAGCAATTAGTGAGACTGGGGACAAGATGCCTGGAGTGGTAGTTTTACTACCACTGGCCCATTCAACCAGGACTAAAACGTCATCAAACGTAACCACACCTCTTGGTTGAGCAAGCTAACTTAACAAAGTATGCATAAATCAAAATCTACTTAAGTCTTTGAAAGACAAGTCAGGGCTGTAAACTGTAAATTATTGGGCAAAGACTTATAACATATTACTCCATTTCTGACCCTATAAGAATACTAAAATCAAATTTAACATAATAGATCTATAGGAAACAAATTTTTCTCTGGATTAAAAGTCTTGAGTGTTCTTACCTCTGAGCTTCTGTAAATCTAGGCAGCTGTTCTGCTGGCAAACTCTCACCCTGGAAACAATGGGAGACATCAATATCCTTATTGTCTTAAACCAAAACGTTAAGATACTTTCAATCATGACATGATTTCTCAAATCTATCATCTTAAAGGATTCGGTCATGTTCTAAGATGTGGAAACTAAGAGAGTGAGTGCATTAATGTTGCCTCACGTGGCAGTCCAGAAAATCGTCTGCCTGTAAATAGTCCAGTCTTGTTCAACACCACAAGTGACTGCATGAATGCCAAATGACACTGTCGTGGGGTACAATGAGAACAGTCACAACTAGGGCTGGGACGGGTAACTCGGGTACTCGGGTACTCGGGTCGATTGGGTCCTGAGTAGGACCCGGGTACCCACAGGACTACCCGGACCCGTGATTAGTCACGTGATATATATTGTTTAATGACAAAAATTAAAACTCTATGGTTACACTATAAGTCACTAATATTCCCATTTCTTTCTGACAATGCACCCATTCCTTCTTAATTTTATATGTTTGAATAAATTTAAAACTTCATGCATTAAACTTCAGTGTATGCATGAGCGGATCGTTTTACACGTGTATCTATATACATTTTGCCAGGGTTACGGTTAAACTTTTCCAAATCCGACAGTTTGTCCCTATCTCTAGATATCTACAGCGGGTAGGGTCGGGTAATAGGGTGATGGGTACCCAGGTAGAAAATTTGGACCCGTCCCAGCCCTAGTCACAACCTAATTGAATTCTAACCCAGAATCTACATTTCGGATGTAGATCCAGCAAATGTTTATGCCACAGTGTGCAATATTCCAGCAGTACCACTGCAGTCAGTAGCTAAACCTGTGTAGACCATGTACAGGAGCTGATAGTACAGCAATCCCCCTTGCAGCAGTAGAACATAACTTTAGTCCACTAGTGATAACATATAGCAAATCCCCTCAAAATGGCAAATTTCTACTAGTCCTTATGATACCTTAACTATTCGGCAGTTTGGTAAGGACTACAGGACTAGTGCCCATTTCTAATACTGCTTTGTTAGGGTGTGATAACATCTCACAGTCTCACAGCTAATACGACCAGCATGGGTACTGGGGTTGTACAGTGGAGCGTCTCACAGTCTCACAGCTAATACGACCAGCATGGTTAGTATTGGGTACTGGGGTTATACAGTGGAACATCTCACAGTCTCACAGCTAATACGACCAGCATGGGTACTGGGGTTGTACAGTGAAACGTCTCACAGTTTCACAGCTAATACGACCAGCATGGGTACTGGGGTTGTACAGTGAAACATCTCACAGTTTCACAGCTAATACCACCAGCATGTGTACTGGGGTTGTACAGTGAAACGTCTCACAGTCTCACTGCTAATACGACCAGCATGGGTACTGGGGTTGCACAGTGGACCTACCTGTTTACATGACACGGAGTCATTGAATGTGCTGAGGGCAGCTCCCCTGGCCTGGGCCAGTTCCATGATACATTCCACCAAGTCCAGGACAAAGCTCAACTTGGCCATGATCTCATTGTGTTGTTCCTGGAGAAATACACCATTGTTATTCAACTGATCAAAGACAGGACTATCCATTAAATAACCAAATCTATCACTGCCATAACGTCTATAATTTAAATGTGAAAAATTAATTGGTTTTAATTTTGCTTTGAGCAATATTCTAGCAAAAGGTGAGGTGAATTTGGGTTTAATGTCACGTTAAAGATTATTGCACTGATGTTGCATTGATATTGCACTTAAATAGGACTTAAGACGGTTTTATCATGCCGGCCCACTGAGACACCATGCCAGTCACGTATACTGACTCCAAGGGGTGGTCGGGTAGCCTAGTGGTAAAAGCGTTCTTTCGTCACGCCGAAGATCCGGGTTCAATTCCCGACATGGGTACAATGTGTGAAGCCCATTTCTGTGTCCCCCGCCGTGATATTGCTCGAATATTGCTAAAAGCGGCGTAAAACCAAACTCACTCACTCACTATACTGACTCCAAGCCGACAAGTTCTTTTTTTATCCCCTTAATGCCGAGCACTAGGCCCAGTAACAACAAGTACCATGTTTTAGTGTTGTTTGGTATGATGTAGCCAGGGGATCAAACAGCAACCATTCCTCTATACGGGCAAACACTCTATTCCCTGAAGGATGGAGGTGGTATATTCTAGCTTTAATACAGTGGAAGACACAAAGAATGGTCTTCACACACCGACACCAACTCGAGAAAAAATATGGGTCTTCCTCCACCATGAGTTAC
This sequence comes from Haliotis rufescens, assembly GCF_023055435.1. Lineage (NCBI taxonomy): Eukaryota > Metazoa > Mollusca > Gastropoda > Lepetellida > Haliotidae > Haliotis > Haliotis rufescens. The sequence goes on along the minus strand of NW_025963835.1, from coordinate 335,593 downwards.
ATTGACCCAAGCTGCCACTGTAACCACAGGTCCAAAGTAGGAATCTTAATTCCTCTAATGCCAAAATATCTGTAGCAATTATCTCCCATCAGTAATATTACCTCCCTTAGTTCACATTAATTTCTAATGGGTTAGTCGTGTGGCCTGTATTTCAGCCATACTGTGACGAAAGCATTAAATCAAACAAATGACCGCAAAACTACCAGGTATCACAGATTTATGTCACTAAGCATTAAAATCTTCAGCTAGACAAGAAAAAAAATAGAATGTTTTTCTAACAAAAATATAATTTATACTTCTCCTGACTCTAATTTGCTTATCCTTCTTATTACCGAAAGGCTCGCTGACTTGGTTGATGCATGTCATCGATCCCAAATGCGTGGATCGATGCTCATGATATTAATCACCGTATTGTCTGGTCCAGACTCGATTATTTACAGACCGCCGTCATATAGCTGGAATATTGCTGAGTGCGGCGTTAAACAACAAACCAACAACAACAACAACTATTACCGAAAGGTTGTGGCTAATTCCTGTGTTGTATTCCCGGACAACATAAAACATCTCTCACCAAATGCAAATTAATATCAGTCAGGAAAAGTTAAAATTAATATTTTACAGAAAGAAATACCAATGAAATTATGTTTCATGGCAATGGAGCTTCACATTGCAAGGACATAATTTACATAATTTCCTTACATCCATCAAGGTTTCCTCTGACAGCTCCGGAGCAACAAATGTGATTGGTCCTTCCATATTAGGCGGTGACTGGGCGTACAAGCCAGATGCTGGTGGGGATGTCTCCATATTGTAGTTGCTGCTTCTCCGGAAGTAGGAGGAGGATCGCTCCCTCTCCATGGAGCCTGTCTTGTCACTGCCCCCTGAGTTGAGACGCTCCCGGCTCCCTGTCCTCCCACTGTAGGTGATCATCTGACCCGCTCCTGACACACAATAGAACATAGTTCTAGGTATGTTATCTGTAAACCGCAGTCAGAAATTGTAGTATCAATATACTACATGGATTCCACCAAGCACTCCACTCCACTCCACTCCACTCCACTCCACTCCCCTACACTCCACTCCACTCCTCTACACACCACACCACACCACACCACACCACACCACACCACACCACACCACACCACACCACACCACACCACACCACACCACACCACACCACACCACACCACACCACACCACACCACACCACACACCTAGGTACTAGCATCCATACCAACATTACATTTACATACGGTGAATAATAAAAAACGGCAAAAAAATACATATTTATTTTTACACTATGAACCGTAAACAACTCTTATCATTGCAATGTGCGAGGCGAGGCGAGGATCGTGAGATTGGCCGAGCACACTGTTGTGTTGTTCATCCCCTACGACTCCGCCTCGGCTCATTGTCTATAACGCTCAATTATTTGGACCCCATTGGTAGCGTTATAGCGAGGGACCAGTGTAGTAACAAAGCTGAATTCCATGTCAACACTATCTTCACTTCTAGGTACGCATGACACAGCCACTTGCACTTGATAAGCTGATAGAAGCTCTCAGTATGCTCTTTTTTGAATGTTTCAGATATATACTACTTAAAAGAAGTCGAAGAACAAAAGGTCTTTCCTATTACTACAGCTAATCTGATATGGCAGGACGGATTAACTGCAGTAAATTTGAAAGAATTGGGTGTCAAGGCAGGACTGATTAACTATAGCAAGCATATATCTAGTTACAGTGAAACCCTGTCAATCCGAACAACAAACAGCATTTGGATTGAAATCGTCCAGATTAACACATTTCCGGATTAACAAATCCCTGTGACGGAGTAATGTCGCTTTGTACACTTGCATGTATAACAGTAAGTACAAGGAAGGTGGGTTCCTGGATCAACAGGTCGGCACGAATCACATTTCCCTGTATGAGCACCCTATACTTACTGGGTCTGGGTCTGGCTAACCTATGGTTGGTAACAAGAGCAACCATCAGCTCCCACAAGTATGGCTGACACACAGGGCCAGAGGCGTCTCTAGGATTCCAACCTAAGTACCCTTGGCAGACAAGTTGGGGGGATAATTGAGATTTTGATTTTTGGTAATGTTCTTATTTTTGTAAATTCAGAGAAATTGAGAATTTCTTAATTTCAAATTGAGAATTTTCCCTGTCATTTGCTGCAAACTTGGGACTGAATATCTCCTTTGAACAGATTTATACTACTCAAAAGAAGTTAAGGAACACATTTTTTTCATATGACAAGTTAATCTGTCATGGCATGGCAGCGTAACTAGTCCTCAGCACAAATTGGGTGTTCTTTAACCTCTTTTGAGTAGTATATATAAATACCTGCAGTGTAATCACTCAATCTTCATGTTGTCATGTTACTTCAAAGGGGTCATTTAACCTATTCTGCCCCACAATCCCTGCTGGGTCAATGTGTGGCAGATTTCTTCATAAGAATCTAACACGAACATGTCCAGTTGACATACAACCATGTTAGAGGATCTTGAAACGCTGCACATCATTTCCCTGCCTGTACAGTCACAGAGAGAGTATAACAAGGCCTCACCTGTCTGTGTGCCGAATGCAGCCTTGAGCAGCTGCTGAGAGAGCAAGCTTGTTCCCCCTCGGGCCAGGGAGCAGGGGTCGGAATCGGACCGGGGGTACTCTAACCTGTTGGCTTCTGGAGAAGCTGCAACACAAGCACATATGATGTTTTGTCAGTCAGATAGCAGTAAACAGCTACCTGAAAACACAAACTGTTTATCAACACTATAAAATCATGGTATTAGTACTGTATCCAATCCATTAAATCGCATCTCATGAACAGTATAGTTGCTGGAGAACAGTTCTACCCAGGAATCCCCACAAGCTGTCAAGTGAGGTGCCAAGCCTCAGTCACAAGTCAATTGTGTGACTAGCATGTGTCAAGTAAGAGTGATGACATCCAGGATATCACACTAGACCTTCACTTTATCAGCTTGTCCCAGGTGCGAACAACATCAGTGGTTTATCCTTTCACACAAAAGAAATCCCCAGTGGATTTGAACAAAAGATAACTGGGAAATGTTGATGAAAGGAATCTGAGAAAGTTTCCACCATACAAAAATGTTCCTTCCTAACAAATGACATTTGAAATGTTATATAACCACACAAAAACAATTCCATCAGGGATAAACTTGTTCTTCAAACCCTGTATTTCATAAGTTTGCCTAAATTTACACACACAAGCCTGCTCTAATTACTTTGGGGTCTGGAAGCCTGAACTTGTCCCTTTCCATGTGTTCAGTATATATTACTCCTTACATATGGACTGTCATAACCTAGGTTTAGGCTAAAACAATAATAATAGTCTTAGAATTCATATGTTCCAGTTGACAGGATGTACTACTTGCAAATCTCTTTATATAACAGACAAGCATACTCCAGCTACATCAAATGGGGACTCAACACAGATGATTGGCGATCCTGGCAAATTTGATTCAAATCCATGTATCACTTTTTGTTTATCAGCTAGTTCAAATTATGTAATGTATTTCAATCAATAATTACCTCAGTTCATAATTACCCATATCACCTCAGTTAATAAATACCCCAAAATTACCTCAGTTCATGATTATCGTAATTACCTCAATTCATGATTTCCGTAATTACCTCAGTTAATGATTTCCGTAATTACCTCAGTACAGTATTTCCATAATTACCTGTTCATGATTATTTCCATAATTGCCTCAGTTCATGATTTCCGTAATTACCTTAGAACATGATTTCCGTTATTACCTTAGTTCATTATTTCCGTAATTGCCTCAGTTCATGATTTCTGCAGTTCATGATTTCCGTAATTGCCTCAGTTCATGATTACCCTGATTATCCCAGTGATTACCCTAATTATCCCAGTGATTACCCTAAATACACATAGACATTGTCACAGCATCATACAGGGAATTTATTACACTGTCTTGATCAAGAAAGAAAATGGTCCCCAGGCCACAGAGCACAACGGTAGTCCTCCTATAACACATACCTACAACATGATCCTTGAACACACCCTACGAAAACTTCATCAATTGCATCATCAGGGTCTAACTACATACCATTATTGGTGACAACTGTGTGATTCTATTTTCATTCAAATCTAATTATCAAAGCAAATCTCAAAAGACAAGAGTCCAAAGGTCTTCCTACAATCAGCATTGTGAGCAAGTTAAATTGACACATCACCCAATTACCTGCAATGGCAGCAATGCTTTCTGGGTATGTGTTTGGTCTGAACTTTCCAAACGGTGCATGAACTGGTTCAAGCGGCATCATCTCCGGACTGGGCACGAGGTTAAATGCAGCAAGTTTAGTCGGAGAGCCGAGGATTGTGGGTAAAGAGCCAGGACCTCCCCCGAACGGGAGGGGAGAAAACCTGGGTGAGGCAAGGCCTATGGAGAAGGAAGCATAGGGTTCTTGGACACAAGCATATTAACTCATCGTTCTGGATAGCTGTCAATAATCTTTCCATATTAAATAACTGAATATTGCTTATAATATATATTAAGGCATTGCTTTAGATGCCACTTCGAAGTTCTGTGAATTTACATTTAAATGGAGAGATTGTAGACATGCATAGGAAGAACAAGCAAGCTTAAACAAAAAGTTAACAATATCAAGCTGAAATTAATCAGAAAACAAGATGCCACTCAAATAAGTATTTTATAATTTGAAAAGTTTACAGACGTGTTACAAGTTTCACTGCATAGTAAAGTGTTCAAAATTAAGGGGGGTCCTGGGGTCATTGAGGTCCTCTGCTATTGCATGTGAATCTAGGCACCCCCTGAATCTTTAACTTTTAGCATTAGGGCTATGACAAGGAGCCCTTGATTTTCCTGTTAATTTTGAACACAGCATAACATTAAAAAGTTAAAAAACAGTGCTAATAGTTAATTTGCACATAAAATTATCTTATTACTTGGTTTTATTTCAACAGTATACAGTAAAACAAATCATATTTGAAAAAAATAATCTTTTGATCCATAGTCTAAAATAAATAAAGGAAATAGAAGGAGAAGGAAAGTGTTGTGGTTTCCTTGAATGATAAGAATGAGTATTTGTCTAACATTATTCGATTTTGACCTGTTTGTACGGTTTAATGTTACTGATGTTTCACAAGTTAAGTTCAAATTTCAGTTGACAGATACACAACCAAGTAATAAAATAGGAAAAACGCCTCATGTTAGTAAAAGTGGTGTTCTCACTAGCTTTTCTGTGGGGTGAGCCAGTAACACTAGGCGGGGTGTTGCCAGTCTTACTAGGGGGGGTGCTGTTCCTCTTCCACGACCCCGTACTGGGGGGAGTGCCGATGCTGAACTGGACTGAAAGGGGGCAAGCATAAGCATAAATAGAGGGTGAGACAAGGGAACAGCAAGCTCATTGGCTGATAAAATACTGATGAGTTAAATATACTCAGTTGGGGCTGATGATCAAGCAGAGCAATACTAACTCTGAATAACTAAACCCTGAGTAAGTGTGAAATGAACAAAAATATATATGCTCAGTTGGGGCTGGTGATGAAACAAAGTGTTAGTAACTCTGAATTATGAGACTATAAGTGACTGCAAAGTGAATGAACTTATATCGGCTTAGTTTAGGCACTGAACAATAACATCTAGGTTATTTGGACACAATTAAGAAGCTCTGAAATGGTTTCAGCTAGCTATTTCTTAAAATAACATGTTAACTATCACTGTATTATGGGATTAGGTCTTAGGAAGATTAGCGTCAAGCAAGCCAGTGATGCAAGATCGCTTGATTGGGGTTAGTGGTGTAATTGTGGATGTGTGTTTACTGATTATCAAACAACAAGGCAAAAGGGTAGGGATTAACTGACAAAGAAAGGACACAAAGCTAGCCTGGTTTCAGGACAATGTCTACCCATTGATATGAACTGGTCTATCAATACCATAATGGCTGCAGACAATGAGTGGTATCGAGTCAATAAGTAACAACCAGTAATAAATAAGACATGTGTGGACTATGACAACAGCTTTTTACTCATACCAATTCACAGGTCAGCCAAACTGCCTGAAGCATGGAAAAATACTGGCTTTGAAACAGCTGTTGTTTGTCTGTGTCATGCCTCAATTAACACCTTCACATTTAAGAATTTGAATGGGTTTATGGTAACTAAGTCAGGATATATCTACTTCCTGATGAGCATTAACAGTGTTCGAAATACCTGCCCGACCGTCCGAGATGGGTTGATTTCAACTCGGGCTGCCAGATTTTCAAATCGGTCGGGTTATATTTCATATGTGAAAATATTCTAAATATTTCCCGATGATAAGCATTAATTCACATGTAAAGATGAATGATAAAATGTACCCAAAAAGAAACCCTGTTAGCTTATCCTGAGAAACATATGATTAAAGTGGGCAGGCAGGTTTTGGTCAGGGCTGGCAAGTATTTCAGCTAGCCAGTCCTGTGGTCTGGCTGAAATTTTTGGGAGTTTCATACCCTGGCATTAAGTTGGAGTTAGTAAATAGGGTATAACACTGCTTTGAACAGTATTCCAGTTATATCACGGCATCATGAAGTTGGAAGAACATGATGAAAAAACCTTTCACGAAAAACAAATTGTGTATTGTTTGTAAGAACATCTCAGAGCTATTTCTTGCCCCTTCATCAGCAGGGAAGGATCATCTGATGAAGGAGCAAGAAAAAGCCCTGAAGCAGAGCTTTGTTGATTTTTTGTTTGTTGTTTAAGGCCACACTCAGCATGATTCCAGCTATATGTTGGCGGTCTGTAAATAATCGAGTCTTGACCAGACAATCCAGTGATTGATATCATGACCATCAATCTATACAACTGGGATACGATGACATGCATCAACCAAGTCAACAAGCCTGACCACCCGATCCCGTTAGTCGCCTCTTACAACAAGCACCGTCGCTTTTTTACGGAAAGCATGGATTGCTGAAGACCTATTCTACCCCGGATCTTCACGGGTACCTGAGACATAACTAACAGCTTCATGTCTTCATGGTCAATATATTATCTTGGATATCAGACCCATTTGACTTGATGCAGTTTTTTGTAATATACATCAAGTGTATTCATTAACATTTGACTATTTAGACAAACAGTGTGGCACATTCTAATTATCATAAACCGTGTCGGTCCATAGCTGTCAGTGTCACTCAATGCAGGCTTGAACATAACCTATCATGCTTATATGGCATGCATGGTGGCAAAAAAGACATGACTTCATTCATGCATGACTGAATATTTCTCCCCAAATACTGCTATCTATTTCAAAATCAACCCTTTCTAAAATACTACTGAAAATTCAAAACAGCTGAATGAGAAACCAATATTCAGGGTCACGTAGGACAATCAGAGAATATCATAAATCAGATTCCCCTGTATCAAGCTAGTTCAGGTTGACAGACAGACCAAAACGACAGGAATTGGAGCATATGATTCTTTCTTTCTTTCTACGTTGTTTAACACTGCGCTCAGCAATATTCCAGCTATATGACGACAGTCTGTAAATAATCTAGTCTGGATCAGACAATCCAGTGATTGATATCATGAGCATCGATCCACACAATTGGAATACGATGATGTGCATCAACCAAGTCAGCTAGCGTTTAATTAGTGTAGAATGTTCTGCTGCCAAGCATGGCTTAACTTGACTTCTAAAATTCCATTTTTGTCAACCACAAAAAGAAAGAAATTAAGAATTAAATGTTGTGTTGACGAGTTGTTCAAGTGAAATTGCTCATGTCGGAGAAGCCGAAGTATGAATTTGTTTATTTATTGTCCATGTACATAGAAACCTGGGTAGTGGACGAGAGACAGTGATGCATGAGTGATGATGGAAAGAACTACTAGCATCTCTACAAACTCCTTCAATTGAAAAACAAAAGGCTTAAAATGTTGAAAGGCAAAATAGAAAGAGGCACTATTGTTTTTGGTGTAAACTGAGCACCTACCACTCGGTGGAGACAGGGAGACAATGCCTGGTCCGGTGCACAGCTTTGTTTCCGAACTCTGCCGAGACAAGACAACCTCCTTCTCTACACATTCCTGAAATGTGACAGATACCAAATATTACAACACAAAATAATACTAAGGCTAAAAAATATAATAGGCACCATCCACATCTATAAAGTCTGCCACAAATTTTGTTTAAATCCTAATACTTAAAAACAATGCGATCCAATATAGCACACAGTTACCTCCCTTTACATGCACACTGCTTTACTGCACATCTTGTGTTGTCATGGACACAATAGAAGTTTGTATGCTTGTTTATGTAGGGACGCCCTTTCACAGGTTCATGGTACACAACTGTTTATTTGGTTACTTACTAGTTTGAACGAACCCCCTCAAAAAACCCTCGCCCGCCCACACTACATTTTCAAAAGTCTTTGTCTGAGAGCCAATTCCTTTATTTTTTAAGCCTAAGTGAGTAAGTTTTGGTTTTAGTGAGTGAGTGAGTATGGTTTTATGCCGCTTTTAGCAATATTCCAGCAATATCATGGCGGGGGACACCAGAAATGGGCTTCACACATTGTACCCATGTTGGGAATCGAACCCAGGTCTTCGGTTGGACGAGCGAAAGCTTTAACCACTTGACTATCAAACCTCCCCAGTTTTTGTTTTAAAGCTGCTTTATTGTCATGTTGAACAGTACATTGTCACCTAATCTTTGTCTTGAGAGTGGTTTGGAAGACACAACCCTAAAAATAGACAGCCAATCAAATTACACTGTTGTGTCATGAATTCACCAAAGAGACATATCACCTGTACTTTAGCATGAAGTCACAAATACAGCCAGAATGTGTGTGTAGCATCATGACTTCAAAATCAGTGTCTTAGTACTTAGGAAGACATCTTTTCAAGCTAAAAAAAATAAATCACTTATAACAGTCTTGTGATTCGTTTAAATATATGATGGGCTTGCTCGGATGAGACGTGACTTTGAATGTTAATCTATGTCAAACTCTCGTTCAGAAGATCCATTTTGATTGGTTGTTGTTTGACCGAGAGAAAGATCTACTTTGCCCCTGAATTCCCCTTAATACTGACAGGCACAGTTTCTGCAAACAACTTTTGAGTCTACTCGCCCGAACATGGCTCTTAGCATCATCATTTTCAGTTGAGCTTAGTGTTATCATATGGACCATTATCAGAAGATTTTACTAGGTCTAACAGAATTTTACATGACTAGGGCTTCAGACTAGAGGCTAAAGTGGCAGACTGTAGTCACAAACGCACATTTAACATCAAAATGGAGAAAAATACAGGAATAATGAACAAAAATACAAGGCAAACCCACACAGTCACTCATTCACATGAGACGCCTGCTTGGCAGTCATTGGACACCTGATCCTAATTCTTAATTGTTTGGCAGGCCAAGGACTGGGAGCTATTTAAACTTTAAATCCCCAAAGTGGACTGAATCAATAAAACCTTCCTCGATTACATGATTCATTAGCCATGGTTCTCCCGTGTGGTTTCCCCAAAACATCAACCTCTGCATCATTCCAGTTATAGTTTCAGGATGGGATGAATTCATTCAGTAGCCGAATCCCAACAAACAACACTTGCTCAGAGAACGCGGTCTAAAGAGTATGAACACTGCAGATGTCTGCTATCTTTGTCACTATCTTGTTAAAATAGTCAGTTTTAGGGATTCCATATTCGCCGTAATAAGTGCCAAAAAATGACAAGGGGGAGCGCTTAATTGTTAAATTTGTTTTCAGAAATCGAAGGGTTGTGAATAACACATCAAAGAAACAAAAACTTTTTGAGAAGTTACTTGGCAATTATAGACTGTTTCTGCACCACGGTTTTCTGTAAACAAACTGTAATATACACAAGAAAACATAGATTGTGCACATTTCCCGCCTTAGTAGGAGAAGAGAAAGATCACTTACAGATTGGTCTAGAGTTGATCAGTGGGCGCTTGTTGTAGCATGGTGCTTTCTACACCATTTACGGACCATATAACAGTGAGGTAGAACATGAGTTTGGTTAAATGCTGTTTTCCAGTCATGTCATGGTATATATGGAGTGGGAGGAAAGCCAAAAATGATGCAGTTCTTAGACGTTTACCATCTTGGTAAAACCCACTTAGGGTTCTGACACAGCATGAAACATAATCTGGTCCAACAAGGCTTCAAACCCCCCAATTTCTGGTTAGCCTAAGGGATGCAACTCTGCACAGCAATTGTGGCATCTTAACATCTAGGCCACCCAGGCTGAAATTATGAATTTACTGTAGGAGTAAAGCACACGACACATGTTGATGTTCACCATTTTGCCAAGCTCATGATTTTACCTCCATATCCCCGACTGAACTACTTTCAGACCAGGAAGTGTGTGATACGTCTACCAAAACAATGACAATCTTTTTGCTACCTGTTTCATTTCTGCTGACGATGGCACCCTCCGAGCAAGGGGACTAGTGGGCGATGTCTGCTGCATCTTCTGGTATGCACGTGCCTGTGTGGGGACGGGGATGGGGTTGGAGGAGGGTGGGGACGGTGGGCTGTTGACTGGCAAGGTACTGGGTCGACTAGGACTGGTCTGTGCCTCCTTCTTGTATGTGGCTGTGCCAACCTGGGCATGGACAGCTACTGTTTTCATAGAGGGAGGGGCGTCACTGAAACAAACACAAACATCAATCAATATGCACATTAATAAACATCTGCCTTGAAGAAATGAAAGAGTGGCTTTTACACATTGTACAGTTTGCGAAACCTCATAATGAGCAATGCTGAAATCACTATGATATTCTACTGAATATATAATCTTCGACTTCTGTTATAACTGATTTCAAGAGACAGTGAATTGTTTTATACAATGTAAAGAGTGTTAAAACTGGTATAGCTACTTATAAACAGACAAGTGAAGTTAAAAAAGTATGATCAGTCCTGCTGATTGTTAGCGATTGCTGCTTCATGTTCAAAGTAATGGAGAAAGTACAAAGAACTGTTGATTCCGGAAGTTGAATCAACAAGCCTCAAGACCACTTAGGCTTACGAAATCTACAGGTTCGAGTGATTTCTTTAACCATGTTATGGTTCATACATAACCCCTTTACAATGTACAATGGTGAGGTGAAATGGGGTTTAACGTCGCATCCAAGATTATTGCACTTACATAGCGACGTGCATGTACGTGTGTGTGTTTGTGTGACTGCTTGTACTAGTCTGCACTGATGCCGATTTAAAGTGCTAGCTCACTCAGATACCATGCTGCAGTTTAACATGAATACCCCACTCAGACACAGTATACTGACTCCGAGCCGACCAGTCCTTGTTTTAGCCCCTTAATGCCGAGCGCCAGACAGGGTAACAACAAGTACCATCTTTTAACATCGTTTAGTATGATGCAGCCGGGGATCAGCCAGGCAGACACTCTACCATTAGACCACAGAGGCGGTCTCAATGTACAATGGCCTATAGTTGTGTCAGTTTCACTTGTTAACATGCAAGATGACAAACAGGGCCCTGGAGACGGCCCCAGAATACCCACAGGTGATGAAGCTTACCCTAGAGTGTCCATATCCTCTTCCGAAGCAATAGGGGCAGCACTCACAGGGACATCTGCGAATCAAAGGAAGTACACGGAAATGTGAGACTTGATTACCACCGATGTAATCACTACCAAATAACATCATTGAAAGGGGAGTGGGTGAGTGAGTTTGGTTTTACGCCGCTTTTAGCAATATTCCAGCAATATCACGGCAGGGGACACCAGAAATGGGCTTCACACATTGTACCCATGTCGGGAATCGAACCCAGGTCTTCGGCGTGACGAGTGAAAGCTTTAACCACTAGGCTACCCGACTACCCGCATTCAAAGGGGAATTCATTCATCTTTCTTATCTAGCATTGTCGTGGAATCTACTTTGTTCTATATTATCCAGAATTGTTTTGCAAATATCACAATCCAAATAAAGACTTAACTATTTCATAGTTTCAGGGATGAGAATGGATATTTTCCTTTTCAGCAGAAACTTCTTTTCAATGGTGCATGGTCCATAATTTGGGGGTGTTTATGGGGGATCAGGGGGAAGCCATCAGATTGTAACAAATTTGTGGTCCCTATAATTCGCGGATCGACTGAAGATTCTCACCCTTGTATTTTGTTTCAATTCAAACAACACATAACTTGACTAATACTTACCAATATGATCGCCTTCAGGGACCAACACGAAGTCCTGAGGAAATAAAAAACATAACAGTTCAATAAATATTAACAGTAAAACATTTTCATAAATATAACTTGACACTTAACTCTTTCAACACCAGTCAACCAGAAGTGTTTACTGCTGGGACACCGAGTTCCCAGAGGCTCTTGTGTGATAGATGAAGTCAACATTTATCAAAGAAAATACCTGCTTGTAAAATATATTTGCTACTACATGTTATACACCATTTGAAAGGTCTGATCCTATGGTTTATAAATATGAAAGTTATGTTTTTCACATTATTTAAAATAATGCATTTACAACTTAATTAAATTCGTTGTAAATAAAAAATGTACGCTAACACGTTGTTAACATCCAGATTAAGGACCAAGGAAGCGAAAACTTGACGATTTTCGGCAAATATATGATTTCATAATATCCACGTACCTATTTCTATTTTATTTCATTGTTTACGTTATTGGAAAATCATTTTAAAAAGAATTATAAATAGTCTCTGTCATCACCCTTTTCCCGATAACAGCGACTGTCCGCTCAGTAAAATGAAGAAATACCCCCGTTTTCGAGGTTTCGTATGAATAACACGTTCGTTGAAGAATGGCATATGACACATCGCTGGAAAGCTTATTGCTTCATCTACACGCTCGTAACATCGACTGGTTTTTTTCCGTAGTTATAACAAGCGATTTCATTGGATTAAAATTGGTTTCTAATGACGCTTTCTTGCTGAAATCTGCTACAAGTTTCGTGATTGGTCAATTTTGAGCACGTGACCTAAGGCAGCCAATCAAATTACAGCTGTGATACCAAGCTCGTGTTCGATAAATTACAGAAGTTTGCGAAAGAATATTGTTAAATCGTGTTATTCTGAACGTTTTGAGCAGGAAATCACGATATATATTAAAAATATGGAACTTCGTGAATGTATCGTGCTAGGTTACGAGCTGAGACAAAGATTTTTCATGCATATATTTTTGCATTAAACATCGTGTCCGAGCCGAGAATTCAAGGCGACGAAAGCCGAGATGTCATTTGACTTACATTACACGCGATTGCACGAAAAGATGAAAATAATAACTTAGATGTAAGTTTGATTACTTTTAGATATATTTTTGTTGATTTTATATATTACTTTGTATAATATATTTAAAGATTTGTTTAAAACGTCTTTATTTTCCTCTTTGACGTGTTCGATGTGGACCCGTTGTCGAAATGTGTGTTCCGAGAATTTTATTTTCAATAACATTGCGGGAAATGGTGAATAATTTTTTAATTTAACGATAAAAAATGTTAAATTGAAATGGAATATGTATTTCAGACATTGTGAAATGTGATAGATTTAATAAATGAATGATATTACAGGTAGGTCCATAAAAATATAGTACTATTTTGACGTGACTACGGCTTGGCCGGATAACCGGCCTGCGGTGTCTGGGGACTCGATGCTTCTTGGCCGGATAACCGGCCTACGGTGTTGAAAGAGTTAATCAAACATTTAGAATGGGCATACTGGGAACTGAATCACAAGGACATGATCGATGAAAATGTGGACTAAATGTACATCAGGATTGTAAGTTTTTAACCAAGCAGCTGAAGACTTGCCTCTGTAGGACTCTTGCGGACATCCATCTCCTCCTTGTCTACCTTCAGGAAGCCAGCATCGTCTGGCGGGGATGGCTGGGGAAGGACATCGGGTTTCACGGCACTATGAGACTGAAAGAAGAAGATCATACGTCTATAGTAGATAAACATTTTGTGCTCCTTGAGTTGAAAGTTGTATACTCCCCAGGGAGCGGTGAATGGCATTTGAGAGAACACTGATACATTAACCGTGATGATAATGATTTAATAATTATTATTAATACTACTACCACTACCACTACTATTGAGTAAACTGATACCCGAACCGAACCCACAATCATAGGTTTCTGGGGTGTCGAAAGGACACAGCTCTGCACAGCGAATCGCGGCGCCTTAGACAACTGGGCCAACCGTGCCCCCCAAAAATGCGGTAGTAACATCATGGTCAAGTTGGCCCTGTTTTATAAGAGGTCCAGCTATTTATGGTAAATTTGCTTGAATCAGAATAGTCATGTTGTCGTAAATGATGTTTTTATTCTGACAAAATGTATCATAGTTAAAGAAATTAACGTGTCTCTCCATGATGACATGGATTTAAAACTGTGACTACCTACCAGTCAGTTGAAAAAAAATAGTTTCGTCCTGACAAAGTAAGATACTCTGAAATGACTCACATGTGGGGGTGTGTATTCCATGTGGGCTGCTGGGGGCGTGGCGGAGGTGGCATGTTTGGGTGTCGACCCCTCCGAGGAGAAGCTAGCACTCCGGTGGGGAACTGGCACTGGGGCAGCTGAAGTCACACATTGACACATATAACAAGCAATATACTACTCACCTGCAACTAGCTCTTAAAGGCATACTTTGGATGGGGCAATCTATTATTTTTGATAGATTGCCTACATTAGCATATTTGAACTGTTCTGGTGAGAGCAATCTTCACCAAATGATCACAGGTGTCTTATATAATTTTAATGGATTCAGTATTCCTTTCCTTGAAGAAAGGAGAAGAAATTCAACAAGGGAGATCAATACATGCCACAGTTTTTTTAACACAAAACAAACACTTACACTTGCTTGTTGGCTTCGGGGCAGATCGCTGGAGGAATGCATGCCTGAAGAAATTTTCTGGAAGAGACAAGAATAACTTGTATCAGAATATGTCCTTTCACTTTCTAGAAATGATACAATACCGTATTCGACGTAATAAGCGCCCAGGGTGCTCTCAAAATTAGAAAATTTGTGGTTTATGCTGACAGCCTGAAATGTTTTATACAACAGATATAATTTTCCAGAATTTAATTGCCCATAATAAGGGTGCATATTATACACGAGTGTGGATTATATGCGAATAAATAATTCTTGTGTACATTGATCAATCGGTGCTAATTGGGATTGTTCACTTCCCCATATATTAGCAAATATCGCTGTGGGCACTTATTACGTCGAATACAGTAATCTAAATTTCCCTGAATTTTCCTACACCATTTGCACAGATCTAGTGACTCATAAATATCTAAAAATTATCTGGATAATTAAATTACTGTCAATGATGACAAAAACAAATAAGACACTGAGACAACAGGAAAGGTTTTTTTTCCAGATCACATGAAACACAGGAGACTTACTATGGTTAGTGTGTAAGAAAACCTTACCAAACTCTATCCTGTCTTTGGAATTTCTTTTCAGCAGTTTCAAGAGCAGGTCTCGGAGTTCAGGAGATGTCCCACTTGGTATACTAGAAGACAACAACACATGATCACATGACTACCTGTATGCAGGAAGGAGGAGCTATGATAAGAACCCTTTTGAGCTCACTGAAAAGGTAGCAGAAAACTTGGTATGTAAATTATGTTCAAATGTCTGAAAACTAGCCTTTTGTCTTTCCAACACATGCAAGTTGTGGACATGACTGGGGCGGTCGGGTAGCCTAGTGGTTAAAGCGTTCACTCGTCACGCCGAAGACCAGGGTTTGAATCCCAACATGGATACAATGTGTGAAGCCCATTTCTGGTGACCCTTCTGTGATATTGCTGGAATATTGCTTAAAGCGAAGTAAGTCCTTTATTATCTAAAGGCTACTGTAGCCACGTAGCTGGAATACTGCTGACTGAAGTCTAAAATATTCCCTGAGTTACAAGATTTGAGGGGAGGTGAAATGGGCTAAATATCTTGTTTCTTAGCAACATGGTGGCTGTGGCTGCTTGTACTAGTCCTGACTAATGTCACATTTATAGTGCTAGCTCAGTGAGATACCATGCCGCAGTTTAACATGGATATTCCACTCAGACACAGTATACTGACTCCGAGCCGACCAGTCCTTGTTTTAGCCCCTTAATGCTGAGCAGGAATACAACAAGTACAATCTTTTAATGTCCTTGGGTATGACACAGCCAGGGATCGAACCACCAACTTCCTGCTCTACAGGGCAGATGTTCTATCCACTACAGTGAGTGAGTGAGTGAGTGAGTGAGTGAGTGAGTGAGTGAGTAATGAGATTTTACACCGTTTTTAGCAATATTCCAGCAATATCACGACAGGGGACACCAGAAATGGGCTTCACACATTGTACCCATGTCAGGAATCGAACCCGGGTCTTTGGCGTGACGAGCGAACGCTTTAACCACTATGCCACCTGACCGCCCCTATCCACTACAGCATGGAGGTGGTCCCACTAAACATCACAAATACCTACTTGGGCATGAGGTCGCTGTGTTTCTCGTAGAACTGCTTGAGCTGCTGTGGAGTTTGTGCCTGGAAGGGAGCTTTGCCTGTGAGACACTGGAAGACGATGGTGCCGATGCTCCACAGGTCAGCCTTGGCGTCGTACTGGAGCGACATGATCACCTCCGGCGCCTGCAACAGCCAAGTCAAGGTCATATGCTCTCAGTGACAGCTTTTCAGTAATCTTGGCTTTTTCACCATCCATGGATAATTGAAAAATGAGTATTCATACATGTATTTTTTTGTGTAACAACGATACCCTGAGAGCGAATGAGTTGGGTTTAACACAGCTTTTAACAGTATTCCAATTATATATCAGTGAGTCAGTTTAAAATAGCAGGAAAACCCCAAGTGATTATAAGTTTGAGATGAATCCACTGAATAGTTTAAGAGAAATCGCTCGGACAACGTTTTTGGACGGACGGACGGAACCTTAGTATAACTATATACCCCCGACCTAAAAGGTCGCGTGTATAATAAATAAACAAAACCACCAAATGCTATTACTGTGTGTACATACCATGTACATAGGAGACCCACACAGTGTTGCTGCCATCACACCATCTTGCAGGAAGCGAGCAAAGCCGAAGTCAGCTGAAACAGTAAACAACATATACATTATGTGTTCAATACAAATGAAGTCATTCCCGTCATTAATGTTAAATATGGACTGGACAGACCCCCAGATGCCTGGACTCACTACCAGAAACCAGGACATAAGTTAACTCTCATAAAACTCTAATAAATAATAATGTTTCTTTGGTACAATGTTCTCAAAAGTGAGGAGAGACAATGGACACTTTAAAAAATAAATCTACGTAAAAACAAAAGAAATGCAATAAGAGCACTTTTTCCCCCACCAAGTTTACCAAGAAACACAACTGGGGTCTCACTAGACTTGGTTCTTTATTACGATGCCAATTGTCAAGCATTGTATTTTATTGATCATCATACAACGCGGACCATTTGAAAAATATTTTTTATTGCCAAAACAATGATTTAAAGTGATGCATCAATGCCCAAGAAACATTTCATGACTTTTTAAGCCTAAATATCCAAACAAGCACACTTGGTCCTTTACAACTATAGGCTAGCAGAAGCCAACCATTTACTACCCTTGTAGAATGGCAAAATGTATCAGCATAGCTCTACAGCATATGTCAGCTTATTTTGTTTGGTAAGAAAGTTGAATCAGATCACAGACACTGACTAACTAGTGACTACTACCGTATTCAACGCAATAAGCGCCCAGGGCGCCCTCAAAATTAGAAAGAGGGGGCTCTTATAAGAATATTATTTTGGTGGAAAAAACAGAGTTGAAAGATAAATATTGTGGTTTATGCTGACAGCCTGAAATGTTTATATACGACAGATATATTTTTCCAGAATTTCATTGCCCATAATTAAGGGTGCATATAACACACGAGTGCGTATTATACGCGAAAAAATAACTCTTGTGTACATTGATCAATCAGAAGGAGTGTGAATTGGGATTGTTCACTAGTCAATATGTTAGCAATTATCGCCATGGGCGCTTATTAGAGCGGGGCGCTTATAACATCGAATACGGTATGTTGAAACCATAAAGCGACATGGTTCCGACAGACCAAGGTTTTTATTCAAGAGAATAAGATATTCAAACGTATAACTGCAAATCCTGACATGGTCAAAGGAAGCGACTCTGCACAGTAAATTACAACCCCTTTCGACCACAGATCAATAATCAAAGATCTTAATCAGCAAAATACTGGATGTATTGTTGTGAATAGAATTCACAAATGGAGCTTCACTATATTTCTGTCCCATTTTCTAATTTGTCTCACCAATCTTGAGCTTGATGTCCTTTGTAGTTGACTGGCTGGCCCTGCCTGGGTAACACAGGAGGATGTTCTGTGGCTTCAAGTCTCGATGAACGATACCCTTCGCATTCAGAGCCTTCATGGCAGCAGCTGCAGGGCAACGCAACATCAACCGTAACCAGTTGTACAACTTAACAATAGTCAGACGAGACAGGCTTCAGGACATAGATTCTGCTCCAATATGCAGAATACATTATGCAGACCCGTGAAGATTCCAGGGTAGAATAGGTCTTCAGCAACCCATGCTTGTCTTAAAAGGCGACTAACGGGATTGGGTGGTCAGGCTCGCTGACTTGGTTGACATGTCATCGATCCCAATTGCGTGGATCCCAATTGCATGGATCGATGCTCTTGAAGTTAATCACTGGATTGTCTGGTCCAGACTCGATTATTTACAGACCGCCGTCATATAGCTGGAATATTGCTGAGTGCGGCGTTAAACAACAAACCAAACCAGAAGGTATCACAGCTGCATAATCAAGATACTCTTGCGTAAATTGGCTATAGGTCAGATTAAAAGAATGATCTCCTCAAACAAGATAATATTTTTTTTTAAAAAGATAATATATTTTTAGAGTAAAAATAGTATTTATACTTATCCTGAATTCTTTATATTGGACATACAGATAACAAACAAATATAAACAAAAAATTATGGAACTCATTAATGAACTTTATTTGAAGTGAGTGAGTATGTTTTACACCTCTTTCAGCAATATTCCAGCAATATCATGGCAGGGGACACCAGAAATGGGCTTTACACATTGTACCCATGTCGGGAATCGAACCCGGGTCTTCGGCGTGACGAGCGAACGCTTTCACCACTTGGCTACCCAACCTCCCCGGACTTTATTTGAAAGCATATCTTGTTCAACTGAGTAATAGATTTACAAGCGAAGAGTCTCACCTATCTGTCGCAGGAACAGCGATATAGTGTCCTCACTGAGTGTACCCTTCGCTGAAAACATTTGGAAGCAAAAAATATATAATTATGGCAAATTTCTGCTTAGCCCTTATGATATCTTAACTATTGGGCAGTTTGGCAATGTCTACAGGACTAGTGCCAATTTCTAACGATGTTCAGTATCAAACTAGTGTGCTCTCTTATTGGATTCTCAGCTCCATAGGGAGTATGCAGTATGCATCATGTGTTTAATAAATTATTGTCATGTGCCATAAGTTAACAGTGATTTTATTTAGGGACACGTTGAATTTATTCATTTTGAGGGTATTGATGTTACCATCCAAACTGGCTCCTACGAGAGATACTGCTTGGGCGAGATCGAGCGATATCTACAATGAAATTGCATCACAATGCTTTGCAGACCATTGTGACGTCATTGGTTACCATCACGTCACAAATCAAATGACATCACTAGTGGCTCTGCTACTGAAGCTGTTAGCAGTATTTTTTACACTTGGACACTGCTTATTACTGTCTACAAACTGAAAAAGTTGGAAGAATGATGTTGGATGATAAATAAAATCTCACCCACGTGTCTTTCGATATCAAATATATCAACACTCGTTGATAAAAGTGGAACATACTCCTCATCAAGCCTTGGAGTTTTGCCACTTTCATCAACCCGTGTTGATATATTTGATATCAAAAGTCACTCAGTTGAGATTCTCTGTATGTTATCATTATGAGGACAAGAAGACTGAAGTTATAAAAGTGTTAGTTTCTATCACTGATGAACAATAAAGATATGTATGATTATTATAACAATCACTAGTTTTTAAGTCATCAAAAAGACAAGTTGAAATTGCTTGTCCCTGCTATTTTGCAATAACTGAAACCTCCCAATGAAATCCCTCTATCTACCTACCCTGAAGATAGTCAGCCAAATCTCCTCCATTGCAGTACTGAAAAACAGGATGATTCTCATTACCTGCTACAGCACACAAAGGGAAACATTAACATGCATGTAAACAAATGTGTATGTGTCTCAATACTTTATTGATGAATTAACCAAACTTCAAATTTAAACAAGTTGTACCTCCCTTTAATGGGGTTGGGGAGAGAAGAGGATTTGATTCATTATTCTTTGAAAAATGGTAAGCTACAGAAGGTCTAAGTATCACATGCTAAGACAACAAAGTCATAAGATCTCACCTCCATGACCAAGTAGACATGATTTGTAGTTTCCTGAAAAGATAAATTGACATCAGAAGTTGACAAAATTGTTAAATTAATGTAAATAGAACACTTTACAATACGTATGTGTCCCCTGGACCATGATGGTAGGCCACGCCAGGAACTGACACACACAATATATATATCATAGATGTTCCCAACTGACAAGAAGTGTTTGTTTCTTTAATGCCACACTCAGCAATATTCCACCTATATGACTGTTTCTGTATATGTCTAGACCCGTGAAGATTCCGGGGTAGAATAGGTCTTCAGAAACCCATGCTTGCCGTAAAAGGCGACTATGCTTGTCGTAAAGGCGACTAACTGGATCGGGTGGTCAGGCTCGCTGACTTGGTTGATGAATGTCATCGGTCCCAATTGCGTGGATCGATGATCATGATATTAATCACTGGATTGGCTGGTCCAGACTCGATTATTTACAGACCGCCGTCATACCGCTGGAATATTGCTGAGTGCGGCGTTAAACAACAAACCAACCAGCCAACTGTATATGTCTATATGTCTGCAATATTCCAGTCAAGAAAAGGCAATCCAGTGATTGACATCATCAGCATCAATCCAAGAATTCAGATACAATTACATGCAATAAACCAAGTCACCAAGCCTGACCACCCGATCTATTTAGTCAACACTTGCACAAGGCATAGGTTGCTGGGGCCCTATATTGTTACCCAGACTCCCCACAACACAAGAAGTAATGCGACTAACACAAGCTAACACAAATACAAAGAAAAAATCACTCATCCAACACCATCTACCCAAGGTCAAAGCATCATTTGCACAATGTATTTTGTAATTATGATGTTCTTCTCTTTTTTTATCCCTGCAAAGGTACTTTTTTTCAAATTGTCCTGCTTGAAGTTAAGCAACCACCTGTTACAGATCAGACACATTTAGTCAATTTCTGAATATTGTCAAAATAATAAAGCTCAGTGTGTTTCCAATCCTCACAACAATACAGAATGCCTGATGAAGACTACGTTATTCATACTCAAACCTGAACAGGTAATACACAGAGGGAGTCTGAATAGTAATTAGGCAGCTAATAGCATTATTCCACTTTGCCAGAAATATCAAGCCATACAAAGAAACCCTGAGCTGTTCATAGGCCGAGATGTTGCTGTCCAACTGTTGTCGAAGATGCATTATTTACTGTTTATAAATGTGCTAAAATGCAACAGCCAATGTTGCAGATATTAAAAGCCTTTTAAATGCTGTGGTCATATTGACAGGGCCAGAAAATCAATAGAAATCCATTCGTTGATAGCGCTGCCTGACATATAATTCGATGGCTTAGCTGAAACTGTAATAAGGCATTCACGTAGAGGAGTTGCTTTGGGTGTTCCTAGAAATGAATAATGATGATTGATCAGGCAGAAACTGACTGACAGATATAGGCAACAGATATCTCCGGGCTGGTTGCCTGGACACTGCTGGATGGTACGCATTGCTACAAACACCTGCCTCCCTCATAACAGTTACTTTCTGAATTAATGAGTACTTGTAGGTGTTGTATGTCACGGTCTGCATGTGTGAGATTAATAGGGTGATTTAGCTTTTGTACAAAAACATATGATTTTGCTATTTTCACACATATACAATGTATATCAGTCTGTGCCAAAGCTTTTGAACTTCAACAAGCCCAGACTTTCTCTCAGCCTCATTTTGAGTTGAATTTAGAGTTATTTCATGGAATGTTAGCTGAGCTTACTAGCCCCAACAGAATTTGTCGAGACCCGGGCTTCGTACAAGTGGCTAAACATGCTTAAGTCGCAGACTGTGATATACACTGGTACACACATAAACAAGAAGTACTCTTACCAGCGTTAGAAATTGGCGAGTCCTCTCATCCTTGCCAAACTGCCTAATACACGTAGTTAAGGTATCATAATAATTAGTAGAAATGTGCCTTTATTAAGGGTTTTGCTATATGTCATCATTATAAGGACTAGTGGACTAAACTTATTAGTTACTCTCGCTACTTACACATGAGTTTTAATGATATACCTATTAAGTAAATGTCAACTAAATCTACAGTGTTTCTTGCAGTAAGTTGTCATTCTACGACAAAAAGAAACCCAATTTAGTTTCCTAGATATCTGAGATATGATGCCTACTAGCAGGAAAAACTTAAATGTTGATAGTCTTTTTCATCTATCATTAAAATAAGCTGAAAGAGTTAATGCCATATTCTCAGCACCATTCTCTCCACATACAGTGTGTTTGTGTGTTGCTTAATACCGATAGCAGCTTAATCCAGCAGTATTTATTCAGATTTCAGACATTACAAAGACATTGAAATTGTTATAGAACAAACCTTACAGCATTAAAATTCCCAAACATTCTCTAGCATTCCTGGCAAGCCTCCAAACCCAAGATGACAGATAAACATTTTTGCAGCTGCCTACATTTATGCCGCAGGGTGAAAAAAACAACAACATATTTATCTTTGTAAATGCGGACACTGCCCTTTCCACCTTGCCTGAAAGCAAACTTGCTGTAATTTTCCGACCGAGATCATATTGTTTTAAAGAAAACAACACAAAAGTCATCCTGTCATATTAACTTAATCAACAAACAATGGAATTCACAATCCATTCCAAAAAGTCTATTTTTCTATTACTCCAAACATCTCACACTGAATGTTGACTTTTCTTGTTGACATGTGAACTGAGCTCCAGTTTGCAGAGTGCTATCCCCATAAGAACTTCTGATTATAAACATAATGAAATACTAAAAAGTTGCTGGACTCTTCCATAAGACAATTGTTAATTATAAAGACTTTTTCACGGTCTCTGATGGCCATCAGTCACTGGTCATTGACTGATAAAATTGCATTTTGACAGATGGTTTGTTTAAGAAGTAAGACTTTTGACCAATAGAAATGCTAAGCAAGGTGTCGCCAATTTCAAAATTAAAAAGTAAACAGTAAGGATTGGTCCTACGTACAGTAGCAATTTAATAAAACAATACACAGCCACATAAAAATCGTAATTGAAATTCTGAGCAGTGCTTGTCTTTGCATCATACTCTCCGTATCATAGGGATACACTGTCAGGAGCTGTACTGACCCAAACCCTTTTCTTATCATGACGTTCATTGGCCACATCGTATATATTCATCCAATCACGAACGGTATTGGATTGATTTGTTATTATGGTTTGTCCGCCATTTTGGTTGATTTGACTTTTGCCATTGACTTATTACATTTTTAGGGTCCAAGTCATTGACCTATATACAGCATTTTGTGTCAAAATCACTGTGTTTAGGAGACATCTCTTGATAAATTATGATTGGTGAAACATAAAAGTACAAATACTGTGCTAACAAACCTAGAAGCATAATCAGGGTGAAATCTGGGGTTTTGAAAACAATGATCATAGGTTTCTGGTGCACCTAAGAGAAGCAACTATGCATAGCAAATTATTACACCTTAGTCGACTGAGCCACCTGTGCACCTTAAAACACCAGAGAAGTAAAAATATACAAATGTACAACAGAAAACTGTTCACCACTGTATGGAGTGATGTGTGGTAAAGACTTTCATACTGAATAATATTTATTGATTCTGTCATGGATGTGTTACCATGACATCAAGTTTTATTACTGTTAGTCTTAAAAGTTATCTCTTATGAGCAAAACAAATTTAAGCCGCCTGTATGAGAAGCTATTTTTGTTTGGTAAACCTGCCCCAGATACTCCTTCTGCAGATAAACAACCTGTGAAGATCAGGGTTAGAAGTGGTCTTCAGCAACCAATGCTTGTCCTAAGAGGCGGCTAACGCGATCGGGAGGTCGGGCGATCGGGAGGTCAGACTCGCTAACTTGGTTGATGTTATCATCATATCCCAATTGCGTAGATCGAAGGTCATGATGTCAATCACTGGATTGTCTGCTCCATACTTGATTAGTTACAGACTTTCGTCATATGGCAGGAATATTGCTGAGTGTCCTCATTAAACAACAAACAGACAGACAGCCAAACATCTTGTCTTATTCATGTCACCAATGTGAACCAAACGGACACTGACAAGAGTTGACACTCACATTAATAATGTCCATTAAACAGATACCATGCCTGCTTTGTCAAGGACACAGAGCTGGATTCAGTGCTTACATAAAGTCTGCTTAATGGGGTCACTCTGCCTACTCCAGTGACCTCAATCTGGAGCAGGGACAGAAATAAACACAACCTGTGCTAGTTTTCTGCCAGCGCACTGCCAGTACAGTCAGACCCAGTGAACACTCTCTAATCGCTAATGAAAACAATAATATTTACTATTTGTAGCTTGCTGCTTTTATATATCAGGAAGTTTACTAGCGGCTTCACCTAAATAATACAATAATAATATGAAAAAGAACGAGTAATCAAGAAAGGTTTTTAGTCTCTTTGAGCATATTCCAACAGTAACACAGAGTATGAACATTGCATGTTGTTTTGTTTGTTGTTTAAAGCTGCCACACTCAGCTATATGACGGCAGTCTGTAAATAATCGAAACTGGACCAGACAATCCAGTGATTGACATCATGAACATTGATCTATGCAATTGGGATACAATGACATGCACCAACCAAACCAGCGAGCCTTCACTGCCCGATCCCGTTAGTCGCCTCTTACGACAAGCATAGTCGTCTATTAGGGCAAGCATGGGTTGCTGAAGACCAATTCTAACCCGGATCTTCACGGGTCCTTCACATTTTGTAACCATAAGAGAGTGAGAAAGGTATTCCAGCAATATCACAGTGGAGTGAACAAGAAATAAGCTTCACACATTGTGCCCACAATTGAGTGAGTGAGTAGGGTTTCACGTCATTTTCAACAATATTCCAGCAATATTACAGGGGGGAAACAAGAAATGAGCTTCACAGATGGTACTTTTGTTGGTTTTGTTTGTTTGTTTGTTTAACGCCACACTCAGCAATATACCAGCTATATGACGTCGGTCTGTAAATAATCGAGTCTGGACCAGACAATCCAGGGATTGATATCATCAGCATCGATGACAATTGGGATGGATGACATGCATCAACCAAGTCAACGAGCCTGACCACCCGATCCTGTTAGTTGCCTCTTACTACACACATAGTCGCCCCTTATGCTACTTTTGTACACTAGGCAACCCTATTACCCCTTTACCTATGAACATTGAGCATGATCAGTACACACTTAATCACCTTCAGTTAAGATGAGTGAGTGAGTGAGTTTGGTTTAACGCCGCTTTTAACTGTATTCCAGTTATATCGCGGCTATCAGCTTAATGTGGGAGGAAAGCCCGAAGTGATGCAGGTCTCAGACACTTACCACTTCGGTGAAACCCACGAGCATGGGTATGGTGCTGACAAACCTAGAAACATAATCTGGCAAACCGGGATTTGACCCCACAATAATAGGTTTCTGGCGTGCCCAAGGGACGCAACTCTGCACAGCGAATCGCGGCGCCTTAGACGACTGGGCCACCCGTGCCCCCCTCAGTTCAGATGAACCAGACAATTCATTCTTCATTACATCACATTACATTGCAATTAGCAACCATCCAGATTCTATATTTTGTAAGGCCAAACACCATGAAAACAAAATATTTGCTAAGAAAATTCATGAACATTGTTTTTTGTAAATAGCTAGTTTCTCTAGCAGACCCTCAAACAACAACAGCTGAAATCTCCAAGGCAATCTACCATATAATCTCATAAAAGAAACAGATCCTTGACCCCAATATGATACTACTCTGCAAGATCTGATAACAACTCAATCGGAGGTCACATCAGGTGAACTTTCTAATCAGCCAATCAGCATCAGGGCTTCTGATTCCAGGTACACGTGAGCTGAACTGTCAGACAAGCATGTCTGATTTTTGTATCTTGAAAACAAACATAGTCTGACTGCAAAAAAGTAATAATGTACTATAAGTATTAGATTAAGGATATTTGATAAATCCTGTTTGTGAGCAGTATGGGATCTACACCCAACCATTTGTTTGTTTGTTTGTTTGTGGTTTAACGCCGCACACAACAAACATCATGAACATTGATCTACACAATTGGAATACAATGACATGCATTAACCAAGTAAGCGAGCCTGACCACCCAGACCGGTTAGTCGCCTCTTACAGCAAGCATAGTTGCCTTTTACAACAAGCATGGGTTGCTGAAGACAACCTTATTCTACTTGTTTGTTTGTTGTTTAACACCCCACTCACCAGTATTCCAGCTATATGACGTCAGTCTGTAAATAATTGAGTGTGGACCAGACAATCCACTGACTGATATCATGAGCATCGATCCACGCAATTGGGATACAATGACATGATTCAACCAAATCAACGAGCCTGACCACCCGATTACATTAGTCACCTTTTACGACAAGCATATTCGTCTCTAATGGCAAGCATGGGTTGCTGAAGACCTATTCTACCTTGGTTCTTCACGAGGCTATATTTGTTTTCCGTGGCATTCTTTATTTTGATTTGGCAATCCAAGTTCACTCCGAGTTTACCTTCTATAGAGGTGTAGCAAGATACTATTACTTGCACAACTAATTATGGATAGTTGACAGTGAAAATCTGAAGCTTTTTATAAAGTGATCGCAGCCAAACTTGAGGATTTATGTCAATGATGTAATAGAGGTAGATTGGTCTACAATGCTTTTGCCACCCTAAATTTCTTCAGTTTTAAATATCACAAAATATAAAAGACAATAATACCAGTACCAAAACAATCTTTAAAAACATATCAATTCAGAGTTACCACGCTACGATCACTTTTGTCACACAACAGTCTTTCATCATACACCCCAAACAGTGGCTGGCAACACCCTGAACACACCCTGAACATACACACAGAAACGCACACACCATGCCTTGGTCATACCGCTGTCATTCAGGTCCCCTCAATAGAAATCACTTTGGAAAAACCCAACCAATGAAAACAGCCATGTATAAGCCAGGTAAGGAAAGAGGACAGCTGATCCTATATGCTTATCAGCTTCTAGAAATAGAAAGTAAGCTGCACGTCACATACAAGCACATTATCACTATCAATGTCGCAGTTGTCACAGATCGTCACAACATACCACACCTATATCAATGTTTACGTATTGACGTTAAGTTCACAACATAAACACAGACTGTGTGACCCTAATGTACTTGTTGCCAGTTAACCTACATGTGTTATTCTTGAATTATTGCCATTAAAGTCGACAAAGCTTAAGATATATCATGATATATAGCTAAAGTAATTATCTATTTATGAATTATAACAAGTACACCTATATATTCAAAATCACTGTATTCTGCAAGTCATGTAAGCTGACGGTTTGCAGGGGGTAAGAACAGCTGATAGAATAACCAACAACAGTGACGCAAGCCATGTCTATCTCATTACTGTGTGAGTGCCTATTTTAAAGTCTGTACGTCATCAGCAGATGTTTTATATTCACACTAGTTACAGGGGGTATATCCAACATTCCTTCTGCAAACCGGTTTCAAATATGTTTCAGCTATTGGAAGATATAGATATAATGGCCATTCCACCAACTGTCCATACTCCCCACACCACTTTCAAGTGTTATTAAGCATGAAAGCCATGCTTGTCATCATGGTCAAAACTTTAAAAGACACCAATTTAAGAATCCCTTGATTCAGGAGGTTACCACCAGGACCCAAGAATCCCTTTAATTATGAAAGTTGTAAAACCTAACAAAATAAAAATAAAATAAATAAAATTAACATGTAAATACCAAATGTTTGACATAAAAATTGAAAGTCAAAGACAAAGGGCCCTTGTCATAACCCTAATATTAAACATATAGAAGAAAAACACAAAGATTTGACTATTATGCAACACATAATGTTATCAACATTGTTAATATAAAGTTATCAGTAATTTTCCAAGCACTCTTCTTACAAGTACTCAATATCCAAGACCAGAACCATTTACTTCCATTCCTGATTTCTAACACTACATGTTCATATTTACAAGGCACCTAAACATAATAAACATTCAGTGCAACATAAACATCAGTCATTATTGTACGCTGAATGCCCCAAAAGAAATGTTTACTTTTCCATGTTTACTTTCCGTCCAAGTTTTATGTCTATACATCACATGCTCATTACTGAAAGTCATTTATGGAAAGAACAACAGCTTTAACAATGACATCAAAACCATGCTGCAGATATTTTTAGACGATTTAATTTAACAAAGTAAAATTATGCTAAGATTTCCTGTAACTTAAACATGTGAAACATTCCAACGTTACAATGGACATGTTTACGATCACGTAAGCCAACCTTTCAAAGCTATATCTGCTATGAAGTTCTATAAAAACTCAAATTTTAATATAAACTGTCAACAATTCATCCCAGCTGAAGCAAGCCCTAACTTGGATTGTTTTGAGCACAAGCAGGTTTTGCTAGGTTACTGTTTTAGACATGACATTAGCCAACTCGAACAAAAATAGTCTCCGAATTCCAAAAACACACAAACCTAAAACATAAATGTCAACATTTTGTTACATAATCTTGAGGTCATGGGTGTCAAGTGGGGGTTTCACCAGCTGGTCTAGTCTCAGGTTAGCTTCGATATGTCAAGTCCAAGGGGCAACAAAGACAGAAATATTCCATCAGACTGTGTGCATGCCTCAATCAGCTGATCACCAGTAGTGACTGACCTAAGACCTGGACAGTAGCGGAAAGTTGCTTGACCACTGTTATGAAAGCTGACCTGTCCCATTTCTGCACACTCAGCACATTTTACCCAGCTAAATGGGGTATTATTAATCTGCAAAATAATGTATGTCAAAGCCTAACAGCTAAGCATTGGGGAAGGGAATAACTGGCTGTGAACCATGCAATAAGCATACTTGTCTCACGTAGGTGGCTACAGGCCTTGCGAAGGTCATCGGCAAGGGACCTTGAAGGTTGACCTGGCAGTAAGCACAATAACTAGTGGCTACAAATCAGCTGATTCCCCAAACCTAGACTCCATGAATGAGGCTAGCTAAGGCGTGTGTATATCATATTCACTCTTTTTACAAAACCACATATTAGACGAATCAACAACTTTCAATCTATCACAATACATTAATTCTACAGTGATATTCTCTAAAATGGTTATTTTCTATGTTTTATTCATATGATGAATTATTTATTGGACACCTCCCATCCAGACCCTCAAGAGGATTCTCATTAGCAGCAGTAACCCATTTTCTTCCTGGCATCCAGGAGGATGCACGACCTTGCCCTTCCTACTGTAAACATGATAGGTACAGCCAGGTACATGCCCAAACAACGTGTGCTGTCAATGATTACCTCAGTCTCGCACTCTTCCTGCATTCACTCATTACAGTCAACAAGTTAAAGCAGGGATGTAAATTGGCACTTGCCTGCTAGCCCATGTCAGTTTGTCTCATGTTAAACATGTGGAAGCAGTGTTCATATTTAAGCATGAAAGTCAAGGGGTTCTTGTCAGAACCCTAACGTTAAAAGTAAGAGATTGAGGGGGTGCCTAGATTCATATACAGTAAAAGTCAACCCCTAGAACCCAATGACCCCCCTTTTTAACACCTCAAAGGTACCATGAGGGCTACCAGAATTTCAGGGTTTTCAGGGGGTGTCCCTACTACACAGCACCATGTACTTTTAATTTTATCATTTGTTTCACATAGTGATCGAAGTTATAATATACTACTCAAAAGAAGAACACCCAATCCTTTCATATTTTTATAATTAATCTGTAATCATGGTAATGTCATGACAAATTAACCATAATAATATGAAAGAATCTGGCATGACAAAATAACTACAGTTATATGAAAGAATCAGGTGTCCATTACAGATTAACGTCTTTTGAGTAACATATTAGGACAATACCGTAAATTCTAGTTATTTTCATAGTTTGACGATTTCAAATCATACACCCTGTTGAATAAATAGGCATAATTCTGCATAATTTGAACATTTGATTATGACAAGCCCGCCAGCTGCTTCCTTCCTGGCACTGAGGATAGACAGTACATATTGTGTGTCATACATACACTATTGGATAAGTTCCTGACAATGTCATTCAGCCTTTCAGTCTACTGATTAAGAACAACATCCTGATCGTGACATTATCCCAAAACAAAAAGTGTGTGAAAATGGCTGCTGGCTTGCTGTTCTGTGGCAAGTATATTTAAGGGAGACTAGTCATCATGCAAGTCTTCTGTCCAGTCTGTGTATTTTCTGATTCATTTTCCTGTGGCAGGTACATTGTATCTTCAACTGTAGGCTAGCAGGTTGGCCGAAGGTCTGTCAACCAGTTACCATGGTTACCAACTGCATGTATTTCTACATTGACGACAGTTCAAATTTCAGCATGAAAGTCAAAGGATCTTTGTTGTAACCTGAAGATTAACATTGGGAGGGGACCCTAGACTTAAATACAATACCAGCCATGCTCAAAGATCCCTTAAAATTTCAGATACTGCTGACTAAGCATGTTCACTGATGGATCCAACCGTGAAGATCTAGGAAGTTCTTCAGCAACCAATGCTTGTCGTAATAGGCGACTAACAAGATTGGGTGGACAGGCTCGCTGACATGATTAATGCATGTCCTCATACCCCAATTGTGTGTATTGATGCTCATGATATCAATCACTAGATTGTCTGGTCTAGACTTGATTAATTACAGACCGCCACTTCACATAACTGGAATATTACTGAGTCAGTAACAAACTCAGCAACAAAAGCAAACACTAGTGGATCCTGAGGGTGTTGTAGGGGGAGCAGATTGCACCTAACACATCAACCTATCCTGTATTTTTGTTCAATTTGTGACTTTCGTACAATGCACACCTTCTTCCAGACACCTTCAGCGGTAGAAACAAACATTTTTGGTCCACTAGTCCTTATAATGATAATATATAACAAAACCCTCAAAATGGCAAATCTCTACCAGTCCTTATGATACCTTAACTATTGGGCAGTTTGGCAAAGACTATAGGACTAGTGCCAATTTCTAACCCTGCACTTATATGTCAACCTGACCTGTCATTTTAGTCTTACTTGTGCCTTGCATAGTGTGCACCCTCCTTTTGCAAAATTCAAGTTTCACTCTTTTAATATATGGGCTTTTTCAAGAAATGAAATCATAAATGTTGTTGGTGTTAATCATGTGCAGTACAGTATACAGGGATGAGAATGGATATTTTCCTTTTCAGCTGGAACTTCTTTTCAATGGAGCTTGGCCCCCTTGAAGCCATCAGATTTTAACAAATTTGTTGTCACTAAAATTTGCAGAAATTCACGGATCCGCAGAAGAGTATATACTAAAAACAAAACTAACTGATCAAGCCAATAAATTATCAAAATATTTTAACAAAATGTCTCTGTGAATTTCTTTTCTTTTTATACCGGCAATGAAATGATGTTAAAAAAAAATTGACACAAAACATATCAATAAAATAACAGTTAAAAAAGAGCTAATTTTTATACAAACTGGATCAACAAGCTGTGACATATATCACATATCTGGTAAAAATCAGTCCAATGACGTCAAAGCAATATGTAGTTATCAGTTGTTCACAACACGAGGTATGTAGGTATATGACGAGATACTCTCTTATCTAATAGTGTGTGAATTCATGTGGATTGGCAGACTCTGGTGAGTCATTAGCCTGTAAACATGGTAAACACTACTACGCCCTCCTGACCCCACACCTTGCATACTGAGTGCATCAAGCCTCTCCCTGCCCACACACGTAACATGATGCATTGTGCATACGCTGCACCAGCGCTCTCTCTATGTCAGGTTGGAGGTCTTAATATTAGCGCACACATTACACAGGTGTCATTTTCTTTGTAACCAACATAATTGATATCTTTGAGTGAGTGAGTTGGGTTTTAACGCTGCTTTTAACTGTATTCCAGTTATATCACGGTGTGTCAGCTTAATATGGGAGGAAAGCCCGAAGTGATGCAGGTCTCAGATGTTTATCACTTCGGTGAAACCCATGAGCACGGGTATGGTGCTGACAAACCTAGAAA
Source organism: Haliotis rufescens (assembly GCF_023055435.1). Lineage (NCBI taxonomy): Eukaryota > Metazoa > Mollusca > Gastropoda > Lepetellida > Haliotidae > Haliotis > Haliotis rufescens. The sequence continues at coordinate 303,039 of NW_025963835.1, read as the reverse complement.
CATAATCGGGTCGAACCGGGATTCGATCCCACAATCATAGATTTCCAGCGTGCCCAAGGGACGCAACTCTGCACAGCGAATCGCGGCGCCTTAGACGACTGGGCCACTCGTGCCCCCTGATATCTTTGAAAAGTATCTGATCAGTTTTGATTAGATTTTTTCAGTGAACCTGCAGGTTTACATATTTTCATATTGCCAATATTCTCATCTACTGTTCACTCTCTTTCATTCAGACAGTATTTAATATAATTCCCAAAACTATCTTGATTAACAGATTAAATAGTGCAAAACTTTCATAATATTAGATGTCATTGAGCAAAAACATTCCCTCCCAAAATGTAACCATGACAAACAGCATGATCAGTGATGAGTAAAATGCATAAAATAAAGATACAGACAAGGATGCCATAATGGGAGACAGTGTCAGCCATCGCAGGAGTTGCTTGTCTGTCTGTCTGTCTGTTGTTTAACACTGCATTGGAGTGAGTGAGTATGGTTTTACGCCGCTTTTAGCAATATTCCAGCAATATCATGGCGGAGGACACCAGAAATTGGCTTCACACATTGAACCCATATCGGGAATCGAACCCAGGTCTTCAGCGTGACAAACAAAACTTTAAACACAAGGCTACCCAACCGCCCCCACTGCAATGGAAAAATGAGTCTGGACCAGACGATCTGTTGAATGACATTGGATGCAATGATCCATGCTGTTAGGGTACGATGACTTGCAACCAACCATGTAACCGAGCCTCACCACCCTATCCACAACAAGCATAGGTTGCCTGGGACCTATCCTAACCCGAAATCACCACAAGATTCAGATTGCCAGGGGAGCTTATCACTTATATTGACACCACCACGTGCCCACCACTGCTCCATGCCCAAAGGATGACTAATATGATTCCTTGGCAACATATTCATGAAACCTAGCCCAACCTTTTCATGGGTAGCTGGTCACAATCTATAAAACTTCAAAACAGGAATACAATTCAGCTACAGTTACAGTCCACTAGTCCTCAAAATGATCACATATAGCAAAACCAGAGCTACAGATAAGCTGCATATTTGCGTAAAATACCCCCCAACTATTCAAAACCCAATTACTTTCAATTAACTTGCATACAGAAACGCATGCAATAAATGAAAAACTCAATTGTTTGAAAACTGCATGTATTAATACCCACTGAAGCCTGCGTACAACAGAGTTAATTTCCGAAACACAATTTTGAACTCATTTACTTTCTGAGTCAAGCCTATATTTAGAACAGTTATATACATCTAAAACATTATTTCTTTTTTACTTAAATCTCAAAATGTTTACTCATTTTGGAGAAAACCCAATAGTGTGATGAATAGATGAGTGAAAAATATTGGCTACCCAATGAAAACTGTAATAACCCAATTAAAACAGAAACCTTCAAGTAAAAACTCCATTGCTCAAAAAGTTATCTGGAACTCTGAAAAACACCTTAAAAAGTGAAACGTTCTACTAGTCCTTATGATACCTTAACTATTGGGCAGTTGGCAAGGACTATAGGACTAGTGCCACCTTTTAATGCTGCAATTGAAGACCCCCATGAAGATCCAGGTTAGAATTTACAACTAAAAGGACTGTGTGCTCAAAGGTGCTGCCTGATGCATGTCATCGTATCACAATTGCATATATTGATGTTAATCACTAGATTGTCTGGTCCAGACTCGTTAAATTTATAGACTGACATCACATAGCTGGGATTTTGTAGAGTGCAGAAATTAAAGAACATATTTAAGACACAAGTCAATTCCAGGCGTATCTGACAGACAACTGCGAACTTGTTATCACAGGTAGAAGTGACAATGACATTTAAGACAACCTTCCCCAAACACCAATGGTGTATGAGCCACCTTTGCTTGGAGGTTTGGGCCGTCAGTAGAAGTATTGACTTAACAATTACCTTGCAATCCATGAGACCAACAACATTTTCGTGGTGGAGATCAGACAGCTCCTGAAATTAGCAAAAATACTTTGAAGAAACACATAAACATGGCATTGACATTGATAAGATATGAGTAACTCTACATTAGTGGGCATGAAAATAGCTATAGAATAACTCTACGCTTGTAGATAAAAAAACTTTCAGAGAGTAACTTCTCCACTGGTAGACATAAATATATGGCCTAAAAATATATTTCTACCCATACACATTTCCTAATATGACAGCATCTAGCATGTCCTGTATCTGTCTCAGTTTCAGTTATTGAAATCATGTAAATGAGACATGTTTCTTACTTTTTAGAAACACTCATTCAAATAGCGCTGTCCCCACTTCCAACACTGAATGCAGATTAGATTAAAGTTGAAAATTTGAGATGCAGCCAAGGCTTTAACTATAATGATTAATTCATAGTGAGAATTACAAGCAAGGGCCAAGAATAGATTGCATGCTACATGACACATATCCTACTGACAAAATGACCACAGCGTGTTCGTCTATATCTCAAAGGCAGGCCACTGTGAAAATAATTGACACGGACACTTAGCTAAAAAAAATGTTGCAACACATTTCAGCCAAAAATATTCTGATTTGATCTTGTTGAGACGGACCTCGATGAAGCAATTCCCCAGTGTTCCCGTAGCACAAGTTTGCAAACGTTGCCGGCGCATCCTTCAATCAATAGTGGTTATCAAGCACAAATTATTGATATTCTTATACCTTGGACTCTGAATGTATTTGAATGTCAGATCCTTGATAAGGAATACTGTTTGTAATAAATTTGTTTTCATACTGCAGTGTTGTATTACGAGATCATTTAGAGAAGTCATTGGGGACAACATGGTCACTATTCCTAGTATCACACTTGCAATGACACTCAAAATTGAAATAGAATATTTCAACAAAAAAAGTTGAGTTGGGTTTAACGCCGCTTTTAACAGTATTGCAGTTATATCGCGGCGTGTCAGCTTAATGTGGGAGGAAAGCCGAAAGTGATGCAGGTCTCAGACGTTTACCGCTTCGGTTAAATCCACGAGCATGGGTATGGTGCTGACAAACCTAGAAACATAATCAGGGCGAACCGGGATTCGAACCAATAATCATAGGTTTCTGACGTGCTCAAGGGATGCAACTCTGCACAGCTATTGCAGCGCCTCAGACGACTGGGCCACCCATCCCCCTAGTTCATGGTAGACATTCACTTAGGTTGAAGGAGGATCATAAGTATCTCTTCTCTGTCCTGCCCTGTGGTATATATGATATGTATACATGTCTATCCCTGTAAGCATGGCAAGGTCTATCATAAAGTAAGAATAGATATTAAAAACACATGATAAATAAAACAAGTGCCATATTTTCTCCAAAAAAAAACACCCGAGCAAATATTTCTTTCAGACACTCTTTACCCCAAATGTCTGTTCGAGGCCTGTTGTTTATAATGTCAGTTTCCGAAAAATGATTTGGCAATTGCTGAGACACATCTCGGGTAATGTAGTTTAAAAGTTCCCTAAAATACCCGGTACTTCTGATTAGTGGGGACAATGTGTTGTCAGCACACAGTATGCAAAAGTAAATATGGCGAAAATTCTGTGCATAAAATCTACCTGGCAATTAATTGAGGCCCTGTGTCTATTATTTTCAGATACCATGTATCCCCTCGTTCCAGGCTCAGTCTTTAATCAAGGAAAAACGATAAATTTCACAGTTTTTTTCTGCCTTTCTTTCTATCTAGTAAGCTTAGATGATGGTAACCCCATACATTAACATTAAAAGTTATTAAATGTTGCCAACACACAGGTTCAGGATAGAAAACTTGAAAACAATTTTAACACAGACTTATCTTGTAATATTAAAAAAGTTAATTTTCCATTGAGGTCAAACACATCTGAATGTCTAACCCAGTGATAGAACCTAACATTTCGGTCCACTAGTCCTTATAATGATAACATATAGCAAAACCCTTAAAAATGGCGTATGTCTACTTGACCTTATGTCTTTTTATGATACCTAACTATTGGGCAGTTTGGCAAGGGCTATAGGACTAGTGCCAATTTCTATCACCGTGAACCTGTGCATATTTCATCTACAACACTATCAGAATACTCAACCAAGCATCAACATATCATCCCAACTATCAACTCCATCCGAAACATACTGTCACCTGAAGAACCAACATATGTTAGGTTCGATTGAATACAAAAGACATGTGAAACGTCGTGAGTTAATTATGCATGCCGAGCAGTAAAACTTTGGCTTAACTCCAACAATTACTGTACTACTTGAACCACAAACAGGAGAAAAGCTTTCAGCATCCCAACAACCATTAAAGTTTTAGTTGTTATATTTACTCAAGTTGTTTGCAGTTAATCGTGGATTTATTTCAGAACAGATTGTTCACATTTCTGTCGGAAAGTGTCAGGTTTGTTTACACTACCGTCTACCATGTAAAAAATGTTCCGAAACTTGGCATACTTGATAAAGGCCAAAGTTATCTTAACTGCTGGTTCTATGTCATGTGACCAGCAGAAATAGCAGACGACTAGCTAATTGGACAGTTCAAAATGATAATCTTGCTTCTCATGACATGAATTGTTTGATAGGCATTACTGGAAAACAGTCTTGCTTGACAACGGTATAAGGATCAATAACGAAACATCGCCTTTACGGTATTAAAGAAGCTGTTATCCATAAATTGTGTCTACTTTGTTCTCATGACATCCTTGAAATATGACTGTGGTGGGAGAGGCATTAGAATTTAATTTAACTAATAGGCTACAAATCTTGACAAAATATACCATGCAACACTTTTTAAACACATCTCATGCAAATGGAAGGATCATGTGCCAGGGTAGAGACCAAGGTGACCACAAACCTGACACACTATGAAAGTCTTGGTATGAGCCAGGGTAGAGACCAAGGTGACCACAAACCTGACACACTATGAAAGTCTTGGTATGAGCCAGGGTAGAGACCAAGGTGACCACAACCTGGCTCCCCACACACCTGACACACTATGAAAGTCTTGGTATGAGCCAGGGTAGAGACCAAGGTGACCACAAACCTGACACACTATGAAAGTCTTGGTATGAGCCAGGGTAGAGACCAAGGTGACCACAACCTGGCTCCCCACACACCTGACACACTATGAAAGTCTTGGTATGAGCCAGGGTAGAGACCAAGGTGACCACTACTTGGCTCCCCACAAACCTGACACACTATGAAAGTCTTGGTATGAGCCAGGGTAGAGACCAAGGTGACCACTTCTTGGCTCCCCACAAACCTGACACACTATGAAAGTCTTGGTATGAGCCAGGGTAGAGACCAAGGTGACCACTACTTGGCTCCCCACAAACCTGACACACTATGAAAGTCTTGGTATGAGCCAGGGTAGAGACCAAGGTGACCACTACTTGGCTCCCCACAAACCTGACACACTATGAAAGTCTTGGTATGAGCCAGGGTAGAGACCAAGGTGACCACAACCTGGCTCCCCACACACCTGACACACTATGAAAGTCTTGGTATGAGCCAGGGTAGAGACCAAGGTGACCACTACTTGGCTCCCCACAAACCTGACACACTATGAAAGTCTTGGTATGAGCCAGGGTAGAGACCAAGGTGACCACTTCTTGGCTCCCCACAAACCTGACACACTATGAAAGTCTTGGTATGAGCCAGGGTAGAGACCAAGGTGACCACTACTTGGCTCCCCACAAACCTGACACACTATGAAAGTCTTGGTATGAGCCAGGGTAGAGACCAAGGTGACCACTACTTGGCTCCCCACAAACCTGACACACTATGAAAGTCTTGGTATGAGCCAGGGTAGAGACCAAGGTGACCACAAACCTGACACACTATGAAAGTCTTGGTATGAGCCAGGGTAGAGACCAAGGTGACCACTACTTGGCTCCCCACAAACCTGACACACTATGAAAGTCTTGGTATGAGCCAGGGTAGAGACCAAGGTGACCACAAACCTGACACACTATGAAAGTCTTGGTATGAGCCAGGGTAGAGACCAAGGTGACCACTACTTGGCTCCCCACAAACCTGACACACTATGAAAGTCTTGGTATGAGCCAGGGTAGAGACCAAGGTGACCACAAACCTGACACACTATGAAAGTCTTGGTATGAGCCAAAAGTTGCATCCATTGCAAAAACGAAATTTGAGGTACTTCTTAACATGCTTACATCATGTACATGGCTTGAACATGTTAACAGAGGCCAAAAAAGGAAACAAGCAAAATTAGGATTGGAGGCAATTCTAGGGGTGGTTGGGTCATGAGAAACAAGAAACTTATTTAACAACCCTTATTTAAAGTTAGTGATTCAGTCAAAGAAGCTAATAGGCTCACATATGTCCGAAGCAGTTTATTTTGTCTTAAATCTACCCATGCAACATATGCAAAGGAGGTAATTTCTTTGATTTTCGCTACAGTTATGTATTATTAATTCACATAGGAATTCAAGGAAAACAAGAGATAGACATCATAAATTAGTATTAAGAGACAATTACATCATGTACATAACAATATAATAAGTGATGTTTTTCAAAACAATATTTTGCTACTAAAAGATTTGTTCAGGGACAAAATTCCTTGGTTCAAAGAAATTGGTGAAAACTGACTATAAATATTAGATACATGACATAAGGGAGAATGTCACAAAAATGTCTCATCAGCATTCACAAAACTGTTTTACCTCCGCAGTGAATTATTCATTTCTGAAATGCCCCACTGACATATAAGAATATAAAGAGCACTGACAATCCAGTTGGGAGAGAGTGCTTTATCAAGTAACCATTACTACCGTAAATAACTGTGAAAACTCAGTCTAGAATCGCAGTAGAAGGTTGTGCTGAATGACATGTCATCCTTTACTCCTAAAGATTTCTTAGAGCATGTTAGAGTGAGTGAGTATGGTTTTACGCTGCTTTTAGCAATATTCCAGCAATATCACGGCGGAGGACACCAGAAATGGGCTTCACACATTGTACATATGTCGGGAATCGAACCCGGGTCTTCGGCGTGATGAGCGAACGTGTTAACCACTAGGCTACCCGACCGCCATATTTCTTAGAAGCTGTGCTCTGTTCACATTGGGCAGCAGCGACCAGCTGCCACTGAACCACACCACAATATATACAGTGAACCCTTGTTAGTCCACACCCTGTTAATCCAGAAACGCTAGCATCCAGACAAGTACTGTTGGGAACATCCATACTGGTCAAAAGATGTCAAAGAACACCCAAATTATGTCTTAACTCTTTTGAGTTGTATATATAGTTAATGTGACATTACTAGTTATCTATGATTTGTATATAATGTTAATCTGGATACTTGTTAATCTGGACTTCTGATTATATCACTGTTAACAGGATCATCCAGCTTCACAGGGTTTTATTGTTTTACTGTTCAAAAGCCTGCATCAAGTGATGCTCCAATCAAATAAACAGTTAACTGAGTTAATGTTTCTAATAAAAACAGCACATATATTATATTTAGAGTGCTAAAATTTACTGTAAATGATGCCAAAGACAAGTTTGGCTAAGTAGGCCCAAAATGTTTGCCAAAGAATGTGTACTACTTCTGAATGAGAATGATTTTCAGGACATAAATATTTTATAAACAAATCAAAACCAAAGGAGATGTGAATCAAGAATGTCTATGTAACGTCCTTAAAACAAAATAAAAACAGACACCTCGGATTAGAAATATGAGACATCTTGTCTTCATGCTATTGAAAAATGAATGAACCCAAAAAAAACAATCTCATTAAAATCAGATCTAAGTTCTCGTTGCCGCTTAACAAAGATCTGAGGACATCCCATTACAGGTAAGGTCAGAACGAACTTTGACGACCACTCAATCGCCTAACAAGAAGTCGACATCAGCTTATTAGAAAACAGTTTTCTCGAGCTTTATGGCACTCGTTTCAACCTGGCGACTTCCATTTTAGACTACGCTTGAAAAATATGTCGACACAGTTCTCGATTAGAATTTTTAAAACTGAACAAACGAACATTCCAGAATGTCTAATATATGTTTGCAATTGTATGGCAGTGCTTCACACGTACTGTACCACGCCTCCTCCGTTCAAATGTTTATCCCACTGAAGCGAGAGACAGATGATAATTTTGACGGAATCAGTTTACGGGTCGTAACTGTCGTTCGGAATACCCCGTGTTAAGTTTTCGAGGTTGCATGATTTGAAAACACATTCCTACTGTCACTTTCGTGATCTGGTAAGCGACGCTTTGATTGGTCGGATGAATTGTCGTTCTGACGTGACCCGTAATGGGATGTCCTCAGATCTTTGTTTAGCGAAAGCGAGAACTAAGATCTGATTTTAATGAGATTGCAAAAAAACCAACTGTATTATTACTGTTGGAAATGTCTCAAAGAGAAAGCACACAACACACACACTTGTTAATCCTCAAATTTGTTAATCCAGATAATTTGATTAACATGATTAAGAAGTTAAGAACAAGGTTTCAATGTAATAACATTTAAGACTATCCTTGCTGCCAGGCTTGTTATAAGATTCACGCTTGGCTGACGACTCACTCCACAGGGTTATTTCTGCAACACCACAGGCTATGCCTGAGCCATCAATACACTGAATTAGATGGCTGTCACACCTTAGCCAACAGTCACCACCATCTAATCTACATTGATATTAGCCTGACTAACACTCACATATTGACAGAAATCTCCAAACGTGTGGTAATACCTCTAGGCTACATGATGAGGCAAATAATTCCCTACTTCACTGCTATGTATCATCATATTAATTTACTTGACCGCTTGTCAGACACACCTAAACCTCACTGGTCATACACAGTGGTGCCCTTTGACAAAGATGGGTGATCAGTCATAAGTGACCTCACCTTGAGAATCTTGATTTCTTTACTGAGGAGCTGCTGAGATTTGGCAATGTTCTTCTTTGTTATACTCTTGATGGCGACCGCCTTGTCGGGTCTCTGTAAAATAATTGAAAAAAATATTATTGTTACATCCATATTCATGGCAACAAGTCAAGTAAGTTTGACCTGATTGAAATTAATGTTGAATTAGAATAGATGGATTGTGTAGGCTTTGTTGATGCCACGTTGCGATTATAGAATCTGTTTGCCACCAAATAGCATCATAAAAACTAGGTATATCTCAAGTTAATTACACATACATAATCCATATTTACGTATTATGTACATACAATACATATGTACAATCCTTAGGGTTAGTTGTGGTAGGGTTAGGATAGGTAACCCACAATTCTATCATTAGCCCTCGGATCATTGAATGAAAATAGTGGCAAACATATTCTACAGCGGCTCCGTTGCCACTCTCAGTCTCACCATGATTAGGAAACACTAAGTCGTAAGGAAGAGGTTAGACTTGCACAAGTCTCTAAAGCAATGATTATTAGTTTAAATCACAATTCCTAGATTACAGAAATAATAGGAACAATTTGTCCTATAAAAGACTGGCATCCTTAGACTGTCCACTTATCTTGATTTGCCTATTCCAAGGCTAAAATTGTCATCCTTCCATGAATTTATCATTCAGTAAAGATTTGGAGCAAGGCTATGAAGCGGTAGATGTTTTAAATAGAATGTTCAATAGGTAACTGCTTATCTGACTGATCATCTAATGCATCATTGAAGACAAAAATATAAGTACATAAGTAACTGCAACAAATTCACACAAAAAGACTATTGAACATGTTCAAATTGAATGGCTAATAACACGATGATATCAAAACATCTTGAAAGAAAATATAAGTCAGATTTTTCATCTACCTTAGGCTTAAGAATGCTTCAAGCAGGAGATGCCCTTATATAGATGTGAAACAGACACACATCAATGTTCTGATACTATCACCCATTAACTAGAGTTCCTTCTGGCAGTCAAAGGCTATTTATGAGTCTCATAACCATTCTTCATATGTCTATACCTTTGTGAAGGCTGTGAGCAACCACCTTGTCTAGCCGTCCAAATGACCAGTGCTCACTCAAGCATGACATCAACAGAAGTCACAAGGTATTTTCCTTTCAACAAGTTCTAAGAGCAAGACATATCTTTTCAAATTATGAAGTTTTTTGGAGATTATTACACCTTTGCTCATAAGGATAGCACTCCAAATAATTAGATACCCACGAATGCTGATATCGGTTTTACCAGATGAAAAATATCAACAACAAGCATCAACCAAATCTGACTACCCTATTCTGTCTGTTGCTTCTTAAGACAAGCATGGGTTGCTGAAGATCAATTCTAATCCAGATCTTCATATGTTGGATGGCAAAGAGTATAGACATAGGAATGATTGAAACTAAATAAATCTAAGCATGCACATAAGACTTATCTGAAATTTGTATGTTCTGATAAGAAATACAAACAATGTTCAGTTCATATAAGACACTCTCTACATTACTAAGTTTCGAAATAAGGAAATCACTATCTATTATAAACCATAAATGTATCCTGGTCACCTAGCACCAATCAAAGTCAAAGACCCCAAAAATATATTACCAAAAGTACCCAGGACTTGAAAATATACAGACCTGTGATACATGTGGGTACATATCAGTCATTAATGTTTAATCATGAATCAAGGTTGGAATTGGTCCCTAGCAACCTATGCTGGTCGTAGGAGACAACTTGGTCAGACTCAGTGAGTTGGTTGATAATATGTCAACATACTCCAACTGCGTGGATCGATGCTCACAACATCAATCACTGGATTGTCTTGTCCAGACGAAATGATTTACAGGCCATACCTCACAATTTTAACAGTTGGATGAGAATCTAATACTTACATTATTGTGGCCTCATATGGACAACTGTCATTTTATAGAGCTCAGCCTATTGTTGAGACAATTTAAGCATACAATAAATGTTCAATGCTGCTGTTATCTTGTCTTGACGTTTATCTTGTCCATTTATATGACACACAATTATGAATATTTCCAAAATAAATATTTCACCTTTAGATTTCTTGGAATCTTTCTCTAAATCTGTTTCTTTAAACACAAATGAACAAGGTGGAAGGACTTTTTGATTTAATAAAAAGGAGATTGCTAAACATGTTAAAGTAGACATTGAACAATACCACCATCCCTGTCAATGTAGTTATTGTAAAGGACATTAATCTTGGTTTTACCATGGATGCTTTTGGTCACTGTTCGAAACGTGTCCAGTTCAAGGACAACTAAACACACTTAAGTTAACATTAAAGTTATTCTTTCAGAAAGACCATAAGTCAAAATATCATTTTTTTTACTGCTGTAATCATGGTAATTAAACTTAACTGGAAAAATTAATCCTTTTAACCACTGAATTAGGTTGCTATCAAAACACTTTCAATTAACAGCTTGGAGGGTCAAGGATAATTAGATCAGATGTTTTCACACTCAGTCAACTAATTAACAACCAGTGTCAATTACTGACATATGTGTTTAGCTTGGGGCAATAAACATACACAGTTACACTGGATGTTGCTACTGGAAAGGCATTTGTTGATGTACTGGAGGTTTCAATGAGGCAGAATATACAACTAACATTTAATCAAGGAAAACAGCTGAAATAAACACTCATCCAAATGACAACACACAGTTAAACCAGTTCAGGTTAATGTATCGACTCTAGGAATTATTCCCATGGTCATCAGTGAAATACAGCAAAGTAATTTAACTAGGAGCAGGTTCATGGAGGAGTGCTACCATTCATGTATGTATGTCAATCATAACTCTTAGCAAAGGAACAACATTCCTCTAACAAAATCTATTGTTATCACTAATCATGACCATGATTGACCAACCTGTGAGGGACAAAACAGTTTGAAAAAACTAAACATAAGTAGTGCACAAATCACACTAGTCTGTCTCCCAGGCCCTAAAGAACAAATTAAACAAGAATCCAACTTAAGTCTTGATTGATTTGTCAAGTCTAGATTTCCTCAACTCTGAAATTAAGCATTGTTCTCGGCGCAATTTGGATCTTATTATTTGTAGACTATATTTTTTAAACAAGATAACTATATTTCTGTGGCTAAATGTTAACCTACAAGTACACATATTTCATATATTACAAACATTAGATCACAATCTGCCCATTGTTCAAAATAGTGACAAGCAAAGGATGAACACAATGGAAAGTTTACAAACATTAGAACAAAGGAAATATGTTCTGTTAGTACGTATATAAATAAACATTCTTCAGGACAATAACAATCAAAGGAAACATTTTATCAGCAATGATTCTCAGCAAATGAATGTGAAAATTTGACTGTCATTATCACAACATACAATAATATATCATATGAACCAAGCATGAATGTTACAAAGTGATGCAACTTCCAGTAATCCCACCATGTCTACCCCGGTTTATTTATTTATTATGTGGATCTATTTATAGATATACATGACATACAGCGTGATTTTACCTATGTCATATCCAGGTGTGTCATTGCTTTACATAACCAATCCTTCATAACAAAACTGTTTGGAATAAGAATCAAGAAGTTACCTGGACAATCACAACTAGATCTATTATCTTAAACAGACTATAAGATGCACAAGGAAATATTTCTCACAACAAAGGATAAGGAAAATTAATTTGGAGGATTTTCTACGTTTTGAACAACATGACCTCCTTGCACTTTGCTAGAATATTTTATAAGAACACACATGAAGGTTCATTTTGCTTTGAAACCTTAGAATAATGCTCTTGAAACATTGGCCCAGACAAAGTTCTCCCAAAATTTACACTGAGTCTATTGTTTATACTGACGTAAGAAAAACGGGATGGACACTAAAACACGCCAATGCAGAATATACACAGTAAACAGAATATACACAATGATAAAACAGTTTTGCAAATGACAACATCCACACATTTCAGCAAATATGACGGCAGTGCCGTAATGGAATTTGACAGGCATTGTTCAATTGACAGTCTGAGAATTTGGTGCCATTAGAATCTTACCTTTCGATTTCGTCCCTTGAAGACAACAGCGAATGCCCCATGACCAATGAGGTCTTTCTTGTTGTATTCGTACTCCCCAAGATTCTCCATTTTTGTATCTTGAAATATCCAAGACCTATGGACTGATATTAAAAATGATATTGGAAATGAAGAACGACCAGAGCTGACAGAATCTGGTCGGGGCCATCCTTGATGGCTAGGTTAAAGGCGATTTACATGATCGCAAGAGTCCAACATGACTCATATAAAATCTAGGACTCCATTTTGAAGTTAAATATTGTCAATACTCTTCCTGATCTTCACGGACATCGACGTAATCAGTTGCTTTTGACGACGCAAATTTATTCTTTCTTCTCAATGCGCTCGTATGTCAGTGACCACCTGATTATGTTTGGGTTTTGACCTTTTCACCACCCGCCATCCGCCTAAAATATAGGGCGCCGAAATAGGGCGCGCTATTTTATTCGGAGATTTGCTATTTTTATATTAAAGTATGTAATTATATCTATGTACGCCATAACTGTCCCAAGCATATATAGTTGTTACATGACATTTAATATTGAAAATATCGGTCAACCACAAAATGTATTCAATTAGTTTTCTGAATATATTATGCCGCGTTCGAAAGTAGTGCACGCACCTTGTCAAATTACCGTGCTATCTCGCGAGAGTTAAATGTGCGTGGTTTTTGTGTATAGAGAAGAACCACGTGGTACAGGCCTAAGATGAGCAATTATGCCATTATACATACATATTTGTCACTGTCATCGAAAACGCAACATAATTACTTAAATTCGCATCTTCTGGACAGTATTTTCGTGGTGTTTAGATGAATTTGAGCCGAGGTAAGGCCTCCACATGTTGCACAACTTCGCATTTTCGCCCAAAACTATGGCGCTTGCATTCGTAAGGTCCAATCGGGATTGTGATTAATTATTAGTGCGTGTTTGTGTGGTGGGAGAGTTGTCATTGCAGTTAGTCACTTGCTGTTACTTGTAACAGTGTATGCTGTTAAAATTGGTATTTTTGTCTGTCATTTTGTTTAATATATGCCGCCCACGAGATCCATATAAACAGTCTACATGGAATGTTTTGATTATTGTCAAGGGCAAGATAGCTCGAGCTCATTGTCGTCTGTTGTGAAATACAAACAAATGCACCGTGTCAATGTGAGCATTTATTATTATCAGATTCTGCATATAATTTTTCCCAAAGATTCACACCAGTGATTACGATGACATTCTCTGAATTGATGGTTTGTGCGTGATTTAAGCGAAATCTTTCCTTGTACTTTTGGCGTTGTTGTTATGACGATCTGTAGACCATGTAAAATGTGAGATTGTCGAATAATCAGAGAGTGGAACACTCATTGTCTCACATTTGCAGGATCAGTTTTGTTCATTTAGTTAAACAAGATTATTCTGCATATGATCTGACCGAAAAGGCCCTACTTGTATATTTCTGATTTGATGGTAAAAAATTGGCATCTTTCTTCATATTGCAGGTTAAGAGCAACTGAAGATTAGTGAGACCAGTTTGAATATATCTTATTATTTCAACTAGTTGACTGCAGTTTACAATGCTTGGCTACATGGAGCTAACTGACTACATCAGTGGCTTTGTCGTCACTGACCTTGATGTCTAGGTTTAGTTGTTTTCGGATAGGTTACTTCCAATTCAATCCTTAGCCCCTAGATCCCCTTTCCGATCCTAAAGGTTAGTTCTGGGCTAGGGTTTGCTATCTCACCTCTGTTTAGCTAAGTAAATCCATAAACTTTTTAGCAGTTCGTGAGTTTTGAGGAAGACAGTGGCTAGCTCATTTATGTAGATGCTTGGGTGTTGATTACGAAATAAACAAGCCCATGGTGCTGTGGTAAAGTGTTTGCTAGCTTCTAGCTGGCAGCATGAGTTCAATCCTCTTCACATGTGGCATTAAGTCATTAATTGGAATCGCTACATACATGACATATGCAGGGAGATTCAACTTGTTATAAACTAAATACTCGATGTGTTACGCTTTGGATAATCTTTCATGCATAAATTTCCTCATAGAAAAAGGTTTTATTTTCTTCCTAGCATATTATTTTCATTTTTATATTTGTGATAAATGTCTCCTCTTGGGCATGTTATTTGAATGGAGAATGTTCAAAGGGAAGATAACTCAGATATCCACAGTAGTTAGGCCATCTATTTCTCCAGGGCTCGCATTTTAGTCAAATTACACTTAACCCCCAGATCCATTTCGTGGTTCTCTCGATCTCAAATTACTAATTGTCTTTTTCTTTTCAGTACTGTGATCAAAGGAGTCAATCAACATGCCAAATTTGCGTCTTGTCCTGTCCATAGCTTTGCCCTCAGTCACGGCACTGCTGGGATTTCTCTACTTTTTTGGTCGAAAAAAAGACAAGGGGAAAGATAGAAGGGCTATCACTTTTGACAAGGTCAAGGACACTCCCAACAAGGTTAAGGACACTTCCCAAGAGAAAGAGTACAATCACAGCAATGGTGGTGTTGAAGAATACCAAACAAATGAAACACCAGATGTCAGGCATAGAAGCTCTGATCAGATTCTGCAAAACAGAGAAAGGGACAAACATGACAGACAAACTGCCAATGGGCAGAAACCGGTTAGCAGAGAACAAGATTTCATGAAAGATGAAATACACAGTGTGTACATATCATCTGTTCAAAGTCTGCCGGAGTCCACCGATTTAGTCAAAGACACTACGCAAGAACCTCCAAGTGTGGCAGAGGATGTTAATTCCAGTGAACAAACTCCTGGGTTGAAGGATACCAGTATTTGGGATACAGCCGAGTCTCTGCCTACAGTAGTGTCGCCATCTAGTTCTAGTTCCATGTCATCACCAGGTGAGTCTCCTCGTGCAGAATCCGATGTTGTCTCACAGAACGATGTACCAGTCTCATCCACAGAACCTCTGGATTCTGTACATACCTCAGACTACACCACTGTAAGTGCTAGTAAGACTCTTGCCTCACCTAGTGAAAGCTCTCAGGAAGGAGTTGGTGCTAAAACTCTCAACCATGACGATTTGGTCCCTGTGGCAACAGACGTTTTATCAAATGACGGAGTGTCAGATCAGATCTCTGTTTCCAAAGATGATCATATCCAAACCTGTAAAAGTGATCAAATTTCTGCCAGTAATTCCCACATTGAAGCCAGCTCATCTGTGATTGGTGAACCATCTAGTTCATTGGACGTTTTATCTACGACTGTCAGTGTTGACTCTGTTGAGGCATCCAGTGATCACGAGTGTGTTGGTGCAGACACGAACAAGACAATGGACAGTTCCATCTCGGTGGACAGTTCCATCTCGGTGGACACTGCATCATCAATGCTGTCCCAAGAGAAAGTTCCCGCCAGTTCTAGTGCTGCCAGTTCAACGGGAGCAGACACGACGTTAGGTGCAGAACGATTAATGGATCAAAATGGTAGTGCGGCCATCGCTGGAAGTTCAGAGTCCCCAAGCTGTGATAGTAATAGTGAGGTAGGTGTAATGTGTCAGCTGGCAACTGTGGTAAATCTACCCTGGTGGAATCTGGGTTAAAATAGGCACATAGTGTTTGTTGTTTAACACTGCACTCAGCAATATTCCAGCTATATGACAGTGGTCTGTAAATAATCGAATCGGGACCAGACATTTCTCAATCCAGTGATTGACATCATGAGCATTGATCCATGCATATGGGATACAATGACATGCATCAACCAAGTCAGCGAGCCTGACCACCTGGTCCTGTCGCCTCTTACGACAAGGATAGACTCGATTATTACAGACTGCCGTCATATAGCTGGAATATTGCCGAGTGCAGCGTTAAACAACAAACAAAACAAACAAAAAAAGGTCAAATTATTAATCATGGTTCAAATTTCATGAACTTTTATATAATTTTAAGAAAAATCTCAAAGTAACTTATTCATCACCAACCACATGTCCTGATTGTGTCAAATGTCAGGGTCACTTTGCTAATGTAGATATCCCTAAAAACATGTGTAAATATCTTGAGCATTTATGATTGGAATTTGACAGAACTTTATATCCATGATCTCGTCAGTTCATGTCTGAGTTTGAAGGTAGAGGTCATTACATTTCCAGTCACAGTATGATGTCTTTTAGCTGTGTTATGCTGCTGCTTTTTTTTACCAAACTCTATCAAAGACAAAGGTACAAGTAGCCAAGCTCCATTTCAGAATAGGGTCGGGGGGGGGGGGGGGGGGGGTGGTCATCTCCTGAGGACTCGTGTTATTAAGGTAGATAGAGGCATAGGACTTTGTTTGAAATTTGTACAGAATGTTGGGTGTTTTTTTTGGTTTGGTTTGTTGTTTTATGCCGCACTCAGCAATATTCAAGCTATATGACTGCGGTCTGTAAGTAATTGAGTCTGGACCAGACAATCCAGTAATTGACAACATCGGCATCGATCACGCAATTGAGATCGGTGACATGCATCAACCAAATCAGCAAGCCTGACCACCCGATCCCGTTAGTCACCTTTTACGACAAGCATAGTCACCTTTTATGACAAGCATGGGTTGCTGAAGACGTATTCTACCCTGGATCTTCACGGGTCTCATGTATACGTCGAGATGGGTATTTACAAATCTCTATAAAAATAAATGCATATTAGATCGTGAAATTTCTAAACAAACATTTTGTGGACATTCTATCCCTGATTTTTAAAGTTTGTACTGAAGGACGAATAGACCAATATTTTTTCAGATATAACAATTTTTATTGTTAAAGGAATAACAAAGCTAACAATAAGTTGTAAAAATAGGTAAATTTTGTAGATACACCTCCCAACTGTCACATGCTTGTCATCTAGAGCCGAGTAAACAGGATTGGTTGGTCAGTCTTTGTGGTTGGCTGTCACTGTACCATACGAACATAAAACTAAAAAAAATAAATTTTTGTCCCAATATTTACTTAATAACGTGGGTGGCCTCTTAAAAATGTGGATTTTAAATTCCAACTACAAAACCTGGTTTTTCACGTACTTGGTCACAGAAGTGACTTTGCATGCCTTGTGCACTGGGATCACCGATCTGTGAGCGCTTAATTTCTGGCTACTGCTGTTGTGTTTTGCAGCACCTACAGCTTACTTCTTGTTCATGAACACACAACATGAAGTGTAGCTGCTTGCCTTGGTAGTCGTAGGATGCAATCACTGATAATGACTTCGGTGTCCAAATTGTGGAAAAACAAAATATTGATTCATCATGTACTTTATCATATTTCAGTTGTTTCTCTTTCTTTCTTTTTGACAATTCCATAAACAGTGTTCAAACTTAAGGAGGAAAGTCAGTGTCATTGTCATAACCCATACTTGGAAGTTTCGACCTGTGAAGATCCGGGATAGAATAGGTTTTCAGCAACCCATGCTTACCGTAAAAGGCGACTATCGGGATCGGGTGGTCAGGCTCGCTGACTTGGTTAATGCATGTCACTGATCCCAATTGTGTGGATCGATGCTCATGATATCAACCACTGGAATGTCTGGTCAAGACTTGATTATTTACAGACCGCCATCATATAGCTGGAATATTGCTGAGTGTGGCATAAAACAACAAACCAACCAACTTATAAGTTTCAAATTTAGTGGTTTTAGATTCAACAATTATTGGTCATTCATAGACATGAACAACCAGGTTCTCCTACACTGCATTAATATAATACCAGACAGAATATTTATTAACTTCTTCTTATATTTGTCAAATGAAAAATGATCTCACAATGTGGCTAGGGGGCACGGGTGGCCCAGTCGTCTAAGGCGCCGCAATTCGCTGTGCAGAGTTGCGTCCCGTGGACACGCCAGAAACATGATTGTGGGTTCGAATCCCGGTTCCCCCTGATTATGTTTCTAGGTTTGTCAGCACCATACCCGTGCTCGTGGGTTTCACCGAAGTGGTAAACGTCTGAGACCTGCATCACTTCGGTCTTTCCTCCCACATAAAGCTGACACGCCGTGATATAACTGGAATAATGTTAAAAGCGGCGTTTAACCCAACTCACTCACACTCGCAATGTGGCTTGTATGGCTTCTAACGTGTAATGATGTATCAGTGAGATAGGTGCTGTGTTCCAGGCTTCCAATGATAGCGGCAGAGGAGGCAGTGTCTCTGAACCAATGCCGCCCCCGATGATGGTGTCCGATACTGTCAGATACGAGTTCAACTTTCCCTCGGAATTGTGCGGTCGTCTGATCGGCAAGAATGGTCGCAACATCAACCAGGTGAAGGAGAGGTCTGGGGCGAACATTGCACTGAAGAACAACCCATGTACACCAAACTACCAGATTTGTGTCATCGAGGGTAGGATTACATTGTTTTTTTTGGTTTTATCATGTCCAAATGTTGTAATGACCTAGGTCACTGGCCATGATATTGCTGGAACATTGCTAAAAGCGGAGTAAAACCATACTCACTTACTGTGATGACCCAGGAATTTCCATCGCAAGGATCTAAGGTTCGAAATTATGGAAGGTCCTTGAGGTTTGCTTGGATTATATTTTTGTCCTGAAACCAGCCTATATATTTAATATCTAATGTCAAATGTCTAATGTCAAAGTCGAGGGTATTAGTGAGCCCAGTTCACTTTTTGCCTTGTTCCCGCTAGTATGCAAAAGTTTCTGCCAAGGATGTGCAATCGACCTAATTGTAAGGAATTGTCACTAGTCCTTCCTTCACTTGTCCTTTACTAGTCTCAGACTTAGGTTAATTTTGAACCCTGGTTTGTGATCACAGTCTACCCCGGGTTTAATGACTTTGTTCGATGAAGTTGATGCATGTTACATTGTTGTGCAGGCATGCAGTCCGAGATTGATAAAGCGCTGGTGCAGATCAGGAAGAAGTTCCCGCGTGGCCAGTTCCCCCAGGTGGACTTCACCCCCCTGACGCAGGTGGTGCAGGACACGCCCATCCTCATGCCGGACATTATGCAGGTGGGGTCATAGTTTGCTTCCATGACAAGTCGCAGGCCCATGTAGATCCGGGTTGGAATTGGTCTTCAGCAACCCATTCTTGTCATAAGAGGCAACTAATGGGATCGGGTGGTCAGACTTGCCAACTTGGTTGATGCATGCCATTGTATCCCAGTTGTATGGAGTGATACTCATGATAGGATTGTCTGGTCAAGATTTGACTTATTTACAGCTGTCATATAGCTGGAATATTGCTGAGTGCAGTGTCAAACGACAAACTTGACATGCTGCATGATTTCTATTGATGAAAATACTACTACTATTTCACTATTATTGATCATAAATGCCATGATTCAAATTAGGGAAGTAACTCAAGACTTTGATAATGACTATGAGTCATGTCACCTCAATAAGGGAGGTAACTCTAGATTATTGTGTAAGACCTGGGCATGTCAGCTCAATAAGGGAGGTAACTCTAGACTTTGATAAGACTGTCATCAGTGGATTCAGATTGCCACAAGGTCTACATCATAGACACCCAAATATTAAAACCTAATAAAAATGTTAAATATTTAAATAATTTTTTGCATTTTAATTTTTGTCCCTCAAACTACTGATGATGTGCCTACTACTGCCTATTGCTGGAAAGGTTATTTTGAAGTTTTGGCTAGTCATTTTCACTAGAAAATGGGACTTTGGATCCAATGAAGGCATAGTGTTTAGGGGATGAATGCGAGTCATCTTCAGTTTATACATGTGTTACTGGTATTCCAGCTGAACCTACCAGAGGGTGTCTCGGTGGACATTGTGGTGTCCAACATCGTGGACGCTGGCCACATCTTTGTCCAGCAGCCAACACACCCCACGTTCCCGTCCTTGGAGCGACTGAACCACTTCATGATGGCCTGCTATACCCAGGACCAAATGGTGCCCCCTCTGCCCAGGCCAATAGAAGGTATGGAGGGGGTTCTGGGTCAGCCGTCTTAGAAATTAACACTAGCCTGCGGGCTAGTACAAAATTTCCAATTTCCCCATTGTTTTCACATTGTAAGGGCATTTTATCTTTACCCGCGCTAGTAAAGCTTTTGAGTTTAGTAGGGTCCCTATTAGGGCTATTTTGATGCTTTGTCAGACAAGATACACATCTCTAAAGTAAGATTGCAACACGATTTGTTGCGTGAAAAATCAGCACATATTTTATTATCAAAGGGAATGAACAGAAGCCCTTGTAGGTCTGAATTAATTGATGAAAAAGTGGCTTCGGAAGAATCATATATTCTGTTCAACTCCCAATCTGAAAAACATTATGATTACTTTTTCAACTGTTAATTGTTTTTGTCATAACAGGTTAAATAGAAAAATTCTACTTATTTTTTAGCATGGTTATTTTTCAGACCAATATGAATGTCCACATGTATGAATGTTTGTAATTATTTGATTGAAATACGCTTCATATGTTAACATTTCCACAATCTTTTTCAGTTGGTGTGATCTGTGCAGCATTCATGGTTGACGGTTGGTTCCGAGCACAGGTTGTGAATGTGAATGAGAGTTCGGATGAGGTGGACATCAAATATGTGGACTATGGAGGTTACGCACGGGTGCAAGCTGCCATGTTGAAACAAATCAGGTGAGTTTTGCACAACTTCCAATTGGTCAGAATCTTTGGTCTCCTCAAGATAAGGCTGAAATATTGCCTATAACTCACCCACTCACTAAGGTTTGTCTAAATCGGTGATTGTCTTGTCAGACTCTCGTGTTACATTGCCATTACAACGAAACAAACTTCTAAATGTGATTGCGTAACAGTAATAGAATGCGTGTAAGTTTACCCATTGCAGTTAGATGCTAATTGGTTGATAGCAACGGCCTCTTGTTAGCCTAACCATGCTCAAATGGAGTAGGGGCGGTCGGGTAGCGTAGTGGTTAAAGCGTTCGCTCATCACGCCGAATTCGATTCCCGATGTGGGTACAATGTGTGAGGCCCATTTCTGGTGTCCCCCATCGTGATATTGTTGGAATATTCAGGGATGTGAAATCTCCGCGGAAACGCGGAAAATCGCGTTTTTTAAAACAGTAGTCCTCGGAAAAAATCATCTTCCGCGTAAAAATTTAATTAAAAATTAAAAAAAAAACCTCCGAAAAATATGATCGAAAACCGGACATTTGGAGCGGATTGTCCTGTTTTCGATCAGGGCTTTCACCAGCGTAGGTTTTCGGACATCATACGTTTTCTGTCACGAATACTTGCACTATAACTTGAGGTGTGGGTCCAAAACCCCATGTCATGGGGATATATGTTGTATTAATGTCTTATGTTTGCAATGGAGTTTTGTTTTTTCCATCAAAAGGTAAGTACAAGGTAAGTTTTTTTCAATATGCTTCAACATGGGGAAAGGGTCAGACATTGCACGCTTGTGACAGTTGTCCTTGTGTCTGGGGGATGGGGGTTGAAGTTTATGGCAGTATTGCTCCCAGACCTGGCGGGTAGCCAGGTGCGCGAAAGCTATGCCCAATTTTTTCAAAGTACTGATTTTACTTCGAAATTTTACTGCATCTGCCATCTTGTTTATTTGACTTATTGACTTTTGCCATTGACTTGTTACATTTCTTGGTGTGAATGTTGTCCAAACTGCACGAATTGCCCCCCCCCTAGACCCCCCCCTAGACTTTTCCTCTTTTTTCGGGAAAACCTGCTCACATCCCTGAATATTGCTAAAAGCGGCGTAAAACCATACTCACTCACTCAAATGGAGTAGTTCATGCAGATATCGCCCAAGTTATGTATAGCGATACATATCATATCGTGATACGCATTGATACGGGAGGTAGGCATATCATGATGTCCCTGATATAGTTGGAATATTGCTGACTGTAGCATTAAACAAAAAACTGGATCCTTAATTATTGTATATCAGCGACCCCACTATCTATCATATCCAATAGCACCCATAATTTATGTCAAGACAACTTGATGACTGATTATTCCAAACAAAGAACTCACTTTATCATCCAAAACTGGCTTCCACAGGTCAAATCACTTGGTAGGCAATGTTGCTATGGTGAAATTGCATGACACTGCTTTGCAGAGTATTGTGACATCATTGGTTAGCATGATGTCAAAGTCAAATGACGTAACTAATCCGTCTGACACTGATCCTGATTAACTAGCTCTACTTTTTACACTCAAGACACTAGTTATTATCCCCTGCCACAAAGTTGGAGGGGGTTATAAGAATGGGTGCTGTCTGTTCGTCTGTCACATTTCATTTCCAAAGCATAACTCGCAAACCGTTTAATATTTTATTACAAAAAATTACATATGTATCAAACACATGCTGAACTGATGCCTTTTGCTGTTTCCTTGGCAACAAGTTGGACTACAGGTTACTTTCATTACCAAAACGCATTGATTCAGCAATTCGTTAATACATGTACCAAGTTGGAATGAAAAATCTTTCACGGTTTTCGAGTTATGCTTAGGAAACTAAATATATACGGACAGACAGACCAGAAGATGACTGATGACTTTATCCCCCCGCATTAAATGCCAGAGGAGTAAAAATCAGATGGTTTGTCGTGTTCTTGTCTGTATCATATATCCATAATTCGTTTCATGTTGTATCCATGACACTTAATACCAATATTAACAAGGTACTGAAACTGTCATGCTATTTTGGATTTTCTACAAACAGGAAGGCAACATGCTTGTCATAAGAGGCGACTAATGGGTTCGGGTGGTCAGGCTCGTTGTCTTGGTTGATGTATGTCTTAGTATCCCAATTGCGTGAATCAATGCTCATGATGTCAATCACTGGATTGTCCGGTCCAGACTCAATTATTTACAGACTGCCAACAAGTGGCTGTAATATTGCTGGGTGCAGAGTTAAACAACAAACAAATGTAAAATATGGTAAACTGCTATAGAATAATGTCATATGTCTCCAGCAAAATCACTGCTTGCTGAGGAATAATCTGTACTTTAAATGTAATTTAACTTTGTTTCAGGAGTGACTTCATGACCCTACCATTCCAAGCTGTCGAGTGCTACATGGGGAACGTGACACCTCTACAAGGTGAGTTTTGCCTCCGAACCCCTGGGGAAGAATTCAGCCAGTCTCGATATATGCTTTATTTCAGTCTGATCGCTTTCAGCAAATGTGTGCCCAGCACCGTTGAACCTACTAGCCTAAACTTGCCCATCATCATGTTTATTGACCCCTGTAGGACCCTGGGTTAGACTTGGTCCATGGGTCGATTGTTCTTTACCCCTGTAGGAGCCTGGGTTAGACTTGGTCCATGGGTCAATTGTTCTATACCCCTGTAGGAGCCTGGGTTAGACTTGGTCCATGGGTCAATTGTTCTATACCCCTGTGGGAGCCTGGGTTAGACCTGGTCCATTGGTCGATTGTTCTATACCCCCATGGGAGCCTGGGTTAGACTTGGTCCATGGGTCGATTGTTCTATACCCCTGTGGGAGCCTGGGTTAGACCTGGTCCATTGGTCGATTGTTCTATACCCCTGTAGGAGCCTGGGTTAGAATAGGTCCATTGGTCGATTGTTCTATACCCCTGTAGGAGCCTGGGTTAGAATAGGTCCATTGGTCGATTGTTCTATACCCCTGTAGGAGCCTGGGTTAGAATAGGTCCATTGGTCGATTGTTCTATACCTCTGTGGGAGCCTGGGTTAGACTTGGTCAATTGGTCGATTGTTCTATACCTCTGTAGGAGCCTGGGTTAGACTTGGTCCATGGGTCAATTGTTCTATACCCCTGTGGGAGCCTGGGTTAGACCTGGTCCATGGGTCAATTGTTCTATACCCCTGTAGGAGCCTGGGTTAGAATAGGTCCATGGGTCAATTGTTCTATACCCCTGTGGGAGCCTGGGTTAGAATAGGTCCATGGGTTGATTGTTTGATATCCTGGTAACATCATACGGAAAGATACAAAATGATGGTACTTGTTATTGCCTTGCCTGGCACTCGTCAATAATGGGATAAATGGAACAGACTGGCCAGTATAATTTATCTGAGCAGTGTATCCATTTTAAACTGCAGCATGGTATCTCAGTGGCCTAGCATTACAAAACAGGTATTAGTCCGGACTAGTGCAATTTTACCTCAAAGATCCGGGGTAGAATACGTCTTCAGCCACCCATGCTTGCGACTACACTTGTTGTAAGAAGCGACTAACGGGATCAGGTGGTCATTCTTGCCGACTTGGTTGGTGCATGTCATCAATCCCAATTGTGTGGATCGATGCTCATGATATCAATCACTGGATTGTCTGGTCCAGACTTGATTATTTACAGACCACCGTCATATGGCTTGAATATTGCTGAGTGTGGCGTTAAACAACAAAACCAAACCAACCAATAATTTCACCTCACTTCCCTCCTGTGCACTTAGTTTTGTCTTACAATTCATCTGTGCATGTGTTTCAGAGGAGGAATATTTCAGTGACCAAGGCAGTACAGTGTTGGAAGAACTGACCCAAGGCAAACTACTTCAAGCTCAAGTCATTAACCGTGCGGAGGATGGTATTCCATACATCCATATCTACCAGATCAGTGGAAACAGGGTGAGTGTTGACACTATCCTCACCCAGGAAACCCACTGAGAATTGACTATTAAAATATTTGGTCTGTATCTACAAGATCAGTTAAACCATACTCAAGGTTCAAGATGGCAAGGTTTTTTATAATCAAACTGATGATCTTTTGCAGGTGCTGTTTATTAACAGAGAAATGGTCAACCGGAAAGCTGTACGGTGGATTGAGATCCTGCAGTAGCCAGAACCATCAAACCACATCCTTGGTTGAGAGACGACCCCCCCCCCCCCCCCTCCAACAAACAATCATAATGCCACAAAAACTGACGATCAAGTACAACAAAACCCATACTTGCTGCTGTACATAGTCGACTATCAACCAGATTACATTTTCATTTAAACTGTATTCAATTTCTAGTCTTGAAGACCTGATATATCTGAACAAATGCTGACACAGCAGTTTAATGCATTCTCATTGACTTGAGCAATGACTTCAGGGGTGTGATATGAGATTTTATCACTTAGACATACTTGTTTATATTTTTTGGGTTTACGGATTTGGTGCTAACCAATTTGCTTAGGATGGTCAAAATATAATAGATTTTTGCACCTCAATATTTTTAGCTCACCTGACATAGTTTGTAATGGCCTGTTTTTCTGGCAGAAAATACACACTTGACCAAAGATGCTGAAAGTTACTGTTTATTCCCACCATAGATGGAACCTGAATGTTCATGAGGTTTGAGTCCAACATTTAAAATGGCCATTGCACCCAAAAAACTGATTAATGTCCCTTACTCTGCCATCTTTTTCAAAATGTTTCGTATATTTGATATATATATGTAGTTAGAAGTAAATGTTCTGGTTTTCTTTTCTATTTTGGCCTTATTTGAACTTATTTGACCTTCACGCTTTAATCAGGTCCTGTTTATCATCTCAAAAGGCATTCTCTTCTCTCTCAACGTCTTTTTATGTGAAATTACTGATGAAACTGAAATTTGATGTGCATGTTCCTTCTGATGACATATTTTGTTCAAATCTTGATTTTTACACAAAAACGATGACATCCATTAAACATATTTTGAAAATAAGAAACAAAGTTGTTCATGGCCAGTCAGCTTCAGTGTCAGGCAATTTTGCATAAATAAGTAATTTTAGCATAAACTCTACCTCTAGAATACAATAGTGAAGAAGGTTTTGTCTGTTTCCTTGATTCAAGTATTGCAGTTTTAATTTAATTCACTTTGGATATGTCACCATTATGAGGTTTAAGTGTCATAAAAACAATTCTTTGTAAATCAGATTGGCAACAGAGCCGTGTGGCTCTATTTTTGTATATTCCTATCCGTAAACCGAAAAATTAAGAATAGGGTCCAAGCAGGACTTGTTAGGCATGTTGAGTGGTACATGAACAAGTGAAATGCGAGAAGAGACAAAAATCATTTTTGTGACTGTTGTCATTGATGAAAAACTTGAAGTCAGATTGAGTGTGATTCGAGACACAACAGCAACATTTGTGACTTCGGCCATGGTTGTATATTTTGCTTTGTATGTATAGAAAACTGCCAAATTTATGTCTTTAGTCGTCATGACGAAGCCAATTAACAGCTGCTCTGTTGTTTGATATTTTTGGATGTTTTCATCAGTGGATGTGTTGTGTTGTCTATGAAATATTTTTTGGGTTGTTTTTTCTGTTATGTACTCTGTTTACATCAGAATGTGCTACGTCAGTGCTAAGTTTGACACCATGTAGAATTATGTTTTAGTTTTGTACCTTGATTGAACTCATCTCCTCCAGCTGACTGTATGTTTGAAACTGATTGTGGTTTATGTTATCGTCGATAGTAGACTGTAAATGATGATCAATTCTGTGATGAAGGTTTAACCCAGATCAAAAAATATTTTGCTTTCTAAGTCAATCACAACCGTTTTCTTTTATTATTATTAAGGGACTAACCATATTGATATTTGGGGAGGGGGGCAGAAGAATAAATATATTCCTCCTCTTCCCCGTTCCTCCTCCCTCCATCCTCAAAATAACAAATTGCCAACAAAAATCTGTTGGTTTTGTTTGTTGGTTTTTTTATTGGATTTGTTTTTTAATTTGGCTTATGGACCCTCCGGCCCCACATCTTGACAAATTTCAAAAAGATCAAATGTTGACAGTTAGGGGCAGTAACTCCAGCCACATCCGGGTCCCTTGCCTTCTCATGGCAGAATGTTTTGAGTACTTTTAAATATTTTTTCCGTACCAAACTGAATTATTCAGTAGTAAATTTGTAAACCAAATTTTTTAACAAAAAGCAGGAAATGGAATAGCCTGATGCAAACTCCAGGCCCACCAGAATATTAATTGGTCAGTCCCTAATGTTTTTTACTCATGCATTTAATCTCACCAATAATAAGATATTCAAGATAATTCTAAGGTCAGTATATTCTAGTCCTGTTGATGCCGTGACCATTAGAGGAGGACATTAATTGCTCAAACTGCTGCTTGCTGAAGTAGTTTTGTTTTCTGTAAAGACGCATTTGTGACAGTTATTGCAGTGAAGCTACTAATAACTGGTACATATTGTATCAGATGGTGAATGTTGAATTATGTATTGACCGTGTTTGCTGATCTCGGTTGTGTTCAATGGCCTTTGTTTTGGTGGGTTATTTTTTGTTGCTACGTTACACCTTCCAGCCTTTTGGCTTCACCAATGTTTAGTATTACAATACATTTAAGTCAGAAATATTGTCTCAGACACATCTATTCAACTCACTACAAAGTCATGCCTAGTATTAATAGTGAAACATGATTGTTTTCACAAGGAATAAATAACAGTGATCGCCCTGTCCATGAAGATGCTTTGTTCAAATATGTATCAACAGTTATCTCCCCTGTTTCAGTTCACTTGCATTTTGGTGATCAGTTCTTTTTTGTGCAACTGATATTTTGAAATATTTTGTCAATGCTGAATAACTTTTAAATGCATCACCTATTTATAATGATGTTCATTGTTTTGGTCGCAATTTACTGTGAAGTCATTCACCCAATCTTTAAGCAATATTGCACTCAAATTTTGAAGTTTGTAAATTCTTGATACATAATGAGCCTAGAATATGTTGATTAGGTGGTCTAGTTGTGCCTTTTGGAATTCAGGATTTTGATCTTGATACATTTTGTAGGAATAGTCAATCCAGATATTTTGACTCTGATAAGATACCTCTCTGCATGAAGATGTTATGATACCTTCATAAGAGGTCATGTCACATGAATTGTCTCATCACCTGATTAGAAATCAGGCATCTTGGTATTTGGGTAGCCTAGTGATCGTCGCGCCCAAGACCCGGGTTCAATCCGGGTACAATGTGTGAAGCCTATTTTGAGTGATCCTAGGATAATGCTGGGTTATTGCAAAAAGCAGCATAAATCCATACTCTCTCACACACTTGCTCATTGAGGCTTCTAAATTTTTTGAGAAGGTAAAGCTTTCAGGCCATCTTGATATCTGCATCTCAAGGTTCACTGGACTTCTACCTATGGAGTTGTATTCTGATATTCACGCAGAGAAATATCGTATATGAGTGAAAGATCTGATTTTAAGAGATTGGGCATTGACATCCACAAGTTCTGCTTCAAGTTTGGTAATAATACAGACGAATGTCAAATCAGAAGTTTCACTTCCTCTGCTCCACGTTGCACCAGTAACTCTTGTTCTGAAGCTGATATAATGGAAGCTGCAGTTTAGACCTTCCTTTAACCAGTGGAAAGAAGCTCTTAACTTCCTGAAGTATTGTCCCAGTAACTAGGCAAAGATCTGTTTCTCTTTCAGCTTGTGACATTGTCAGTTTCACAATCATGATCAAAATATTCCTTTATGCATACTTTTTTACATACACATTTTTTGTGATCATGCAAAACATATTCCTGATATTTTTAGAGACTGAACAAAATAATCTCTCGGGGGGGGGGGTTTGCAAATTTGCGAACAACTATTTTTTTGTCATGTCTTCAACCACAGTCTGATGTAAGAAGGTATAAAGTTTAAAGAAGTTGTGAATCCCGAATTTGAATTTTATTTGAGCATTTTCCAATCTCTTTAATATGTGATCTTACTGCTTCCAACTGCGAAACAAAGATCTGGGGACGTTCCATTATGGGTCATGTCAGAACTTCCTTTTATCCAAGCATTGTCAAAATATTTTTCAAAGCGCTGTCTTTAATGGAAGTCGCCAGTTTTAAACCAGTGCCGTAAATCTTGAGAAAGTTGCTTTCTGATTGGCTAATGTCATCATCTTGTTAGTCATTTCAGTGATCATTCCAGTTTCGCGTAAAGGTCGTACTGCTGTCTTATTGTGTAGTCATTACTTACTGTAGAGGTTTCAGGGTCCATACATACTTGAACAATGCTGGAATGTAACCCTGTTCTATGAAAAGTACAAAAATTTACCATTTCTTAATCGAGTACATGAAATAAAATCAGGAAATGTATAAATAGTTCTTGAAAGGTGCTGGAATTTTATTTGAAAAAAAATTACCTAAAAATATTTTTAAGCATATTTGTAGGTTCATTTACTTCCTTGTCACTTAGGAGATCGAGCAACAATACAACAATCAGGTGACCAACTGTTCAGAAGAATAGATAGTTGAATTGATTGTGTTGACGTTGAAATGTTTCTTCTCAACTTTCAGGTGACAATTTTATTGATCTATTTTTTAATGAATAAAAAAGTCAGTTTTGGGGTTTTTTGCTTTGAAAAATGATTGATAAATGCTTTAATTTTTATCCTAAACATCTATATGAACCATGAAGCTTTAATGTAATTGGATGGAAAGCTTTTGGTGTAAATGATCGACAACAAGACATTGGTGTATGTATTTTTAGCAAAGATGCACATATATAAAAGCATTAATAGGGTTTTTTTCTGTGTAAACCCAGGAGCTCCAGGTTATATTTATTTCCTCTGAGATTGAACTTGCCATTTGACCTTCTACTTGCCCTATAAAAATTTATGAAGGTCGAACATCCTTTTTTCAGATTTTGAACTATGGTAATATTTAATGAATTTTAGGGATTCACTGACATATTACTTTTAAATATTGGGAGTTCTGCACTTCACTGGGCACATTTTTTTCAGATTTCAATTGGTAAAGGGGGATCGAACTCACGTCACATGAAGATAAGTAGGCCATAATTCATGAGTTAATTTGCCAGCACTGCCTTGGGACGACCACCACTAACTTGATAAGAATCTCACAGATTTACCACAGATTACATTGGATTGATTTCAGAGGTGAGGTAGCCAACCTTAACTGAACCAAGCTCACAACTAACTGTTGCAGTGGGGTAGCCTAGTGGTTAAAGTGTTCACTCGTCACACTGAAGGCGTGGGTTCGATTCCCCATATGGGTACAATGTGTGAAGCCCATTCCTGGTGTCCCCGCTGTGATATTGCTGGAATATTGTTAAAAGCGGCTTAAAATCCAACTCACTCATTTACAAGTAACCCTAAGCATTTTGAAACTATCAATATTTATCAATACCTAACATTAGGGATCAGAAAGGCTTGATTGGAAAGGGGATCCAAACGCTAAGGATAGCTGAGGGTAACCTACCCTAACACAAATAACCATTAAGATCAAAGATCAGTCAAGCCGTAAGAGCCTATTAGCACACAATAGCTGCGCCCGGTTAACTGTCCTTTTGCTAAGATATTTCATGCTTTTCACTTATACCGGTCCATATAAGTATCGATTGGTGTATCATGGATACAGGACAAGTTCAGATCTGTATCATCTACCTGTGATGCTACGTAAAGGGCGACTATGCTTGTCGGAAGAGGCGACTAACGGGATCGGGTAGTCAGGATCGCTGACTTGGCTGAGGCACGTCATCATACCCAATTGTGTGGATAGATGCTCATGATATCAGTCACTGGATCGTCTGGTCCAAACTCGATTATTTACATATGGCTAGAATATTGCTAAGTGCTGTGTAAGACAACAAACAAACAAATAAATAAACAAACAAACCTGTGATGTTAAGAATCAATAGGCCCAGGTAATCCTACTCAAATAAGGGATAGGAGTACTTAATGCTAAGTTTTGGGTACAACTTCTGAAGCTAAAAGGTGCTCTTGGATATGATATTCGGTACTATCATGCTGTTTGCATATTGTTTAATGTTTTGTAAAACCAAAATTATTTTCCTCTATTTTTTGTTTTCTTCACGAGTTTTTGAATTTCTCTAAGTTTCATGTATATAGTGTCATATGTTTGGAAGTTACATGTGAATACTATTGATATTCATAGCTTCTGTGATCCAGTCAGTGATATAAGACTAATGTCTTTTCTAGCTTTGTCAGTTTGCTGTAATGAATTGAAGGAAACATAAGGGTACTCTTCTCTACTCTGTTAACTAAATGTTTAGTCAGTTTATATCTCAAACTCGGTTGGCCGAGTCATCTAACGCGCCGCGATTCGCTGTGCAGAGCTGCATCCCTGGGGCACGCCAGAAACCTATGATTGTAATCCCGGTTCCCCCCGATTATGTTTCTAGGTTTGTCAGCACCATACCCGTGCTCGTGGGTTTCACTGAAGTGGTAAAGTCTTAGACCTGCATCACTTCAGGCTTTCCTCTCACATTAAGTTGACACGCCGCAATATAACTGTAATACTGTTAAAAGCGGCGTTAAACCCAACTCACTCACTCACTCATGTCTCAAACTGAAAGGTTAGTGATAAGTGTTGTTACAAAGAGATGTAGGCTGAAAATGATAGTGTTGTAATGATTACTTTGAAATAAGTTTTGGATTTGCTTATATAGTGTG
Source organism: Haliotis rufescens (assembly GCF_023055435.1). Lineage (NCBI taxonomy): Eukaryota > Metazoa > Mollusca > Gastropoda > Lepetellida > Haliotidae > Haliotis > Haliotis rufescens. The sequence continues at coordinate 270,767 of NW_025963835.1, read as the reverse complement.
GTATTATAGCTTGTGTGGAATCTTGGAATCCAAAATTTAGTTCCAATGAGTGAAACCCAGACATGGAATATGTATTAGATGCTGACAGTTACTATTTTGACAAGAGTCTATATAGGATTGTGAACGAAATTCTGCCAACCGATTACGTGAAATATATTGCAAATTTTTTCACCAAAAAACATTGTGTGTAATTTATACTAACTGACTTGTAAAGAATTTTTTGCCCTCAAAGACCCAAATTCAGTCCTAATGAGTAAAGCCCAATCATAGTGTCCTAAAAGGGCTTACACCACTCATTCATACGTTACTGAATTTGTATGCCCAGAATACCCAAGGGAGATTACTCATCTCATGTTCCAGCCACTGCCAGATGTGGTTTCAGCCACGAACACATTTTGTAGTTCTTTTATACTTGCCACAAGCATTAATATGGTTACCTTATCTTTGGTTTATTTCTTCTCAATAACTTCATGCTATTTACTGGAAAGGATTATGGTACTATTAAATCCATAAAAGGCACTGTAGTTTGTATAAGCACTTTTCACTGATCGTACGACTTTGGACTTTGTATTGACGCTAAGATTTTATTGAATTTGAGGATAAACCATTAAAGTATATTGAGGATAGATTTAATGATTTCAGATTGTTGCTGTAAATATCATGATGCTGATGTCTTTACAAAGATTGCTGGTGTTGTTTGATATTGTGATTTTTTTTTTTTACAAGGCCAGACCAATTCATTTTTTTGGTGCAGATTTGCTTGTTCTTTAGGACAAGAGGTGAGATGAGACTAATAAGTGTTGTATGGGTTGGCTTATTTTCTACAAAAGAACAAAGGAAGTTGTAAAAACATTTTCTCAAGCAGCATTTATTTGAAGAAGAAAAATAATTTTGTAGACAAAAAAGGTAAGTTGGTCTGTACTTGATTTCAGAGTGCTACTTCAGAATGAATTACCAGATATTTAGATATGATAGAAATTGTACTATTTTTGCACTACAATCTACCATATTGCATTTATTCTAAGATTTTATCTGATTTCTCTTACTATAGGATATATAGATAAGAGACCTGTTTGCAATGAATAAATAAATAAATCTGCTTTGTTTAGTGAGACAGTGTTTCCCTGTGGACTTTTCCTGTTTATTTTTTAGATGTTTTCGGTACATGCCGAGTCAGTTATGATCAATTTGTTTGTGTATTGTGAGTAGTGTGATGTTCTGTCAGTGTTGTCAACATGTAGGTCTTTGTACTGAGAATGCCCATCCCTTTATAACCTGGTGGTATTTGTACCTTGGCAATGTTTGCATAATATTCCTGTCCCATTGAGAAGCACAAGGAGAGATAACTTAATACCGGATGTTTATTATAATCCAGAAGGTTTGGTGAGACAAACACATTCATTTTTAATGCGGAAAAGCCCAAATCTGTTTCTCATTTGAGGGTCATTCAATCAATAGTGACGTGGTGTGACTGTACACACAAGGGAATGAGATACGAAAGTTTTATTTTCTAAAATGAACTAGACAGAATAATGAAATTCATATTTTAATCAGTTTCATGTTTGAGTAGAAGGAAGGAAGCGTAGTTTTGCATGATTCCTTTATGATTCAAAGGACATTTTTCAAGAACAATCTAATTGGAAATACTGTATTCGACGTAATAAGCGCCCATGGCGATATTTGCTAATATGTTGGCAAGTGAACAATCCCAATTAGCACCCCTTCCGATTGATCAATGTACACAAGACTTAAATTTATTCATGTATAATATGCACTTGATCATGTGTTATATGCAACCTTAATTATGGGCAATTAAGTTCTGGAAAAATATATTTGTCATATATAAACATTTCAGGCTGTCTATGCTTAGCATAAATAACGAAATTACTGATCTTTCAACTCTGTTTTTGTTTTTGTTTTTTGTTGTTGTTGTTTTTTTAGGGGGGGGGGGGGGGGGGGGGCAGGTCTACATTTTAATATTCTAATAAGAGCCCCTTATTTCTAATTTCTAACTTATTATGTAGAATACGGTAGTTAACTTTTCTGGCAGAAAGGAAGAAATATTTAACTTTTATTCCCGGTTTGTTTTGTTTTTTATAAATTTTTGGTCAAATAGCAGATCTGTAAACCGAATAGATAGAAAAAGCATGATTTTGCATGATAAAAACAGGTTCTTGTCAGGGGAAAAGTTTTTGTTTTCAAATGTTTCCTATTTTGTTTGCTGGGACAGAAATTAGTGACTGTCCCTGTGTTCTGGAAGCAGGGTGGAGGCACAGGTACCCCAGGTTATGCTAGGCTATGGCAAACAAACTGTACATGTCCTGTAAATACCTTGATCTAAACTGCAGTACAACAAAATCAGGTCATATTTTTATAATTTGACAAATATTTTTCCAGTGAAGAACACAAATAGCACAGACTTGTTCTCTGGTGATTTGTTTTATCTGTTGCCATGTCCAGTGTAGAAATCAAATTTATCCGTTTTATTTCCTGCCAAGTTTGCGATGCATTAATAATATCCTCCTCAGTTGTGCTTCCACATTCGTGATGACACCAACATTTTGAAGCATTTATCTGTAAGTTGGGGAGATTTTTAACAGCACTCAGTTTTACTTTGTCTCGAAAGAGTATTGTATTGTATTTTGACAGTATTTCTTTTGACTTAATATTTTCAAAGAATGTTATGATTCTCACCTGTTGTTTGATAAATCAGTAAAACAATTTGTGACTAGAAATAGTTGTTTCTAATTTGTAAAGGTGTGTTTCCATGACAACTCTTATATAGATTTATTTGTTTGCATTTTGTTCCTTTAACACAATTACTCAGGATTTCAATGGCAGAGACTTTTTCTGAAGGACGATTTTGTACAACTCATATCTTCGGTGATTGTCCCCTTCTCAATGCTTCCCTTTGTATAAAACATTTTTGAGTATTCTGTTGCTGAAAATGTACATTGAAATCAGGAGGCTTGTTGTGAAAGAGAAATAGAACCTATTCCATGGTGCTTATAATTTAGAAACAAGTCAGCATCTGATTCCTTTGAGTGTATAACTGAAGTTCGTTTGAGTAGGGACATGGTACCATAATTTACCATGCAGAGTAATGTCCCTTAGCTGCCAGGATCTGCTAATCATTATCCGATTACAAGATTATGCTAATTGGGTCAGGTCTACTGGTTATGCTAGGTTGGTCAGGTCTACTGGTTATGCTAGGTGGGTCAGGTCTACTGGTTATGCTGGGTGGGGCAGATCTACTGGTTATGCTAAGTGGGTCAGGTCTACTGGTTATGCTAAGTGGAGCAGGTCTACTGGTTATGCTAGGTGGGGCAGGTCTACTGGTTATGCTAAGTGGGTCAGGTCTACTGGTTATGCTAAGTGGGTCAGGTCTACTGGTTATGCAAAGTGGGGCAGGTCTACAGGTTATGCTAAGTGGGTCAGGTCTACTGGTTATGCTAAGTGGAGCAGGTCTACTGGTTATGCTAAGTGGAGCAGGTCTACTGGTTATGCTAAGTGGGGCAGGTCTACTGGTTATGCAAAGTGGGGCAGGTCTACTGGTTATGCTAAGTGGGGCAGGTCTACTGGTTATGCTAGGTGGAGCAGGTCTACTGGTTATGCTAAGTTGGGCAGGTCTACTGGTTATGCTGGGTGGGGCAGGTCTACTGGTTTTTGCTAAGTGAGGCAGGTCTACTGAGAAAAATGTGACTAATGGGATCAGGTGGTCAGGTTTTGCTGACATTGGTTTTTTTATGCATGCCATTGTATGCTTAGCGCAGGGCTTGCTAAACAATCATGATATATGGGTGAAAGACATAGAATATAAACTAGCTTGAACCACATGTGATCTTTCAAAACCTTGATCTTGAAACAGGGCTATAGAATTATGAGCTTTTCATATTCTAGTCCTCCGTGGCTCTTCCAAAGTCTCCCCCTCCCCTCAACTGCCACATTGTTTCATACCATCCCACTGCCACGCCCCTCCCCACACATCTCTGTAGTGGTGCCTGTCCGTTTGCCTGTAACAGCCTCTGTTGAGTATCTTCCTGTCGCCACCTATTTTGCTGTGTAGATGTGAACTATAATTGTTGAATAAACACTCTGTTCGAAATATTATTTAGACATTTGTTGTCATTCGGAGTCAGTATACTGTGTCTGAGTGGGGTATTCATGTTAAACTGCGGCATGGTATCTCGGTGAGCTATCACTATAAATCGGCATTAGTCCGGACTAGCGCGCACACACGCACACGCACACACACACGCACACGCACACACACACGCACACACACACGCACACACACAGAGTGGGGTCGATTTCATTAAAGTCGTATCTTAGTGCTCGCTACTGTTGGTGTAGCGATAGCCAGTACAAATATCTGATTGTGGCTGGGTGTGCAAGAGTGCACACCGCCCTTCTTTTTTTTATACTGATTTAACCGTCCACATTTTTTAGCAAACTCGGTCGTCCAGGTTAGATTTAAGCTGGGCCTCTTCTAGCCCCCGTAACGCCTCAGTTCCAGCCAGCAGCCTGGTTCCCGCTCCACAAAGCGATCTCAGCGTTGCGACTGTCGTAAGTGTATGTTGTTTTGTTTGTTGTTAAAAGCCATATTCCAGCTATATGACGGCGGTCTGTAAATAATCGAGTCTGTACCAGACAATCCAGTGACTGACATCATGCGCATCGAGCCACGCAATTGGGCTCGATGACATGCATCTACCAAGTCAGCGAGCCTGACCACCCGACCCCGTTAGTTGCCTCTTACAAGCATAGTCGCCTTTTATGGCAAGCATGGGCTACTGAATACCTATTCTACCCCGGATCTTCACGGGTCCGTAAGTCTATGTAAAAGCATTGGAGTTACTAGTGTGATCAGAGACCATATAATATATATTATATGGTCTCTGGTGTGATATTCTAGTTGTTGTACTGTCCATCGTTGACAGCTTTTTATTTAGTATTATAAATGTATAACTTCTCGACACGATATGGCTGGAATACTGCCGGTGTGTGGTTAAATATTAACTCATACATTCACTCACTCACTAGCCGAGAGCCGCAATGGGATCCGACAGTCAAATCATGACCCAACATGCGCAAGAGAGCTGGACTGACACCAATTCAACTATTGTAATAGTTTATAAAAAAAATGATAATTTAGGTTTCTCTGTCCCCAAAACAGCAAAATCAAAAACTAAGGTTAGGAGCAAGCACCGACATTTACAAGAAAGGTGGCATTTGGTGTAAATGTATAGTAAATATTTTATGTATATGCATTTTTGTTTTTCGGTTTGTTTTTCATAATGACCGGATCCAACGGACGCAATTGCATAAGAAAATGAATTAAATCGTATATTTTTGGATTTGAAAATCTGAAAAGTTTCCCCCCCCAAAAAAAACTTTTAAACTTTGGAAATAATTTTGGATCACATGCATTGTATACGCATGTATAGTCTTTGGTCAATGCATACACCTAATATGATAACAAATCCGGCGAAAGACGTAAACACATGTATATTTGGCAATAAAACATTGCCAAAACAAGTTAAAGGCCTAATTTTGTTGTCTCGTGGACATCAGGACATCGGACACCAGCAACATAAAAGGCACAAAAGACAAATGAGGGGGACTTCTGAAATGCTTTTTGGTAAGGATGTGAACTAGCAGCATATCTCCCTCAGGCCACAAGACCTTCTGCCCCTATCCACTCTTCATCAGCTGGAAATTAACCAATCAAAGTGCGTCTTCTGAAGACAAGCTCTGCATTGATCTACCTTTAATAGACCTCCACTTATATATCAAATCACAAGACTTATAAATTAACCTTGAGATGGGGACAAATGTTTTTGCCGAGTCGGGGAGGAACATCGTTTGGTGACAAGACGCTCCGTTGTGTGTACTTTAAGTAACCAGGAGTCAAGTACTAGTGGTACTGCTTGTTTCAATCATGACAGATCAAGGTAATCTGATTGGACGTGTACCGTATTCGACGTAATAAGCGCCAACGGCGATATTTGCTAATATATTGGCTCGTGAACAATCCCAATTAGCACCCTTTCCGATTGATCAATGTACACAATACTTATTTATTCGCGTATAATACGCACTCGTGTGTTATATGCACCCTTAATTGTGGGCAATTAAATTCTGGAAAAATATATCTCTCGTATATAAACATTTCAGGCTGTCAGCATAAACCAAGAAATTTATCTTTCAACTCAAGTTCCGACAAAATAATATTCTAATAAGAGCCCCCTATTTCTAATTTTGAGAGCGCCCTGGGCGCTTATTACGTCGAATACGGGAATTTTAATCAGACTCAAAACAAACTTATTGGGACGAATGATTGTTTTGTGCGTTGTTTAACGCCGCATCCATGCATATTCCAGCTATATCACAGCGGTGCTGGCGAATGACCCCATGTTCATTGTCATATATAATGGAAATATAATACCCTGGATTATCGTGGATGGTTGTATCTGAAAACAGTTCTTTTTCTGGAATGTTCGAAATTCGCACCGTTAAACTATCTTGCCACGAGATAAGAGGTAAAAGGCGACCATGCTTGTCGTAGGAGGCGACTAACGGGATCGGGTGGTCAGGCTCGCTGACTTGGTTGATGCATGTCATCGTATCCCGGCGAAAAATGCTGTCGAAACAAGGAATGTAAACAGGAGCTTTACCAACGTCTCTATATTTCTTTGTAACATGATCAAAATTTTATGGCTGACCATATTTGTTTATGGTCGTGGTAAAGGTGTGAAAGAACAAACATGATTAATGTGTAATTTGTTTTTATTCATAGATCTAGTTTAAGGCCAAGATTATCAACATTTTTTAAATAAATAAATATAACGAACTGTAGTCTTGGGACACTTTTAAATGTTGTCAGGTACGGGTCACATTATTTTCTCTTACTTTCCTACAATGAGAAGTATCTTGCATAAAAGTCTTTAGTACATTAGGGGCTTGATTAATTTCTTAGAACTGTTGAGCATGTGACACTCTGCAAACTTGACACCTTCAATACAGTAGTCGGGAGTACAGTGTCCCGTTCTCGCCTTGTTGACACGCTCGGAGGTTTGTTTCCAATTATTACGACATTTTGACATCATTATGTAAGATAATGTAATTATATATTCTGTGGAAATTGATGTTGCAATATTAGGTAATTTTTAAAATAGGATTAGATCTGCAAACTATGACACATGAATGCAGTTATGTCGTACCAGAATTAAACGTTAAAACTGGCTTCAGATATTACACGAATTGTAGGGGACTATATTTGTATTTGGGTGCAGGCTAAAACGTCACCGATTTCTCGAGAGAAAACGGCACTTTATTAGGCTTATATTGTGTGGGGGATTTGGCAAATTCGAACTGACACCGATGAGTATCGAAAGCGCTAGTAAACTATCCAACATCGCATCTCTTCCCACAGGACCATGTAACTAATAATAATAACAAACAAACTGGCAGACGAGGCCGAAGTCTGTGAGTTCTTTTGTAATTATTATTAGTCACAGGCTAATATATGGTCCTGTGTCGTCCAAAGGGAGAAATATAGATATACACTGGGTGCCAGTCCAGTTTGCAAAGAAAACTCCTTACAGCGATACTTATTTGCCCATGGTACCATACAAAACTTTACCACACGCTGTGTTGGAGCTTAGATGTGACCGCAAACAAAATGTGACGTGAATAATGTGGAAAACCCGTTGGAAGGGTAACATCCGGGTTGTTGTGCAGACAACAAAGGAGATTACGTTGCTCTGACGTATTTAGGTGAGCGGGTCTCCCCATGGCCAATTTATTAGATAGCCCTAGTCCTACCTACCTTGTTGACTGTTGTCTAAATATGCTGAGAGATTAGGTTAAGAATAACTCCAGCAATATTGGGGGAAGTATGTTGTTTTTCGATCTGGTTCGATAAAAATCACTTCACTCTCAGGCAAGGTCCCCGTAGCGCAGGGGATAGCGCGCTGGACTTCTAATCCAGAGGTCGCGGGTTCGAATCCCGCCGGGGATGCTGTATCTTTTGCAAAACTATTGTGAATTGTTATACTTGAATAAATTCAAGCTTGAAGAGAATGTATCGAAAACTCAGCAAAAAACAAAAAAATAATTGAAAGTGATCTTTCCAGCTTGTTGTAAACTATGTTGATAAGGTATTGGACTGAAATGGATTACCCTCCCTTACGCTTGTCATATTATTGGATTACGGTGGCCCATAAGGGACATGGAGTCTGTTTTTCAATATTTTGATATTTCACTTACTTTTATGTTACTAGTAAGTGAAATATCAAAATATTGAAAAACAGAGTCCATGTCCCTTATGGGCCACCATAGTGGATGATAATCCCCCATCCTTGTACTTTTTATTCATGACCCTCCCAGAATTATATTAGGTTAAAATTGTACAGTAGCTGTCCAAGGGATAATTGTCCCCCATGTTAATTTTCTAGGAGTAGGATAGCCAGGTGCTGTGCCAAGTCCTAAGATTATTTTGCATCCCTTCTCTAGGTAATTGTCCCAGGTGATAATTGACCCAGGTATATATATTGTTTATTCACAAAAAGTGTTAGGCCGTAAGCCTATTACACAGAACTATTTACAGAGAGAGGGAGAAAAAAGAATTACCACTATTTTACATATATATCCATATCCATACACATTCATACACATACACATGCATATATACAAATAAATATTTAGACTGTATGCAATGAACGAAGTCGAAAAGCTTTGTAAACGTAGACTGCTAGATTTCGTTGTAAAATATTTAGGAGGAATGTATTCAGCTCTTAAATCACTATAAGCATTGCATATAAGCACAAAATGATATTCGTCCTCAATAAAATTCTGGTTACAAATCAAACACAGTCTCTGCTCTCTAATTTCCTTAATATATCAACCGGTCTTATTTCGCAGCCGATGGGAGGAGCATCTCAACTGAGCAAGTGCAGCTCTGAATTTTGAAACATTTACTACATTGATATAGCTTTCTAAGCCAAATGAAATTTTGTAAAGAGAGTAACTTTGGGATTTCGTTCTAGATGAAACAGCTGCATGCCAATCTTGCTCAGATGAGGCTTTTAAACGGTTTACAAATTCCAAGATAAAGCTTCTACTATTATTACTAAATTGCATCTCCCATATGTAGCCAAACGAACAGAGAATGTGTTTGATTTTAGAGACCCAGTTGATCTTACCATTATTAACATCAAGTAATAATAATCTATAACATTTATTAACTAATCTATTTTCAGGCAAATGTAAAATTCTGTACCAATAAGTAACTACACGCTTATAAGCACATATGTACATAGGATACCTTCCGCATTCCCCCCTAACCACATGATTTGATGAAGATTGTTTAACCCCAAGAAAGCGTTTACATGCTAGTACCTGGATTTGCTCTAATTCTTTGTAAGTATCTACACCCCAAATCTCGGCACTGTATAAAAGAATTGGAGATATTTTAGAATAAAAAATTTGAAAAACAAGTCATAAGGAAGAGGTTGAAGCACTTTTAGAGATTTAATGACACCAAATAGGACCTTTTTAGCTTGTAAAGCAGCACTATTAATATGCAAAGACGAGGAGAGTTTTTGAAAGAATGGTACCGAGATATTTATAAGAACTTACACACTGAAGTTTTTTACCCTTGTAATACCACTTTTAATTGACCCAGGTAGTAACTGTTCCAGGGGATAATTGATCCAGGTAGTAATTGTCCCAGGTGATAATTTATCCAGGCTGTATTGTCCTGGATGAGGTGAGGTAAAATGGAGTTTAATGTTGTGTTCAAGATTATGGCATGTATATGGCACATACATAGTGATGGGCATCGCGTTTGCATATGTGTGTGCGTGTGACAGCTTGTACTTGACTAATGTGGGTGTTAAAGTGCTAGTCCGCTGAGTTAACATGCTACAGTTTTACATGGACCAGTTCTTGTTTTATCCCCTTAATGCCGAGTGCCAGGCAGGGTAACAAGAAGTACCATCTATTAACATCTCTGGGTATGATGCGGACGGGGATCGAATCAAACTTCCGCCCTTTGGGTAGATGTTCCGGTAGACCTCAGTCTGTCATAATTGTCAAGGTTGTTATTGTCCTAGATAGTTATTGTCCTAAGTGGTAATTGCCCCAGGTGGTAATTGTCCTAGGTGGTAATAGTCCTAGGTAGTTATTGACCAAGGTAGAAATTGTCCTAGGTAGTTATTGTCCTAGGTGGCAATTGTCCAGGCTGTAATAGTCCTAGGTGGCAATTGTCCAGGCTGTAACGGTCCTAGGTGGCCATTGTCCAGGCTGTAATGGTCCTAGGTGGCCATTGTCCAGGCTGTAATGGTCCTAGGTGGCCATTGTCCAGGCTGTAATGGTCCTAGGCGGCAATTATCCAGGCTGTAATGGTCCTAGGTGGCCATTGTCCAGGCTGTAATGGTCCTAGGTGGCCATTGTCCAGGCTGTAATGGTCCTAGGTGGCCATTGTCCAGGCTGTAATGGTCCTAGGCGGCAATTGTCCAGGCTGTAGTGATCCTAGGTGGCCATTGTCCAGGCTGTAATGGTCCTAGGTGGCAATTGTCCAGGCTGTAGTGATCCTAGGTGGCCATTGTCCAGGCTGTAATGGTTCTAGGGGGCAACTGTCCAGGCTGTAATGGTCCTAGGCGGCAATTGTCCAGGCTGTAATGGTCCTAGGTGGCCATTGTCCAGGAGAATGTCCGCAGACAAAATGATGTTTTAAGTTACTCATAAAGGCTTGGTGAATTCAAGGGTGGCTTAAGACTGGGCACACATAAACTCACATTCCGGCAGCTTGAGAAACCATCTTGAAATGGATTTGAAGGTGTCATGAAACAGCTCCTCAAACAGTTACCTACATCTGAAGTCATGGGTGCTGTGTTATTTACACTCATCTCACCATTTCAACTGCTGAGAAACTCATTGCGTTGCAGTATATTTGCATTCTGTGGATATCAAGCAATATTTTCCACTTTTCATTTGTTCAAGGGCAGCAACTTTGTAAACCAATTAAAAGAAGTTTTGTTTTGTGTGGTAAAATAAGTCCCCAGCATGATGTTTTTTCCCCCAACGGAAAGACATTATCGTGAGCATGTAACACCGGAAATACCATGTCAACAAATCCATACTGAAGTGTGCAAATTAATCATGTAATGTCATGGTTATGTTCTTTGTATATCTGGACTTATGTTTGTAACTTATTTCATTAATTATTTTCAAAATTCCTAATTAATTAATTTCTACGAAATCGTGTGTGAAACGATCAGAAGATCGCACAACTCACTGTTATTAACCGCAACCACGGTCAGATTACCGCTATTGACGCCTTGTAAAACTATTGACAGAGAATGGATACATGTATCACAACTACCATACCGTGACCTGTTGCTTGTCAGTGTTCCCGATGATTGGATTAGGTGATGTCTAAATATACTACTCAAAAGAAGTTAAGGATCACCTGATTCTTTCATATTGGTAATGTTAATCTGTCATGGCATGAGAGATTAACTATTGTAATATGAAAGAATCAGGTGATCCTTAACTTCTTTTGAGTCGTATATCAGTAGGGATTCCAGGTTATAACACAACTCAACATTAACAATGAGTAAAAATCATTGTCGATACCCATTGTTCTAAACAGGAAGTACTGGTAATCAGAAGGTTAAGTTGAAAATATCAGCAAATATTGCTGTGGGCACTTAATAAAGCAGGGCGCTTATTACATCAAACACGGTAGGTCCCCAGAAGACTATGCTGGTTATGAGAGGTAACTTTTGGAATTGGATGGTCAGGCTTGGTGGATTGCGTTGATTGTGCCTATATCACTGGATTGTCTGACCCAGACTTGATTATTACAGGCTGCCAACATATAGCTGGAATATTGCTGAGTGCGGCGTTAAACAAAACAAGAAAACACTATTACTTTATTACTCACTCACTTGTTTTGGCGTCCCGTAAAGGTTTCCGTCTTCAGCAACCCATGCTTGCCGTAAAAGGCGACTATGCTTGTCGTAAAAGGCGACTAAAGGGATCGGGTGGTCAGGCTCGCTGACTTGGTTGATGCATGTCATCGATCCGAATTGCGTGGATCGATGCTCATGACATTAATCACTGGATTGTCTGGTCCAGATTCGATTATTTACAGACCGCCGTCATATAGCTGGAATATTGTTGAGTGCGACGTAAAACAACAAACCAACCAACAACCAACTTATTTTGGCAGATATTACTAGAATCCATGACCTGGCTGATTACATCACCACTCACTGGTTTGCTGTCTCCATGGTAACTTCCATTCACAAGACATTGTTAATTAGTGTCATCAGGCTCGTTGACTTGGTTGATGAATGTCATCATATCCCAATTGCGGGATCAATGCTCATGATGTCAATCACTGGCTTTGAACAACAAAAAAACAAACAAAACATTCATTGGTGATCACTTACAACAAAGGAATAAAAGGGATAAATCTTTATTCAAATGAACAAGGTAAAATGTAGAAATATACTTCATGTAAGGGGATCAGAATACATAAAATACAAAAAAAACAACTAAAAGGAATATCTTGTACATGTACAAGTATGAAATATAATTTAGGCCACAAAAAAATGCTGAACAGAATTGCTGCAAACCTTTTTCTAAAACAAACTGACATCTTTGAGATCTTACGCAGTACTTGTTTTCTAGTTTGAAACTGCAAAGCAAGCTCCAATTACAAAAAATCTTCTCTATCATTTCTGATGAACTACTTAAATATTCATGGACAATCATTTGGTTGTTACTAATTTGACTTCAATATTGATTGCCTTCATGGAGGTATAAACTTAAAAACTGGTATGAACACTGATTTTTAGATTTATACCTCCATAAACGCAAAAACATAACAAAGAGTGAGTGAGTGAGTTTGATTTTACGCCGCTTTTAGCAATATTCCAGCAATATCACGGCGGGGAACACCAGAAATTGGCTTCACACATTGTACCCATGTCGGGAATCGAACCCGGGTCTTCGACGTGACGAGCGAACGCTTTAACCACTAGGCTACCGACCGCCCCACATATCAAAGAAGATTCTTATAAATATATATATAGGTCAACAATGATAACTTCACAGACTGCTCATATAATCATCAACATAAAAAATCAGAGACATGCAACTTATCAGCAAATCAGGAAACAATAGTCTATTTTAGGGCAGGGCTATTTTGTTATAAACAGAAAAAAACTTGCTTGGATAGTCCATCAAAATGCCATGGAATCACTTGCAATTCATTATCATAAAAATTGGACACTTTAAGAAAAACGCAAGAGGAAAATGTTGCTATTTTTACAAAAAATATAATCATCCAGTGTCCTGTCATGTATATATCTTAAATATATCCCTGATATACAAGTACTTAAATACCAGTAAAATATATCATGTCTTGCTGGGGACTCCATACATTGGCAGATTCTGTGTGTGTCAATACTTCGTGCAGTGGTGGAGCCTTGGGAGGCAACTCGTTGATGATTCACTACAGAATAGCAGGCAGCAGAAATAAAAGATACAATCAGTGGGAAGTCAATGAAGACACCGAATAAAACAATGATTGCACTAAGCCCTTATTTACAAGACTGGCCATTGATAAATAACATTTCATAATAAAAATAAATAATGTATAATATTGGACTATTTCATCAGAGAAAAGTGACTATACATACATGTGCATATGAGACATGACATGATAAAAAATGCAAGAATACCAATGAAATGTTTCACGGAAAGTTTGCAAAAGAGTTCTAGATCCTTAATCTCGCCAATTACATTGCGGAACTATTAGGATTCCAGCTCTGAATAAATATCTAAAAGCCCCCGCTATTCCTTAATTAATGTTTAATTTAAATTAATTATTGTTTAATGTTTTTAGGCGTTTTAACTTTTTTACAATATTGAAATGACCCTCTAATTAATCTTGAAACATTTTTGTAATTATTTGGCCTCCTGAAACTCAAGAAAATCAGATGAACAAGAAGTGACTTTGGTCTGGTTTTAGTATGTTTATTTGTTCGTTATTTAACGCTGCACCCAGCAATATTCCAGCTATATTATGACAGCCTGTGATTGACATTGTGAGCAATGATCCGCACGATGGTACGATGACATGCAATAGATCAAGTCACCAAGCCTGACCACCAAGCTCCTTCCCATCACGTGACACCTTCGTTACACCCTCGGTAACATCGCTGCCACCAGTGTGGGCGCGGCCATTACAAGAATCTTGAAATTTGCCCTCTTACCCATATGTAGTAACGTTCATACTTTTGTTTATTTCTTTAGGAATGCCATCATATTTCATTTTGAAAAGGTTTACGACTGACCATGTTTTCCAGATGAATTTACTTTGTTGTTTTAATAACCAGATTGGTTCGAGATTGCAGACTAACTGAAAATCAACCAACTTCTCCCTTACACTCTAACTAAATCAATTAAAGATTATACTTTTAATGAAATAGAAATTCAAATTGACAAACAAAGAAAGTAATTTATCAGCGGTAAGTGTATTCAGCCTTACGACAGTCATCACTTGTTTGTAAACATAACGGTCATTCGGTTGCGAGGTCAACTCCAAGCATGGTTGGGGCCACCTATCACAGTGGGGAGTTTTGACTTGTGGCAGCGATAGTATAGAGAGCTCCGCAAACGGACTATCGCTGTGAGGAGCTTGCCTGACCACCAGATCCAATGGTCGCCACTTATGACCAGCATAGGCTCCTAGGGACCAAATCTTACCTGGAATCCCCACGGTGGTGTTTTAAGTATGCAGTAGTGTAATCAGCCAAGTCTCCTTCCAAACTAAGGAGTGAGTGAGTGAGTTGGGTTTTCCAGTTGTATTCCGCTTAATATTGGAGGAAAGCCCGAAGTGATGCAGGTCTCAGACCTTTACCACTTCAGGTGAAACCCACGAGTACGGGTATGGTGCTGACAAACCTAGAAACATAATCGGGGATTTGAACCCACAATCATAGGTTTCTGGCTTGCCCAAGGGACGCAACTCTGCACATCAAATCCCAGCGCCTTGGACCACTGGGCCACCTGTGCCCCCTACAAACTAAGTAAGTAATGACCATAATCTCTTCAAAACTATTTAGAACCCTGCAAAGAATGTTTAAGAATGTGAACATTGTTCGACTAAGCTCTTGTTCATATATCTATCAATGATACAGCTATAGCAATATTCAAGCAATGTCTTGGGGCACCAAGACTCAACTCATTGTTCATATGTTGGGAATGAAACTCATGTCTCAACCACTAGGCTAGCCCACAGTCCACTAAAAATATAAGTATTGCAAGTCTTCAAGAACTGCCATCTGATTTGGCCAAGAGAGAGCGAAATTAGTTTAATGCAGAGATGACACGCAATCGACCAAGCCTGACCACCCGCATCTTCCCGAGGCAAGGGAGGTAACTGACTGTAAAAGTCCAGGTTCCACCCTTGCCGAACTAGGCTGGAATTTCTGGGCTCGATCATAACGAGTTTATAACGATATTATGAGTTACGGCCCTTCTATGTCCCCACTATTGACCAATCAGATTCCACCTCTCATATCACTTGCATTTGCTTCAAACAAAATGGTGGTGCACAGTCAAGAAGGTCTGATTGATAATCAAAATACACAATCGATGTAAAAATCGTTCTTACGTTGCGATTGCGAAGTGCATCAAATCGATGTCAAGTACAGTACACATGCTTTGCAAATCCTGCAATCGGTCGAAATCTGCATGTTAGTTGACGAACCGGATGTCGATTCCCATACGCAAGTTTGAATGGACTATGCATAGACTCGTTAATTCAGCTACATTGTAACTCCATAATTCCAGCCTAGTCAGTTAGCTAACTCCCTAGCCTTGAGAAGATGGACACCCATGTAGTCACCTCTTTCAACCGGCATAGGCAATCTCAATGAAATCACAATTTTTACTCTGATACGATACCTCACTGTGGATAGCTCTCAGGACACCTCCATTGAAGGTTGTGCACCCTGAGCAACCTTTGACTGACCAATCAAGAGGAAGGGTGCGTGGGTGCCTGAGCCAATCAGATGTGAACTTTCTAAATCAGTTTGATTTCATATCTTTACGCCATTTTTGGAAATTTTGAATTTGTCCAAAAGAAAACTTACGCAGAACACCAATATTCCTTCAATTGTACATCCCTATTGGGTGGAGACACTGGTGATGAGTAAAGACAGAGTGTATATATCCATAATATAATTTGACAGACTTAAATATCTACAACTATATTTGTTCTAGTTTATTTTCGAGTTACAGAAATCAGATGAGCTGATTGAAGATTTGAAACTGATTAGAAGCCTCATTTCTGACACAGCTTCCCAAGAAAATGTCAGATTTTCATGCAGAGAGGTATCGCATTGGAATAAAAGATCTGATTATAATAAGATTGAGAATGGGTTGCTGGTGACCTACTGTAACCCCTGTCCCCACGGTCCAGATTTCGCCCATGGTCCAGAATTTGAATGATTCAGACGTCCCAAACCATGGTCCCTGCTGAGTCGATTATAGACCTGGGAGACATGTTTCTTTAGTTGCCCCCTCCCTTTATAACATTAGGTATAAAAACTTACCAGCCTGCCTAGCGAGAATATGTCAAAAATATATAGCAATAACTTGCTTCTACAGAATGTGTTACATTTTGCAATGAAATCCAAGACTTGTTCCTGACTGCTTTGCACTGCAACACCTGAAAGATGCATACAAATGCACTCTGATCTATTTAAACAATTTAGCCTAAATCACCCTGCTTTTACTGTCCTTTGCTAAATCTGATTAGTTTCTCACATCCACACCAATTCATTTTCATGTTTATGAGTGAGTGAGTATGGTTTTAGCCACTTTTAGCAATATTCCAGCAATATCACGATGAGGGTCACAAAGAAATGGGCTTCACACATTGTACCCAAGTCAGGAATCGAACCTGGGCCTTCGGCGTGACGAGCGAACGCTTCAACCACTAGGCTACCCAACCGCCCTCATGTTTTATGATAAAATCTACCCTAATTATTGCAAAAGTACAAAAATACATACCTAGTATAATGACAATGCTGTGTTGTTTACAAAATCTTATTTCAAAGAAATAGAAAGAAAAGAAGTAAAATTAATCCTGAAATTCTGTTCTTAGTGTTGCCTGATGTTTTATGTCACTATAACTAAGAATGTCTGTCAAACAAAAACATTTAGATGCTCAGGATTCCTGCAATATAAGTCAAGACACTGAAAGTGTGAGCACAGTCCGCTCCACTGGTTATGATGATAAACAATCAGCCTCATGCCTGAACCTTAGACAAGCATGAGGTATCTATTCTGACATGGAATCCGCACATGGTTCCAATGACTTGACGATAAGTACCACAGACAGGTATTTGCTCTATGTGCAGGAGTTCTTAGCATATTCATGACTAAATCCCCATCTAGCCTCAAAGCATGGTTCGGCCCATGAATATATATGAAATTAGGTAAAAGGTTTAGTTCTCTGTCACTAAATTTGTGACCATCTTACAAGACTCTCCCTCAACAAGTTCTTAATCTTATGCCTTAGAACAGATCCATTCAAACTGAAGGTGTTCTTTAACCCAACAATGGCTCTGGAGCTTCAGTCCAGTAAGTCTCCAGTGGATTCAATGGACATCCTGAGAGAACATCCCAGCAAAACTCTGGGACAGTCTTCACCTAAGAATCAGACTTCAATTCAATGCAACGACTTCAAACAGAACCAAGGAACTTCATGATCCTTGCTCCAAACATATGAAGCCAAGGAGCTTCACACTGCAACTTCAGAGATCCTACTCCCAACAACGTTTCACAGTGTTCTTACATACCAGATCAGAGATCCTACTCCCAACAATGTATCACTGTGTTCTAACCCACCAGATCAGAGACACAACTCCCAACAATGTATCACTGTGTTCTAACCCACCAGATCAGAGACACAACTCCCAACAATGTATCACTGTGTTCTAACCCACCAGATCACAGACTTAACTCCCAACAATGTATCACTGTGTTCTTACACACCAGATCAGAGACACAACTCCCAACAATGTATCACTGTGTTCTAACCCACCAGATCACAGACTTAACTCCCAACAATGTATCACTGTGTTCTTACACACCAGATCAGAGACACAACTCCCAACAATGTATCACTGTGTTCTAACCCACCAGATCACAGACTTAACTCCCAACAATGTATCACTGTGTTCTAACCCACCAGATCAGAGACACAACTCCCAACAATGTATCACTGTGTTCTAACCCACCAGATCAGAGACCTAACTCCAAACAATGTATCACTGTGTTCTAACCCACCAGATCAGAGACCCAACTCCCAACAATGTATGACTGTGTTCTAACCCGCCAGATCAGAGACACAACTCCCAACAATGTATCACTGTGTTCTAACCCAACGGATCAGAGACACAACTCCGAACAATGTATCACTGTGTTCTAACCCACCAGATCAGAGACACAACTCCCAACAATGTATCACTGTGTTCTAACCCGCCAGATCAGAGACCCAACTCCCAACAATATTTCACTGTGTTCTAACCCACCAGATCAGAGATCAGAGACCCAACTCCCAACAATGTATTACTGTGTTCTAACCCACCAGATCAGAGACCCAACTCCTAACAACGTATCACTGTGTTCTTACACACCAGATCAGAGACACAACTCCCAACAATGTATCACTGTGTTCTAACCCACCAGATCAGAGACCTAACTCCTAACAACGTATCACTGTGTTCTAACCCACCAGATCAGAGACCTAACTCCTAACAACGTATCACTGTGTTCTTACACACCAGATCAGAGACACAACTCTAAACAATGTACCAATACCTCCCTGGCCCAAGGTGCTTCAACCCTCCTGATCAAAGCACCTAGTCCCAACAATGTCCCAAGGTGCTTCAACACTCCAGATCAGACATCAGAGTCCCAACAATGTCAAAATATCAGACACCCTACTCCCAACAATGTCCCAAGGTGCTTCGACCCACCAGATCGGACATCAGTCCCAACAATGTCCCAATATCAGACACCTTACTCCAAACACTATCCCAATGTCAGACACCCTACTCCCAACAATGTCCCAAGGTGCTTCAACACTCCAGATCGGACATCAGAGTCCCAACAATGTCCCAATATCAGAGACCCAAGGTTACAGTGAACATCTTCACAGGACCTCCCTGTGTCCAGCACCACCTGTATTCCCTCTCACCCAGATGAATAAAGCCTCCAGCTCCACCCATCCTCATTCCAACTCAATGTCCGTCCTGCCCATCTCGTCCAGCAACTGGCAACAGATGTTCAAGATGCCCTCCCTGTTGGCGGCCCTCATGACCTCATTACAACCAGGGAAGGCGTAAGCCTCTGGCAACAGACTGCATCTCTGAAGCGTTGGAATGTTTGCACAATCCTCAAGCATCTCCCGAAGATCCGGCAGCGGAGGCGGTGTAAAGGCCTGGAGTCCAATAATCTTCAAATGAGAACAGTCAACACATCTTCGGGTGACCTGTTTCAAAGCAATGGGGGAGAAACAGCAATAAGAGACCGAGAAACAGGCAATTTTAGGCATCTTTTGGAGGAAGCCGACAGTCAGTAAAGCAACCGCTTTGAGATTGTTCCGGCTGAGGTTGAGCTCCTGCAGGCCTTCAATGGGCTGCCACTGGTACAGGAACTGCATGTCCATCGTGGTGAGGCGGCAGTCCCGCAGGTTCAGGTAGATGAGGGGCATTGCCAGGTTGCTCAGGAGGGTGTCCAGGTTGTCCCGGAGAGTACACGAGGAGAAGTTGAGTTTGCGGAGCTGGTTCATCTGCTGTAGGGTCTGGTTGAGCTCGTAGGCTGCGTTGCCATGGAGATTGGTATGTAAGCTGTTGTGGAGGCTCAAGGCTTGTAAGCCTGGCAGCAGCAAGAGGCCCTCAAGGACAAGGTCAAACTTTGTCAGGTCAGAGCATAAGTTCTCGTCCGTCAACTCGAAGTGGGTGATGTGCTGGAACAGAACGTAGATACAGATCAGCCACACTTTTTATTTTAGAGTCTACAGATTTTTTTTTATAACAAATGGATTAGTTGACATGAAAACCTATTTAAGAAGCTCAATATTTTTATTTATTATTTTATAGATAAAATTATTAGGGTTAGTTGGTTTAGTGGGAATGAATAAATGCTGATATTGTTTTTAGTGCCGTATGTTTAATATTATCAAAATAATATGTACACATATATACTCCAGAAGAGGAGAGATACACATACAATGCATATAATTCTTTTCTAATGAGATAGATAAGGATAAAATGTGTCAAAAAGACCTATTTTAGTGATTTCCATTAAGTATTTTTCCAATATTTGAACATGAGCTAGTCTCTGACCCAAGTTGATTTTCATTTTACTTAAAAACAGTACACACATATGGCAAAAAATTAATCTTGGGTCACGGACTAGCTCATACTTATATGCTCCTTTGAAGTGCTTTTTCTCTCATTATGTGGTATTTGACCATTGCAAAAGTCCAAAACATTTTTTACATGTCTGAAAATGTTCATACAACAGGTCAATCTTCATATTTGATATTTCCAGTGGGTTAAAAAGGGCCCTTCTCCTACCCCTTCCTTTACTTTTCTACAAATTTTGAATTACAACAGCGCCATGCTTCGCTAGAACTATTTACCCGAGGATCTAGCACCCTGTTGATGACATTCGGGGGCAGCACCACCTCCAGGATGGGCTCCATCCACAGTCTCTTGCAGGCGAACCTGAACGGGGTCTCGTACTGCAGCGCCAGGCCAATCGGCACATCGTCCAGGGTTATCTTGCAGTCAATCAGGATGGTTATAGGACCTGGAGAAGATGGAGTGAGTGAGTGGCGAGTGAGTGAGTGAGTGAGTGAGTGAGTGTCTGAATGAGTGAGTGTGTGAGTGAGTGTGTTAGTGGGTGAGTGAGTGAGTGCATGAATGAGTGTGTGAGTTGGCGTGTGAGTGAGTGTGAGTGAGTGAGCGTCTGAGTGTGTGAGTGAGTGAGTGAGTGTCTGAGTGTGTGTATGAGTGAGTGTGTGAGTTGGTGAGTGAGTGTGTTAGTGGGTGAGTGAGTGAGTGGGTGAGTTGGCGTGTGAGTGAGTGAGTGAGTCTGAGTGTGTGAGTGAGTGCGTGAATGAGTTGGCGTGTGAGTGAGTGAGTGAGTGCGTGAATGAGTGGGTGAGTTGGCGTGTGAGTGAGTGTGTGAGTGAGTGAGTGTCTGAGTGTCTGAGTGGGTGAGTGAATGAGTGAGCAAGTGAGCGAGTACATGTTTGTATGCACTACATACCACCATTCCTCGTGAAGACATTGGGCAGATGTGCAGAGTCTTGTCTAAGTTTAGCCAGGTAATGGAATGAGGCACGTATTGCATCCTAACAATGTTTTATTCAGCACTTACACAGAAAGCCTCGGGGACTGCAGAGATATTCTGGAGGGTGGGTAGCGCAGTGCACAGGGTGCTGAGTGGTTAGGGGCTCACCATGTAATACTCTGGAGGGTGGGTAGCGCGGTGCACAGTGTGCTGAGTGGTTAGGGGATCACCATGTAATATTCTGGAGGGTGGGTAGCGCGGTGCACAGTGTGCTGAGTGGTTAGGGGCTCACCATGTAATATTCTGGAGGGTGGGTAGCGCGGTGCACAGTGTGCTGAGTGGTTAGGGGCTCACCATGTAATACTCTGGAGGGTGGGTAGCGCGGTGCACAGTGTGCTGAGTGGTTAGGGGCTCACCATGTAATATACTGGATGGCGGGTAGTGCAGTGCACAGGGTGCTGAGTGGTTAGGGGCTCACCATGTAATATACTGGAGGGCGGGTAGTGCAGTGCACAGTGTGCTGAGTGGTTAGGGGCTCACCATGTAATATACCGTATATGACCGCGTATAAGCCGAATTTTGAGGACCAGAAAAAAGATTCTGTAGAAAGGGGTCGGCTTATCCACGGGATACACTTTCATGATAGTATTTTTCAGATCGTGATCTGTCAGAAACATCGCCTGAATGACGGTCCGATAGATTACAACTTCCCGAAAGTTTGGAAGTTGCCACGACTAGAGCCATTTTTGTTATAAATTATCAATAAAGTTATTATTATACACCAATGTTGTCATTATTAAAAAAATGTTATGCATGTTACTACTTCCGATAATAAGTTTTCAATTGAATGTTCAAAGTTTATCGTTCTTCGTAAACTCCACAATCTTTACATGTAACAATATATGTGATTCACAGCTATAATATATAATCCCCAGATAAAATCGCCAATAGCTATTACGTACGTTTTGCAAAGGTTCATAAACTGATAGTGAACAAGTGTCTACCTTTATTGAAAGAGGCAAATAAACAACTGTATCGGCGAGTTATTCCGTTCGCCATTTGCAAAAACATGTGATCAGCTGTTTCCTGTGACGTCACAAACGGTGACCACTGTGATTGCTTCCTGTTGTTTAAAGCAACACGGTACACAAGGAAATGAGCATTGATAATAACGGGCCGATTGGTATTGTCAGGTTGTTTACACAAACATTTTCAAGTTGTGGGTGCTTAGCGATCGTGTTAGGAGTAGGGGCTTAATTCCTTTGTTTTCGAGAGATTAGTTTAATAAACTGGAAAAGCCTGTGAGTAAGTGATGGTCATTCAATGTGTTCATAGTATGATAGTTTATTTAATTCAATTGGATTAACATACAATAGTGGTGTAAAGGGGGTTATAAAAGTTGGTATATTTTTACTGACTGACGTTTTCATCATGAGTTTTAAACGAAAACGCCATGCTTACGATGCTGAATTCAAACTGCGAGTCTTCGCTCCAGCTGATATATTTTCTCACGGGTTCATAATTCTATATACACCGACTCACAAAATGGCGCTTGGTTGTTGATGGCAACATATAACGATCATTATGAGATTAAAAAAACCCACGAGAAACAGCTTCCCACATTATGAAAGTGGATGACTGGTTTGTTAAATCTTTATTAGAAATAATAATGACTTTTTCAATATAATTACAACGTTTTTCATCTTATATTTTTGAATATCTGCGAGTACCGGCACATGTCTTTCAGTCCGACTTCGCAGTGTTTTTTGTCTTTCAATTCCTGATTCGGCTTATCTGCGGGTCATATCATTTTCTTTCGTATTTCAATGGTCAAATTAACACCTCGGCTTATCTACGGGGTCGGCTTATCCGCGGTCATATACGGTACTGGAGGGCGGGTAGTGCAGTGCACAGTGTGCTGAGTGGTTAGGGGCTCACCATGTAATACTCTGGAGGGTGGGTAGCGCGGTGCACAGTGTGCTGAGTGGTTAGGGGCTCACCATGTAATATTCTGGAGGGTGGGTAGCGCGGTGCACAGTGTGCTGAGTGGTTAGGGGCTCACCATGTAATATTCTGGAGGGTGGGTAGCGCGGTGCACAGTGTGCTGAGTGGTTAGGGGCTCACCATGTAATATTCTGGAGGGTGGGTAGCGCGGTGCACAGTGTGCTGAGTGGTTAGGGGCTCACCATGTAATATTCTGGAGGGCGGGTAGTGCAGTGCACAGGGTGCTGAGTGGTTAGGGGCTCACCATGTAATACTCTGGAGGGTGGGTAGTGCAGTGCACAGGGTGCTGAGTGGTTAGGGGCTCACCTTAAATATTCTGGAGGGTGGGTAGCGCGGTGCACAGTGTGCTGAGTGGTTAGGGGCTCACCATGTAATATTCTGGGGGGAATGTGTGTGTTTTCCTGGGTCTTTTGTTAATCACAGGATATTTTCCAGTCCCTCCCTCAAACCATGCAATTCCTTTCCCTGAAAGGTGGAGCCGATCAAGTTTATTTTATTTTCACAACACATTTTCTTTCATGATATCCAGCATGTACAATGCACTTTTTTTACAAATTATGTTTCTCTCCATTTTTTACCCATTGTGATGATTCCAGCAAAGTCATAATGGTTATGAACCTCAGCAGTACCTGTGTTACTCACCAATCTTGTTGCCATGGCGGAAGCAAGGGTCCAGTAAGGAGTAGATACAACCGATTCTGTTGAGGTAGCGTTGTACTTTGTCTTTGGACAGATCTGGAATTCAAGCCATACTTGACTATGTAGTCAATGATTATGTGTCCTAAGGTTATGTATTCAATAATTATGTATTCAATGATTATGTATTCAATGATTATGTATTCAATGATTATGTATTCAATGATTATGTATTCAATAATTATGTATTCAATGATTATGTATTCCATAATTATGTATTCAATGATTATGTATTCAATGATTATGTATTCAACGATTATGTATTCAATAATTATGTATTCAACAATTATGTACGCATTAAACATGTAACGCTCCACTCATCTAAACTAAAGCATGAACATCACATTTCTTACTCATTTCAACATTTCCTTTACGTTGACGTCATATGCAGCATTTCAATTCAATAATCTTTATCACATTTCTGTCAAACATGCTGTTATATTACACCTCTTCTACTTAGCTTTTATGTTCACCATACTATTCACAATAAGAGGGCACAAGTAACCAAATTACTCCAAGGTACCATGGGTTGCCTCCCTTAGGTATCGGCAAAAGTGCATACCATCAGATACGGATATCAGACAAATCTGTAGATATATAGACAAACAACCCCAACACCCAACCCACCCCATTCAACCACTTCACCCACCCCTACTCAGCACCCCACCCACACCCCTCTCTACTCACTGATGGATCTACGGAGGAGGCTGTGGATGTAGCCAGTCTGTCTGTCACTGGGGTTCAGCCACAACATGGGGAGTCTAGCAGGCACCACACCCCACCCACACCCCTCTCTACTCACTGATGGATCTACGGAGGAGGCTGTGGATGTAGCCAGTCTGTCTGTCACTGGGGTTCAGCCACAACATGGGGAGTCTAGCAGGCACCACACCCCACCCACACCCCTCTCTACTCACTGATGGATCTACGGAGGAGGCTGTGGATGTAGCCAGTCTGTCTGTCAAAGGGGTTCAGCCACAACATGGGGAGTCTAGCAGGCAACCCACCCCACCCACACCCCTCTCTACTCACTGATGGATCTACGGAGGAGGCTGTGGATGTAGCCAGTCTGTCTGTCACTGGGGTTCAGCCACAACATGGGGAGTCCAGCCAGCACCCCACCCCACCCCACCCCCTCCACACCCACACCCCACCCACACCCCTCTCTACTCACTGATGGATCTACGGAGGAGGCTGTGGATGTAGCCAGCCTGTCTGTCACTTGGGTTCAGCCACAACATGGGGAGTCGTGTCAACTCTCGACACAGCTTCCGATCTGACACAAAAAAACAAACATGAAAGAAACAATATACCCTACCTCATCTGACAGACAACTGGATCCTCCTTGTTGCCCTGTAAGACTTATCTCAGTCACTGTCTATACTGCCTACACTTTGGATAATATTGATGTGAAATTGTGAATAAAAGTTTACCAGTGAGTGGGAGAGATACTAAGAATGAGCTTAAAACATTGTATCTATATTGGGAATTGAAATTACGTCTTTACGTGATGTAAGCCAGTGCCTAAAGACTAGAGACTAGGCCAACCTTTTACCTACCAAGTCTACTTCCAACCACCGGACCATTTAAATAATAATAATAACAACAACAAAAAAAATTGAAAAAAAATCGTATACGAGGCCAAGGGCCGAGAAGGAATGCAACAGAAAATTCTAAACTCGCCCGCCTTGATTTTTTGTCTAGTTTTAAAAGCTTCGTCTTTTCATCTATCACCATAAACATATGTGCTTTGGCCTCGTCTGCAATTTTTTTGGTTATTATTATTAGTTACATGGTCCTGTGTTTCAACATAGATCTCTTTCTGAAGGAAAGGAATATGGTGCAGATATCGACTAGCAATTAAACAAAATTACTAACATTGTCCCATGGCAGTTTAAATGTCAGCAAGGACAGACACTTAACAAAAGTTCCTGTTGGCATTTATACTGAAATATTTTCTGCATAAATTCTGAGAACTAAAAACTTCTTTTACTAATATTTAATGACATGAACAAAATATGGCGTCATTATAAGGAAAATCATACATGCCAAAGCTCCTTCAGTCTCACAATTTCAATGAAAGGAGTCAAATATGCATTTTGAGAAAAGAGCATTGTAAAACAAGGTCAAAATATAAAATATCTAAAAAACAACAGACCTTGTATTATGCATATTTTGAGCCCTACTACCAGCCACACTATCGTTCCATTTGGAATAAGAATGAGTATCGGCCAATATGGCTGTTGCATCCCCAGAATATCAAATAGCAGCTACCTTGAAATTCATATTCATTAGGGCTGGGACGGGTAACTCGGGTACCCGGGTCGGGTGGGTACTGACCCACAGGACTACCCGTACCCATGGTTTGTCACATGATATATTGTTTAATGACAAAAATTATCTAAAACTCTATGGTTACACTATAAGTCACTAATGTTTGCATTTCTTTCTGACAATGCACCCATTCCTTCTGACTTTTCATATGTTTGAATAAAGATATAACTTATAAACACATATCTAAACACGTTTTGCAAGTGATGTGGTAAAAAAATTCCCAATTGGACATCTTGTATCTCTTGAGACCTACAGTGGGTACCTGGGTAGGGTCAGGTTATAGGGGGGTGGGTACCCGGGTAGTAAATTTGGACTCGTCCCAGCCCTAATATTCATACATGTAGAAATGGCTGAGCAATAGGCAAAAATGACAGTTTCAAATTAATATGACTGCTAATGTTTATGAGAATTCTCTGGGCAGATTTTAGCGACACCATATCTGGGATCAATCATGTAACGTTTCAGCTTCATAGTCTCAAGAGGTCATGTTGAAAATGTGAAATGTAACAACAGACAGACACAAAATAGATTCACTTGTCTTGCAGTCATGTGAGCTAGAGATTACAGCGTCCATTACATACTGATGCATGAGAACTTGGGGTGAAACGATACATCGGTGCACCAGTGCATCGTGAGTTTTCATACATGTCACGCTTTGTTCTGTATCGATACAAGATGATACACTTGATGAAACAGATTACTGACTACTTGTTTAATGACCCCCAGAGTTTTTGTCAGTCAAATATTGCAAGAGGTGTTGTAATTAGAGTTTCAAGTTCACAAATAAAACTACCTGCTACAAACATGTGTCTACAGCTACCTTTTCCTTTTGAATATGCTCTGAAAATTAAAATTCATGAAGTTTCCATTTGATTTGACATCAATATGCATTTTGCGATACCTATCGTATCATGACCAATGTATCGTGACATGTATCTACTCTTAAAACATATTATTCAAGAAGTTTCCACGTGATTTGAACTAAATATGCGTATCGTGATACCTATCGTATCCTGACTTATGTATTGTGATACGTACCTTATCATGACCTTGCTGCATTGTTTCAACCCTAACGTGAAACATACCTATCCCTAACGTGAAACATACCTACCCCCAACGTGAAACATACCGGTACCTATTAGCCACACCGAGTATTTTCTTACTCTAAGCATTTTCTGTGTTGCAATATCCATGGAGGCTGATATCATCAACACAGCGACATATGCTTTATGTTCTTCTATCATCAGTAAATACTAGGGATGTTACGATTCACTCGCGTATTGTGTGAATCGAACTGCATCCATTCATGAATTGAATTTGTTATTCGTGGCCACTAGAATCGAAAAAATTTATGAATATGCAATCATGTGCATTTACATACCCTGTACCTAAAAATATCCATATTATATGCATAGACTTCTTCAAAGACAACACTCTTATTATATTTGATTTGACAGTATTGTGGTCACTGGTCATTGTCACATTTGAGCAGATACTAGTACCTGGATAAGTGCAGTATATAAATGTATAATATATTAATAATTAACAAACCATGTCAATTACTTTATGTTGTTATTTCTCACTGAATATAACAAATAATAAATCAACTGCTGACTTGTTATTGTGTTTGTGATTTAGTATTCGTATTTGTTACCCTATATTCGTTATAATCGTATAAATCGTAATTGCCTCATAGTGTATTCATTGCAGCCCTAGTAAATCAATACAGCCAAATAAAATTTGGAGATCAGGGAAAATAGAATAGAATAGAGATTATTAGACGTATTAATCACCATTTCTTATGATAAAATATCATGTACTTTTTCCTATTTCAATTAATTGTAAAAGAGTGTGAGTATTGTTTTACGCCGCTTTTAGCAATATTCCAACAATATCACAGCGGGGGACCCGGGTTTGATTCCACACATTGGACCCATGTGGGGAATTGAACCCGGGTCTTCGGCGTGACGAACGAAGTCGCTTTAACCACTAGGCTACCGCACCGCCCCTTGTAAAAGAGTGTAAACCAAAATATTCATTCATTCTTCTTCTAATTTCAGTGTTTTTCTGTCAGTCATTCTTTTAAACCAGCTAATAAGAACATAAGGCCTATCTGCAAAACCAAGATGGAGGTACTCACCATTTTTAAATCCAATGAAATTCACAGTCTGTAACTTGGCGTGAGGTTTAATGTTTAAGAGTCCCATGATAACACTGTCGACCAGTGACATGCTGCCTTGACCTTCCACAGGTCGGGTCAAGTAGCCTGACCTCAGTATGTCTTCCTGGGGAACGATACTCTGAATGTCTAGCACCTTATGAGGCCATGTGGAAACAAAAAATGTGATGGCTTGTAGTTCCCTCTGGAAAATGGCTTCACTCAGCAGTGCAGGGTAGATATCGTGGGGAAGTTCGTGATATTTGAATTTCTGCATCCTTGCTGGGTTGATAACCAGTCTGTGCATACACAACTGTTTGAGATGTCTGGAAAGAGTGAGTGAGTGGATCGAGTAACAATGCATTGGCAATATTGAAGTTCAGCTTAAAGGGAGGTAATTGGCAGTCCTTACAAAACTGATTCAAATAAACAAAAGTGACAGTTAGTTTGTTTGTTTGTTTGTTTAACGTCACACTCAGCAATATTGCAGCTATATGACGGCGTCTGTAAATAATCGAGTCTGGACAGACAATCCAGTGATTGACATTATGAGCATCGATCCATGCAATTGGGATACGATGACATGCATCAACCAAGTCAGCGAGGCTGACCACCCAATCCCTTTACTCACCTCTTACGACAAGCATAGTCACCTTTTACAGCAAGCATGGGTTGCTGATGACCTATTCCAGATCTACACGGGTCCCAAAATGACAAAACCCTTTCATATTCATAAGAATAATCCCAGCAGGAGTGAATGAGGGAGGGAATAATCCCAGGAGGTGTGAGTGAGTGAGGGAGGGAAAAATCCCAGCAGGAGTTAGTGAGTGAGGGAATAATCCCTGCAGGAGTGAATGAGGGAGGGAATAATCCCAGGAGGTGTGAGTGAGTGAGGGAGAAATCCTAGCAGGAGTGAGTGAGTGAGGGAATAATCCCTGCAGGAGTGAATGAGGGAATAATCCCAGCAGGAGTGAGTGAGTGAGGGAGGGAATAATCCAGCAGGAGTGAATGAGGGAGGGAATAATCCCAGGAGGTGTGAATGAGTGAGTGAGGGAATATCCACGCAGGAGTAAGTGAGGGAATAATCCCAACAGGAGTGAGTGAGTGAGTGAGGGAATAATCCCAGTAGGAGTGAATGAGGGAGGGAATAATCCCAGGAGGAGTGAGTGAGAGAGGGAATAATCCCAGCAGGAGTGAATGAGGGAGGGAATAATCCCAGCAGGAGTGAATGAGGGAGGGAATAATCCCAGGAGGAGTGAGTGAGAGAGGGAATAATCCAAGCAGGAGTGAATGAGAGAGGGAATAATCCCAGCAGGAGTGAGTGAGGGAGGGAATAATCCCAGCAGGAGTGAGTGAGAGAGGGAATAATCACAGCAGGAGTGAGTGAGGGAATAATCCCAGCAGGAGTGAATTAGGGAATAATCCCAGTAGGAGTGAGTGAGAGAGGGAATAATCCCAGCAGGAGTGAGTGAGGGAATAATCCCAATAGGAGTGAGTGAGTGAGGGAGGGAATAATCCCAGCAGGAGTGAGTGAGGGAATAATCTCAGCAGGAGTGAGTGAGAGAGGGAATAATCCCAGTAGGAGTGAGTGAGGGAATAATCCCAGCAGGAGTGAGTGAGGGAATAATCTCAGCAGGAGTGAGTGAGAGAGGGAATAATCCCAGCAGGAGTGAGTGAGGGAATAATCTCAGCATGAGTGAGTGAGAGAGGGAATAATTCCAGCAGGAGTGAGTGAGGGAGGGAATAATCCCAGTAGGAGTGAGTGAGGGAATTATCCCAGCAGGAGTGAGTGAGGGAATAATCTCAGCAGGAGTGAGTGAGAGAGGGAATAATCCCGGCAGGAGTGAGTGAGTGAGGGAATACTCCCAGGAGGAGTGAGTGAGTGAGGGAATAATCCCAGCAGGAGTGAGTGAGGGAGGGAATAATCCCAGCAGGAGTGAGTGGGGGGGGGGGGGGGGAATAATCCCAGCAGGAGTGAATGAGGGAGGGAATAATCCCAGGAGGTGTGAGTCAGTGAGGGAGGGAATATCCACGCAGGAGAAAGTGAGGGAATAATCCCAGCAGGAGTGAGTGAGTGAGTGAGGGAATAATCCCAGCAGGAGTGAATGAGGGAGGGAATAATCCAAGGAGGAGTGAGTGAGAGAGGGAATAATCCCAGCAGGAGTGAGTGAGGGAATAATCCCAGCAGGAATGAGTGAGTGAGGGAGGGAATAATCCCAGCAGGAGTGAGTGAGTGAGGGAATAATCCCTGCAGGAGTGAATGAGGGAATAATCCCAGCAGGAGTGAGTGAGTGAGGGAGGGAATAATCCCAGCAGGAGTGAGTGAGGGAATAATCCCAGCATGAGTGAGTGAGTGAGGGAATAATCACAGCAGGAGTGAGTGAATGAGGGAATACTCCCAGGAGGAGTGAGTGAGTGAGTGAGGAAATAATCCCAGTAGGAGTGAATGAGGGAATAATCCCAGCATGAGTGAGTGAGTGAATGAGTGAGTGAATAATCCCAGCAGGAGTGAGTTAGTGAGGGAATAATCCCAGGAGGAGTGAGTGAGTGAGGGAATTATCCCGGCAGGAGTGAGTGAGGGAATAATCCTAGCATGATTGAGTGAGTGAGGGAATACTCCCAGGAGGAGTGAGTGAGTGAGTGAGGTAGGGAATAATCCCAGCAGGAGTGAGTGAGTGAGGGAATAATCCTAGCAGGAGTGAGTGAGTGAGTGAGTATGGTTTTAAGTAGTATTCTAGCAGCATCATGGCAGGGGTCACCAGAAATGTGCTTTATACATTGTAACCATGAGGGGAATTGATCCCAGATCATCGGTATGACAAGCAACCATTTTAAGCACTAGGCTACAGCAGAATCTGTTTGAGTACCTCGGAGAACAGATGAACTCGCCATTGCCGTCCTTGTTGCAGGTCAGATGACCTTCAGGATCACGTGACAGGTGATACACAAAGTGCGCCTCCGTCATGTGCAGCGGGTGGCGGTACAGGACATCGTCACGGTTAAAGTTCTTCCTTTTGTAGTCAACATCTTCCATTACATCTGTCAGAGACATCGTCTGGAACATAAAGAGTTAAGATGAACATTTTCCATTACATCTGTTAGCATGGTTAGAGACATCGTCTGGAACATAAAGAGTTAAGATGAATATTTTCCATTACATCTGTCAGAGACATCGTCTGGAACATAAAGAGTTAAGATGAATATTTTCCATTACATCTGTTAGCATGGTCAGAGACATCGTCTGGAACATAGAGAGTTCAGATGAATATTTTCCATTACATCTGTCAGAGACATCGTCTGGAACATAAAGAGTTAAGATGAATATTTTCCATTACATCTGTCAGAGACATCGTCTGGAACATAAAGAGTTAAGATGAATATTTTCCATTACATCTGTCAGAGACATCGTCTAAAACATAAAGAGTTAAGATGAACATCTTCCATTACATCTCTCAGAGACATCGTCTGGAACATAAAGAGTTAAGATGAATATCTTCCATTACATCTGTCAGAGGAACATAAAGGGTTAACACAAAAATCTTCAATAACATCTGTGAGAGACATCGTCTGTCTCCAACATACGTTTGTTTGTTGTTTAACGCCGCACTCCAGCAATATTCCAGTGGCAAGACAAGTCAGTGATTGACATCATGAGCATCGATCCATGCAATTGGACTGCTATCATAACACGCATGTCTTGCTGGGGACCCATATTCACCGGGAATCCCCACAGTAGTCTGTCTCCCAGATTAAAAATATAATCCCATAAATTAAAATGGGAACCCAACTCACAAAAGTCGAGAATATTTGGCAAATTTACATTGCCTCAGCTCTTGGCATGTAAACAGAAATGAAGGTTGACATTGACAAGAATACAGAAATTCCAACAAATTAGAGTCTAGCAGATTTGTTTAGTCTCTGAAAATAACCATTGTTCTGGGCTCCATTTTGGATTTTATTTTGTAGATATATATGTTTAAATAAAATAACTTTATTTCTGGGACTAACCATGGCAGACTGCATGCCAAACTTCATTACAATTCAACAAAATATGGACCGCCTCCGTGGTCTAGTGGTAGAGCGTCCGCCCGGAGAGCGGAAGGTCCGGGGTTCGATCCCCAGCCGTGTCATACCAAAAGACGTTAAAAGATGGTACTTGTTGTTACCCTGTCTGGCGCTCGGCATTAAGGGGCTAAAACAAGGACTGGTCGGCTCGGAGTCAGTATACTGTGTCTGAGTAGGGTATTCATGTTAAACTGCGGCATGGTATCTCAGTGAGCTAGCACTATAAATCGGCATCAGTCCGGACTAGTACAAGAAGCCACTAGTACAAGAAGCCACACACACACACACACACACACACACACACGTGCATGCATGTCGCTATATAAGTGCAATAATCTTGGACGTGACGTTAAACCCAATTTCACCTCACCTCACCTCACCTCAACAAAATATGCAGTGGGAAATGTCATGTAAATGTTGGCTCCATTGGTCCAGTGGTGTCTGAACAGAATTTTTCATATTTTTCAATACGGCTGCTGGCCAGGTGAGCTTAATACACCAAACTTGCAAGTACCAATTGGTCTGAACAGTACCTGCACCAGACATACCCTAACATTTCCCAGCAAGCTCAGATGTTGACAAGTCAATCAACAAGTCAATAAACTTGTCAATCCAAATATTTTGCTATGCCTGCTTGAGATCAGACTCAGGCCAGACAGGGGCACAGCAATCGCCATTCAACTTGTCAAATAACTTTATTTCTGGGACTAAATGCTAGTCTATCCCCATATGTGTACAAAGGGTTAATATGAGCATCTTCAAATAAATCTTTATATAAGAGGAACATAAGGGGTTAATATGAACATCTGCCATTACATATGTCAATAAAAAAACAAAAAACAAACAAATCATATCCGTCAAAAGAACATAAAACTATCAATAATTCTTGTATTATTCTCTTATTATCAAATTATAAAATTAAATCTTACATTGACAAAGATTGGTAAGGTCAATGTAACCGATGTCAATGTTACCATGTTCCTGGTACAGAGAAAACAGGAGAACAGTTTGAATAAATAAACTATAAATTCCCGAATCCTCAGCTTCAGTTAATCTGTTGAGGCAATGAGTCCCACAAATTACCTTACTTTTGTTTCACTAAAAAAGAGAGAAGTCAAAACACAACAGTTAAACCACGGACTTGTATAGGTCCGTGGTTAAACCTTCTGTTACAAACACACATCTTAAAAAAACCAAATGATTTTACCAAAATATAACTAAGTGTTTTCCTCACAACTATTCACAAACAATAGAATTCCTCAGCAACCAAAATACCATACAGTTAACATGAGACAACAAATTAGGTGTAAAAACATAACCACCTTTGTTTACCTGAACGGCCCGACCACAAACGTCACTCATAACTAACCTAATTTCCTTTGTCTAATGTGATTAAACCATGCCAGTACATTCTCATTATCTATCTTGGCATCGTATGATTATGCTACAAATTTCAAGCGAGACAACTTCGTTACAGGAGATTTAGAGTCATTGGCTTGCCACATGTGGAAAGAATAATGTGAGATGGGGCCCTCTTAAGGTTGATAATGTATTTCATCATAAAACATTTGCTTATTTTTTAATTGTTTTATTTTATTTTTTCCCAGGTAATAATGCCACCCTGGTTATAATGCCACCCTGATTGTAATGCCATCCTGGTAAAAGTGCCAATGCCAATGTTTTTCAGAACAAACGTTCCAGTTCCCTTGTTATACTGCCCACTTTTTTATATTTTGACAAAAAATGGGCAATGTAGTTCATCTTTGGAGATAATTCCCTCTTTCAAATTAACAAACTAATTGCATTGATCACATTTTCACAGCTAATCCTCATGCAGAGAATCACTTATTTCCCGACCCTACCCGGTTACCTGCTATAGGTCTCAAGAGATGTGTACAAGATGTCCGATTAGGAATAGTTTGACCGTAGCCGTGGCAAAATGTACTTAGCTACACATATAAAACGATCTGGACATGCGAACGCTGAATTTGACTGAAGTTCATCTTTATTGAAACATATAAAGTCATTTAACAATATATCACATGACTAACCACGGGTCCGGGTAGTCCTGTGGGTACCCGGGTCCTACTCAGTACCCACCCGACCCGAGTACCCCAGTTACCTGTCCCAGCCCTAGTGGCATCATAACCATGGCAGACTGCATGCCAAACTTCATTACATTTCTAGTGGTAGAGCGTCCGCCTGGAGAGCACCTCCGTGGTCTAGTGGTAGAGCGTCCGCCCGGAGAGCACCTCCATGGTCTAGTGGTAGAGCGTCCGCCCAGAGAGCGGAAGGTCCGGGGTTAGATCCCCGGCCGTGTCATACCAAAAGATGTTAAAAGATGGTACTTGTTGTTACCCTGTCTGGCGATCAGCATTAAGGGACTAAAACAAGGACTGGTCGGCTCGGAGTCAGTATACTGTGTCTGAGTGGGGTATTCATGTTAAACTGCGGCATGGTATCTCAGTGGGCTAGCACTATAAATCGGCATCAGTCTGCACTAGTACAAGCAGCCACACACACACACGTGCATGCACGTCGCTATATAAGTGCAATAATCTTGGACGTGATGTTATACCCAATTTCACCTCACCTCACCTCAACAAAATATGCAGTGGGAAATGTCATGTAAATGTTGGCTCCATTTGTCCAGTGGTGTCTGAACAGAATTTTTTCATATTTTTCAATATGGCTGCTGGCCAGGTGAACTTAATACACCAAACTTGCAAGTACCAATTGGTCTGAACAGTACCTGCACCAGACATACCCTAACATTTCCCAGCAAGCTCAGATGTTGACAAGTCAATCAACAAGTCAATAAACTCGTCAATCCAAATATTTTGCTATGCCTGCTTGAGATCAGACTCAAGCCAGACAGGGGCACAGCAATCGCCATTCAACTTGTCAAGAGTGGTCATAAAAATCCCTCCAGTTGAGATCGTCCAACCCGTGCGGGGCCTCTCACTGGGAGTTGGCCTGGAGGTTAGTCAGGGCCTATGGCTGAGAGCCAGGTGCCTACAAGCACAGCCAATAGTTTGTAAACAAAGACTTCCCTAAGTTGTGATAGCCTCATCACACACTGGGCAACTTTAGCTGATTAAAACTGAAGACGATCATCATGGCTTGTAACATGGATAGCATTGAAGTAAATACATGGAGGTCCAGATAGCTACTTCGTAGTAACAGGCGTGAACCAGGGTAAAACATGTTGCAACGTTTCCACTACATCTGGGAGAGTCGATAATCTTTGTTCACACATCTCTCAAAGATGGTGGTGGCATTAAACTGATAATAAGATTGTCTGTGACTGTAGTGTTAGTCATACAAATATATCAAATACAGCCCATGCAAGTCTATAATGTTTAGCAAGTCTTGATTACTGCAGTATCTGAAAAAGAAGAATGTCTCTGGGCTCCTTTTTATTATATTAGATAAATATAATTTAACAACTGTTTTTTCTGTAAAATATGTTCATTTCAGAGACCATATGGTGGTCTAGTGGGGGTATCAAACTGATAATATGATTGTCTGTGACTGAAGTGTGTACTTTTGACTAATATTTCAAATTATGAGAACAAAATGATGATGATGATGATGATGATGATGATGATGATGATGATTATAATGTTGATCACTGTCATGATGATGGTGATTGAGATGATGATAGTGATGATGTTTTTTTGTTTGTTTTATGTTTAATGTTACACTCAGCAATATGCTAGCTATATGGCGGCAGTCTGTAAATTATCAAGACTGGACCAGACAATCCAGTGATTGACATCATGAGCATCGATCCATGCAATTGAGATACAATCAACCAAGTCAACGAACCTGACCACCCGATCCCGTGTTGACAACTGTGAAGCTGCTGATGCTGATGAAGATGCCAACATGTATTTAGTTAGTGCATACACCTTGACTACAGCAGTGCTGTAAATCAGATAGAAGCACCATTTGACTCTGGGACTTATCTCAGCAAGGTCTCCCAGGACGTGTACACAGTGCCGAGTTCAAAGGCATCAGCAGACTCTTTGATAGTCTGTCCCAAAGCCACTGAACCATATGATTTTCCTTCCGCCTAAGGGCGGTCGGGTAGCTTATTGGTTAAAGCGTTGCTCGTTACGCCGAAGACCCGGGTTCGATTCCCGACATTGGTACAATGTGTGCAGCCCATTTCTGCTGTAAAATCATACTCACTCACTCACTCACTCCTTCCACCTAACCCTTACCCTAATGCTTTAGCCCTAAATAAAGCAAGTCTAGATTTTCCACAGGTTCAGGTCATCTCAATGGGGCTCCTTTTCAATTTAAATGGAGTTGTTTGTTTCTATCAAAAAATATATATTTTTAGAGACTAAGCATTAACTCTTTGGCTACTGGTCTAAGTGATAAAACAAAGAACCTTTAGACATACAAGTAAACGGTTCACAATTTCTTCACATAATGGTACTTCAATGCAGATACAGAGTGAGTGAGTGAGTTGGGATTAACACTGCTTTGTATAGTGAGCTATGTCATTACATGACAACTTAGTGGGAGGAAGTCCACAGTGATGCAGGTATGAGCTGTTCATACCCAGTGTGCAAGTGTATGGTGTGAGGTGAGGTGAAATGGGGTTTAACGTCGCGTCCAAGATTATTGCACTTATATAGCGACATGCATGTACATGTGTGTGTTTGTGTGGCTGCTTGTACTAGTCCGGACTGATGCCGATTTATAGTGCTAGCTCACTGAGATACCATGTCGCAGTTTAACATGAATACCCAACTCAGACACAGTATACTGACTCCGAGCCGACCAGTCCTTGTTTTAGCCCCTTAATGCAGAGCGCAAGACAGGGTAACAACAAGTGCCATCTTTTAACATCTTTTGGTATGACGCGGTCGGGGATCGAACCCCGGACCTTCCGCTCTCCGGGCAGACGCTCTACCACTAGACCCAAGAGGCGATCCGCAAGTGTATGGCTGATTTACAAAGCTAATGCCTGTGAAAAAAGTCACCCACTTGCTTTTCAGACATTTTTTCCACAATTTGTAATGTCATGCATAGTGTTTTGACATACACTCTATGATATCTTTTTTATCACATAATACATTCCTCTCCTCTAAAATGTTCAAACAAAACAAACTTTCTGATACTAATGTGGAATGGAGCCAACTAGACTTGCTTTATTGCTAACACCTGGTGTCATAGCTGATTTTCATTGGTCCATTCGTATGACTGTGACTGGTGTTTTGCATGTTATACCCAATGGAATCTGTTTCATCAGTTAATCAAGCATGGTTATTCTCTGGCGTTAACGTTTTATATTTTATATAAATCCAGATTGGTTTTGTTTTTAAAAAAAATACATACATTTCAGTCACGGTGCAGGACTGTTTTTTTAGGGTTGAAGCCAGAACCAATTATTTGTTAGATTTTTTGGTTAAATAATATTATATTTTCAGATAACAAAAAATCATCTTGAATATAATCAACATATCTTTAAGTGCTACAAAGCTCTTAGTCCTGCACGATGTCTGTGGAATATATATATGTTATTATTATTTTCTTATTACAAGCCTAGTCAAGTCTAGATCAAACTAAACCGAGTCTAGTTTCCTTGATTTCCACATATGAAAACAGCAGAAGAGGAAAGGTTCTTTTGAAAAAAAAAAAAAAAAATTATTTTAAAGAAATGTTTTCATTGACTAAGTGTTGGTCTACAAAGCTCTGGTTGGATACACGTGAGTCACATGAAAGAATATAGAAGTTACACTCCCGATTAAAGTCAAGCTGTCTTCATAAGATTGAGATTCCCACGGTGGGTCGGTCACCTGTTGATGTGGCATCTTCTGCTTGCTGCCCTACTGTATACTTGATAATACGTTATCCAGGAGTAAGCATCACGGTTCATGGAGTTTAGTACCTTGCCATGGAGGAAGCCATAACTGAAGCCAACCTGTTTCATATTTGGATCACGCTGGGCCACAAACTGGATAATAAACATAGGCTTCTGGGAAAATTTGGTGACACAAAAGTAGGTGAGATGGGGTTAAATGGGGTTTAACATCACGTTCAAGATTAATGTGTGTGGGTAGGGTTTGTGTGTGGGTAGGGTTTGTGTGTGGGTAGGGTCTGTGGGTGGGTAGGGTTTGTGTGTGGGGAGGGTTTGTGTGGGCCGGACATGAGGCCCACCTGACATGTGCTACGGGCCGGACATGAGGCCTACCTGCCATGGGCTACGTGCCGGACATGAGGCCTACCTGCCATGTGCTACGGGCCGGACATGAGGCCCACCTGCCATGTGCTACGGGCCGGACATGAGGCCTACCTGCCATGTGCTACGGGCCGGACATGAGGCCTACCTGCCATGCGCTACGGGCTGGACATGAGGCCTACCTGCCATGTGCTACGGGCCGGACATGAGGCCTACCTGCCATGTGCTACGGGCCGGACATGAGGCCTACCTGCCATGCGCTATGGGCCGGACATGAGGCCTACCTGCCATGCGCTACGGGCCGGACATGAGGCCTACCTGCCATGCGCTACGGGCCGGACATGAGGCCTACCTGCCATGTGCTACGGGCCGGACATGAGGCCTACCTGCCATGCGCTACGGGCCGGACATGAGGCCTACCTGCCATGCGCTACGGGCCGGACATGAGGCCTACCTGCCATGTGCTACGGGCCGGACATGAGGCCTATCTGCCATGCGCTACGGGCCAGACAGG
The DNA here is from genome assembly GCF_023055435.1 of Haliotis rufescens. Classification (NCBI taxonomy): domain Eukaryota; kingdom Metazoa; phylum Mollusca; class Gastropoda; order Lepetellida; family Haliotidae; genus Haliotis; species Haliotis rufescens. Next base: position 231,398 of record NW_025963835.1, on the reverse strand, counting down.
AGGTCTACCTGCCATGCGCTACAGGCCAGACACGAGGTCTACCTGCCATGCGCTACAGGCCGGACACGAGGCCTACCTGCCATGCGCTACGGGCCTGACACGAGGCCTACCTGCCATGCGCTGCGGGCTGGACACGAGGCCTACCTGCCATGCGCTACGGGCTGGACACGAGGCCTACCTGCCATGCGCTATGGGCCGGACATGAGGCCTACCTGCCATGTGCTATGGGCCGGACACGAGGCCTACCTGCCATGCACTATGGGCCGGACATTAGGCCTACCTGCCATGTGCTATGGGCTGGACACGAGGCCTACCTGCCATGCGCTGCGGGCAGGTGCTAATTTCAAACACTGACAAGAAACCAAGATTGTCAGTGTTTCTAGTGGCAGTTTCATCTGCCGGTCATGTGGGCCGGAAATAAACGAAAATACCAATCCTGGTTAAAATTTAATGTCCTATGGTTGATAATAACAGATCTAAGCCTGTACAACACCTGTTTTTGCACAGCCATATTGATAGTGATTTGTCACGTTATAACGAGAGGTCTGATCTTGTCAACTAATCACAGATAACATCTTCTGACCGGACACTTCAACATAATGTCAAGTATGCATTTAAAAAGTCTCACTTCTTTATGAAGTGATGTATGTCAAGGTAACAAAACCCGACATAACAAATCCAAAACAAAGCATTGCTATTGACTGTCATGTATTTTAGAATCGGCTGATATTGTGAGCTATTTTCAGAACCTGGGTTTCCAATAGAAAGTTACAGAATAATGACACGCCAGGTTTTGAAACAGAGTGATTTCATGTTTACAGTGAGTGAGTGAGTTTGGTTTTACGCCGCTTTAGCAACATTCCAGCAATATCATGGCGGGGACTCCAGAAATGGGCTTCATACATTGCACTCATATCGGGATTCGAACACTGGTCTTCGGCGTGATGAGCGAATGCTTTAACCACTAGGCTACCCGACTGCCCCCTCATGTTTACAGTGATTCACAGGAAATTATACACATTTTTCAATGGAAATTTCTGCCAGGGACTGTCAACCCGCCAAATTACCGGTCCCAGTCATATTTTACCAGTCAATATTCGGTATATACTGGAAAAACGGAAACGCTGTCTGTTTTGTTATCACTTTTGTTTTATGATGACCTTAGTCACAACTCAAGAAAATAGGTCAAACCTAAAAAACACATTTTGCTATCACAAAAAAATTTAAAAAAAAAATTGAGTCATGATGTCATACTGATAAAATACTCACATCTACAGTAGATACACATGTATTGCCATTGCCTATGATTTAGATACTTGAAATCATTTATTAAACAATCACAAGGATCTGCTTCCAGACATTCTAAAAATATCCCCTTTTTTCTGACTATGCATCACAGACACTCACAACAAGCTTATGATAGACCTCTTACAAGAAGGTCAGCTCCTCTCTGTAGTGAAACATTCCAGGAATAGCTGCCACCACCCCTGCCTGTATGCATTAGGAGTTCCCAGGGCTCACCTCTCTCTGACCCTGGTTGCCAGGGACGCACTGAAGGGGGGAGCTGTGATGCCAGGTTATCACACCATTACCACCATCATCATCATCATCATCATCATCATCATAACAAATACCACCACTATCATCATCATCATCACCACCACCACCACCACCACCACCACCACCACCATCATCCTCCTCCTCCTCATCATCATCACAAATACCACCACCATCATCATCATCATCATCATAACAAATACCACCACCACCACCACCACCATCATCATCATCATCACCACCACCACCACCACCACCATCATCATCATCATCATCATCATCACCCTCATCATCATCATCATCATCATCACAAATACCACCACCATCATCATCACAAATACCACCATCATCATCATCACAAATACCACCACCATCATCATCATCATCATAATCACAAATACCACCACAACCATCATCATCATCACCACCACCACCACCACCATCATCATCATCACCACCACCACCACCACCATCATCATCATCACCACCACCACCACCACCATCATCATCCTCCTCCTCATCATCATCATCACAAATACCACCACCATCATCATCACAAATACCACCACAACCATCATCATCATCATCATCATCATCATCATCATCATCATCATCACCACCACCACCACCACCACAATCCTCATCCTCATCGCCCTCATCATCATCATCATCATCATCATCATCATCACAAATACCACCACCATCATCATCACAAATACCACCACCATCATCATCACAAATACCACCACCATCATCATCACAAATACCACCACAACCATCATCATCATCATCATCATCATCATCATCATCACCACCACCACCACAACCATCATCATCATCACCACCACCACCACCATCATCATCCTCCTCCTCATCATCATCATCACAAATACCACCACCATCATCATCACAAATACCACCACCACCATCATCATCATCATCATAATCACAAATACCACCACCATCATCATCACCACCACCACCACCACCACCACCATCCTCATCCTCATCCTCATCGCCCGCATCATCATCATCATCATCATCACAAATACCACCACCATCATCATCACAAATACCACCACCATCATTATCATCATCATCATCATAATCACAAATACCACCACCATCATCATCACAAATACCACCACCATCATCATCATCATCATAATCACAAATACCACCACCATCATCATCATCACCACAAATACCACCACAACCATCATCATCATCATCATCATCATCACCACCACCACCACCACCATCCTCATCGCCCTCATCATCATCATCATCATCATCATCATCACAAATATCACCACTTTCATCATCATCATCATCATCATCATCATCATTACTAATGTCATCAACATCATCAAAAACTAAATCATCGTCAAGTACTTGCAGAAGCAGCTCGTTGCTGCCATTTAATTCCCCAAAGCTTCTAAAGTCTAAACACTAAGTAGTTCCAGTCCACAACAATACTTCCAGACGTTGAGCTAAATCAAAACAATATCTTAACATCTAACAAATACCAAGTTTCAGGACTGTACAAGAAATAGTGCAACAGTAACTGGCAATGAATGTTAGAAAGGGACAATGATATAACCATGGTTTACAAAAACATGAATGAGTGAGAGCTAGGGTATGGTTTAACACTGCTTTTAACAATATTCAAGCAATATCACAGCATGTGGACACAAGAAATGGGCAAATGATAGAAGTCCATGGAAGAAAAATATCAATAATCCTTGTGTAGTAGACATTACAAAACTCACCACCTGTGTCAGTCAAATTTTTAAACAGTCCAGTGTCACTGGGATACTAATTATTTCAATGAAATCACACACATCACTTTATTTCGGGAACAGTATGTTTGTCCAAATACTGACTTTTTAGGGTCAGCAGGTCTGTAAACATGGAAAACCAACTGAAAAAAAAATATTGCCTTATGCCTAGATGCCTAGATTTAGTAACTTAGTAACATAGGGACTGGTCATATATTACAGAGGGGGGGTCAGAGGGAAACAGGAGTCACCCCAAAATATGACAGTCTCTAGGGGAGGATGAGAAAAATATAATACACATATTTGGGGAGGTTCATGTTGAAATGGACATTTTATAATAAAACATAACATGCTTTTGTATTGTCTTTTAGGGGACGGCCATCCAAAATTAATCTTTAGGGGAGGGTCTTCTGAAATCCACCCACCCAACCCTGTAAAACATGATCAGTTCCTTATAAATCCACGCATTCCCCTTTAGCCTCCAGTGCATGAATACATATCTGAACATTCACCCAGAAACTATATCAAGGCAGCATGGAAGATCTGCCTCAAATATTCATCTTGTGGGTCTATTTAACAAACAGATGCCTGCTACTAACTACATCCGTTTCATCTACCAGAATGTGTGCAGAACATCCCAACAGGAAGCCGGGGAGACCAGCATCTGCTTGACAGCCATTCATGGACCAGCACTCATATCATGGTGGCATCCGTGCCTGTGAACAGGTCATAGGTCACAGGTCAGGCCAGTTGGTCACAGGTCGCAGGTCACAGGTCAGGCCAGTTGGTCACAGGTCGCAGGTCACAGATCAGGCCAGTTGGTTTCAGGTCACAGGTCAGGCCAGTTGGTCACAGGACGCAGGTCACAAATCAGGCCAGTTGGTTTCAGGTCACAGGTCAGGCCAGTTGGTCACAGGTCGCAGGTCACAGATCAGGCCAGTTGGTTTCAGGTCACAGATCAGGCCAGTTGGTTTCAGGTCACAGGTCAGGCCAGTTGGTCGCAGGTCACAGGTCAGGCCAGCTGGTCCAGATAAGTAGGTGGATGGGTGACCGTGTTAGGCAGTTTGACTCCCTGTGAGTTTCTGTTGGTTCACTTTTTCCCCAAACTGAAGCACATGTTACTTAGTTTGAAAATACCAAATTCACCCAGTGGTGAATGAGTAGCTGGTAGGATGGACACGTGAAGATCCGGGGTAGAATAGGTCTTCAGCAACCCATGCATGCCGTAAAAGGCGGCTATGCTTGTCATAAGAGGCAACTTTCGTGACCGGATGGTCAGGCTCCCTGACTTGGTTGATGAATGTCATTATATCCCAGTTGCATGGATCGATGCTCATGATGTCACTCACTGGATCGTCTGGGCCAGACTTGATTATTTAAAGACCGCAATCATATAGCTGGAATATTGCTGAGTGCGGCATTAAACAACAAATAAACAAACAAACAAACTTGGTAGGATGAGATGGTTATGTACCTGTTAACCTTCCATCACCTCACAGGCGACATGGATTGTATACTCCCCAGGGAGCTGAGGGTTAACAATGGTGCACTTTTAGAATGATATCAGGAATAAGTGCATGCAAAGCTTGCTGGGACTATTATTACAAGAGGACTCCGGCTGCTCCGCCATGCTCCAGTTCCGGCTGAACAGATAACAGTTAATGCCAGTGTGTCAAGTGATACATTCCCCTACTGGCACAACATCTTGCCGCTTGTATGCCGATCATCAAGCACCAGGCCACAGGGAGTGTCTGGCAATGGGATAACTGATAATGGTAAATAGGATGGCGCCAAGATCAAAGACACCAACAGTTTTAATATTGAAATGACCATGAACACTTTTTCACACATCACAATTGACCTTACCTTATAGAGGGTGGCAGGAATAGGGTTGAGTATTGGGGCTGTTTTCACTGCTGCGATTGTATTGCAATAGCATTATAATAGTACTGAACCAACTGTAATAAGGTTTGTTTCAGCTGTAGCTGAATAAATATCTAGTCTCCATACAAAATTCCACGCTCCTGCCCCCTGTCCCAAATTTTAGATGGCCAATCCCACTCATTAACTGTGAAGCAATCATTGTACCCTAGTTTGACTGTGAAGCAATGTTTGCATCCTAGTTTGACTGTGAACCAATCATTGTATCCTAGTTTGACTGTTAACCAATCATTGTATCTCAGTTTGACTGTTAACCAATCATTGCATCCTAGTTTGACTGTGAACCAATCAATGTATCCTAGTTTGACTGTGAAGCAATCATCGTATCCTGGCCTGACTGTGCACCAATCATTGTACCCTAGTTTGACAGTGAATCAATCATTGTATCCTAGTTTGACTGTGAAACAATCATCGTATCCTGGTTTGACTGTGCACCAATCATGGTATCCTAGTTTGACTGTTAACCAATCATTGTATCCTAGTTTGACTGTGAAGCAATCATCGTATCCTGGTTTGACTGTTAACCAATCATTGTACTCTAGTTTGAAAAAAAGAAATGGCCTGCCACAAAAAAAAAAAATTGAAGCAAGGTGTTTTTCTTCAAAAAATATTCAGCCTATAAAAATCTGGTTTTGTAGCTATAGATGAAAAAGTATCTAATCTTGATACAAAACCCCAGGCAGCCTTCAGCAATATTCCAGCCAACTGCTTCCGGGGGACACCAGGGATGGGCTTCACACATTGTACCAGGTGGGAAAATGAAACCAGGCCTTGGGCGTTGGGCTGGTGGGGTGCAAAATGCACAATAATCAGTTTTCATAACAATTTTTTTTAGAGTGAGTGAGTGAGTTGGGTTTAACACGCTTTTAACAGTATTCCAGTTATATCACGTGTCAGCATGTCAGCTTAATGTGGGAGGAAAGCCCAAAGTGATGCAGGTCTCAGACGTTTACCACTTCAGTGAAACCCACGAGTACGGGTATGGTGCTGACAAACCTAGAAACATAATCGGGGCGACCCGGGATTCGAACCCACAATCATAGGTTTCTGGCATGCGCAAGGGATGCAACTCTGCACAGCGAATCGCAGCGCCTTAGACGACTGGGTCACCCGTGCCCCCAATTTGTTTTAGAATCCAAACCCATGATCATAGGTTTCTGGCATGCCCAAGGGATGCAACTCTGCACAGCACATCGCAGCACCTTAGACGACTGGGTCACCCGTGCCCCCAATTTTTTTAGAATCCAAACCCATGATCATAGGTTTCTTGTAATTCTGAGTCTACCAACGCCCTTTTGGTATGCAGGATTTGGGGGTATGCAGTGTTGTGTGCGGGACGCAAATAAAATCATGTTTGATACTCAGATTCATCATTGAAAAACAGTTAATATTTTTTTATTTTTTCAGTGATTTAACTTCAAACTGCAACTTTTCTCAGTGCTTTCAAAATTTACATTAAGTTGTGTTCATGATTCAGGTGTGATCAATGAGAGTGACAAATAAGATGGTATGTGGGATTCCGGAGAGGAGGGGCTTGGCACCAGTCTGGGGTAGGATAGAGGGCTACAGAAACCAGTATCCTGATCCATTAACAACACATTATGACAAGCAGAGGTTGCTGGGGACACATTCTAACCAAGAATCCTCATGGGAAGTTATGGAGGCAGAACATCAGTACAGGTGTACTTGTTGTCATTGTACCATACTGGCCAAATTAGAAGCATCTGTGACATTTAAGGAGAGGCTGACTATCTCTACACACAAGGTCACCACCATGTTTTCCCTGAGATTCTGTCTGTTCTGAGTTTCTAAACATGAAAATAATTTGGATTTACCACACACTGAATTGAGTATTCACCACAACAAAGATCAGAAACACTTTCTGCCACCTTCAACAAAATAAAAAATAAGAGAGAGGGACCCTAAACTTTCATCAAGATATATTGCAGGGAATAACCCCATGAGATTTTAATATAAACCCTTGTGATCTAGATGTAAGCCCAGCGGTTAGGATGTACTCAATTACTTTTAGAACACTTAATGCTATGTCAAAGCAAAAAAGGAACCAAGGTGCAATGTTTCTTAGACACCCCCTTATAAAGGTCCATTAACATAAGCCCATATAAGGCAAGGCTATCCTAGATATAAGCCCAGGAAGACTTTGACATAAGCCCAAGAGATCCTAAATCTAAGTCCATGAGCTCCTACATATAAGCCCAGGAAAGCCCAGATATAAGCCCAGAAGATTTCTGTATATGCCATGTATATACTAGATATAAACCAAGGATGTCGCAGATATAAGCACACCAGATTCTTGATATGAGCCCAGGAAAATCCTAGATATAGGCCCACTAGACCCTAGATAGAAGCCATGTCCATCCTAGAAATAAGCCTAGTAAATTCTACATATATGCGCACTAGATCTTAGACAGAGGCCTAGGAGATCCTAGATAGAGGTCCAGTAGATTCTAGATATCAGCCCATGAAATCTAAATATCAGCCAAAAGATTCTTGTCATAAGCCCAGTAGATCCTAGATAGAGGCCCAGGATACCCTAGATAGAGGCCTAGGAGGTGCTAGATAGAAGTCCATTATTGATATCAGCCCATAAGACTCTTGACATAATCCCAGGAGATCTTAGATATCAGCCTAGGAGATCCTAGCTATAAGCCAAGTAGAGCATAGATATAAACCCAGTAGATCCTAGACATCAGCCCAAGAGATCATAGATATAAACCCAGTAGATCCTAGATATCAGCTCAGTAGCGCATAGATATAAACCCAGGAGATCCTAGACATCAGCCCAGGAGATCCTAGATATCAGCCTAGGAGATCCTAGACATCAGCCCAGGGGATCTTAGATATAAACCCAGTAGATCCTAGACATCAGCCCAAGAGATCATAGATATAAACCCAGTAGATCCTAGATATCAGCCCAGGAGATCCTAGATATCAGCCTAGGAGATCTTAGATATCAGCCTAGGAGATCCTAGCTATAAGCCAAGTAGAGCATAGATATAAACCCAGTAGATCCTAGACATCAGCCCAAGACATCATAGATATAAACCCAGTAGATCCTAGATATCAGCCTAGGAGATCTTAGATATCAGTCTAGGGGATCCTAGCTATAAGCCAAGTAGAGCATATATACAAATCCAGTAGATCCTAGACATCAGCCCAAGAGATCATAGATATAAACCCAGTAGATCCTAGATATCAGCCCAGGAGATCTTAGATATCAGCCCAGGAGATCCTAGCTGTAAACCAAGTAGAGCATTGAGATAAATCCAGTAGATCCTAGATATCAGCCCAAGAGATCATAGCTATAAACCCAGTAGATCCTAGATATCAGCCCAGGAGATCATAGATATAAACCCAGTAGATCCTAGACATCAACCCAAGAGATCATAGCTATAAACCCAGTAGATCCTAGATATCAGCCTAGGAGATCTTAGATATCAGTCTAGGAGATCCTAGCTATGAGCCCATGGTCTCCTAGATATATTTTGAGGATCTTATCAACTCAACTGAAGGGTTTGAGATGTGAAATCAAAAGGCTTCTATTATGACACTGTCAATGAATTCACAACCATTACACATCAACTCAAAGGCTGTTTGTCTGTCTATGACCTCTTCATTCATGCGGTATGTGCTGAATACCATCATAACATAGCACTAGACCAAAGCAGTCTCCACTGTATTACAATAACATGTAAATAATGTCTTACATTACTCAAACAAATAGAAATTGACTGAATGAAAAGTCTGTTTTCAGAGTAATTTTATGGGTTTGTTTTTTTTAATTTATATATTGTGACTGAAAACAGGGACTGCTTTCAGTCTAGATAGGCATAGTCTGGGAGTTAGATCTCAGGAACTCGTTATTGGTCAGTAAATAAAAACATATACACCCTATATGTAAGTGGAGAATTACATATAGGGGATATATAGTTTTATTTACTGACCAATAACGAGTTCCTGTGAGTGAGATATAGCACGTGTTAACTTTCAACATATTACAATGCACGTAGGAGTTAAAGTTCGGCTTTGGAAGTGTCACGACATATACTCAATAATAGTACAGTGTTGGTGCTTTTACCAAATACGCACACTCGACAGTAAGTCGACACTATAATGTAGTATACCCAGTACCTTCTGAAGTTCGTATTGTGTCAACAAAACAACTAGGATTCCATCAACACTATTTATCAACTGATTTGAACATAATAAGATTTCGTTACACACCCTTGTGTTGTGATCAACAGTATTAAACTTGAACACAAATTGCAGATTAACCTATATCGAAATATATACACATTGCTATAAATAGACTAAGACAGCACCAAAGACGGCTCAGCGCAATCGTCGCCACTTACTCACTCACCAACAAGTGGAACCGCAGTTAGATTTCAAATGTTTGACTTACCGTTTTCTTTGATAAGACTATTTGACACACTCTCGAAGGAACTTCCACTCAAAACGGTCGGGACAACAAGCCAGTGGTATGGCAGCGCGCCGAGAGAACGGCGCATATAACATCACATGCTCTAGGGTTCATACCACCCATATCACCTTCAGGAATTGCAACAGAGTTACCTCCCTTTATCGTTTCCAGAACTTCCAAACATTGTCTGGAGATGTTGCGGTTATTGATATTACTTTGAACGGAGACTATTTGCCCCATGCAAAGCCAAACTTAAATAACTTAAACAGAAACAACGTCAGAGTATTTGAAGAATTCTTACGCATATATATCCTTCTTTTGCATTCGACTGCGGTAAGCGTGTTCCTAGTGATTTGAAAAGTGGCTATTCAAGCTCCCTGGCATGTAAAAAACATAGTTGAAGGACCATCTGTAGAGATAACAAGCAATAAGACTTTCTTTGTTTGACAATATCTTAATAGCAGCAGCAGAAATTTTATTATATGCTCTGCTTGTAATGAAAAGTAAATGGAAAATACGGAACGCTGAAATTACACATGTTTTTTGCACAGATCACAATTTAATGAATCAGCCCTATAACCGCACTATACCTAATAATTTGGAAACGTGTGGAAACGGGCGAGTTACAGTTTTTAAAATGAACAATCTTTATTTTGACAAGATGTTAGAAAATAAAGAAAACAAATATATTAGAATTTCGCTGAAGTTAAATTCTTGATAATGAAGCGTCATGATAATCTCGCTTGGTATTGTATTGTGACGTCATTGTTCTGTGGTGTTATGACGTCAACGCATTATACGTTATGTATGGCATAAGTGCTCGCCTAATAAAGGGATTATTGATCAAAGGTTTTAGTTTTATCTGTATACTGCCCGAGAGTCTTGAATTCTGAAGGTAGGTCGAGGGTAGACTAACATCTAGTCTCTGAAATGAACATATCGTACATAAAAAAACAGTTGTTCAGTTATCTTAATAAAAATATAATAAAAAGGAGCCCAGTGACTCTCTTCATTTTCAGATACTGCAGTGATCTAGACTTGCCAAACATTATAGACTTGCATGGGCTGTATTTGATATTATATTTGTATCAGGGTCTGTAAGACAGACTAGGTCGAGGGTGGAAGTTCAGTTTTGGATTTTATTTCAAGATTTTATTTGAACTGTTTTCAAATGGTAAGTGCCCATCACCAACAGGGAAGATTACACATGTCACAAGTTTAACAGCGCCCTCTGCTATCCAAAACACCACGGTGGCGTCCAAATCAAACACGGGTTTTTGACTAATAATGATCACCTTCGTAAATGGCAAATAAAACATATATGTTTGGGAGGACACCTCAATTGACTCGTATGAGTTGCGTCCCTTGTGCGTGCTATGATCCTACGATCGTAGGTTCGAATGAAATACCCCCCTGATTACGACCCTTGGTGTGTCAGCACCATACCCGTGCTGGTGGGTGTCACCAGAAACGTAACCGTCTGAAGCCATCGTCACTTCTATATCGATTTTCCTCGACAATTGAGTTTACACACCGTGCTATACACTGGACCAACCATTTAAATTCTTTGGCAGCGAGGATTTCTTTTGTGGCATAATATTTGTTCAATCATCTCATCAAAACATACAATTTATTTGTTTCTCTGAAAACATCTAATCCAGTGAACGATTTATTTACATTAAAACAAATACCTTCCACAAATATAAATTCTTGTGCTTTCTTAATCAAAGCTGTATCAGAAAAGGACCCATGAACCGCAAACCATAAACGTGTTTTGAGCGCCTAAACGCATCTTTAAGATTGAAGTAAGACTGCACGTGCTTTTAGCGCACGTGCATCTCAGGGATATAAAAGAATAATTTCGGCCACGGTGATAGTGGCTCGGAGCGAATCATTTTAGTTACTCTGATATCAACTGTCATGGCACTACTTGCTGTAGCGTTGTTGGTGCTTGTCCAGGTAAGTCGTTCACTTTGTAATGTCGCCGTATGTTTTCTATATACCCAACACACACAGTTCCTTGTATGCCACAGAATCGTCAGTGGTCTGCAACGCCTTCTACAAGGACTTTAAGGGATCTAATTTGTTTGGTTAATTTTACTAAGTTTTAAAGTGGTTAATTAGGCCTGAGGTTTCAAACGTTAAATTTAGCGCGGTTAAATCTACAGTTAACCTAGATCTACATTGAAAGCAACGTATTTTTATATCCATTTCTACCAGGACTAAATATGACACGAACTGTTGGCAAATACAATGGGTTGTCGATCAGAATTTACGGAATCGCAGACAGCAGCCATAAAACAAAATATGGCGCTCTATATGCTCAAGCAGTTTGTTTACACGGTAATAATTCAGTCGAATTAATGACGACACTGAAAGTATCTATCACGGCAACCCAAGCTAACTTGAGGACACATTAAAAAAATCGAAGCAAGCCTTGCAAAGGTTTCGTTCTAAACCACATCGATCTTTGTGCCGCAAGAGATATGACGTCAGTCATATATAGAAAAAACGCCAAATAGCGAGCTGTTCTCAAAACTTGAAATATATATATCTTTGTATCGTGTTTTCTGCACGAAATGTATTGCCACACATCCCCCCTGAATGTAGTAACAGTAACATTGCATGTTGTAGCCTTTAATTAGGCATATTTATATCGTGTAATCTAATTTTGAGGTAAATTTAATTCGATATCCATGACGCCGGTTGTACATGAGTAAAATGCTACTACACTAAGCCATTGCTAGGAATAGCTTAAGGATGTTCCGCTTAACAAGGAAATTCGCCGATAGTACTTTCATCTGCAATGGGTACGTCAAAAACATGATACTGTTCAAATTGGTTTTGGCACTACTTTTCAAGATGGCGCGTCGATGTCGATCGGCGAAACAATTTAACAAATTTGAGGGATAACTGATAATTGAAGATTTCCTTGTGAAGAAAGTGGCAAGATTTGGCAAAGAAATCAAATTTACAACATTTCTCATTGTTAAATCAACATTTTAAACACAATATGAACTATATTGGTTTCAGTTCATTCTGTTTTAACATCTTACACCATGTCTTTTATTAGTATTACGAGGTTAACTCCCTTAATGAATTTGATAACACATGTTCATGTACTGTGTAAATGACTGCAGTAGCCTATTCAGTGCCACATAGGCACTTCCAACACTTACCCCCGCTTTTCTATAAATTAAAACAATACTGGACTAAAAAAAAAGTAGTTTAAACTTTATAAGCTCATGTTATGTCTAAAATGTGTATTTCTGTTGAGAATTTCAATTGTTTGCTTGAATGGTCAATCAAATGTTTGACGACCCACTTGTATGTGGGTTAAAATGAAATGGGGTATGGTTGATTGCCCCAGTTTACAATTGCCTTTATACCATTTTTTTGTGTCGAGTGGAATGATCCACTGTTGCAACACTGTGGGATGTAAGGATATATTAAAATGGAAAGCTCAATTATAAAACGGTTTACGCAAACGGCTTAAATCGGATGCAGATCGCACCTAGTTTCAGCAGCTCTCAAGATTTTTTGTTGACCATGAAGATCCGGGGTAGAAAATAAGTCTTTAGCAACCTTGCTGCAAGTGGTGACTATGCTTGTCGTTAAGAGGCGACTAACGGGATCGGGTGGTCAGGCTCGCTGACTTGACTGATGCATGTCGTCGTATCCCATTTGCATGGATTGATGCTCATGATATCGATCACTGGATTGTCTGGTCCAGACTCGATTATTTACAGACCGCCATCATATAGCTGGAATATTGCTTAGTGCGGCGTTAAACAACCAACCTTCTCATGGTAGACTCTGCCATCAAATTTGTCTTGGGATGCCTGCAGCTTAGCATAAGATTTTTCTAAAATAAAACGATTACGTTAATTATCTTCCACAAAACATGTGAACATGTGTATCTGTATACACGCAAAACCTAAATGATTTTAGATATCAGCAATTTATCATCGGTAAACTCTGGCCCATTTTTGAAACATTAAGTCTTGTGAGCCACATGACATAGACGTTTGGCATATGTTCCCCATAGAATGGCTTTTGGTGAACTGAAGTACATTACCATGCAGTCGACTTGTTGATGCATGTCTTTGTATCCCCAATTGTTTAGATCGATGGTCATGACGTCAATCACTGGAATGGCATCTTGAATTCAAAATTATTTTGGACTAAGCAAACTTGGCAAACTGTCGCATTTTCAAATCTTATTTTGAATGGAAAATATAAAGCTGGCCATATTTCACAAAGGGAACTGTACTGGCGCTTTAGTCGTCCCTCTAAAATACTTCTACGTGGTATTTAATCAAATGTATTACGCTTATTTTCTTAAATGAAACTGTGCGCCAAATTTTAAAATTTAAAAACATGTTGAGACGAGCATTATTTAAAACAAAGTCTCATTTGTTGTTCTGCCAGTGTCGATCTTAATTTCAGTTCTACACTTTTGGCTTTTAAATCTGTGAAAAGAGCTAAATTTGCAAGACGCCCAGCGCATTTCCCCACCGCCAGTATTTTCTTTAAAAATTGGCCCGTGAAAATCCGGGGGGTAGAATAGGTCTTCAGAACCCATGCTTGTCGTACAAGGCGACTATGCTTGCCATAAAAGGCGACTTACGGGATCGGGTGGTCAGGCTCGCTGACATGATTGATGCATGCCATCGTATCCCATTGCGTGGATCGATGCTCATGTCAATCACTGGATTGTCTGGTCCAGATTCGAATATTTTTGTTTTATACATTTTTCACCTTTTCCCTGTTACATGAGGATGGCCATCCAGGGCAATGGTCACCCTCACATTCTGAAGACAATGTATGTATACATTTGGGGAAAAATGAATACAAGTATTGGAAATGGTGCCAAGGCGATTTTTAGGAAATATAACAAAACGCACACAGTCAAGCATTCAAAATATTATTCAAACACTGATCCTGGCAAGAAACAAATATGAGAAAGAGATACATATGTTATTGCTGTTCTGCTTCTTCAAACAATATGTGATAAAAGATCCATGATTTATCAAATGTTGCTACATTACCATTTGTAAAGGCTATATTCTTAATTTTGTATCTCAAGCCAAACATCTTTTTGAAATATTGCGAAGCAAAGATTTGTTTTTTTGAATCTACAGAAATATATGAAAGATTTCGCTATTAAAATAAGACCAAAAACTGTCAGTAACAGATTCGAATATTTAATGATGGCCGTCATTTAGCTGGAATATTGGTGTGGCGTTAAACAAACAACTCTTTAAAATTTGTAAATTTGAAATGGTCACGACTCTTTATTTTTATTTTTATTT
The DNA here is from genome assembly GCF_023055435.1 of Haliotis rufescens. Taxonomy (NCBI): domain Eukaryota; kingdom Metazoa; phylum Mollusca; class Gastropoda; order Lepetellida; family Haliotidae; genus Haliotis; species Haliotis rufescens. The sequence continues at coordinate 216,360 of NW_025963835.1, read as the reverse complement.
CAAAATGGATGTTGTTTTTTCAGGTGTACTTGAGCAGTGCAATTACCTTGAATGTAAAGGCTGCGCACCTGACGTGCTCGGGCAAGGTCCCTGTCCCCTCCAATCTGGTCATAGCCGACAAGCTACACCCTCTCCATGGAGCCCTTGTCCTGAGTCCTATCTGCACGGGAGGGAAAGACCGCTTCAGGGGTATGTACCCCCTTCCTTTCCACATGAGCGTCTGGTACACCGGCTCTCCCAGCTCCAGGTGCGTCTTAAAGAGCACGTCTTCTGGGTATTACATTCAGGTGGATGTGCTGGCTTATGGCAAATACTCGGTGGGCAAGTTGCTTTTGAGATGCCCTAAACCTCTTCGTCCAACCCCTCGCTTGACGGCACCATTACCTGCATATCCAGTAACGCCCATTTCTGACGTCAAGGATTACGTGTGGGTGCGTTGCGGCGTCGCTTCAAATGATGTCGAATTTATTCCCCAGAGCGTGAAGATTGTAGCGGCCATTGACTGCAAAGGAGTTCGCTTCACTTACGTCATAAAACCGAACACTCCTCTCGAGGTGCAGATTTTCCTTGCTGGTAAGTTGAATGAGAAATGCGTATACAACCCACCTGTTGCCAGGCGTAGGAGGGGTGCTGCCCCACCACCCCCGCCCCCAGTTCGATCAGTTGCCATTCATTTCTTCAAGCACAGAAACTTTGAGTACCTTGGAACCGGAAGGGTCGATTACTGCCCACCCATCACTGACGATTACATTTTGAAGGTCAAGCCCCACTGCGGTAGCTCCGTTGGCGCACCTGCATATGTGACGGGCGTTACTGACGTTGATGCCGACTTCCGGGCCATCTGTAAAAATGGAAGGAAATACGTTTTCGTCAACACTAACAAGGACAAGGTCAACTACAAGCTGAAGGTCAAGTACAGCGGAAATGCCAACACCCAGTGCGTCTTCAACAGGAGACAGAACTCCAACGTGTACGTCATCACTGTTCAGATTTCGTGGGGTAGGCGGGGTGTCGTGGTCCACAAGCACAATAGAGAATACCAGGTGAGCTTTACTCAATTTCAATGTCGCTATTGGCTGAATATTAACTCTGGAAGGTTACTATGTGGTTCTGGATTCAATGAAAATATTTCGCGGAACGATTTCATTATTCATAATCGTTAGTAAAGGACAATGGCCAATAGGACGCCCATATAACTGCATCCCTAAAGCATTTCAAAATCCAACATTATAGATGTATATATCAAGTTGGGTCCTGTGTATTAGGGATATATTTATGGATGTGTGCTCGGTCTTCACGGCAAGAAATATATCCAAACTATCCATGATATATATTTAAACATCTACGTATGACCTATATTATGTATAGGTCGTGTAGTAATTCCCTGTGGCCTTATGTACAGCATGCCCTACACGTATGCCCTACACTACATCTTGTATGTTTTCAGTAAGAGTAAATTATTGTAAAGGAGTCTTGTCGATACTTTTACATCGCGATAAATGCACAGGCAACATGTTGCCTAATCGGATTGTCGTTCCCTGTGCATGTTATGGCAAGAACTTATGGCTTAAATACGTGTACCTTAAAGCCGTAAGGTTTTCCACGATATATATTTATATATTACACAACTCGGAGAGGAAGGCAGTTTTAAGTGATTCTAATGTAATTCGGCCTAAACGATTAAGCACGGTAGTGATCCTGTATGAAATATCAAACATTGTCGTAAGAGGCGGCTAAATGTGTTCTGGTCGGGGCCACACCGACTTGTTGGATGTATCGTATGCTAATGTCCGTTACTAATTGCCTGTTCGAGACTAGCTTATTTAGATTGCAGGAATATTTCTGAGTGCGGCGAAATTCGGGGAAATGCTTTGTGTTTAATTTTATTTTTCCAATGTTGACGAATGTCGGCCAAGATAAATTCTTGCAATTTGTCTTTTCAGTTGTCGTGTGCTTTTGGTGCTAAAGGAAGTGACGAGTCGCCTACCCAACGTATCGAGGGTAATATCTTGGCGCCAAGAATTGTGGAGTCTTTCGTTGGCTCTGGTGCAAGGTCCTATGTCAAGCTTCATCTGATAGACGTTCTTGGCCGACAGGTGTACGCACTTCCCATTGGTCGAATGGTCCAGCTCCGCGCATGGTCAAATGGTCAAGGAAGTGAAGTTGGTGTGCGGTCTGTTGGTTGCGATGCTATTGGTGCGAGGACGAACACAAGATTCGCAATCATCCGAGCCGGTTGTGGAGATGGTGTGGTGTTTGCTAAAAATGAAGGTTTCTCTACTAAGGGACTGAACAGCACAAGTCCATACTTCAAAGCATTTTCATTGCACAACGATGCTAAAATTCGCTTCGAATGTAATTTCACAATGTGCACGAGCAATTGTGACGGCAACTCCTGTGCAATTGCAGGCCGGCGCCGGAGGGATGCAGACGTACACTTTTCGGATTTTATTATGACGGAGTCTGACCCCATAACCTTGCTTTAGTATACTTTTACAAAACTGTTGCAGCTTTTGTTTCAGCAAATACAATTGGTGGTTGGTTTAATAGTTTCGTTTGTCGTTTTTTTTTCTTAACGCTGGAATTCAAACTGACAGGCGCTCTGTAAATGGTCTGGACACATTATGAGCATTGATCCACGCAATTGGGATCAACCACATCGGCGAACCTGACCACCGGATCCCGTGAATCGCCGTTAATTGTCCTATTCCGGGACAAACCGAATGTCGGTTGCGGAAACATGCGAGTGGTGACGAATGGTGAGCAATCATTGCTTGAAGACCCCTCAGAACCCGCATGTTGTCTGAAGGTTCTATTGAGCCATCTGAACGATACGGCTTGAAAGACATAACGTGAAGTATGTATTCACGCAGGTTTCAGCTGTATGTAAATGTTTGAGATAGGTACACCCCGCGGATCTAGGATAAATGGAATTTCAAAAGTGTGAAAGTATCCTAGTATATCTACAGGAATGCTCTCCTGTTATAGCAGTTACACTCGATATGTTCCGACCAATGTCGGATAGTTACGTTAATACGACGTTGCTAAAGCTGTCGGCCTCCCACAGTTGGTTGTAAAACATTCATGGAATATAATGTCTGTCCTACCCCGGTCTGTTACAGCAAGTACTCGAATATTTACAGACCGTAATATGGTAGGAAATATTGCAGAGTGCAGCATTATACAAACATATGCATTCAACGGAAAATCAAGCTTTAAAAAAGCTCAAATGGGTAGCTTGCGAGACGGTAGATATGCTGTGATTAAGATTGATTTACTTGTGTGGTTAACGGCAATTATACATCTGTTACTTTCGAGCACGAAAGATTCGCAACCCAAAATTATGTCAATTGACATGAACATTTTTTTTACGACCGACGGGGCCACGGGTGACCCAGTCGTCTAAGGCGCCACGATTTCACTGTGCAGACTTACGTCTCTTGGGCACGTCGGAAACCTGATTGGGGGTTCGCCCCGATTATGTTTTTAGGTTTGTCAGCACCGTGCTCGTATGTTTCACCGAAGTGGTAAACGTCGGAGACCTGCATCACGTCGGGCTTTCCTCCCACATTAAGCTGACGCGCAGCAATATAACTGTAATACTGTTTAAAACGGTGTTAACCCCAACTCACTCACTCACGACCGACCCCTTGACCCAATAGGGCGCTACTCACTTTGACACTTGTCTTAAGTTCAAAGTCGAATGTAGACTGTCGCATGTTTCGCCACGTTTATTGCTGATGCTATGAACCTTAATGTGGCGTCGACTGCACTACAATAGTGGGTCAGTATAATATTCTGAACCGCAAAAGAAACGTCGCCATGGATAGATATGCGAGGAACCTTATTTGTACAAACACTAATATATATATATATATATATTATAAAAAATTAAAAAAATATACTTTGAGACATTAAAAAGATGAAACTTGGCAAAACTGATCATCAAATTAATGTGTCAAATGTTCTTAAAGTGAAACACATTTCTCTAAAATGGCATCACGAGTCAGTATCTTGTGTCCACATGTGCATTGATGACTGCCATGCAGCGTTGATACATGGAATGGATGAGGCAGTTGAAGGCCATAGGCACTTGAGCCGACAGTGAGAACGCCTGACGCAGTTGTCGGACGTCGTTCAGCCATCTTTGAATCTCGTCCCACAGGTGCTCAATGGGATTTAAATCGGGACGGAAGACGGGGCCACTGCATGGTTCTGATGCCATTCTGCTGGAGAAAGTCTCTTGTTACACTCGCATTGTGGGCACGGGCGTTATCATGCTGAAACTCGCGGTTGCGGCGACGTGCTAAAGGAGGTATGGCGTGTGGCCTCAAGACTTGATCAATGTACAGCTGCTGTGACACCATTGCTTGTCCCTGGACCGATGTTGTGGAAGACCACAGGGCCGACCCTCTGTGCAAGATCAATTCCACCCCACACCATGATGCTCGGACCGCCCCACGAGTCACTCTCAACACAAGCATCCGAATAATGTTCCCCACGGCGTCGCCAGACTCTCCCTCTGTCATCTGCTGTTGAGATACAGTAACGGCTCTCGTCTGAGAAGAGGACACTTCTCCACTGCTGGTGGCCCCAATGCTGGTGCTGTTGCCCACTGAAGACGGTCCCGGCGATGACGTGTCAGAATGGGTTCTCGGTGAGGCCTGTGACAGTGGAGGTGTCTGCTCGTCAATCGTCGACGCACGGTGTCAGCACTATGTCGCTGGTGTCCCCATGGTCTGTCGAGCAGTTTCCGCAGCGGTAACAAAGCGATCTTGAAGATGCTGTCGCACAATCTGACTATCCTGACGTCTTCCACATCGTGGTCGGTCATCTGTAGTGTTGCTGGTCTGGTACCGTTGCTCGGACTTGAAATGAATTGGCTAGTTGCCGGGTGGTATGTCCAGCTTGCAATCGTCCAAGAGCTTGGTGTCGCTGATTTCCGATCTAGGTGGATTTTTATAGGGCAAGAACGCATGTGCATTTCAATTTGCACGGAACTCGCATGCATCGGGTTACCATGGCCGTTGCTGTGATGCGTTTGGGCGATCGGTTTAACTGTGCTTTGTTATTTGGGTTTTTTTTATCATCAAATTCAATTTTCCGGACAAGGAAATGCTAAATCTTAGTAACTTTGACAAAAATTACCCAGATATATAAATGACGTTTCATGCTATGTTACTTGGGTGACGTTTCTTTTGCGGTTCAGTATATATAAAATATTTCAAACATTTATTCGCAATAATAAAAGCGACAAACACTTTATTCATAGGAAATCTGTCAAAAGTAGTCGGTAGTACAATTCCGTCTGTCGTGAGCATGTTTATCCATCACTGTCAAATAGTGAGGTTCGCGAAAAGGTGAGCGTATCCTGCCCGACCCATCACAAACGCATGCAAAGACAAGCCAATTGTTCCACTGGGAAAACAAAACAGAAATATATGGTACAGGTGAAAATAGGGAATTGAATCGGACCATTTTTGTCAGCGATGCGTCAAACTGAGATAGCTTTACTGAAGCCTTGAATGTTGTAACTTGCTAAAACAACTTTTGAGCAAGAATCGTATGACGCTCTATGATATGTTGGTAGAAAGATGTTTGATTGTGAAATGTTGAGGAGCTGCTGTTATATTGCTCGACATAAAAGAACAGCTGAAGCCGTCAGTCTTGTGGAGAGTGTCATTCTGAATCGTCATGCATAGATCTAAATATGAAACGCCTGAGACGGTCTCGCTTGTTTCCTTATATCTAGTTCGGGTGGTAAATCGGTGGAAGGGAATTGGCTATTTGATCGTTATGGCATAACCGATATACCTGAAACTTGAGTTAAACTTGTTTTGAGCAGAAATTCCCACCCATATGCATAATTTTTGGTTTGGTTGGTTGTTTTACACCGCACACAGCAATATTCCAGCTATATGACGGCGTTCTGTAAATAATCGAGTCTGGACCAGACAATCCAGCGATTGCTATCATGAACCCCTATCCACGCAATTGGGATCGATGACATGCTTCAACCAAGACAGCGAGCCTGACCACCCACCATAGTCGCCTTTTACGGCAAGCATAGATTGCTGAAGACCTATTCCACCCCGGATCTTCACGGGTCCATATGCATAAGGAAACCGACAAGAAGGGGATCACAGTTGGGGCCCATCGGGATGCAATACTACGTCTTCCTCCAAATATGATAAAGATGTTATCAATGAGGTTGCCCAGAATTTCACATATTATTTCCTCAGTAAACTTCAGATAGCATTTGCTTCCACTTCTAACAAATTGATCTGAACCTCTGAAGCAGTAGGGGGCACGGGTGGCCCAGTCGTCTAAGGCGCCGCGATTTGCTGTTCAGAGTTGCGTCCCTTTGGCACGCCAGAAACTTATGATTGTGGATTCGAATACCGGTTCGCCCCGATTATGTTTTGTCATATAAATTGTGACTTGATTATTTAGACCGCCGTCATATAGGTGGATAATTGCTGACTGGCGAAAACCTAGAATCATCTGTTCGGTTGTCATGACATCAAGCTGACAGAAATTTGTGTTGCCCGTTTACAGGCCTCATTTGATGAGTAGTATTTAGGGGTTCTACTCCACGTTTGAGCCAACACTTATCGCCAATGCGAGTCTCTATTTCATGGTGTGGTGTTTTGGTCATAGCGCTAGTCTCAGTTAACATTTGTCATCTTCCCGAGGCAAGGGAGTTAGAACTAGGCTGAAGTTATGGAGTATATTTTGGCTGGACTAACGAGTCTTTGCATAGTTCAATCAAACTGGTGGAAAGAAATCGTTCATAAAAAGGCCTTGTAGATTTCGCTCGCTTGCAGCATTTGCAAAGCATGTGTACCACCAAAAAGGAGTTAACACATCTTTTCCAAATCTATAAATGGTTTTAATGAAGTTCGCTTGATTTGATGCACTTCGTTAAGTAAAACCCGTTTTATCACAACACACATTTTGATTATTGATCAGATCATCTTGACTGGGCGCCGCCATTTTGTTTGAAGCAAATGCAAGTGATATGAGAGATGGAATCAGATTGGTCAATAGGAGGGACATAGAAGGGACATAACTCGTAATAACCACAGGGGGCGCTGCGATTGAACCCAGAAATTCCAGTCTAGTTCAGTCAGGGTGGAAACTGGACTTTGACGGTCATTGAAGTAACTCCCCTGCCTCTTGAAGATGACATTTTTTTAAGAAGTCAATTAAATATATGTATGGCAGCACAGGATGATGTTTGTGTAAACGCCTATATCGCAGATTACTACTCATCACTCTTCATGTATTACTGCAGCATATGCAGTCGTCTAAGGCGCCGCGATTCGCTGTGCAGAGTTGCGTCACTTGGGCACGCCAGAAACCTATGACTATGGGTTCGAATCCCGGTTCGCCCCAATTATGCTTCTAGGTTTGTCAGCACCATACCCGTGCTCGTGGGTTTCACCAAAGTGGTAAATGTCTGAGACCTGCATCACTTCGGGCTTTCCTTCCACATTAAGCTGACACGCCGTGATATAACTGGAATACTGTTAAAAGCGGCGTTAAACCCAACTCACTCACTCACTGCAGCATATGCGGATGCATTAAAAAAAAAAAATTCTCAAGGCGAAATAATACTTTTACTAATACTGGACACCACAAGTTATAATTATATGACCTGTATACTGAATTTCTTTTTTCTCAATGCTGCGCTTTTCTTTTTGTTTGAATGATTTAAAACGGATACATGTCATGTCAACCATGACCCCCTGGATCTACCCCTGCCCCATGCTGTACATAAACCCCCATCAACCGTGACCCCTATGGACCAACCACTGCCCCCTGTCTGATAAGAGAAGACAAACTCCACACGTACCATCTTGTTCTGATTTATTCAAGTAAAAATCACAGTGAGGCTATGAATATATCTGTTTGGCAGAAGTAGTCAATGTACACAGGATCCTTCCATCCATACTGTACAGACCGTGCCACCGCTGGTCACCAGGCTGGGTGTAATGGTGCTAACACCCAGACATCTATGTCCTCTTGTGTTACACAGAAATGGAGCACAGGGCATGTCTGGTACAAAAGTATTCAAAGAAATCCGTACAGAAGGGTATATACCGACTGGGCCAGATCGTCTACATAACTTATGCGCTGGTTATAACTTTACAGATACAATGGCAATGGAATAAATATACAATCACAGAGATACGAGTCGTATACACTGCCTGAAATCCACATGCAATCGACAAGCTACAGCTGAGAGGCAATATACAACGTGACATGGTTTGAGTGGATATCAACAAGTCAAGTGTCTACTAAGTATCACAAACAGTTCAGATTGACTACAATGTGTAACAGTTGAAGAAACCTCAGGCAATGTACACTGCATTTGAGATGGAACAGATTGCAACCATAAACTTATCATTTTAACATACAAGTTCGACCTTGGGGATCAACTGGGGATGGCTAGGCTGGACCTAAGCCGTTGTGAATCGGTTCATTCAACACTTTCCTCATCTGTTAGAATGATATTGAATTAGGGATAATTTTACTTGACTTTTGGATATGATCCATGATGTGTACACAACTGATAGAAAACTGACTGACCTGAAATATTCTAGACAACATTTGCCAAGGACCTTGACTAAAGTTGACTACTTGGTCCTTATCAAATGTTGAGTAGTATAGTTAAACTCAACCCTATGTTACATTTCAATAACATGCCTGCAAGTCTGGGTCACATAAAAAAGAAAGAAAAAAAAAGAGCATTTGTTTCTGTTCTTTTTTCACCCCGGTCATTTTTAATGATTACAACTCTGTAACCGCTCAACCAATTTCATAGCTTGGTTGCATTGCATAACATATTTTGACTGAAGGCCTGGGAGGTGAATACTGCTGTGGAGACTGACATTAATGTGTATATTCCCTGTCCACTTTCAATTACCAGGCGATACTGCACCACCACTTACTCTCCCATGTAATGGGGTTTGTCGTGTCATCCTCGATTATCCAGGCATTATCTCCATTCTATCCTGATACACTCCTTGAACCCTTTTGCAACCATAATCTGGTTTTGAGCCCGATTCTAATGGTACTGCGCTAGAAATAGCTGTCCAATCAAATTACTACCACGAGAGAGAGAAATTCTGTGCTTAAGGATTGGAGAAATGGAGATGCTGACGATGAAGCTATGGTGGCGAATGGGTCAAAGACATTTATTGTAACATTATGGAAATATAATACACTGGATACACGAGGATGGTCCCACATGGCCTGGAGCCGATCATTGGCTGTTATAGTGGGAATAGCAGGACCCCATTACACAAAGATATCTCGGCTCTACAAGTATTATTCCTATACTTCAACATAGACTTGCCAGTCTAGCACTAAGATTACTTTGAGAAATAAACCCTTGGTTCCGTCAACCAAATCATCTTAACTTCAAGGTATCTTAACGCTAAGACAAACTCCCAAACTTAAAATGGTCCCTAAGAACTTATACAAAAGCAATCTTAGTGATACGATTATTGTAAGTTAATGTTAAAGTTTTGTAATTACGACTATTACTTACCATGACTTAATTAATAACCATAACATTTGACATGTCTTAGTGCTTTATGAACGGGTCTTAGTGCTTTATGAAAGGGTGTCCTGTATGTAAAGGTATTTCCATACACAGTAGCCATTTTAACCAACTGATTCCCTGAAACCTTGGTTGGGTGATGCTTCTTTCCTAACACATCCTTCTACATGTCTTATTGTGTTCTTCAGGATGAAGTGATAATAAAATAGTTAAAAAATACCATTGCTTTGCCTGAAGGCTTACAACAGAAATATCAAAATAGCCGCTTTGTCTATTCCAAACAGACGATACTTCTGCAAAATAGAGGACTATTCATTCAATGACAATGCAATGCTTGAGGCTTGTAACAGCACACCAAGAAAGTTCTAATGATAAATAAAATTACTCTTCTTAACAAATAACAATATCTACAATTATACTTCAAAAAAAGGCTTTACAACTCTATGTCAACCATATCTATCTGCCATTTACAATTTGTAACATAATAAAATGGACACTTAAGTTGACTATCAAATAAATTTCTCTCCAACACAATTATCAAAATAAAACAATCCTCTAATTTATGCATTTTTAAGAAACAACATTTCTGTACACATGGTTTATAACTGTGACTTCAAGACAAGATATTTATAGATTAACATATTTTAACACTTATTAATATGAAAATTAACAATTTAAGAAGATTATTGGATTTCTGATATCATGATTAAATTCAACCGGTTTCCTTTATTGACCAACTAGATCTATACACTTGATTAACATGCAAAATTTTGAGAAAAAATACATTTGCTCTACATACCTAAAATAACTATTGACGATGCATGAATGGAAAAAAAATATTCTGGATTCTTTTTTTCAAATTATCAATACATAGTTATTATCCCTTCTGAAAGTCCACACCAACAACCACAGTATTTTGATTACAAAACACACCAAATATTAACAATGATAAAGTTCCACTGTTTCGAAGGTAAATGACCATTTAGAAATAGTTCCACACAATGAAAGGGTGCATATATATGACAGCACAAATTGTAACTGGTTCAGTAACGATGAAACATCACTCACTGGCATTGTCAACAAAACTCAATTTTGATCATACTTTTCATTAACAAAATAATTTCAGACAATATCCAATATTGTATTTCATAATGGATTAATATTCCTGCAAAGACAACATTTTCTAGACTATGCTACAGCTACTAATAACAGTTGGTATATTCAAAATATACATGGATTAGATTTAAACATTAAAAAACACTATGTGGTGTTCATTATTTCCATTAGCCACATTGACTAGAATCACCATCGTCATCCACAGGATTCCATTTGGCATTTTAGCATCACATAAACCTACAGGTACAACACATTGGAAAATAATATCTGGACATTAAATATTCAAATTTTGAACCAGATTTTTCTTCTCCTAAATATCAATGTATCAGAATACGCTGGGGGTGTTCAAACTATTGTCAATAAAATTAGCAACAGCAAAACCTTGCAAGCAGAAGACTAAGTATATTCTAACAGGTTCAACATAGTTACACACAGGTGGGTTATCTTCCTGAGAAAGTAGACATTCATTCATACATGTAGACATCCAGCTATTGACCTGGTTGTGCCAGGTTCAGATATACACATTCACCAGTCAGTACCGACATAAACACTGAAACCATGGGAGACAACTCTTCACAATATCTAGTAGATTGACTCCTAGAATAATTGGGTAATCAATCAATGTGGACATTCAAACTGATTATCGATTGCCACATGGTTAATCCGTAAAGGAATTCCATATATTAACTTTGCTGTTTGAAGACCACTAGGGCTATTGTTTCCAAAGTAACTGATAACAGACTGTATTGGGCTTGTGTTCTTTTATTGCACTAAACGATGTCACTGATTTCGTACCTGTGAAGATCCGGGGTAGAATAGGACTTCAGCAACCCACACTTGCCGTAAAAGGCAACTATGCTTGTCGTAAGAGGCGACTAAGGGGATCGGGTGGTCAGACTCGTTGACTTTGTTGATGCAAGGATCTGCTAATCATGAGTCCCAGATCCAACCTGAGATTGATGGTCTGTCAGCACCAAGCCATGCTCATAGGTTTTACCAAAGAATTTAACATCTACAATCTGCATCCCTGTAAGGCTCCTCTCCCAAAATAAGCAGACACCTTTGACCTAACTGAACTACTGTTCAAAGGGGTGTCTCTCACTTCATTCCACACCCTCCTGTGCCCAGTCAACTGTTCTTAATAATAGCAGTCCCTGACCAAACCACAGATCCTTGAAACACAAAATAAACACTTAAAGTTCAAGATTGCCACCAGGGCATTTCAGTTGTGCATGAAAATCACAACCAATCATTCAATGTCGAAATGTCTTATCTTATGTAATACACACAATCAGCCTAAAGTTGAATATCTGCATCAGTTTCCTGGTAGAGGATAGCAACACGGGTGAGATTCTACTTCCAAATTGTGAGTGAGTGGGTTGGGTTTAACGCTGCTTTTAACAGTATTCCAGTTATATCACAGCATGTCAGCTTAATGTGGGAGGAAAGCACGAAGTGATGCAGGTCTCAGACAATTACATCTTCGGTGAAACCCACGAGCACGGGTATGGTGCTGACAAACCTAGAAACATAATTGTGGCGAACCTGGATTCAAATCCACAATCACAGGTTTCTGGCGTGCCCAAGGGATGCAACTCTGCACAGCGAATCGCGGTGCCTTAGACGACTGGGCCACCCGTGCCTCTGCACAGTGCTGATGTAGATCAAAGAGCAGCATAATTCTGACACAGCCCTAATGTTTCATCGTCTTAAACATTATTTCCCTTTAAAAGAGTAAGTCAGGTTTCACTCCATATTAAATCTACACAGAACTTTTAACATTTGAAGGCTTAATAGTCCTTTATCAGAGAAACATATAGAAAGAATACACTAACATTTAGTTTCTGAGATGAAAAATAAATAAAATAAATACCGTATTCGACGTAATAAGCGCCCAGGGCGCTCTCAAAATTAGAAATAGGGGGCTCTTATTAGAATATTATGTTGGTGAAAAAAAAAGAGTTGAAAGATAAATTTCATGGTTTATAGTGACAGCCTGAAATGTTTATGTACGACAGATATATTTTGCCAGAATTTAATTGCCCACAATTAAGGGTTCATATAACACACGAGTGTGTATTATATGCGAATAAAAAAGTCTTGTGTACATTGATCAATCGGAAGGGGTGCTAATTGGGATTGTTCACTAGCCAATATATCAGCAAATATCGCCATGGGCGCTTATTAGAGTGGGGCACTTATTACGTCGAATACGGTAGTTATTTTGTCTTAAAATACCATGAAACTTGGTTCAGACCCTTTAATGTCAATCACTGTCGGACTTGCTAATATATACTACTCAACAGTAAAGGACAACCCGTTTTTATATTACCGTATTCGACGTAATAAGCGCCCAGGGCGCTCTCAAAATTAGAAATAGGGGGCTCTTATTAGAATGTTATTTTGGTGGAAAAAACAGAGTTGAAACATAAATTTCGTGGTTTATGCTGACAGCCTGAAATGTTTATATACGACAGATATATTTTTCCAGAATAAAATGCCCATAATTAAGGGTGCATAAAACACACGAGTGCATATTATACACGAATATATAAGTCTTGTGTACATTGATCACTCGGAAGGGGTGCTGATTGGGTTTGTTCAATAGCCAATATCTTAGCAAATGTCACCGTGGGCGCTTATTAGAGCAGGGCGCTTATTACGTCGAATACGGTACTATAAAAGCATCAGGTGGTCCTTAACTTCTTTTGAGAAGTATATGCATACAAGGTACTTTATCTTTTACCTATGATTCCTTATCCTGACATTTGTTAATCCAGATTTGCAACACTATCATCCAGAAGAGTGGGGTTCAAGTTAATGATAGAGAGAAGCTTAGAGGATATCTCATTTTCAAACTGAAGAAATCTAGACTTGTCGAACTATTATAGACTTACTGGGGTAATTTGGATATTTTGTCTGTATGACAGATAATGCCAACACAATTAACTCTTTATAGCACTTGATTCTATGCTGTAAGATGTCACCATGTTTCCAGCAAAACTGCCCCTGCATCTCAAAAATACCTTGAAATCTACATCAATATATTTCAAACATTAAAACAGCTGACACGTCTTTTCATAATTCATTGTTATTAAAACAATTTCACACCACACAAACCATTCTTACACCTCATACAATAAAATTATAGGCTTGACTGACACACTGATCATAAAAGAAGAAAAAATCACATCAGAGTAATTGGTAAAATCAGATATAGCACAGCCATAACATAACACAAAACAAAACACATGCTAAAACAAAGTCTCTACCTGTTAAGTACACTTGATGGCGCTGAAATATATACACACAATGTACTTCTTGCCAGAGAATGAAGAGGGACAATTTCCACATGAAAACTCATTGTTATAATACACCAGACTATACTGAAACATACACCTCGTCACGGTCAAACACAACAAGACATCAACAGCAGTGGTATGGATTTCACCTGTCAATCAACAGGTGAAATAGATTAGTAAGTTGTCAAACTGATTACAATTCTTGGCTATGTACACTCGAGTAATATACTCCATGTGTGAGATGTGTTGGAGCTCATTTGTTCAAACATGATTGATCTATATGATGTAAAAAATGTACAGTAGTGAAATTTACAATGGTTTTTTAACAGCACAATAACAATAAACAACGCCGTGACCCCTTTGGTTTCAGACCATGTAAAAAGAAACGCCAGCCTCAAAAATTTACTTGAAGCAAGCTGTCGTATCCAAAGTTCAAATTGAAATAACAGAATGTATACTACTGAAAAAAAGTTAACGATTCTTTCATACTACTTTGGTATGACAGATTCACTATAGAATTTAAAAAGAATCAGGTGGTGCTTAACTTTCTTTTAGTAGTATATTAACTTGAACAAATGAAGAAACGCCATCCATCTCATTTCATGTAAGTTATGCTCTATATCATGAATATATAAAATAACTTTGATTTTCTATCATGACATAAACAGGCACAACTTAAGAATTTTATTCACAGCAAATTAAATGATTAATTTGTTCTTGAACATAAAAAAAGTTCTAAGTTTTGAATGACAATAAACTTTAAAAAATAAATACTGCAAATTTACAATCGCCTCAAATTTTTGGCATCAAATTCTGACAACACTCGTCTTCCACTTGTGTATTTAGTTAATTTTCCATTTAACAACATATTATGCTTAAAGTAATACTTTTAGTTGCAGAGCACAGTTGCTAATTAGATGGCATGAGAACCTGAAAATATTTCCATAGGATGGTGGATACAAGAAGCTCAATCATTAAGGTATGAAAATATTACAATTAAGTCAGAGCGTATGGTTTTATGCCGCTTTTAGTAATATTACAGCAATGCCACGGCAGAGGACATTAGGGTGAGTGTGTATGGTTTTACGCCGCTTTTAGCAATATTCCAGCAATATTACGGCGGCGGACACCAGAAATGGGCTTCACACATTGTACCCATGTCGGGAATCAAACCTGGAGCGAACACTTTAACCACTAGGCTACCAGACCGCCCCCAGAGGACATGAGGAATTAGCATCACTCACTGTACCCACGACGAGCAGCTTGTTTGACCACCATGATACCCCTCTAAGTATTGAAGTAACAGCTAAACTCAATCACCAGGAATGACATGAGTAGAATTTTTAAAAATATTTTTTGTTAGACAAGTAGCATCTCATTATTCCCGACTCCCCAAATATGTATACCTCCTGTGGACATTTGACATGATTAACAGAAGATTCAGAACTTGTTAACTTGGCAAGATAAGATTGCAATGTTTGCTGTCTGGGGACTATACACTTTTTACATGTTCTCCTTACGTCCAACTGCTGACAACACAATGTATGTTTAATTCTCTATACATGGAACTGTCGTCGCTACAGAGGGTGTCATGTCACACACTGGAATAGACCCCATCTTGTGTATTTGTGTATTTGCTTGCATCATTCTCATCAAGTGCAGAGATGGATGATTTCAATGTTACTGAATCTATTTTTAGATGACAACCATAGCAGGTTTCCCTTTAGTCAAAAACCAATATCTTTGCACGGTCAGGATAATAATTTCCTTTACAATACAAGAATACAAGTTGAAAAGATAAGCCAGACAGAAATTAAGAAAAGTCTTCTCTTCACTTTTAAATCCAGAACAGGAATGGTTTTTTAAATGAAATCTGCAACATTTTCTTCTCACAAAGCTTGGCAAGACTCATGTATTGTCTTATTGATGATTGTCATATGTCGCTATCCTTTAACATATATCAGTAACTTTCTTTGAACTGAACAGACAACATCAGGATATTGACCATATTTGTTTCATATCAAAAGACCTTTTGAACTGTTGTGTTTTATCAAAACTCTAATAATGACTGGGAGGTTTTTACTTAAGGAACGGTCAGTCATTAATCAATCACTTCTTTTCCCGAATGTGCCGACCTTCCAATACATGGCTATGGTTAATCATAGTAACAATAGCCATCACAAAGGATAGATTGACTATATACACATGCTGGCTATAGTCTACAAAATAATATTCATTTCAAAACGCCAAGATTCTCGTCCTCCTGAGAGAAGAAATATTGAATCTTGAATATCTGCCAGTCTTTAAGAAACACCAACTTCAAGGTAACCATGGCAACATCTGGTAAAGCACTGATTTGTTTAACCAATCACAATAAATAACAAGTGTTTTTTTTCCCTCGCAGGCTACACTGGCATTGAGACAGAGAACAGAATATGAAACGAATTGTTTGAAATTATTAAAATTGACTTCTCCATTAAATCTTCTATGGCATCAGATAAATTGCAAAGATCATTCATAATCACTTAAAATCTAAATCAGTGCTTGTAATTTAACTTTTTGCACAATACCATGAACTACCATTTATAGGCCATCTATTTTTTTAAATGACCTACAAATTTTCTCTAGTGAAACCTTAGGTCAGTGGTTGAAAAAAATAAATAAACAAAATTACACCTGTTATTGAGTTTTAAAATTTGTAAAAAATAGCGTCGGTGGGATATAAATATAAAACAATTTCAAATTCTCTATTTTTCATTTCTTATTTTATCAAAAAGTGACAAGAATGTTACATGTGAAAAGTGTTTTAACGAGAACAAAAACTGTGTAAGGCAGGGAAAATATTGGTCACATTTTTTCCGACAGTCTGTTGCAGTACTAAAAAATTAAAATATTTTTTTTCCACATTCCTAATTTTTAATGTCAGGGAATTTGTACACCAAAGAAGATAAAGAAGCCTTAGGATTATTTCATCAGATGGACGCTTTGAATGTCTGTTCAACCCAACCAATATTAACCTATGAACACACATCTTGTGAAGTTACATCATCATTACAAACGAAGGCCTTTCAGTGACTGAGGAATGTGCTTGTCAGGCGTATCTCATCTATACAGAGTAAACTCTGTCAACATAACACTGGAAATGGATGAAATCAAGCTAGTTTTGTCGTAGCTAACCATTCAGTGGATCACATAGAATCTCAGTGCTCATACAAATACTAGGAAATAACTAGGACAATAATTTGTAGTTTGATTTGTCATCCTTGTGACTATCATGAATAACAATAATAATCACAATCTACATCATGCCCATGCATTAGTGTAATCATCAACAGCTGTTAATTCCACATGATACAAACAGCTGGTCTTGCACATTTCGTCTTGTACATCAAGCTTCTCTATAAAACATCCAGTAACCATGGCAACCTAACTCCTGATAATGCAGTTTGTTATGTCTAAGAGGCAATCTTCATTTGTCATCTTGACTTGTCAGCTGTCAAATATATTCGAGGTTCAGTATCTGACTAAACTTATCAATCAGCTTTCAAGTTACACTGTTCATGTCTCTGTCTTGGGTCTCTACTTTGGTTCCTTGCAATCTCAATGAAATCAGATCTTTTACTCCGATACAATATTACTGTGTGAAGATCTCACAACCTCAATAGAAGGCTGTGTTAGGTGAATCCTGAGTGAACTTTGACTTCACAATGTAAATGAAAGATTTGTGGATTCTTGAGTCAATCAGATGTCAGCTTTCTGAAATGATTCGCCTTCATTTCTTTACTATCTTGATTTGGTAATTTAAATATTAACAAAAGAGAAACAACACAGAACACAAATATTCCTTCAAAGGTACTCTTTTGAGGTGTAGATTCAATGGTGCTCAAAAATGATGGTGTAGCCTTTTTTATTTACATTTGGAACTATCCATTTAAGTTCATTTGTTGGAGAGAACCGAGATATGCTGGTCTGCTTTGCTCACTTGTACCGAGGATTTAGGAACCTTCAGATTAGATTGTCAGATCTTCACGCAGAGAGGTATCGCATCAGAGTGAAAGATCTGATTTTAATGTGATTGGGTAGCTAGTGCTCTCTTTCTCACATATCTTACATAATTGGCCAACATATTTGAAATTGTGCTGATATTATTTTTAATGAGTCATTTCAATTTTTCATTTATGTTTATTTGGTAATCCTAACAAGGCTTCAATCCAATACCATTTCAAATTTAGGTTAATCAATCAAATTTTGTAGCAATCATATTTATTTTTATTTAATTTTCACCAAGTCTGTATCGTTAATATTCTGAGTTCACCAAATGCAGCCTTCAGATCTTAATGCAGAGAAGCATCGTGGGGTAACATATCTGATTATGAGATTGGCTGAAACATGCCTTAACAATCACTAATTGTCATCTGTGTGTACATATAAATGCGTACATTTCTAAGTACAACATTTTCAATAATGTGCTCTTGTGTTTTTTTCTGTCAACTCTTTTCAATGTCACATCTCCCCACCCACATGGTAAATATTCGGTCTCAGACTTTGGAATCTTGGATTTTCTCCATCTGCAACCTACCCTAGTCGTCCTGTTGCTGTCAGTATTCGGTACCTTCTACAGCAACTGTGTCTTCTCTCTTTCACTTCAAATACTACATAACAGTGGAAACAATCAATTGCGTTCAAGTCGTGCCTTGCCTATTCCACAAAAATGTGCAACATGACGTCATGATAACAATCCCCCCCACAACATATCACATTTTGTCATCACCACGACACACACATTGTCAAGACTGTGACACACATTGTCATCACTGTATGACACACATTTTCTTGAGATCGGACTCGCATTCGTCATCAATTTCGGACATATCTGGTTCTTTCCCTGTCACATCTGGCATGAACTTGCTTGGGTTGAGTTGCCTCCGTTCATAGAATAGAATATATGCAGAGTTTGTGTCAAGCTGGGCTTCAGGGATTTCCTGAAAACAAAAGCAAAAATAAAAATTTGAACAACGGTTCTAGTGTTAAATCTCCATAAAACAATAAAAACATTCTATTACACAGTACAGTTTGCATTCTCAGCTCCCTGGGCAGTATGGAAGCAAAGTTACCCATTTGGCAAAGTTCTGTTTTCAAATCACTCTCATCCTACCGGGTACCCATTCACTGCTGAGCGAACAGGGGCAACAATTACACATGCCTTAGGAGACACCAAATGTTCACTTGTATTTACTGGATCACAGATTCCACTGACCCTACAAGTAGATTTATTTTAATCCAAAATTTACCTTTTGTTTTTTCACAAAACACGTCACATGCTCAAATATAGTTGGTTGTTACACATTGTTAAGTAATCAAGGACTCTAATACAGAAGTCAGATGTTCAATTGACATTTACATGTTGCCAAATGTGTACCTTGCCCTTAGTCTTCCGAGAAAAGCCGACAATTCACACACTCAAAGTTTGAAGTGAGTGAGTGAGTTGGGTTTAACGCCGCTTTTAACAGTATTCCAGTTATATCGCGGCGTGTCAGCTTAAAGTGGGAGGAAAGCCCGAAGTGATGCAGGTCTTAGACGTTTACCACTTCGGTGAAACCCACGAGCACAGGTATAGTGCTGACAAACCTAGAAACATAATTGGGGCGAACCGGGATTCGAACCCACAATCATAGGTTTCTGGCGTGCCCAAGGGACACAACTCTGCACAGTGAATCGCGGTGCCTTAGACGACTGCGACACCCGTGCCACCCAATGTTTGAAAACATAAAAAGGCAAAAGTCAGAAGACAATGGCAGGAAAAAAAAGTTTCCTAAAACTTGTCCTGTGTTACGTTATTGAGGTGCAGTTTTTTAGGGACGGCCTGATACCTCATGTAGAGACTTACCATAAGCCTCTAGTCCAAAGCCTGTGTCAAGTAAAATTCTGTTTGGTCTAGTAAGCTCAGCTTATGATAGTACAAATAAAAACATTAAATTCTACTGAAAAAGGTGCTAAGAGCCAAGTTCGGGCTAGTAGTGTCAAAAGATCCTGGCACAGACAACCCTTCTATAGTACTCACCTTACAACTACTGTCATTGTAGCAGTACCACCGATTGTTGGGGTTCTTGGCGTACGCTACATAATGCCCTCCACCCAAGATCCCCGTGTGACACTGAAACAAACACACAGTGTCAAAGTCTCCTGTACTCCAGCTGCCTGTCTAGCCATACATGTGAAGGAGAGTCTACACTGCTCTGAGGGGACAGTGTTCCCGCTGGCTTTTGAAACTGCCAGTCCTGGTGGACTGGTAAAACTAAACATTACCAGTCCCTTCCTAATTTCTGTCAGTCCAAATTTTCAACAATTAAAAAGAACGTATAAAAATTACCTGGTTTTAATTCATTCAACATGACATTATCTCTGAAGTAATGTAGTTAGATCTACACGTTATTCACACAAAGTTCAGTCACTATTTTCTCTTTTTATTATATTTCAAGACTAAGTCGCTACAAATATATATTTAACCTTGAACCAAAGCAAAATGTTATTTCCTTGCACTATAAATAGACAAGGGGAAACCCTGAAGGCAACAGATGAGCTGACTTCATTTGAAAAATGTACTTATATGAATATCGATGATGTTTTGTTCAACAACAAAGATTTATAAGGTTCTTTATATGCCGGTCCACAGGGACTGGCAGTCACATGAATTACCGGTCCAGGCCAAATTTTACCGGTAAAAAACTGGTAATTACCAGTAAACGGGAACAGTGGGTGAGGTGAAATTGGGTTTAATGTCACATCCAAGATGATTGCACTTATATAGCGATGCGCATGTATGTGTGTGTGTGTGTGTGTGGCTGCTTGTACTAGTCCGGGCTGATGCTGATTTATAGTGCTAGCTCACTGAGATTAACACAAATACCCCACTCAGTCGCAGTTTACTGACTCTGAGCCAGCCAGTCCTTGTTTTAGCCCCTTTATGCCGAGCGCCAGACAGGGTAACAACAAGTACCATCTTTTAACGTCTTTTGGTAGGACACGGCCGGGGATCGACCCCCGGACCTTCCGCTCTCCGGGCGGACGCTCTACCACTAGACCACGGAGGCTGTCCCACTGCTCTGAGCAGTATTGCAGCTAGGACCCAATCTCCTGATATCAGACCTTGTAACTAATACCTCTCTGTGTGTGGTGACTTGAGGACACCTCCATAGGAGTGAGATCACATGAACCATCTGATCAGCCAATCATAATGCTTTAAAATTCTCGGTTCAAGTGAGAGAAACATTTATACAAGCATATCTGATTTCTGTATCCGAAAAAAGAATCATAATCAGTGCACAAAATTATTTTTATGATATTTCATTTTCACCAAGTTGCAGAAATTGTATTTTTCTGACATATCAAGTGAAAACAGTTTCAAAATGTGACACCCTTCTCTGAGAGAGGATGAAGATGTACTCACAGACATGGAGCAGAGATCATATTTGACGTCGGAGTAGTCCTCCTCCGGGTAGTCTGTGGTTGTTCCTGGGGAGCCACATCGAGCTAGAGCTGTGCACTTCTTCTCTCCCCCATCTGCAGCAGCATCACCACCGCAATCTGACCACAACAAACATCAAGTGTCATACCACCTATACCATAGGATCAGCCATACCACATACACCACATCACTTGATTTTCAGTTCGTTGTTTAAGGCTGCACTCAGCAATACTCCAGCTATATGATGGTGTCCTGTAACTAATCGAGGATAGACCAGACAATCAAGTGACTGATATTATGAGCAATAATCCACATTGTCTGGGTACAATGACACACAGTCAACCAATCACCAAGCCTGACTGCCTAATCCATTTGGTCACCTCTTACAGGGGCATGTGTCCATGACATAGAATATTGACCCAGTGTCAACAACATATAACACACCACCATCCTGATAGAGGATGTACGAGTGAGTGAGTGGGTGAATGAGTGAGAGAGTGTGTGTGTGTGTGATTGAGATGGTGAAGTGAGGTGAAATGGGGTTTAACGTCGCGTCCAAGATTATTGCACTTATATAGCGACGTGCATGTACGTGTGTGTGTTTGTGTGGCTGCTTGTACTAGTCCGGACTGATGCCGATTTATAGTGCTAGCTCACTGAGATACCATGCCGCAGTTTAACATGAATACCCCACTCAGACACATTATACTGACTCCGAGCTGACCAGTCCTTGTTTAAGCCCCTTAATGCCGAGCGCCAGACAGGGTAACAACAAGTACCATCTTTTAACGTCTTTTGGTATGACGCGGCCGGGGATCGAACTCCGGGCGGATGCTCTACCACTAGACCACGGAGGCGGTACTGTGTGTGATTGAGTGAGTGAGTGAATGAGTGAGAGTGTGTGTGTGTGTGTGAGTGAGTGAGTGAGTGTGAGTAAGTGAGAGTGGAGTGAGTGAGTGAAAGAGTGAGTATGTGAGTGAGTGAATGAGTGAGAGAGTGTGTGTGTGTGTGTGAGTGAGTGAGTGAGTGAGTGAGTGAGTGAGTGAGTGAGTGAGTGAGTGAAAGAGTGAAAGAGTGAGTTTGTGAGTGAGTGAATGAGCGAGAGTGTTTACACTGCTTTTAGCAAAATTCCAGCAATATCACTGTGGGAGGACACCAGAAATGGGCTTCACACATTGTACACACGTTGGGAATTGAACCCGGGTCTTTGGTGTCTCAAGCAAATGCGTAAACCACTAGGCTACCCCACTGGCCAGAGGCTGTATAGAGTATGTGAAGAGAACAGCGAGGAAAGTGTACCTGTTGTGTGTCCAGCGGAACCGTTAGGTGTTTTGGAATGTTGTGTTCCGCTAGACTCGCTGATTTCCTTTGTGATGCTCTCCCCCTCTTCCAGCTCCTTGATGTTGGCTCTCTTTGGCGTTCTCGGTGCTAGGTAGTGACTAGGATCAAAGTTCCGAGATGGGAACTTCACAATCTTGTGAGATTTCACCCACCGCCCGTTGAGAAACTGGAATCTTTTCAGGTTTATAATCTGTAAACAGACAAATGTAGAACTTAAATTCTAAAAAGAATATATGAACAGAAAGGCATATGTTCTGTCAGTGTTTTATTTGTCACTTGTGATTAAGCTGCTTAAGACAGTATTTCCATTACTCAAAAGAGTATCAGAACATTTTTAGAGACACAGGTCATAGACATTTGCCATAAAAGACATGGCTGACAAAAAATCATAACTGTAGTCAATCTGAGATTGAGAAAATGCCAAGCACATCCTGACAATGCTAAGGGAGGTAACCTCCACAGCAAATTGCAGCACCTTAAGACTTCGGGACCAACCACCCATGCCACTGTAGCTGACATAAAATTGCTGAGTCTCGTGACAGAATTGGAACCATAGACCTTCTGATCTGCCTTTGGAGCCCTGGCCACATGACGAAAATGGTAAACCTTGTTAGTAAGGTGACAAGGTAAGGATGTCATCTGTAGGCTGACCCCACACCTTACTGCATACTCCCCCGCCAACAGAAGGCATACACAGGGCTGCCTAGTAAGGTACCAAGACTTCTTTTTCTCAAAGACCATGCCCAGCCCCTCACTGGGTGCCAATGTATGGCCATAAAGTGTCCGTAATAGGCATCAAGCCACAGACTTTCTGATCAGAGGTTGGATGCCATATGACCAAAGAGGATAACCCTGTCATCAAGCAATGCAATGTCGTCTGGGTTCTCCATGCCCTGCTACCCCCCCCCCCCCCCCCCCCCCCGCCCAGCAAAGATTGATACATTCAGTAAGCCCTAAAGATGCATGGTAACCAAGAAAAGAAGCCAAAGTCAAGAAAAGTGTTTGAATACAACACTAAAATAGTTATTATCTCAAACATGTAAAGTGAGTGAGTTTGGCTTAATGCCATTTTGGACAGTATTTCAGTTACAAAATGTCAACTTAACAGTGGTTCCGATTGTCGCCATTTATCACTTTGGTTCAACACACAATCACAGGTATCCTAACTAACTATTTTAAATGATCATTATTGGGGCAAACAAATGACCATCAGATCCTGTCAAAGCTAGGGGAAGCAACTCTCTACAGCAGTTTACAGTGCCTTAGCATCAAGATCAACCTGAAAGTGTGAACCGATGTCATTGGTTGTCTCCCCACCCACCAGTATGGGAGGCAGCCTCCAGATGTCCAGCTTCTTGGACGCCAGACAGTGCTTCTTGCACTTGGAGCAGTAGTACAGCTCCTCTTCCCCGAGATCCTCCTCTTTGGTGAAGGCCTGCAGACATGTGTCAAGGTCGATTGGCTCTGTCTGCTTCCTGCGACTCTCTTCAACACTTGCATGCTCCTCAAAAAACTGAAAGTAGAGATGACAACATGGAATATCAAAATGATTTGAAGGGCGTTCACTTGAATCGTTGTTGTTTTGATAGACTTACATCTAGTCTCTGATATGAACTATTTTACAGAAATAACAGTTGTTAAATTATATTTATAAAATATTATAAAAAGAAGCCAAGAAAATTTCTTCATTTCCCGATACTGCAGTTATCTAGACTTGCCAAACATTATAGTTTTTTTGTTTGTTTGTTGTTTAACGCCGTACTCAGCAATATTCCAGCTATATGACGGCGGTCTGTAAATAATCGAGTCTGGACCAGACAATCCAGTGATACGCAAGTGACAGCATACGCAATTGGGAATCGATGACATGCATCAACCAAGTAAGCGAGCCTGACCACCCGATCCCCTTAGTCGCCTGTTACGACAAGCATAGTCGCCTTTTACGGCAAGTATGGGTGCCAAACATTATAGACTTGCATGGGCTGTATTGGATATATTTGTTTCAATGTCTCTATGACAGATTATTGTTTAGATATCCGATCTCAGTTGAGCTGATTCAAATCTGAAGTCAAATTCCTGTTGTTTGGATGTCAGAGTATTTAAGTTGTGATGGAGTCTACTTTAAAACAATTTCCTTAATTTTCCAGCGTATGAAATATACCCTGGCCCCATAACTTCATTTCATAAGTGACCTCCATCTCTAACAGAATCACTGATTGACATCATGAGCATCAATCCACACGACTGGGATTGATGACATGCATCAACCAAGTCAGCGAGCCTGACCACCCGATCCTGTTAGTCACCTTTTATGACAAGCAAGTCGCCTTTTACGGCAAGCATGGGTTGCTGAAGACCTATTCTACCCCGGATCTTCACGGGTCTGTTACAAGACATTCCAGAAATAATTTTAAATTCGAGTCATGTTTACTGGGGGTAGCGCCACTTGAAAGAACAGTATAATCTGATTTGATGTCCATCTTGGTGTGTCATTCAAACTGGACTCAAGACAAAGCTCTGGTGATGAATGGGTCCAGTGTATTTAGCATAATACAAGGGAGATATGATACACTGGAGAGTCCTGGAGGACTCTATCCTGCTCTGCTAGATGTCGACTCCCTCCACTCCTCGACTCACCCTTTCTTGAGTTGTCTGGTAGCGGAGATGCAGCGCCGTGGGCTCCCAGTCTATTGCCAGGAACGACCCCCCAAAGTTAAATAAATTAGCATTACAATCCACCTTGCATCCTCGGCAAAACCTGGAACAACAAACATACAGATGCTTAACAATGGAAAATTGTAGATTCCTTTACGTAGTGAGTCTTCCCTTTGACAAGTAATAGTAGTTGTGCAGTCACTACTATATCATGACTGGTGCACATTCTACATTATCCCACTCTCAGCCGTGTAATGAGTATCTGTTAGGACACATGAAATGTTTTGTCACAAATATTCACCAGGACGTGAGAAAGGTTTTGACTGATGTTGTGGAGTGAGTGAGTGAGTGAGTGAGTGAGTGAGTGAGTGAGTGAGTGAGTGAGTGAGTGAGTGAGTGAGTGAGTGAGTGAGTGAGTTTAACACCACTCTTAACAGTATTCCAGTTATATCACGGCATGTCAGCTTAATGTGGAGGAAAGCCCAAAGTTATGCAGGTCTCAGACGTTTACCTCTTCGTTGAAATCGACAAGCACTGATATGGTGCTGACAAACCTAGAAACATAATCGGGGTGAACCCAGGATTTGGACCCACGATCATAGGTTTCTGGCGTGCCCAAGGGACGCAACTCTGCACAGCGAATCACGCCTTAGAAGACTGGGCCTACTGTGCCCCCTGATGTTGTGGAACAGTAGACTGACAGTATTGTGAGGGTGCTTTGACCATGTATTGATATAATAATGTAAGTATCACCATCATCATCATCATACAACATCCTATGGTCAGAAAGATCATCATCATCATCATCAGGTGGGATATGCAGAAAACTTACCTATACCACGGGCATTTGGCACATGTAAACCCATCCTTCTGAACGACCTTCAGTGTGAAGGGGTATTCATAACACAGGCTGTCATCACTGTCAATGCAAGCAGAAAATCATTTAATGCTAATTATATTTACAAATATAGGCAGTTTTACAATAACTGCCACAAATGAAAAGTAACAATGTGAGGTTTTCCTGCCTTACGCATGTGCAACATAATCGGGCAGTACAAGACAATTATACATACAACTGATTATGGATAGCTGACAGTGAAGAGGAAATCGGTTGAAAATCTGAAGATTTTTAAAGAATGATGAGAGCCAAAAATAAAGGAGGACTATGGTAATGATACAACAGAGGTAGCATATTCGCCGGAGTGAGGTGAAATGAGGTTTAACATCGCGTCCAAGATTATTGCACTTATATGGCGACGTGCATGCACGTGTATGTGTGTGTGGCTGCTTGTACTAGTCCGGACTGATGCCGATTTATAGTACTAGCACACTGAGATACCATGCCGCAGTTTAACATGAATACCCCACTCAGACACAGTATACTGACTCCGAGCCGACCAGTCCTTGTTTTAGCCCCTTAATGCCGAGCGCCATACAGGGTAACAACAAGTACCATCTTTTAACGTCTTTTGGTATGACGCGGCTGGGGATCGAACCCTGGACCTTCCTCTCTCCGGGTGGACGATCTACCATTAGACCACGGAGGCGGTCATATTCGCTGGAAGTGAAGCAGTTTTTAAATGGTTATAATGCATGAAAGCAGTGACCTACCAATCTTGTGCATGATTGGCTGCTTTGGCCTCTGAGGGAGGCAGCGGACTGACCAATCGGGCGACCTGTGTCCACACAAACTTGTAGAGATCCTGGTTGGTGGTTTTCTCAACACATGGAATAATTATCGGCGTCCCGAACAAACTTGGACGAGTTTTTTGAGATGATAAGAAATATACATCCATTAAAATCTGAAAAAGAGAAATGGCATGTTAGAATTGGAATTCATTTCTGAGACAGTGTTTGGTTTTAACATTTACAAAACTCATGCATTTCTTACAATGTGTAACACATGAGATATATGATGATATTTCTTCACTGAATGAATGACGTAAGTCTCAGCCTTTGGTGTGTCAGCTTCATGTGGGAGGAGTGAGTGAGTAAGTGAGTGAGTTGGGTTTAACGCCGCTTTTAACAGTATTCCAGTCATATCGCGGCGTGTCAGCTTAATGTGGGAGGAAAGCCCGAAGTGATGCAGGCCTCAGACGTTTACCACTTCGGTGAAACCCACGAGCACGGGTATGGTGCTGACAAACCTCAAAATAAAATTGGGGCAAACCGGGATTTGAACCTGCAATCATTGGTTTCTAGCGTGCACAAGGGACGCAACTCTGCACAGCGAATCGCGGCGCCTTAGACGACTGCGACACCCCTGCCCCCTCATGTGGGAGGAAAGCCCAAAGTGATGCAGGACAGACATTTACCACCTTGCTGAAACCCGTGAGCCTTGGTATGGTGCTGACTAACCAAGAATCATAATCAGGGTGATTTTGAGTTTGGAACCCACATTTGGGCCACCCAAAAAGTTTTTGTTTGTTGTTTAACGCTTGACTCAGCAATTTTGCAGCTATATGGCAGCGTTCCGTAAATATTTGACTCTGGACCCAACAATCCAGTGACTGACATCATGAGCATCCAGCATCAAGCCTAAACACCAGATCCATTTATGTAACCTGGACTTTCAGTCAAGTGAGTCAAAACACACACAATATAGAATCTCACACAAGTATATGTAGATGTTTGATCAGAAACAATACAACAGACTAATTGTTTCTATCCCTCCTACCATTTTCCTGTGCACTCCAATAACGAAGCCATTGAACAGGGTGTCAACCCCTGACTTGATCATGCTGTCGGCGATGTTGCTAGCGCTGCTGGGACTGCGGGAGTGAGCACCTGGGGAGTCAGTTTCTGATCGGTGGGCTGGTGACACTTCAAGCTGAGGCGGTTGACCATTTGGCAGGTTGCCATTGACTGATGAAGAATTCTGTGGCTGGCGTTCTACAGGGAGAGCATATACTTCTGTATTTGTTTATGACAGGAAAACACAACACAACTAGGAATGAGCTTTTCGCAATATTCCAGCAATAACACGGCGGGGGACACCGGAAATGGGCTCTAGGAATGAGAAATGTTCTTGGAGAATAAATACTTCCTCAGGTGACACTTTTTTATTTTCGGTTTACAGATTTGACCTGCTGGTGTCAAACGAAACAATCAGAAAATAAAAAAAACAATTAAAATGTTTATTTGCATGACCTCTTTATCTTTGATGAATTGAAAGATAAGTTCAAAACATGCAAGTGTGAAAAAACAAAATCTATTTTACATTAACATGAACACAGCTGCATACCTTTGTAGAAAAAATAACCTGTAAACAAGGTGAAATAAAAACAGGTCTGAGAAATAATACATTATTTCAACTCTCAATCCAGATCTACCAACAAGACCTATGACCTACTTGATGTTAATCCTCTTTGTATTTCACTGAGCCCGATGCTCTCTTTGGTTGTGCTGATTGTGATGGTGGTGTTTGTGGATTTGGAAAGTGCCAGTTCTTCCTCTGCTGACAGAGGTTCAATTTCAGGCGTCGGTGGTAACTCGTAGGCATATAGCGTTCCTCCAAGTAATGTCCGGATCTTCTGGTTGTCTTGTGGTAATGTCTACAAACAAGAGATGAGGCTGTCAGCAAACATATTCTGTCTTGACGAGTGAGTTGGGTTTTATGCTGCTTTGGGCATTATATTAGAAAGTGGTCAAAGGCTGGCGATTTGGTGCCTCACTCTGAGAGTGTGGGTTTGACTCCCAGATGGGACTCAACCGAACTTATTTGTGAGTCTCAAGTATTCCATAATTCCCCTGATGTTTCGAGCCTTGGATAACTAAAACATTCTTCCTCATCCCCATGAGTTGGACACAACATGGTTTGACTATATTTCCAATTGTTATGAGGTGAGGTGAAATAGGGTTTTACGTAGCGTCCAAGATTATTGCACTTATATAGCGACGTGCATGCACGTTTGTACGTGGCTGCTTGTACTAGTCCGGAATCATGCTGATTTATAGTGCTAGCCCACTGAGATACCATGCTGCAGTTTAACATGAATACCCCACTCAGACACAGAATACTGACTCTTAGCTGACCAGTCCTTGTTTAAGGCCCTTAATGCCGAGCGTCAGACAGGGTAACAACAAGTACCATCTTTTAACGTATTTTGGTATGACGCGGCCGGGGGTCGAACCCCAGACCTTCTGCTCTCTGGGCGGACGCTCTACCACTGGACCACAGAGACGAAAATTCCTACAACTTGCACTATTCTTGATTGCATTTCATCATACCCAAAAGGCATTGGATGGTGCTCTTGATATCAATCACCGGTTTGTCCTGTCCTAATTCAGTTATTTACAGATCACTCAACCCAGAATATTGTTCAGTAATGAGTGAGTGAGTGAGTGAGTGAGTGAGTGAGTGAGTGAGTGAGTGAGTGAGTGAATATGGTTTTACGCCGCTTTAAGCAATATTCCAGCAACATCACGGCGGGGGACACCACAAATGGGCTTCACACATTGTACCCATCTGGGGAATCGAACCTGAGCGAACGCTTTAACCACTAGACTATGCCCCTGTTTAGTGGTGTGTTAAACATGAAAGAAAGAATGATAAGCAGTCCTCTTATGTTATACAGAGCTCATTTGATAATTATTCAAAACTTTCCTTTTCAAAATAACGTTCTATTATGTAATTTCACTCTTTACATCCAACACTGTCAGAAACAAATTGAAGACTTTTATATTCTCCATAAAAAACATTTTCAATCAGTAATATTAACATAAACAAAAAGATTTACATTTTAAAAACAGGATTACAATGACAGAAAAACAGATTATTAGTATCATTTCCCCAACCGAAAATACCTGGATCACCAGGTAAAAATAATCTGTTTTAGAGCCTACTTGATGCACTTGATACCCTTGATGCACTTGTGTGCCTGTGTGAGGCCCCAGTACCAGTATTGATGGCCTGCTATCTGCATGAGAGTGCCAGATGGCCCATAGAGTTAGGGAGAAGCACTGTACCAAGGGCACAGGGACAAGTTGCTATGTTACTTTATTTGGTAAGTTAAAGCTACTAAGTGTCATCAATAAGACAAGGCCACACTGTTTAACATTTATGGTGACACAATGTTGCGAATGGATTAACTTGAGTTGATAAATAATGAATAAAAATATTTCAGTTGCACAATATGTTGTTATCTCATTTCAAAAGATGTTTGAATCGGTTAGGTTTATAAGAAATACCGTCTTTGATGTAATATACGCCCCTCTCTAATAAGCGCCCACAGCGATATTTGCTAATATATTGGCTAGTGAACAATCCCAAATAGCACCCTTTCCGATTGATCAATGTACACAAGATTTATTTATTCATGTATAATTGTATAATACGCACACGTGTTATATGCATCCTTAATTATGGGCAATTAAATTCTGGAAAATATATCTACCATGTATAATACACACAGATTCTTCTTTTAAATCATTTCAGGCTGTCAGCATAAACCAAAAAAAATTTGCAATCTTTCAACTCTGTTTTTTTTCACCAAAATAATATTCTAATAAGAGCCCCCTATTTCTAATTTTGAGAGCACCCTGGGCGCTTATTACGTCGAATACGGTCGTGCTGGAAGGTTAGTATGTTTACAGTAGTATTTACTTCTGTAAAAGCAGAGTCCTGAGACTACATTTAACAACTTAAACAATTGTTGTCTAAAAGTTAATAGTTACCTTTATTTGGATGATTTTTGTTGTTCAATATTTCTATTTTTTTTAAATCATTTAAGCTGGAACAGCCAGGCAAATAAAAATACATTCCAACTATTTTTTTCTGATTGCTGTTCTTGGCTAAAACTAAAAAAATAGAGCCACAAGGCTCTGAAACTCACTTGAATTATGGAAAACTAATGGCAGCCATGTTTTAAAAAATCAGATTGGAATTTTGAGAGCACTTTCTAGAGACATCATCACTCATACAAGATTTAAAATATGTCAAAAAAACATATTATGTGTTATTGTGAAGTCCACATACTCGCTGCATATCAAATTTCATATTAACACATGCAGAAATGTAGTATAATGGCCAAATATGACATTTTCAATATGGCGTCCATGGCGGCCATGTTTAAAAATTGGAATGGAATTCTTGGAGCGCATTTCAGAGAAAACATACCTGGAATAATTCACATACAGTTTCATGTGCCTTGTAATTTCAGAAGAAATGTCAATAAGGCAAAATGTCGCGCGGAAGGACAACGCAAATCATGATAGTTGGCATGAAAGCAATAAAAATCATAAAATTAAACTTGGCATACCATATTCGACATAATAAGCGCCCATGGCACTCTCAAAACAAGGAAAAGGGGGCTCTTATTAGAATATTATTTTGGTGAAAAACAACAGAGTTGAAAGATAAATTTCATGGTTTATGCTGACAGCCTGAAATGTTTATATACGACAGATATATTTTTTCAGAATTTAATTTCCCATAATTAAGTATGCATATAACACACGTATTATACACGAATAAATCAATCTTGTGTACATTGATCAATCGGAAGGGATGCTGACTGGGATTGTTTACTAGGCAATATATTAGCAAATATCGCTGTGGGCGCTTATGAGAGCGGGGCACTTATTACGCCGAATACAGTTGTTCTACTATAACACATTCCTGCAGAAACACATCTGTGCAGTACAAATGGCCCATATCCAACTGATAACAGGCACACATGTCAGACTCCATCGCCAAAACACCGATAAAACATTATCTGACCGGGCCTTATCAGTGGACAAATTCTATTCATACAACAATCTCACCACGTCACTGTGGGAGCAGTTCAATAGTTTCTCTAAGTTTGGTGGGGTTAACAGGTTTCTCATACGAAAACATTTTCTGTGTCAAGTTCAAGTCAATAAAAGCTTTAATCACCATATTTTTACTCTGAAAATTAACAGCATTGATATAACGGAATATAAAATTAAGAAAAGAACCATCTTTCTCATATTTCACGAGCAAGTTAAAAACCAAGCATGCTGTGTCTCCAAAACCTCTGTTGTGTGATTCCAAACTAAGAGCCTTTGGCAAGCAAGTTGGGAAAAAATGGTGATATTGTTCAAAATTTGATTTTTTTATGTTCTTTTTTTTGTAAACTCTGAGATACTGGGAATTGTTTTATTCAAATTGGGACTTTTTACTGTCATTTACTGCAGACGTGGGGCTGAGTATCAGCCTCTGAGCAGGTCTAGATAAATCTCTGGGATGTCAACATATCCATAATTAAGGTTTAGTTCACGGAGTCATGGGTACGTCACAAAACTTTATGAATAAATTTAATTTATCCACCAAACATTTGAACTGCCCCCTAAACGGCCTTCCATAACATCAGACAATCCCTTTGTCTATCTTTTGGCCTCTGTGACGTAGGCACCATCTTTGAAAATGGAGTATGCTTCAATATTGCCGTCAAGGAGCTCTCCAGGTTGCCGAGATACGATAGTATTTCATTAGGTAGCAGTTTATAAGAGAACCATGAAGATTAATCGGCACTGTTTGTTTTCTGCCTGGTCCAATCCCTCATCCAATGATTCTGTCTCACTGCCTGGGTAATAATGGTGGAAATTACATGCGTTTCTCATACCGGACAAATCTCCTGTCAATAAAGCAACAGATCCCTGTTAACGGAGTGATCATTACTGTATGGCAACTCTGGCGCCGTGATCACTGTCCAGTTGAGGATGAAGTCAGAAAGGTGAGACTTCAAAATAATTTTTCCTATTTCATTGCTTCTGAAACATGTAGGTTTTCATATTGCTGTGGGTTGATGAAGATATAACATATTTAATAAATGTTTACAAAACTTGATTTCAAAATGTGTATAGGCATGAATAAACAAATATCATCATTTAGTAATTCCATATTGATGTGAACTGACGTTTTTTGTACCTTGTGTTGTAATGAATTACAAATTTCAGAAAATATTGAGATTATTTATGTCACAAATTTCATAATGATTACATACATTGCCAGTAATATAAGGCCAGTTGTAGCCAAGCACGTGGGTGTATTATGTCAGTGAATATCTCTCAACCCATGAAGATCCGGGGGCTCTCTGTGACCACAACATTTTATTTGACTCAGGTGACAGGCACCAGGGACCTGTTCCACAAAGTGATCTAAGCACCTACAAGATTGTAACTCCGATACTTGAACAAAGGTTTACTAGGCATAGTGCTAAGATCCCTCTTTGGAATGGAGCCCATGGAACTATTCTGCCCATCAGGGACCCAAACATGTCCATTAAACCTGACTGTGTAAATCCAACTCACCTAATGATGAAAAATTAAAATATTCATTTGTCATTTCAGATGTCTCCTATTTGCAATGTGAAGTTAAAATGGTGTCTAAGCGTATCCAAGTGATTACGTGTGAAGATATTTCAAAGAGGAATTTTCAACAATCTTTCTGATTGAAACAGACCAACCGAGAGTTCAGCGAAGGATATGTAATGTTGCCCAAGATGAACTTTACTGACAATTTGACTGATGTCAAAGATGATGGCAGTTTAGACGACCTATATGCCTTGATGCGTCGAAGTGATGTGCCAGACTTGTACATCCTCACAGCAGTTCTCTCCCTTCTCTTTGTTATCGGCGCTGTTGGCAACATCATCGTCATCTGTGTTTTCTCCCGGAGCTTCATCAAACACACCTCAACCTACTTCATCCTGTTTCTGGCCATTGTGGACCTCGTCATCTGTATGGCCGTCCTGCCTGGGGTCCTCGTCAAGAACTGGTCCTACCCGTTCAAACTCGATGCTGTGTGCAAAATTTGGGAGTTTATTCGGATGTCATCAATTCCCGTTTCTGCTCTGACTCTCATGGCTATAGGGTTTGATAGATACTATCTCATTTGTATGGCCGCTGAAGGTCCACTGTCGACTTCTCTGGCCAAGATGACCATTGTTGCGATCATTGTCATTGGAATCATTATGGGGCTGCCACCTACACTTGGTGTAGGAGTGTACCAAATGGGAGACAATCCAGGCATAATTCAATATCTTGGACTCTGCATGCCGAATACAATCCTGATAACTGAGGAATCACTTCAGGGCTACTGGAAAGCTGTCGTTGGCATCATCTGTACAGTGTTCATCCTACTGACCATCACATATTCTTTAATCTTCATTAAAGTTTTCAAACAGAACCGTAAATGGAACATTTTGAAGAAGACCAAAGTTCACCCAGTCCTAGAAGACATCAAGAAAGGGAGCCAAAATCAAATCATAAGAAGGAACTGGTGGACAAGACTCCGACACATCGCTCGAATTATCCCTGTCCAAAATGAAAATGGGAATATTTTCATTGTGCGTGTTCGGCCCCAGCAGGTCCAACCACCACATCAGTTGCCTTCCAACAATTCCAACCCTGACAGTGATGATGCAGGCCCAGGCGACTCAGGACTCGGGTCAACCGAAAACTGTCGTGTCAGTCGAACCACCTCTTCAAATGAGACCGACAAAGTCCTCGGCAGTTCGGACAATGTGACCAACAGACAGGAGTTGACATACGGACGTCAGCGGACTGCTCACATCAAAACAGCCAAGGTCCTGATGATTGTGTCTGTGGTGTACTTCATCTCCTACTGCCCACCGCTGCTCATCTCCGCTGACCTGATTCCCGACCTGCTCCAGGACCTGCACTACCTTCTCTTCTACTCCTACTTCCTCCACAGCGCAGCCAACCCCATCATCTACTCATTCATGAACAAGAAGTTTCGGGCAGAGGCCAGGAAGCTCATTCAGTGCAAGTCCAAAAGGAGACGGTGGTGAACAATACTACTCCAGCGTGTGTTGGCTGACAAGTCAGGAAAGACCTGGTGCCATTGAGGCAGTTTTCAAGCCACACCATGCAATGATGGTCATATGTTTGTAATGATAATAGTTTGTGACTTTACATGAGAACATCCTGTACTGGAATGTCGGAAATAAGCTCAACTTTACATTCCTCCTCGAGTGAGTATTGTTTTTTGACACTTTTAGGAATATTCCAGGGATATCATGGAGAGGGATGCCTGGTATGGGTTTCACACACTGTACCCATATGGGGAATTGAACCCAGACCTTCAGGGCCCCACCGCCTCTTCCCCCTAGAAGCCTTGAGAAAATTCAAGTGTGACAGGATGTCGCTCTACCTCAACAGTATTTCACTTATATCACAGGGTGTCAGTTGAAGTTACATATGTGAAGATGTCTACCACTTGGATAAAACCATGAGCACAGGTATGGTACAGACAAACCAGGGACCAAAACCAGAATGAATCAATGATCAGTACTAACACAAAGTGATTCCTGCCACAAGTAAGGGAGGCAACTCTGCACACTGAATCTCTGGACCACAACTTTGAATAATAAAGTTTTTGTTCATAATACATGAACTCGTGTTAATGTGAACATCTTTTTGTGAAATGTCACCCATATCACATAAAGGAATAACTGCAGCTTCTTCCATGAAAGATTTGAGCCCAGTCAGACAAAATTGGACAAAACATTGTTCATCAGCAAATGTTTTTAGATTACAAACTAATAGTTAGTAGTTAGTTTGTTGTTTAAAGCCGCACTAGCAATATTCCAGCTATATGACGGCGGTCTGTAAATAATCGAGTCTGGACCACACAATCATGAGCATCGATCCACGCAATTGGGATATGATGACATGCATTAACCAAGTCAGCAAGCCTGACCACCCAATCCCGTTATTCGCCTCTTACGACAAGCATAGTAGCCTTTTACGATAAGCATGGGTTGCTGAAGACCTATTCTACCCCGGATCTTCACGGCTCTAGTAGTTAGTAGTTGATGCTCAGCCAAAACATTTTAATGATGCAGAAACATTTCCTACAGTAGCATGTTGCCCCCTCTTATCTTTAACCCCTTCTCATGACGTACTGGGCCAAGAAGTGCTATCTTCAGCGTAAACTGATCACTGTATTAAACTACTTTGAAACCCTTAAAACTGCTACCATTTGAATTTAGGATTGACTACATTAATAACATTTTAAAGTAAATGAAACTCAATGATTGATATTGTAAGCAACGAGCCATGCCATGTGGGTACGATGGCATGCAATCAACCATGTCACCAATCTGACCAACCCATCCACGTAGTCACCTTTTACGACCAGCATAGGTTGCTGGGGTCATATTCAAACCAGGAATCCTATGAGGCTTGTATATCAGTGAGTGAGTTGTGGATTACATGCGTTGGACAGTATTCCAGATATATCATGGCCTTACAGCTTAATGTGGTAGGAAAAGCCTGAAGTGATGCAGGTCTCATATATTTACCACTTTATGAGTGAGTGAGTGAGGTTTTACACCGCTTCTAGCAATATTACAGAAATATCACTGCAGGGGACACCAGAAATGGGCTTCACACATTGTACCCATATGGGCAATCGAACCAAGGTCTTCAGCGTGAAGAGCGAATGCTTTAACCACAAGGTTACCCCACCACCCCTACTGCCTTGTGAAACCCACGAGTATGGAAATGGCGCTGACAAACCTAGAAACAGAATCGAGGCGAACAAGGTTTCGAAACCACGATCGGACCGTTCTACAAAGCTAATGGCAGTGCCTAAGATGACTGGGCCACCGATGTATAAAGGAAGACATCACCTGCTGTGCCAGCAATCATCCAGGGCCCACTTGCACAAAGCGATCTTAGCGCTAAGGTTATCGTAACTCCCATACTTTAACATAGGCTTACAATAGTTGTAGTGCTAAGATCGCTTTGTGCAAGTGGGCCCAGAACACTGAGATTCTAAGCTAGCAACGTGTCACTGCATTTGATTCCAACTGACAAGTAATTTTGTTTGCATTCATTACCCTTTTAAAAAACATTTTTTTTCAAATCAATATACCCCACATTATGAGATTAAGGATTCAATTGGATCTAATTATCAGATGTGGCAAACAAAGACCGACTGTTTATAGCTACCATTATCGCTCACACTTTATATGAAAACCCCTTCCGAGATGTCGGATGTGGAAAAGATTGATGACAGGGACACTTGACTCCTAACAACATATCATTGTGAGAACAATGGCTAGTACCGAGCCAACCCTACATGAGTGTTGAACATAGCATCATAATTCTTCTGTACCGAACCAACACTGCTTCAGTTATTTATGAAATGATAAGGCTCTTTCTAATTGCCTTGTTGCTGTAAATCTGTCAGCTGATCTCTTGAAACTTGCATCAACCAATGAGTGCTTTGCAGGTGAACTCTGGCTTATTGATGGGATTCATTATCAAGGGGATGATGTCAGTTTCCGAAACAAAAACATGTTTTATGCGTTGTTATGAACCAGACCAATTTATTATCATCACGATCATGTTTTGTGATTGAATTTACCTTAAATTCTGCAAAAGTAGACAGAATCAAAATGATGTTGTGTAAGTAACAAATGTGCTTTCCTAAACAACTTATTATTTGTAGGTTTATTGTTTGTTTGTTGTTTAACGCTGCACTCAGTAATATTCCAACCATATGATGTCAGCCTGTATATAATCGAGTCTGGGGCAGACAATCCAGTGACTGATATCATGAACATCAATCATGCAAATTGGGATATGGTGACATGCAAGTGTCTGGGTCAAGGATGAGGGGTGAGGTCAGGGATTAGTGGTCCAGGTAGAGGACGAGGGGCGAGGTCAGGGATTAGTGGTCTAGGTTGAGGATTAGGGGTGAGGTCAGGGATTAGTTGTCCAGGTAGAGGAGGAGGGGTGAAACAGGGATTAGTGGTCCAGGTCGATGATGAGGTGTGAGGTCAGGGATTAGTGGTCTAGGTTGAGGATTAGGGGTGAGGTCAGGGATTAGTTGTCCAGGTCGAGGAGGAGGGGTGAGGTCAGGGATTAGTGATCCAGGTAGAGGACGAGGGGTGAGACAGGGATTAGTGGTCCTGGTCGATGATGAGGGGTGAGGTCAGGGATTAGTGGTCCAGGTCGATGATGAGGGGTGAGGTCAGGGATTAGTGGTCTGGGTCGAGGATGAGGGTTGAGGACAGGGATTAGTGGTCTGAGTCAAGGATTAGGGGTGAGGTCAGGGATTAGTGGTCTGAGTCAAGGATTTGGGGTGAGGTCAGGATTAGTGGTCTGGGTGGAGGACGAGGGGTGAGGTCATGGATTAGTGGTCTGGGTCGAGGATGAGGGTCAGAGATGAGGGGTGAGGGTGAGGTCAGAAATAAGGTTTAGAGATAAGGAGTGAGGGCAGTGGATGATGGGTGAGGGGTGATGGGTAAGAGATCATTGCTACGGCAGGCACTGAGGGTTGGGGTTCCAAATGAGGGGCGACATACAGTTACAATTGTTATGATCATGATAATATCTAATATAATAATATCTAATCTGAATAGCTTTGACAGTGAAAGTGTAGCTGCTATCACATGCAATAACAACATTCACTTGAAACAATGCCTCTTACAGAAAATAAATGTCATACTTGTTTCTAGTGACTCTAACATGCCCCTGATGAAGATATTCCTTTTGAGAACCCTAATAGACTTCTAGTACTTTTCCAAACTTGTACAAGCCTTGTTTCATTATCAGAAGTACAAGATATGATTGACTGACTGATAAGCATAATAGCCACTCATCATTCAGAGTCTGTGGAAATCCTCAATTTCCTCCCATCTGGCCACCTGCTTGAAGTGTGACGTCAACGAGTGTGGTTAAGTGTTTGTGAGGAGCTTGTGTGATCATGTAAACAGTGGTGTAATCATGTAAACAGTGGTGTGGTCCAGACAACAGGGGAGTGATCAAGATGTCTGGGAAAGAGACTATGGTCTCAGATTTAGTTCAAATACCCGTTATGGATTTTGTTGTTGTTGTTCAGTGCTGCTCTCAGCAATGTGACGGCGAACAATGGTTTAATGACTCCCTATCTCTGGGTGGGTGGAGTGCCATTTCGACTTACTTGTACTGCATCCTTCTAGAATTCATTTGTTTGTTTGTTGATCATATTCCAGCTATATGATGGAGGACTGTTAATAACAGAGTCTGGACCACACAATCCAGTGATTGATATCATAAGCAATGTCCAATATCAAGGAACATGGCACACACTCAACCCGAGTGTGACCGATACAATTAGTTGCCTCTTTAACCAAGGGAGTGAATGTTGTTTTACATAATAGTCTACATCCAAATTAAATTTGAACAATTACACAATTGCACAATAACGTGTGAAATGAAGAAAAGTATCATCTAAATTGGATCTTAATAAAAACAATTTCAGCCTCCCAACTCTACAATACCTCCACAGACAGGGGACCTACTTTGACAATGAGGCCTAGGACCTCCACAGACAGGGGACCTACCATCACAACAGGGCCTAGGGCCTCCACAGACAGGGGACCTACTTTGACAATGAGGCCTAGGACCTCCACAGACAGGGGACCTACTTTGACAATGAGGCCTAGGACCTCCACAGACAGGGGACCTACTTTGACAATGAGGCCTAGGACCTCCACAGACAGGGGACCTACTTTGACAATGAGGCCTAGGACCTCCCCAGACAGGGGACCTACTTTGACAATGAGGCCTAGGGCCTCCACAGACAGGGGACCTACCATCACAACAGGGCCTAGGGCCTCCACAGACAGGGGACCTACTTTGACAATGAGGCCTAGGACCTCCACAGACAGGGGACCTACTTTGACAATGAGGCCTAGGACCTCCACAGACAGGGGACCTACCATCACAACAGGGCCTAGGGCCTCCACAGACAGGGGACCTACTTTGAAAATGAGGCCTAGGACCTCCACAGACAGGGGACCTACCTTGACAATAAGGCCTAGGACCTCCCCAGACAGGGGACCTACTTTGACAATGAGGCCTAGGACCTCAACAGACAGGGGACCTACCTTGACAATAAGGCCTAGGACCTCCACAGACAGGGGACTTACCTTGACAATAGGGCCCAGGACCTCCACAGACAGAGGACCTACCTTGACAATAAGGCCTAGGACCTCCACAGACAGGGGACTTACCTTGACAATAGGGCCTAGGACCTCCACAGACAGAGGACCTACCTTGACAATAGTGCCTAGGACCTCCAGACAGGTGACCTACCTTGACAATAGAGCCTAGGACCTCCACAGACAGGGGACATTCCTTGACAATAGGGTCTAGGACCTCCACAGACAGGGGACCTACCTTGACAATAGGGCCTAGGACCTCTAGACAGGGGACCTACCTTGACAATAGGGCCTAGGACCTCTAGACAGGGGACCAAACTTGACAATAGAGCCTAGGACCTCCACAGACAGGGGACCTACCTTGACAATAGGGCCTAGGACCTCCACAGACAGGGGACCTACCTTGACAATAGGGCCTAGGACCTCCACAGTCAGGGGACCTACCTTGACAATAGGGCCTAGGACCTCCACAGACAGGGGACCTACCTTGACAATAGGGCCTAGGACCTCCAGACAGGGGACCTACCTTGACAATAGAGCCCAGGACCTCCACAGACAGGGGACCTACCTTGACAATAGGGCCTAGGACCTCTAGACAGGGGACCTACCTTGACAATAGGGCCTAGGACCTCTAGACAGGGGACCAAACTTGACAATAGCGCCTAGGACCTCCACAGACAGGGGACCTACCTTGACAATAGGGCCTAGGACCTCCACAGACAGGGGACCTACCTTGACAATAGGGCCTAGGACCTCCACAGTCAGGGGACCTACCTTGACAATAGGGCCTAGGACCTCCACAGACAGGGGACCTACCTTGACAATAGGGCCTAGGACCTCCAGACAGGGGACCTACCTTGACAATAGGGCCTAGGACCTCCACAAAAAGGATCTGCTCTGGAGGAATGGTTGCCAAGGAACTAAGTTCCTTCTTCAGGGTTTTGTATTTCTCATCCATGTTTAGCCGCAGGCCGTACTTGACCGGTACTGACCCTTCCAGTCGATTTACTGAAGAAGAAGAGGGTATTTGTTTAAGGAAAATTAAAGGATATTTGTTCATGGGAATATATCATTAGTAACCACCAATTAGTAGCCACCACTGAAATTAAGTACTGATTTAGACTAATGATGTACTCCCCATTTTGCACATCACTAATGACCAAATTGTACACCCATGAGTGTAGCCAGCATTTTACAGCACTAATGTACATATCATACACCCTTGGTTGTATATCTCTAAGGTTGTACCACCAGATTGTTCATCTCTTAGGTTGTACTCCACTAATTGTACATCTTCGATGTTGTACTCCACTTATTGTACATCTTCGATGTTGTACTCCACTAATTGTACACATCTAATGTTGTACTCCACTAATTGTACACATCTAATGTTGTACTCCACTAACTGTACATCTCTAATATTGTACTCCACTAATTGAACATCTCTAATATTGTACTCCACTAATTGTACATCTCCTATGTTGTATTCCGCTAATTGTAAATCTCTTATATTGTACTCCACTATTTGAACATCTCTAATGTTATACTCCGCTAACTGTACATCTCTTATGTTATACTCCGCTAATTGTACATCTCTAATATTGTACTCCACAATTTGAACATCTCTAATGTTGTACTCCACTGACTGTACATCTCCTATGTTGTACTCCACTAATTGTACATCTCTAATATTGTACTCCACTATTTGAACATCTCTAATGTTGTACTCCACTAACTGTACATCTCCTATGTTGTACTCCACTAATTGTACATCTCTAATATTGTACTCCACTATTTGAACATCTCTAATGTTATACTCCACTAATTGTACATCTCTAATATTGTACTCCACTATTTGAACATCTCTAATGTTGTACTCCGTTAACTGTACATCTCTTATGTTATACTCCGCTAATTGTACATCTCTAATATTGTACTCCACTATTTGAACATCTCTAATGTTGTACTCCACTAACTGTACATCTCCTATGTTGTACTCCACTTATTGTACATCTCTAATATTGTACTCCACTATTTGTACATCTCTAATGTTGTACTCCACTAGCTGTACATCTCCTATGTTGTACTCCACTTATTGTACATCTCTAATATTGTACTCCACTATTTGTACATCTCTAATATTGTACTCCACTATTTGTACATCTCTAATATTGTACTCCACTATTTGTACATCTCTAATGTTGTTCTCCCCTATGTTTGAAGTTCCCCAGGTTGTACTCACCAATGATCTCCAGGTGTATACAGCTGTCCATGGGAAGAGGTAGAGAGAGGTAGGTGAAGGGGTCGAAGCGGACGCTGACATGACCACATTCCTGACATCGCACCTGGGAACGCAGCTGGCCATGAAACAGGTCTACGATGATGGACTGGTTCCGTAATAAGTGGTTATCCCATGCCTGTAAATATACACAAGTAGTTATCCCATGCCTGTAAATATACACAAGTAGTTATCCCATGCCTGTAAATATACACAAGAAGTTATCCCATGCCTGTAAATATACACAAGTAGTTATCCCATGCCTGTAAATATACACAAGTAGTTATCCCATGCCTGTAAATATACACAAGAAGTTATCCCATGCCTGTAAATATACACAAGTAGCTATCTCACGCCTGCAAATATACACAAGTAATTATCCAACACCTGCAATTAAACATTAGTAGCTATCCCACACCTATAATTATACATTAGTAGCTATCCCACACCTGCAATTATACATCAGTAGTTATCCCACACCTGCAATTATACATTAATTTATAGTTATCCAACACCTACAATTGAACATCAGTAGCTATCCCAAACCTGCCATTATACATTAATAGTTATACCACACCTGTAATTATTCATTAGTAGCTATCCCACACCAGCCATTATACATTAATAGTTATACCACACCTGCAATTATACATTAATAGTTATCCCACATCTGCAATTATACATTAGTAGTTATCCCACACCTGCAATTATACATTAGTAGCTATCCCACACCTGCAACTGTATATCAGTAGTTATCCCACACCTGCAATTATACATCAGTAGTTATCCCACACCTGCAATTATACATCAGTAGTTATCCCACACCTGTAAGAAGACATTAGTTGCAATCCCTGCAATTATTATACATAAGTAGTTATCCCTCAGGTATAGGATGCTAACAATTGTTAACCTCCAGCTGCTATGTACAGAGCCACTACTGACTCGCCCTCACCTCTAGGGCTACCTCTTCATCCGGCCTCCCATCACTGTCCTTCAACTCAACATACGGCTTGTCATGGACTCTGAAATCAATACAGCAACAATGATAGTTGAAACCTCACTGTGATTTCAAATAACATTTAATGTATAATATTCCTGATGCCATTAGGAGGATTGCATGAAGTGCTCCTTCCGTATACCGATATCACACAGACTGGCAAGATGCTTATATCTTCTAGCATGAAGGAACGAACATTGTACGCCAGTCAGCAATAGTACAGCTATATCATGCCAGCCTGTAGATAATCCAACCAGGACCAGGCCACCAGTGGCTGAGAGCATTATCTACTGGAGCATGATGATACCACCCAGGTGGCAAACTCACTTCACAAGCATCGGGAGATGGGACCATTCAGCCCTGTAATCCATACATCCTGTGACTTTGTTGATTGTGTGTCCTCATCTTACCAAGATGACAGGGGAAGTTAGTCATAATATCAACCACTGGTTTGTCTGTACAGACTGGATTTCTTGCAGACTAATGTCATATAGCTGGTATATTACATTAAAAAAAAAGACTAAACCAGAACCTGTTGAGATCTTCGTGCAGTCCGTCCAACAGGAAGCTGAGGAGTTCCTGAGAGTCGTGCTGCTGAAACCCGTTGAACCTTGGTGCATACTTCCCGATTGTCCACTGAAACAGGCAACATACGTATCAACAGGTATTTGCCTTTTTTCATCAGATGCATAGGTGCAGTTTATTTGTCCGTTTTTTAGAAAGAATTTCAGTTCTATCGCAGGGCATCATAAGTCTTAGGTGAGAGAAAAATCAACATGAGTGAGTGAGTGAGTTGGGTTTAACGCTGCTTTTAACAGTATTCCAGGTATATCACGGCGTGTCAGCTTAATGTGGGAGGAAAGCCCGAAGTGATGCCGGTCTCAGATGTTTACCACTTCGGTGAAACCCACGAGCACAGGTATGGTGCTGACAAATCTAGAAACATAATCGGGGCAAACCGGGATTCAAACCCACAATCATAGGTTTCTGGCATG
The DNA here is from genome assembly GCF_023055435.1 of Haliotis rufescens. NCBI lineage: Eukaryota > Metazoa > Mollusca > Gastropoda > Lepetellida > Haliotidae > Haliotis > Haliotis rufescens. Next base: position 171,716 of record NW_025963835.1, on the reverse strand, counting down.
CCCAATGGATGCTACTCTTCACAGCGAATCACGGCGCCTTAGACTACTGGGCCACCCATGCCCCCAAAATCAACATGAAACCTATGAGCGCTGGTATTGTGCTGAGAGACTAAGGATCAGATATAGGGCAATTTGAACCAAGACCAAAGAATCCTGTCATGGCAGTAACCTATCAGTGGAACTCTTTATACTACCACTGCCACCATTCACGGCTCCCCACTGTGCTGAGCAGCCTCCAACCATCCATGGAGTTGAACTTGCAACCAAGTGAAGGCTGCTGTGATGCCTAATATGGTTCCCCCAGTTTTAATTATTTTGTTTGTCAATTTGAATTCTATTTCCATCACATACTACACATAGAGTGAGAAATGAAAGGGAGAAGTTGGTTGTGTCTGATACCAGCAAGGCACCAGCCTATTAGGGGAGTCTCGATCCACAGTGTAAATTTACACCTTCTGACGCCACAAGTATCCAAACATGTTTTGATTGGGTATCAGAAGTAGAGTTTACGATGTATAAGACTACACATTATGAACTTGGTCAAGCATGACCTTACGACCTTTCTTGAAACATAATGCTAAAACTAATATTAGAAAAGAATTAAATCAAAATTCACCTGTCAGTGGGGCCGCATGGAAGAGTTTCATGTAGAAATGTCAATTAATATTAATATCGTGATTCATTTCTGTTACTCAATTATTGCGATATGTATCGTATCATGAATTACATGTTGCATAACACCTCTAGTCAGTGGTAGAAACTAACGGTTTTAGTCCACAAGTCCTTATAATGATAACATATAGCAAAACCCATATATATGGCAAATTTCTACTATTCCATATGATACCTTAACTATTGGGTAGTTTGGCAAGGACCATAGGACTAGTGCCAACTTCTAACGCTGCTAGTACCCCATGAAATTGTGATACACTGATATGGAGCCTCCAGCCAGACCAAGTAAGGGAGGTAACTCTGTTGAACAGCTCCAACAGAAGCACTTACCCTAAGTTTGAGTGGGGCAATAGTTCGAGTTGTCCCGCTCCACAACTCCTTCACGAGGTCTCCGTACCGCTGGGCTATGTGGCCTTTCATTCCTAGAGGGTTTTTCCTGCAGTAAACAATTGAATGCGTCATGTACGGTACATAGCAAATCTGAAATGAATTCCTATGAGGTGAGAAAGTATATCACATGGACTTCATTGAGGATGTAATAATTCCTTAGTTCTGTTTTCTTGACTTAAAAAGATAAACTCAAAACAACATTATTTGAGGGTGGCATGAAAAAATGTTATATGTATATGCGGTGGTAGTGTAATACGTTACATAAAATGGGGGTGGGTGGGGTCATCCTTTCCTCTCTTATCATCCTCCCCACCACCCTCTCCAAATAAAAGATCAGTCCCAAAAGGCATTCTTTTTACAGTCAAGTCTGGACAAGACAACCACTGATTACTATTATGAGAGATACAGGGTTGAGAATGGATATTTTCCTTTTCAGATGAGTAAGTAGTGAGTAAGTATGGTTTAACGCCTCTTTTAGCAATATTCCAGCAATATCACGGCGGGAGACACCAGTAATGGGCTTCACACATTGTGCCCATGTTGGGAATCGAACCCGGGTCTTCGGCGTGACGAGTGAACGCTTTAACCACTAGGCTACCCGACCGCCCCCTTTTCAGATGAAACTTCTTTTCAATGGAACGTGGTCCATAATTTGGGGGTGTTTATGGGGGGGGGGGGGGGGGTCATCAGAATTTAACAAATTTGTGGTCACTAAAATTCACGGATCCATGGAAGTCTCATCCCTGGTGATAGTCCACTCCGTTGGGTAGCATTGACACACTCACTACCAAGTCACCGGTTCTGACCCCATGATCCATTAACCTTGTACACCCAACATAGGTTGCCGAGGATCATTTCTATCCTGGTGTCCCCGCTGGACCTGATCAGCAAGGATGCACATGTAACCTGTTTCTCCCTCACCTATTGAGTTCGAACAGATGCAGCCCTCCATTGAAGTACTGTGTGAGAGTGTAAGTATTGGACACACACTGCACGGCGGCATTCATGAAGCATGTGTTGCCAAGGTTATTCAGACCCGTAGCACCTCGCTCTGTTGGCACTGGAAACAATAGACAATGGAACTGACAATGTTATAAAGTTAAACAAGTACAATATATCATGAAATTATGAATCACCAAATTAATGAGTGTGTTGACCCCTGGCCTTAAATGCATCATGCAATCAATGCAAGCAGCCCTACCTCTGAACTATAAAAACTAATCTTCTATAAAATTCCATGATATCGTATGGGGTGATAGTAGTTCAATTGAATAATGTCATTTGCTATCTTCACAAATTTAACTTCAACTGCTTGATCTAACTTATATGAAATATAAAGCAGAAATTCCACATAACAGTGAACCTAACATAACAATATACACCCATATTTCCAGAAGTGAGTGAGTGAGTGAGTATGGTTTTACGCCGCTTTTAGCAATATTCCAGCAATATCACGGCGGGGGACACCAGAAATGGGCTTCACACATTTGACCCATGTCGGGAATCGAACCCAGGTCTTTGGCGAGACGAGCAGACACTTAAACCACAAGGCTACCCGACCGCCCCTATTTCCAGAAGAACATACTTTACGTTATTGATGTAAGTAAGAGACACTCACATTTTTTCGCATTAATTTTATGCTTGCATTAATTTCATGACTTACAGAGCTTGGAACAGCAGGGTTAGTGCTTTTAGCCAACAGGTGGCCACCAAAAAGTTTAGTACAAGTCTAGTTAAAGGTGAGCATGCATAACACCCTCATTTATGAAAGAAAACAAACATGAAACACGCTCCATCTCGAAAGATTGACCATAAATCATAACAAACTGTTCTCCTTACGCTAATTTTGTCAAGGAGCAAATTAACTTCACAAACAAACTTTACATAGACCACTTCTGTTTTCATTTGATACCGTGGACCAATGAATAATATGTTTAATGTTGTCCAATCGTATATAGGTAAACAAGAGTCCAGTCAAACGGAAACGATGAACACAACCAACTCATACAAATGATTTCAGGAAAAGACTGTTCATTTGAACATCTCTCGGTCAATCCAACATGGATCAAAGATAAGAAATGATTTAGAAAGTTACTGTAAATTGTTTCAGGAAGTGAACATAATCCAATAGTACACATTCGACGCTCGGTTTTACAACACAAAACAAACATCTCAATTAGTTCTCACCATCTTCTTTTTTTAGTGTTTTGTTTTTGGCAAGTTGAGACATTTCTTCTGGCCATGTCAAGTCCTTGTTTCTCACTGAAAATAAATCAAATGAAAATTACAGAAAAACAGAATACGCAAAAATTTAATTTATTCCTGATCTTTTGGTTCGACCTGAAAAACACTTTGTCTTTTACTCCTTTTTGTACATATTTGCTGGACATCTTTGTATTCTGGAGGAAAAATGCAGTTTTTCACAGCACATCACAGAAAGTTCCTCAAAATGATGTCTACACTGCACTCGATAAGCCCAAAAGGTCTTACAATCTTCCACACACACAACTTGTACAGAGAGGCATCATGCATCATATTCAATTTGATCTTTCGTTTTGGGGAAAGCAGGTTAGAATTACCTGCCCTTGGTTAAAAATCGGGGAAAATACAAAGCCCGACACTGGTGGTTGAAAATGAAGCCAGCACCCAATGCTTCCTTTTTGGGGACCTTAAATGAAATCGATCTTTCTCTTTTGCGAACATCTAAGAATTTATTTTGTGTGTGTTATACTGCAGAAAGCATTATTCCAGCGGAACCACACCCATCACAGCATAATTAAATCCAGACCGGCCCAACCACTGTTAGAAATTAGCACTAGTCCTATAGTCCTTTCCAAACTGCCCAGTAGTTAAGGTATCATAAGGACTAGTAGACATTTGCCATTTTTAAGGGTTTTGCTATGTTACCATTAGGACTATTGGACCAAAACTGTTAGTGTTCATCACTGCCAACAGATGGTTAATAGCATGAGCAATGACACCAGAAATATCCCGGTCATCTCTTACCCCCCTCTCAGACCCCACCACCAAATGCTCATGTTCCCCCCCTCTCAGACCCCACCACCAAATGCTCATGTTCCCCCCCTCTCAGACCCCACCACCAAATGCTCATGTTCCCCCCCCCTCTCAGACCCCACCACCAAATGCTCATGTTCCCCCCCCTCTCAGACCCCACCACCAAATGCTCATGTTCCCCCCCCTCTCAGACCCCACCACCAAATGCTCATGTTCCCCCCCTCTCAGACCCCACCACCAAATGCTCATGTTCCCCCCCCTCTCAGACCCCACCACCAAATGCTCATGTTCCCCCCCCTCTCAGACCCCACCACCAAATGCTCATGTTCCCCCCCTCTCAGACCCCACCACCAAATGCTCATGTTCCCCCCCTCTCAGACCCCACCACCAAATGCTCATGTTCCCCCCCTCTCAGACCCCACCACCAAATGCTCATGTTCCCCCCCCCTCTCAGACCCCACCACCAAATGCTCATGCTCCCCCCCCTCTCAGACCCCACCACCAAATGCTCATGTTCCCCCCCTCTCAGACCCCACCACCAAATGCTCATGTTCCCCCCCTCTCAGACCCCACCACCAAATGCTCATGTTCCCCCCCCTCTCAGACCCCACCACCAAATGCTCATGTTCCCCCCCTCTCAGACCCCACCACCAAATGCTCATGTTCCCCCCCCTCTCAGACCCCACCACCAAATGCTCATGTTCCCCCCCTCTCAGACCCCACCACCAAATGCTCATGTTCCCCCCCTCTCAGACCCCACCACCAAATGCTCATGTTCCCCCCCTCTCAGACCCCACCACCAAATGCTCATGTTCCCCCCCTCTCAGACCCCACCACCAAATGCTCATGTTCCCCCCCCTCTCAGACCCCACCACCAAATGCTCATGTTCCCCCCCTCTCAGACCCCACCACCAAATGCTCATGTTCCCCCCCTCTCAGACCCCACCACCAAATGCTCATGTTCCCCCCCTCTCAGACCCCACCACCAAATGCTCATGTTCCCCCCCTCTCAGACCCCACCACCAAATGCTCATGTTCCCCCCCCTCTCAGACCCCACCACCAAATGCTCATGTTCCCCCCCTCTCAGACCCCACCACCAAATGCTCATGTTCCCCCCCCTCTCAGACCCCACCACCAAATGCTCATGTTCCCCCCCTCTCAGACCCCACCACCAAATGCTCATGTTCCCCCCCTCTCAGACCCCACCACCAAATGCTCATGTTCCCCCCCTCTCAGACCCCACCACCAAATGCTCATGTTAATCTCCACCCCAAAAAATTTCTAAATGTGACAACAAACCACCCCCCTACTGAAGTTACAAATTGAAAAAAAGACCTTCTCCTTTAAAGGAATCCTGTGTCTGGCTCCTGAATCAAAGGTTCAAAGGGAGGAGTACTGGGATGCTGCCTTCAGTATGTATCAGTAGATGCTGCATCTAATGGCCTCTCACATCCTCACCTTCAATAAGCATCTGCTGGTTCTCTTCAATGCTTGCATCCTCCACCGTCATATTTTCATCATCTAGCAATGTGATGTTTTGCTGAAAATACAGTGGAAGAGTGAGGGAGTTGGGTTTAACACCACTTCAAACAATATCTAAATTATATCATGGTGTGTCAGTTTGATGTGGGAGGTCCTAGGCGTTTTCCACTTCAATGAAACCTACAAGAGCAGGTATGGAACTGACAAATCTAGAAACATAAGCTGGGAAGATACACACAGAATCCTTTATACATCATTAACTGACAAGGTCCAAATAGACTTATGCACAGTGAATGCTGCGCTATACAAATGCATAAATTACTATTATTATTATTATTAAGATGGGTTTAGAGGTAGCCATCAAGCGCATATGCCAAGAGCTGTTTAATGAAAAAATATAGCTTAAATAATGCTGATGCGACGTTAAATTCTAACTCTCTCACACACACAAAAAAGTTGCTTATACTGCAGTAGTAATCTTAGGGTCACAGTTAAAAACTGTTTAGCGAGAACTGCTCAATCACAATGTTGTAGTGTTAGTTTTAGCACCAGTGTCATGGGCCAAAAGGGAATTCCATTGGGATGTACTCAGGTCACATGTTACTTTAGGTCTTCCAGCCTTTGTGTATCACTCAATGGCTTCCTTTAACTGGCTCTGAACAGTAATATGCAATCATGACCCCTTAATGGTGATGAAAAAGTTTTTGTTTGTTTGTTGCTTAACGTAGCACTCAGGAATATTTCACCTATATGACGGTGATCTCTAAACAGTGTTATCGCGATAAAAAGGAACAGTTACAAGAATAAGGACTCGACTTCAAATTGCCCTTTGTCACAACTGTAACATTAATAACTCATCCTCTGTCTATGGGGGCGGTCGGGTATCCTTGTGGTTAAAGTGTTCGTCGTCACGCCGAAGACAATGTGAGAAGCCCATTTCTGGTGTCCCCCGCCATGATATTGCTGGAAAATTGCTAAAAGCGGCGTAAAACCATACTAACACACTCACTCCTCTGTCTATGACTGGGTTGCTGCCGACCTATTCTAAGCAAGAATCCCACAGGGCCACCAGCATCGTAAACACCTTACACAACAAGGACGGGCACTGCCAGGCATGTTACTGCAAGCAACTCACATCATCTTTGGGACTGACTTTCCAGAGTCGGATGTCTTCTCGACAGAAGCGGAGTTTGTTGCATAAGAACTCGTATATTTGCTGCATGGTGTGCTTCCTGCTGAAGGCTGCTGTGTAGGCCAGGTAGCGGCGAGGGGTCTGGGGGTTGGCGGCGAAACCTGGAACACAAGCAGATAGGTTACACTTGTGTACAGTCTGTGTGTATGTACAATGACGGCGTGTGCATGTGCGTGTTGTGGGTGAATGAGTGTGCATGTGCGTGTGCATGTGCGTGTTGTGGGTGAATGAGTGTGCATGTGCGTGTTGTGGGTGAATGAGTGTGCATGAGTGTGTGCGTGCTGTGCGTGTAAGTATACTGAGTGTGCATGTGAGTGTGTGTGTTGAGCATGTGTATGTGAGCAGCTGGTGAGTGGGCGTGTATGTGAGTGGGCGTGTGTGTGAGAGAGTGTGAGTGTTGTGCGTGTGTATGTGATTGTTCATGAGTATGCATGTGTGTGTGAGAGAGTGTGAGTTGTGCGTGTGTATGTGAGTGCATGAGTGTGAGTGTGTGTGAGAGTGTGTTGTGCATGTGTATGTGAGTTTGAGTGTGTTGTGTGCATGTGAGTGTGTTGTGTGCGAGTGTGTGTGTGTTGTGTGCATGTGTGTGCATATGGGCAGCTTAAAGATATTTATAGCATTAGCTTCCACCTTCATTTTATCCAGAAATGAACATACAACATAATAGCTGGGTGTAATTAGCAGTACAGACTGCTGTTGTGGATAAACCCAGGCTCTATAATAAAGTGAAATGGTGGACTTACTCCAGGCCATGCCACCGAAGCCAGCCATCATGCCTGTGAAGGTGGTGGGAGGGGGCGGCCTCTGACTGGGCACCTGGTGTCGCTGGAGTCGGACAGTCACGGGGTACAGCTCCAGCTCAGGGTCGTTGGACGCTGTTGTTATCACCTGGAACGCAAGAATGTCAGCATGAGCAGTCAAACTAGAAGGGGTGCATACATCAAGAGGTGGTCCATTGTAGTCATGGGATCATTATACATGGATCCACCTAGTTTCCCTAAAGGTTGAGACCTCGGGGCCGGCCCACTTGTGACCAAAACAGTCAGCCATTTCCTAAACAGGGGGCCATTTTCAAAGAAAAGCCAAGGAAACAAAGACAAACACTTTCTTGGAACAAATGGTGAATCCTTGCTCTTTTATTTGCTGTTCTGCTCACACATATTCAGAATCATGATTGACTGTGGTACTTGACAAAATCATATTTAAATTGTAGCACAGCAGTCATTTTCTGTTATTTGATTTTGAAAACAATTGAAAATGTCTAAGACCAGTCACCCTGGTTATTTGGTGTTGATATCATGAGCAAAGTCACACATTGGGCTATAATGATATGTAATGAACCAAGTTGGGCTGGGACGAGTCCAAATTTACTACCCGGGTACCCATCTCCCTATTACCCGACCCTACCCGGGTACCCACTGTAGATATCTAGAGATAGGTACAAACTGTCCGATTTGGAAGAGTTTGACCGTAGCCCTGGCAAAATGTATTTAGATACACGTGTAAAACAATCTTGTCATGCATACACTGAAGTTTACTGCATGAAGTTTTATCTTTATTCAGACATATAAACATGTGATAAAAGTCCAAAGGAATGGGTGCATTGTCATAAAGAAATGGGAACATTAGTGACTTAAAGTGTAACCACAGAGTTTTAGATCATTTTTGTCATTAAACAATATATCACTTGACTAACCACGGGTCCGGGTCCCACCCGACCCGAGTACCCGAGTTACCTGTCCCAGCCCTAAAACCAAGTCACCAAGCCTGACCACACAATCAATTTAGTCTCCTGAGACAAGCATCGGTTGCTGGTGACGAATTCTCGCCATGCTAACCTGGAATCCCCTGGGTGAAGCGTGACTTTGTTTGTAATTTACCTTTACAACGGCCTGTAAATAATAGAGCCTGGACCAGACAAACCAGTGATTAATATAATGAGTACTATACCACCAAATCTGGGTAAGAAGATACGCAATCAGACAAGTCCCAGCTTCTGACCACCCATCCATTTCATAGCCTAGCACAGAACAAGATATGTTGTTGGGTATTCTAACCCAGAATCCCCATGAGATGGAGGGAGACATAGAAAGATGAAAGGTGACAGTGTACTTACAGTTCTAGGCAGAGCAGGTGCCCCTCCATACCAGCTGGACAGGGCTCTCCAGATAGGCTCCGGCACCAGCTCGAAGTCCTTCCCCCTCACCAGCACTGTATCACGCTTTAACCGACCTCCCTCGTTGGTGAGGGTTGATGCCTGGGAAAACACAAGAATATATATATCACGGTTAAAATGGAGACAGTTTTATATCATTGGTGGAGCAATCAATAGCCAGACTACCTTATGTGAGTTGGTGACAAGGACATAGTCGTTATCAATGATGACCCTACCTTATGTGAGTTGGTGACAAGGACATAGTCGTTATCAATGGTGACCCTACCTTATGTGAGTTGGTGACAAGGACATAGTCGTTATCAATGATGACCCTACCTTATGTGAGTTGGTGACAAGGACATAGTCGTTATCAATGATGACCCTACCTTATGTGAGTTGGTGACAAGGACATAGTCGTTATCAATGATGACCCTACCTTATGTGAGTTGGTGACAAGGACATAGTCGTTATCAATGATGACCCTACCTTATGTGAGTTGGTGACAAGGACATAGTCGTTATCAATGATGACCCTACCTTATGTGAGTTGGTGACAAGGACATAGTCGTTATCAATGGTGACCCTACCTTATGTGAGTTAGTGACAAGGACATAGTCGTTATCAATGGTGACCCTACCTTATGTGAGTTAGTGACAAGGACATAGTCGTTATCAATGGTGACCCTACCTTATGTGAGTTAGTGACAAGGACATAGTCGTTATCAATGGTGACCCTACCTTATGTGAGTTGGTGACAAGGACATAGTCGTTATCAATGGTGACCCTACCTTATGTGAGTTAGTGACAAGGACATAGTCGTTATCAATGGTGACCCTACCTTATGTGAGTTAGTGACAAGGACATAGTCGTTATCAATGGTGACCCTACCTTATGTGAGTTGGTGACAAGGACATAGTCGTTATCAATGGTGACCCTACCTTATGTGAGTTGGTGACAAGGACATAGTCGTTATCAATGGTGACCCTACCTTATGTGAGTTAGTGACAAGGACATAGTCGTTATCAATGGTGACCCTACCTTATGTGAGTTGGTGACAAGGACATAGTCGTTATCAATGGTGACCCTACCTTATGTGAGTTAGTGACAAGGACATAGTCGTTATCAATGGTGACCCTACCTTATGTGAGTTGGTGACAAGGACATAGTCGTTATCAATGGTGACCCTACCAATGAGAGGGTTGTTATGAATGACAGTCTTCATGCGAGTCGGTGACAATCAGGAGATTGTTATCAATGGCAGTCCTACTTATGTGAGCTAGTGACGAGAGAGTTATCCATGACGACCCTACCTTATGTGAGTTGGTGACAATGAGAAATGGCGACCCTACCTATGTGAGTTGGTGATAATAAGAGGGTTGTTATCCATGGTGACCCTACCTTATGTGAGTTGGTGACATTGAGAAATGGCGACTCTACGTAATGTGAGTTGGTGACAATGAGAGGGGTGTTGTCAATGGCGACCCTACCTTGTGTGAGTTGGTGACAATGATAGGGTTGTTGTCAATGGCGACCCTACCTTATGTAAGTTGGTGACAATGATAGGGTTGTTGTCAATGGCGACCCTACGTTATGTGAGTTGGTGACAATGAGAGGGGTGTTGTCAATGGCAACCCTACCTCGTGTGAGTTGGTAACAATGAGAAATGGCGACCCTACCTTATTTGAGTTGGTGACAATGAGAGGGTTGTTGTCAATGGCGACGGGCCTCTGTGGGGGACCTGCGGCCACCGCATGCTGTTTCCGCTTCATCTTGGGTGACGGACTGGGACTCCGGTTCATGGCGGCGGCGTTGTCCACCGGGTTGAGACTATTCTTCCTTGGGCTCCGAGAGCCGTGGTTTGTTCTGGGTAGACTGTTGTAAGTTGGGTTGGTAACGTGGCTGTTCAAGGTGACCTGTTCCGTGGAGCTGGTCTTGCAGTTCACCATTATGACATTGTCATCTTCCCAGGCCAGGGTGCTGTTGACTCCACCCTTACCTTTGGCAAATTTATGCTTGGATACAGGTGTGCCTGTCGCACTGTGGTTCTCGTTCAGCTGCAAGCGGAGGCAAGACGCAGGGAGTGAAATAACAGAGAAACTTACTACTTTTTCTCAAACATAAAGCTATGTTCAGGGATGTGAGCAGGTTTTCCCGGGTAAAAAAAGAGGAAAAGTCTAGGGGGGTTTGGGGGCATGCTCCCAAAGAAATTTTTTAAACATTTGATTGCATTTTAAGCAACCTCGTGCAGTTTGGACAACATTCACACCAAGAAGTCTGAAAGTACTGAACCGACGCAGATTGTCCGGTTTTCGATCATATTTTTCGGAGAGCTTTTTTAAACATTTTGATTATATTTTTACGAGGAAGATGATTTTTCAGGAGGACTACTGTTTTAAAAAATGTGATTTTTTGGGTTTCCGCAGAGATTTCACATCCCTGTATGTTACTGAAGACGTGACGGTACTGGAAGTTTTAGATGTTTGTTTATTTGTTGTTGAACCCCACAATATTCCAGCCATAAAATAATAAGACATTTGAATAATGGATAAGACAATCCAGCAATTGACATCATCCGATGACATGCATCAAACAAGTCAGGGAACCTGACCACCCGCTCCCAAAAATCGTCTCTTACGACAAGCATGGGTTGCTGAAGACCAATTCTAACCCGGATTTGCATGATGGGAAGTTTCAGCTGGAAACTATTATATGTTAATGTAGTGAGTAGGTTGTTGATTTGAATGAATAACGCTGAAACATTGGGTACTTACATCTCCATTAACGTACTCCAGCCACGTGTTCCACCACTGCATGCTGATGAGGTAACACACCTGGCCCACCTGTAACGACTTGCGACTCTCTCGCTCTAGCCACGACCTGGTGGACAACAATCACAGTATCAACTGTATCATGACATCACAATAAACTGCAAATGATTACTTTTCAATAAATTGGCTAACAAAGCCATTTCCTATTGTATTTATGTTTTCAGGAACTGACAAAATATTAGGTCACTTCCACTAACAGTCTACTGTTTTCTGATTGGCTAACAACAGAATGGGCGGGGCTTGTGCTGCATTATTGCGCTGAATGTCATCGATTTTGTATGGTTGTCTACATTCTTGTGTGAGTTAATAATTTAATATGAAATCTGTTTAGTTATTATTGTTGCCATATTTATTAATACGAATTTACATCAATATTTTTGGTGTTCATGGAAGCATAACCATGACAACCTGAGTGCAGTACAGATTTATACAGCGTGCACACTGATTATTATATTAAAACCTCCATAAATGTCAATTCTTAGTTGTGCTCTAAACTATACACTAGCCTGACTTCATCATGTTTGTCTCTTTTGTTTAATAATAATAATAATAATGCGCTAGCCTCCATGTAGCAGTTCATGCTCAAAGCGCTACATTATTACGCCGGTCAGTAGATCAGTGAGCACTCGATTTTCATTCTCAGCTCCCTGGGGAGTATACAACCCAAAGCTGCCTGTGAGGCGCTAGAAGGTTAACAGCCACATAACCATCTCATCCTACCGGGTACCCACTCACTGCTGGGTGAACAGAGGCACATTTTAAACAAAGTCACTTGCCTAAGGAGACACTACGTGGTACATGTGCTTTAATGCCACACTCTGCAATATTACGGCTATATGATGACGGTCTGTAAATAATCAAGTCTTGACCAGACAATCTCATCTCAATTATTGGGAGTTTAAAGTCATAGATTTTGATTTGATAGAATACATGGAACACCAGTGGGCACTCCCTTTTGCTGAAAGAACCAATCAAAATTAAATAAGAGATTGTCTTGAATTACCCAAGTCAATCTCTTATTTAATTTTGAATTACCCAAGTCAAGATCTGCATAATGAATACTCACTGAATTATTTTGCCCTCTTCGTCTCGCCTTTGAGGCTTCAGGCCAAGCACCACATGGCATATCTGCACACAGGAGAAGCAGGGAATGTTAGCTTGAAATCCTTAGTATCCTTTCAATGTTTCTTATTAGTCCTATGTATACCCACATGTGTACACATCATCAACCACATCGTCATTATCATCCACATCGTCATAACCATTCACATCATCATCATCATCATCATTCACAATGTCATCATCATCAACATCATCATTCATAATGTCATCATCACCCATATCGTCATAACCATTACATCATCATTCACAATGTCATCATCATCAACATCATCATTCATAATGTCATCATCACCCATATCGTCATAACCATTACATCATCATTCACAATGTCATCATCACCCATATCGTCATAACCATTACATCATCATTCACAATGTCATCATCATCAACATCATCATTCACAATGTCATCATCATTCACAATGTCATCATCACCCACATCGTCATAACCATTACATCATCATTCACATCGTCATAACCATTACATCATCATTCACATCGTCATCATCATCATCATCATTCACATATTATCATCACCCACATCGTCATAACCATTACATCATCATTCACATCGTCATAACCATTACATCATCATTCACATCGTCATCATCATCAACATCATCATTCACAATGTCATCATCACCCACATCGTCATAACCATTACATCATCATTCACATCGTCATCATCATCATCATTCACAATGTCATCATCATCAACATCATCATTCACAATGTCATCATCACCCACATCGTCATAACCATTACATCATCATTCACAATGTCATCATCATCAACATCATCATTCACAATGTCATCATCACCCATATCGTCATAACCATTACATCATCATTCACATCGTCATAACCATTACATCATCATTCACATCGTCATCATCATCATCATCATTCACAATGTCATCATCACCCACATCGTCATAACCATTACATCATCATTCACATCGTCATAACCATTACATCATCATTCACATCGTCATCATCATCAACATCATCATTCACAATGTCATCATCACCCACATCGTCATAACCATTACATCATCATTCACATCGTCATCATCATCATCATTCACAATGTCATCATCATCAACATCATCATTCACAATGTCATCATCACCCACATCGTCATAACCATTACATCATCATTCACAATGTCATCATCATCAACATCATCATTCACAATGTCATCATCACCTACATCGTCATAACCATTACATCATCATTCACATCGTCATAACCATTACATCATCATTTACATCGTCATCAACATCATCATTCACATCGTCATAACCATTACATCATCATTCACATCGTCATAACCATTACATCATCATTCACATCGTCATCAACATCATCATTCACAATGTCATCATCACCTACATCGTCATAACCATTACATCATCATTCACATCGTCATCATCATCATCATTCACAATGTCATCATCACCCACATCGTCATAACCATTACATCATCATTCACATCGTCATAACCATTACATCATCATTCACATCGTCATCATCATCAACATCATCATTCACAATGTCATCATCACCCACATCGTCATAACCATTACATCATCATTCACATCGTCATCATCATCATCATTCACAATGTCATCATCATCAACATCATCATTCACAATGTCATCATCACCCACATCGTCATAACCATTACATCATCATTCACAATGTCATCATCATCAACATCATCATTCACATCGTCATCATCATCAACATCGTTATTATCATCCACATCGTCATCATCATCCACATCGTCATCATCATCCACATCGTCATCATCACCCACATCGTCATCATCATCCACATCGTTATTATCATCCACATCGTCATCATCATCCACATCGTCATCATCATCCACATTGTCATATTCATCCACATGCGGACCATGTGACATCTACAAGAATTACACCTACAAGTATTGCCTGCCTACCTGACTAAGCAGATCCAGGAAGTCATCAGTGAGGGTATTATTGACTGTCCACACCAGGTACTCTTCCATCGTGATGAAGCCATCCTGTGACACACACAACAGGGCAATCAGCAGCTACTCCAACACATGCAACATGTCCAAGGGTCAGCTCATATGGTCAGTGCATTGGCTCGACAGGTACACATTAAGCAATACCAATTTTTGTTTGTTTGTGGATTCAACCAACCAGAGCAAAAAAAACATATTGTTAAAATGAGCTACACAATTTTATAAAAAAGTAATATTCTGACCAACCCAAAATAAACATGGCAAATGGTTAGCAAAACTTTGTAATTCATACAATAGCAAAAGTATTATGTACTCAAGTCTGCATCTTCCGACAATGCTAAGCAGTCACATTAAACTTTCTCTACAAACATGGAAACATTATCAGGATGACCTGGGACTTGAACCCATGATCATAGCATTCTGGTATTCAAAAGGGACGTAACTCTGCACATAAAATTGCGTCTCTTTCGGTGAATGAGCCACCTTTGCCCCACTAGGGTGAAAACAAATGAAGGTATATCCTTGTCTCCTTCTACGAGCAGCAATGTCCTTCTGACTAAGGGCTCAGTTGGTACCACTGTGATTTTGGTTTGGGTTGTTGTTTTACGCTGCACTCAGCAATATTCCAGCTATATGACAGCAGTCTGTAAATAACTGAGTCTGGACCAAGCAATTCCATGATTGATATTATGAGCATCAATCCACGCAATTGGGATTGATGACATGCTTCAACCAAGTCAGCGAGCCTGACCACCCGATCCTGTTAGTCGCCTCTTATGACAAGAGTAGTTGCCTTCTACGGCAAGAATTGGTTGCTGAAGACCTATTCTACCCGGTACCACTGTGAGTGACTGTTGAGTATTGCACTGCTTTGAACAGTTACACCACGGAGTGTCAACATATTACAGGAGGAAAGGTCAAAGTGATATAGGTCATAGACGTTTACCACTTTGGAGAAACCCACTTGCATTGATATGGTGCTAACAGTTCAGGTTTTATAATCATTACAGTGGGATTTGAACCTATGATCAGCAGATCCTGGACAGCAAAAGGGACACAACTCTTCTCAGCAAATTGAAACACCTTCGACCAGTCCCCATGCACCAGATACATTGCTAATATTCTTACACAACACTGAAATGGGAATATTACAACACAGAAATATCTTCTCCACCATCTCCACCATTTGTCCACAACGCCACAAGGGAAGCAAGCATAGTAAAAATACAACACCAACGAAACGTATTTCTACATGACGGCAACTAAAGAGATATAACATCAGCAAAAGCATTAGAAAACTCGTGACGAAGAAATGAACCACAAATACAAAATATACACACAATGATCAGCACAAAACATTTGGAGCATGGCACAACGAACATAAAATATCTTGATCAACTAAAAGAGTAGCTTTGAATTCTGGTCAGAAGGCTGACATGACACGTTCATGGGCTAAACTGACTTGAGGGTGAGTCTATGTTTTGAGTCCAGTACTTGAATTGTCAATGAACAATGTACTGTCACTTGCAAAATTTCTTGACTCAATTTGTTCCCAATAAAGAGCTATTTCTTTTTAAAACCAAGAGAACCTTTTTTTCTTAGTCTTTAGGATTGATGGATGTGCTTAGAGCCCAACACTATATCACCATACTTTCAAAACAATTACAATTGTCACACATTCCCCTCCATAACCCATTCTTATAGAATCATAACTCATAGTTACCCAACCAAGAGAATTAAGACTGTTCAAATTCCTTCAATCAAAAGGTCCTATCAAATTGACACCACTGGGACAGTCCATGTCTAAAGAGGAAGGTAGGATAACTAGAAGCTTTGTTCAACAAAGCAAACTTTCTGTAATTACTATCACACTTTAGGATCACATAACGATAATGAAACTCTGAGATGAGACTTCTTTGGCTTTGACATGCAACTATTCAATACATGCAAGGTCTCTTATCACCCCTTCAATGGAAATGCACTCAACCAACATGGCTGCAAAATTCAGGGGAAGCAACTCCTGATTTCATGCTGGAGTCCACCGGGGTGATGTCCCCTGAGTTTTGCAGGTGCATGTAACCCTACTGTGGTCAAAGATGGCCCTTATTTCACACAATTATTTCAAATCTGATTGACTACAGTGACTTACAGAAGCCAGATATTTAAAGATGGACTACCACTGCTAATTTATATGGCCATGCAAA
This sequence comes from Haliotis rufescens, assembly GCF_023055435.1. Taxonomy (NCBI): domain Eukaryota; kingdom Metazoa; phylum Mollusca; class Gastropoda; order Lepetellida; family Haliotidae; genus Haliotis; species Haliotis rufescens. The sequence continues at coordinate 154,645 of NW_025963835.1, read as the reverse complement.
AAGTGAAGCTCTACCTTATCAGTGTCTAAACTTGACATAATCTCATTGGAAACGACCTCAGGGTCAAGGACAGGCATATCTTCTGCTTCCTGTAAGAGGTACAGAGAAGAGTTAAGAGAAAGTCGAGATGATGCAATGATCAAATAATCAATAGAGTTTCAGCCTTTTGTTTTTAAGTTCAACAGAATATTGATTTAATTAATTGGGTCAATCACTTTTTAACAGTAGCTTAAAGCTAGTTTACAAAATATTACATGAAAAACATTGTAAAAACTTAACTTTTCATATTCCAAAAGTCATCCAAAATATGAATGTGAAATTGACACCCCTGTTAAGATTAGAACAAATGTCTTGCAGTATTTAACACCAAAATTCTTGACTAAGAACAAGGTCAATGCTGTTTGTCGATCCTAAACTATCATATTAAGAACTGTTCAGAAACTTTAAGATGCTACACAATCTTAACAGCTGAAGACATCAAGGCTGAAACTCTGGAGATTAAATCACCATGGCCAAATGGGGGTGTTATGAGAGGGAGGGCGCCTACATAGGTGCACTAAACACAGAAATTATAATATCAAAAAAAAGATTATTTGTGAAACTTGATTTAAATTACAAATTTGGTGATATACTGTAAGCTTTGTGCTCAAAAGACTGTACAAATTGTTACAATAATGCTTGCAGACAAACTAAAAAATACAATACTTCAGAGAAAATTTAAAGTAGGACATTAATATCTTAAATATAACATGTGCAATGAAAGTGCAAAAATATTTAATATTCCATATTAAAAGTTGCATATATTTACATGATCAGCATGTTTATCAAAGATAATTTTTCATGTCAATAATGAAACGTAATTTCTGCCATAGAAAGAACTGTCATACATCCATGTACGGGTATATAACATGTCCACGCGCCAGCCTGGCCAGAACAGCCAGTGCCAAAGTCCAAGCAGGAGTTAACAAGCAGATTATTTTCTTGCAAACAATATGGAATGGACATATTTTTGTAATAAGATCTTGTTTACATCAGGAAGATCACAGTGCAAACAGAGTATTTACATCATTCTGGTTCCAGGCACAGGACATTGACACTGGATGTTCTGAATAACCCCATAGAAAACAAAGTGGTCAAAATGTTGCAATATCACTTCTGAAAAAATATTCTTTGACTTTGTGTATCAGATGATTGAGCAATGTGCTAGATGACAGGCTTCAAACACAGCTCCCATTCCTGGGTTTTTACAATGAAGAGTAAATGCCATTGGCTACTCATGTCACTGAAGGCAGCTTAAACGCTTAACATTTTAGTTCCATTAAAGAATATTTCGTTCAGGAGTGATATGCAGATTTCTCATAGGGCAGCTAAGGTGGAAGTTCCTAGGTTCTACATTCCTGACATCGGCACACAGAGCTGAAGATCCCACAGATGAAGATATCAACTTTCACCTTCTTCTTGTACAAGTCTACACCTCTAAATAATTTATTTTGAAGAAGCATTCTTTTATCGAACAATTTATACTTTTAAAGATCACTGATATTACACTTGTTAAATATTGCATTGATTTCATGAAAACATGATCACTTATGCATGTCCTGTCACCATTTCATTACAATCACTTTCATAAAAACATAATCACATTTTGTCAATATTTCATCAAAATTATTTATTTCGAAACATGAATTGTTGAAATATTTCACAACTTAGCATTAAGCCTAAACCCACTATTTAATCCCCATAACAGAAAATGAATTGAAATATAGACTTTTGTTCATATTAAATAGGTGTTAATATCTCTTGTGAGTTCTGTCAACTTTGTGCAACGAGTCTGAAACACTACAAGCAACAACTGAGGTCATTTCAAAGACTGAGGTCATTTCTAAGGCTGAGGTCATTTCTAGTGCTGTAGTGACAGGCAACTGACCAGGGCGGCAGGGGACTTGTACTCTCTCCGGACAACATCCAGTGCAAACAGCATTGACTTGACATCCTCCGCTGACAACTTGCCGTCATGGTCCTTGTCAAACACCTTGAAACAGACTAAAAAAGACAGACGTCATCATGTTCTCACAGCCACCACTACATTGTAGTCAATGGAATAAGCACCAACATGGTCTTAGTTTAATGAAAAAGAGGTATAAATATATACACTTCTCAAAACATGTTAAATAACACCCACTATTGGAAGGCTGTGTGTTAGAATACTCACCAAAGTGAACTAAAATGAATCGGGTTAGCATATTGGTTGGTTGGTTGGTTTATTGTTTAACGCCGCTCTCAGCAATATTCCAGCTATATGACGGCGGTCTGTAAATAACTGAGTCTGGACCAGGCAATCCAGTGATTGATATCATGAGCATCAATCCACGCAATTGGGATCGATGACATGTATCAACCAAGTCAGCGAGCCTGACCACCCCATCCCGTTAGTCGCCTCTTACGACAAGTATAGTCGCCTTTTACAGAAATCATTGGTTGCTGAAGACCTATTCTACCCCGGATCTTCACAGTTATATATTATATTAAGCGCCCTGCTCCTATGAGCACCACTGAACAACTTGTAGACCAATCTGTAAGTAATCTTTATAAGCACCCCCTACCAAGACCGTAAATTGACAATGAAGTCTGTATTTTCTTGATGGTGTAATCAACATTTTTAACCAAAAAACCAAGAAGGGCCTGATTCCAACAAGAGGGAAATCAGCGAGAGTTGATTGTGGCTTTTGACTTCAGTCTGTCGAATCCTTAACTGAAAAGTAAAAGTGTGTTGCCAAGCAACTGTGAGTTGCTGCTGTTTGTGACTTACACTTCTGTCTCTCTGTGGAGGGTCCCCTACAGCAGGCGGAGATGCCACAGGCCATCTCCTTGAAGTCAATGTGATTGTCGCGGTTTTCATCAAACGCCAGAAATAAACCTGAAACAGATGACACCCATAGTCGGGATAATTTTATATGTCCCTTCTATTACAGTACTCTGGACAGATTCTCACCAAAGCATTGGCTCAGAATGGATGTCACCTTCTCAATCATTAACATCACTAATTCAGCAAAGAATTTCCTTAATTCATGACTGTAAAATGATTGGATGACTCATCATGTATCATGTATCAGAGCATCATGTAGTCAGAATCAGACTCAAAACAAAGTGAATGGGTCCAGCGTATTATTCATAAGGCTAAAAATAATAATAGTCTTGGTTTTCAGGCACCGCCCGCATCATCATAAAGTCGCACCTTATATTTCCATATAAAAACATAAAAAAAAATCTTTGAATATTCCGCATCTTGAACACACGACCCCAGCAGTGAAATGCTACAGTACTTAAGAACATGATTTTGCCGAAATAATTGCAAACAAAATTAAGTTACATACTTGCTTGAACAACCCCCCAAAAAGAAACCACCGCCCGCACTACCTTTTCAAAAGCCATTGCCCGAGAACTAATTCTTGTATTTATTAAGCCTAATAGAACGGGGATATAATATTCCAGACAGTAGTGGATGTACTACAAATGGATGTAAAGATTCCTGTGCTGCATCCACCAGCAGCCGTTTTCTTCTCTCGTCACTGACAGACACAAAGTGTCAACCAAATTACTCCACAGCTCATTTCCGACAAGCAGTTTACATTACAAAACTACAAATTTTGGGAAATCAGGCAAATCGATTTTTGAGGCTTATAATAACATGTTCATTGTAGAAGAAATACCTTCACAAAGTATCTCCGGCAGAGGTGGACACACAAACAACTTGAATGTGTCGAGATCAAATCGGCCACTCTTGGACTGTGCCTTGAGAACCCAGTAGCGCTTCTCTAGCTCGCTGATGTCCGTCTCCTCCACTGCCAATCAGGAAACGATCACACATCAAAGGGGGACTATATACCATTAGTCTGACAGGTTGTAATGCCTTTTTTTTTATTCACACTTGCTCAGCAGTGAGCGAGTGAGTGAGAAATCTGTGTTATCTGCCGCTTGTAGTAACATATCTTCCATATCAAGGAAGGGAGACAAGGTAGACACAATTTTATGGATAACAACTTCTTTAATACTGTAAAAAGTGACGTTTCGGTAGAGATCCTTATCCCAGTGTCAAGCAAGACTGAAAGAGGGACATTGTACAGAAATATATAGTAGGTGGAGGATTAACAATATTGACACCCACTTCACCAGCTCCAACTCCCTCCAAACCCTGCTGAGAGCCAACGGCAGGAACACAACCAAACCCCAAGAGCCTAAAGGTGTAGTTTACAAAATTGACTGCAACTGTGGAAAATCTTATGTAGGTGAAACATCCCGCCCTATCAACACCAGAATCAAAGAGCACAAAACCTCAACCATTAAATTAATATTATCCTTCCGTTGTCAACACTTACTCATGTATGCAATTGTTGTTACTGTTAATCCTCTACTGTTCATCCTCCACCTACTATATATATTCTGTACTAAGTCCCTCTTTCAGTCTTGACAATGGTATAATATCTATACCGAAACGTCACTTTTTACAGTATTAAAGAAGTTGTTACCCATAAAATTGTGTAGTTATTTCTAATTATTGCCTATCAAACAATTTAAGGAAGGGAGATGCTTGGGGAACCAATGATTTAACCAACAGGCTACCCAACTGCCCCATTTTGCTCTAGACTAGAGAAGCGTGCTGAACTACACTGAAACTGGGAAATTCCCAACATCAGTTTAACATTAACTTTATATTCATAGAGAATATATATATATAAAATATGCAAGTAAAGTACTTACAGTGTGTGACACCGGCAAGTGTCTGGTAGAAAGTGGGTGTGTCCATGTCATTGGACAGTGAGATCGTGCTAGGCTCCATCAAGAGCCATGTGGTGATGATTGTTGCATCCGGATGTCCTCGCACCCAGTTGTAGAAAGCGTCAAACCCAACTTGATCACTCTGCAAAGAAAAAAAGACCGGCCTCAAAATATGTATATGTAATAATATATATTCATATTGTATATTTTTGCTGATGTCATGGCTTGTAGATTTGACAGTTACTTCACTTAAAATAGGGTTAAATGCTTAATGTTACTTTATTTCATTGGATGCAAAGCTAAAAACCTCAGAAATTAAGAAAATTTAACTTTAAAAATTCCCAATTTTAAACAAAGAATGTAGTTTTTCCCAAATTGTCTATGAAGTGTACTTGGTTTGAAATCCTAGATAAATTCCTTTGTAAGTAATTCACACAACCTGTAGGTATTTGTTTTACTTTTAAAGTTTTTAGAAAGAAGTACCTGTTAAATGTGCTTCCACCCAGGGTAGCAGAAAGCCCACGACATGAAGCACAACTTATCAGTACATCTTCTACATTCTTCTCACTCACACATTCACTCTACTAATACAAACATACTGCATATATCAAGTATGCATAAACTATTAAAGCTTATATATCATATTGCAGTGTAGGAAAGTACATGGTCTCAAGCATTAAAGTACAAAACTAAAATCAAATTGAAAGCTGCTCCTCCTTTTCGAAAAGTTTATGATACAGCATCCAAGCACCGTATAATTTCTGTTGACTACCTGTCTTGAAAGCAATATCTTTTTCAATGTTAGATCATGAAAAAGATTCATTTTTATAAACATGAAAAAAAGGTTTTACATTTTGGAATTTGCATCTATAAATATAGGATTTTGCAATTAGTAAAACTTGATCAAACACTTCTCTTATGTTCTCTTTAACTCCAAAAAGTATAAATTCTGCATAAAATGTCATATTATAACCTGTAGGTAAAATGATACAGATTACAGATGACCATCAAGATAAAACACAGTGATCTGACCTCTCTGAACAGCGATGAGAGAGCAGTGGAGACCTGTCCCTCTGTTTCTAGGATCCGTCGATCCATCTCATCCTTCTGTACGAAGCTGTAGCTTTCATCAGCATACATGCCAAAGATTACTGGAAAAACAGACATACAGCAATAAGGTTCTGTAGCTCACCTCACTTATAAAGACAGAATCGTTGCCAAGTTGAAATTTGGACTGGAATTTTGTGAGCTTTATTAGCCCCCAAAGCTGGAATCATTCATATACAGGGTTAGAATTTAATTTTTTTAGGCACAAGCAAATTTTTGCTTGTGGTTTTAAAAGTTACAAGCAAAATCAAAAATCAACAAGCAATTATTTTTTCTCAACTCAAAACTTCAAAATATATATCACAAGATTGCATGATCGTGATTTATGCTGCATATAAATAATGGCTGATTATGCATGTTATGACATTCAGATAACAAAGTAATTAAATTTCACTCATAAAACATTTATCAAAGAAAATATCTGCATGTTTGTAAAACATCTTTGCTAGCACATATTATACACCATTTCAAGTTCCAATCCTGTTGTTTATAAAATATGTTATGTTTATCACATTATTTAGATAATGCATTTACAACTTAATTATGTTCGTTGTAAATAAAGAAAGAAAATGTAAGCTAACACATTCATAACGTCCAGATTAAGGACCAAGGAAGCGCAAAATTGACGATTTTCGCAAACAGAATCTATAAGATTTCATAAAAAACACAATTGGAAAAAAATATTTTAAAAAGAATTGTAAATAGATCTGGTATCTGCCATCACCCATTTCCCGATAACAGCGGCTGTTCGTTCAGTAACATGAAGAGATACCTCCGTTTTCATATAACACGGTCGTCGAAGACTGCCATGTGACACATCGCTAGAAAGCTTTGATAAAATTGGTTTCTAATGACTCTGTCTTTGCCAAAATCTGCTACAAGGTTCGTGACTGGTCAAATCTGAGCACGTGACCTAAGTCGGCCAATCAAATTACATCTATGATCTGATAAATTTCAGAATTTGACGAAAGACTTTTGTTAAATCGTGTTATTCTAAAAGTTTTCAGCAGGAAATTGCGATCTATATTAAAAATATGGAACTTCATAGATGTATCGTGCCAGGTTACGAGCTGTGACAAAGATTTTTCATGCTTATATTTTTGCATTAAACATCGTCTCCGAACCGAGGAAATTGAGACGACGAAAGCCGAGATGTCATTTGACTTACATTACACGCGATCGCACGAAAAGATTGAAATAATAACTTAAATGTAAGTCTGACAACTTTAAGATATATTTTTAAAATTTTATCTATTACTTTGTATAATATATAGCTTGAAAAGTCTTTACATTGCTCTTTGACATGTTCGCTGTGGACCCGTTGTCGAAAAGTGTTTTCGAGATTTTATTTTCAATAACATTGCGGGAATAGTGAATAGTTTTTTAATTCATCGATAAGAAATGATAAATTGAAATGGAATACGTATTTCAGACATTGTGAAATGTGATAGATTAAATAAATGAATCATAGGACAGGTAGGTTAATAAAATTATATATACTATTTTGACGTGACTACGGCTTCGTCAGTCAACCGGCCTACGGGTGTCGTCTGGTATTCGAGGATGGCATGTCAACTTAAAATAAGAAACGACCTTGGGTCAATTGAATAAATTACCGATGACATAGTTTTTACGGCATTTGATTGGTCTCCCGAAAATAGACAAACCTCATTTGCATAATATTAAGCTCCGTGCTATATGTTCATTGGTCAAAAAGAGCTCGGAATAGTCCGCGTTCACGAAAGTTGAAAAGAAGTAAAAGGTTTTCCCGGAAACGCGAATGGGGAGGTAACTCTAAATTGGAGGTAAACAAATCAAGGAAAATCTTCGCGAATTTAAATGTTATCACAGTGAATTTAGAAACTTAGGTATTTCTCAACCAATTGTTAAACGGGGAAAAAGCAAGACGCAAAAAATATCGTCTTTATTTTGATTTATAGACGCAAAATCATAAATTAAGACGCATTTTGCGTCTTAGCGTCCCTTAATTTCGAACCCTGATATAGCTTTACAGACTTTGCAGTTTCAGAACATCAACAAAGCAGTAAGACCAAAGGCCACAGCTTGATAAAAAATGAAACTCTGAATGTAATTTGGTATACCACATACTGTATTCGACATAAAAGGCGCCAAGCTCTAATAAGCTATGTGCTAATATATTGGCTAGTGAACAATCCCAATTTGCACCCCTTCCGATTGATCACCCCTTCTGATTGATCAATGTTCACAAGACATATTTATTCGTGTATAATACGCACTCATGTGTTATATGCACCCATAATTATGTGCAATTAAATCCTGGAAAAATATATCAGTCTAAATAAACATTTCAGGCTGTCAGCATAAACCATGAAATTTACGATCTTTCAACTCTATTTATTTCACCAAAATAATATTCTAATAAGAGCCCCCTATTTCTAATTTTGAGAGCGCTCTGGGGGCTTATTACGTCGAATACGGTTCTTGCTACCACTCAAATCTCACAATGACACATTCAGAAATAGATGAGTTATGACATTTTAATATGGCCACCGTGGCAGTCATGTTTAAAATCAAATGGGAATTCTTTCAGCACTATTTAGAGACACCACAAGTTGGGCATCTTTCATACACAGTTTAAGCTCCATAGGCCTTGTAGTTTCAGAGACATTGAAACTGCAGTGAGACTGGAGTGAAAATAGTATGCCACATGCCTATTTCAAGCATCTTGGGTATTATACTCACATTTGATCTTCTCCTCGCGGGTGCCCTTGGTGAGAACGACTAGACCACACAGCAGATCCTTGTAAGACAGGCCCTTGCTGATGCCACCTATGCCCTTGTAGATCAGCTGCAAGACCAGGGGGGATAACTGATGAAGCTTGCACAAGGGGAGAATAACTGCTCCTCCCAACGAGGAAGATAACTGCTGATGTTTGCACAAGTGGAAATAATTGCTACTCCCAACAAGGAAGATAACTGCTGATGTTTGCACAAGGGGAGATAATTGCTACTCCCAACAAGGAAGATAACTGCTGATGTTTGCACAAGGGGAGATAATTGCTACTTCCAACAAGGAAGATATCTGCTGATGGTTGCACAAGTGGAAATAATTGCTACTCCCAACAAGGAAGATAACTGCTGATGTTTGCACAAGGGGAGATAATTGCTACTCCCAACAAGGAAGATAACTGCTGATGTTTGCACAAGGGGAGATAATTGCTACTCCCAACAAGGAAGATAACTGCTGATGTTTGCACAAGGGGAGATAATTGCTACTTCCAACAAGGAAGATATCTGCTGATGTTTGCACAAGGGGAGATAATTGCTACTCCCAACAAGGAAGATATCTGCTGATGTTTGCACAAGGGGAAATAATTGCTACTCCCAACAAGGAAACATAACTTCTGATGTTTGCACAAGGGGAGGTAATCACTGCTGTTTCCACATGCAAAGTGAAACTTTTACAAGTCTGGCTTATGTACACAAATCCTTTTTACTGCCACAATCATTTTCAATATTTCAAAATTATGATGATGTATCAAATTAATTTAATACTACATTTACTTGATCAAAATGCCATTGTGATTGAAAAGTAAACCTCCAGCTGGGACCTCCTCAAAAAGTCGTCTCATGAGAGTATGCAACTGACTTGCATTGATACCAGTTTTCGTTCAAGACCATGGCATTGCCACAAATCAGCATCAATGTTATTTATGAAAGTAGGGAACATAGTTCCAATCCAGTCAATATCAAATCATAAACAAAACTCTTTCTTATACAGTGAATTTGCTAGGTACAAGTGTCATTAGGAAGTTTTCATGATTTTAGAAAATTTTAGAAAACAAACCGAACTGAAAACCTGCTTGCAGCATCAACATTTGTCACCATCCTTCACTTGCCCGACTATTTACATCAAAGGTGATCAGTATGTATACAATATGAAGAGAAACATGCTCTATCTCATTGCAGGACACCTTTTATTAACCTTCCAGGTTATAGTGTAGGGAATGAGTTTTACCCTGCAAGGAGTTATGACAAGGTGTTTAGGTGGACATGTTGAGTGCAGTACTTGGCTTATACTAGGTAAAGCTCTAAACAAGCTGATCAATTTATTGACAAAACAGGGGTGGGAAGGGTCTCAAGACAGGTCTATTTTTGTTCGAATAGATCACAAAAAAGATGTGGCAAATCACGCATATCGGATAATGATTCTGATATCTGAAAGCAATGGAAATTATATGCGTAGTCGATGAAGATTTACTGACACTCTTGCTCCGATACACACTATAAAAACACCAACAGTTCTTAAGTTAGGTACCATATTCACCCTAATAAGCCTTCTACTCCATTTAGCGTCCCCTGATCAATCTGTAAGTAATCTTTGAAAGTGCCCTGTACAAGGCCTGGAAATGTATGACAGTCCATATTTGGATGTATATATTACAGCTTTTTGTATAGAAAACACAGCTGTCTAGAAAGCAATGTATGTAACTGCCAAGTAATTATTATCAAAACAGTGTTACTTTCGTCGACAATGAGTTACCTACCACTCAACCCTAAACAAGTTTAACGTGTATGGTTTAAATAAGCACCATCTGTTGTGAATTGTCTAAGGACCCGGAGTGATTATTGTGGCAAATACAGTGTGGGACATGTCCAAATATTGCACTTTGTACAGAGTCACAGTTTATTGCTGCTCATCACAATCACCCCTGATAAAAATGGCATGAAGAGGTTACCATGGCAACAATGGCAGAAGCCCAAACAGTTGAGTAAATGGACGACAGTAAACCTTAACTAAAAACTGTGGGTGTTCTAATTACACACCCTTCAAACATGTTCAAATACAAAATTGAATTAAATCAATTAGCCCTGTTTACAATCAGCCTGAACTACAAGGTAAAAATACTAAAAACTTATTAGTGACAAATTTGTTAGCGTGAGTGAGTTTATTTAACAGTTTTGCAGTTATATCAAGATGTGTGAGGTTAATGTGGGAAGTGATGCAGGTCTCAGATGTTTACCACTTTGGTGAAACCCACAAGCACGGGTATGATGCTGACAAAACTAGAAACATAATCATAGGGCCTACAATCACAGGTTCCTGGCATGCCCAAGGGAAGCAACTCTATACAGCGAATTGCAGCACCTTGGACAGCTGGGCCACCCGTGCACCCTCACATTTGTTAGAGGCACCCAATATAGAATTACGGCGATCAGAAAAGCACTACTAGCATGGTTGGCCAAACCACGAACTGGAAGTACGGCTTACCTGTGCTAACTTTGGAGGAACGCCATCCCATAAGACCTCCCTGATAAACAGGTTCTCTGTCATGTAGCCTCCCAGGGTGGAGGCTCGCTTGAAGGCCTCCTTGAGCCGCTTCGTCTCATTGTCATTTACTGAAATGTAAAGAAGCCAGTTCAGTTATGGTCACTTCCTGCTCCTCTGAGATTCAAACCCTGCTGTCTTTGTGTCTATTTGCTATATGAATGCGACCCGTGAAGATTCGGGGTAGAATAGGTCTTCAGCAACCCAAAAAGGGACTATGCTTGTCGTAAGAGGCGACTAACGGGATCGGGTGGTCAGGCTCGCTGACTTGGTTGATGCATGTCATCTATCCCAATTGCGTGAATCGATGTTCATGATGTCAATCACTGGATTGTCTGGTCCATCATATAGCTGGAATATTGCTGAGTACAGCGTAAAACAACAAACAAACAACCAAAAAAACTATATGAATGCACCAGCTACTGGGCTAACCAATCTCATTAAATCATACATTTTACACCCATACCTCAGTTCACAAAAATCAGTCAAACCCTAAACAAGATGTTGTGTCAGGTGAACTTTCAAACCTGTCTGTCAGCATGAAGTCTTAAAAAGTCTTACTGCATGTGAACAAAATATTGGGAGCCCTTGTGGTACAAGAGCAGGGGTGCCCCGTTGCATCAAGAGTTTTCATGCAACGATACGCTACATGATAAGTTGGTTTTTATGACAAAAGAGAATACACTTGCTAGTAGCAATCATAGTTTAATGACATCAAGCATTTTTGTCAGCATGGTCAGTCAATTATCGAAAAATGTGTTGTAATTAGGACTTCAAATTACTTCAGCTAGCTTTACCTTTTGAACCTGCTCTAAAATAATTTCAGTCAAGAAGTTTCCATGCGTTTTGACATAAACAATGATAAATATGCGCATCATGATATGAATCATATCATGACCTTCATATCGTGAAACATATCGTATCATGACCTTTCTGTATCGTTTCACCCCTGTACAAGACGTACACTTTGTGGTTGAAAAGGCACACAAGGATAAGGATAGGTGAGTGATATATCGCTGATTGTCGGATCCATCTTCAAACTTGGAGAACTGAATGCGAATAACCAATCAACTAGACCATAAGCAGCTGTAATTTAGAAAATTTCCTTTCCTTTCCATCGAGATTGAGAATACTTTCTGAATCGGAAGATTTATTTTATTAATCATCACGATCAAACAGTCATTACACAAGTATTTCATCATTCCAAAAAACATCTATAATCTGCTACAAATAAGGAACAATGCCACAGTGTAATTAGGTCTACAAAGATAAGATACGAGTTTTATGTGCTCCCTTCAGCATGCTACGGGGAACTTGTTTTCCCCAGGTCAATGTGCCCTAATGCAAGGAAGTTTGAAACCTGAATATCAAAGGTAATCACTGACGTCATGCTACCTTCTCGATAGAATCAATAGAAATTACAGACATAAATATATGTAAAAAAATGTTAATCACTAATTTTTCATTCCTATTTATCCATTCCAAATGCCATGCAAATATCCATTCACTGATTCACAAGAGTTCATAGAGTTTATGTCGTTGTATACGAGTGTGTGCTAGAATCTGATGGGTTGTTAAAATCTTTCCGACTTTTCACTTCATATGAACACTTTTTCTCAAAATGCTCAATCCTGAATTTTGAAAACATCATTTGGCTTGAAAAAATGGAAATATGTCAAACAAATCTTAAATATGAACAATATTTATCGGAACAATTTTGAAGTTAGAATGGTTTTTTTCCCACATTTTGCAAACATGGCTAAGAAGGCGAGTTCAGTTATATTACAGAAGCATTGTATCTGCTAATGCGTTAGGGTCAAAAGAAATTTCTAGGCATAGAATACTCAATAACATCCTCCAGGGTCCCATTCCACTAAGCGATATTAGCGCTAAGACGATCGTAACTCTAATACTTTATCATAGACTGACAGTCGTAGATGGACAGTCGTTTTTGGGGACAGGAATTTCAAGCCAGCTTCTGCAATTCCAAGGACATGGTGGACGTGCAAGTAAACCTTCACTGAGAGTAGGTTTGTTTGTTTGTTTGTTTGTTTGTTTGTTTGTAATAATACACTAAATAATATTCCAGCTATATGACAGTGCTCTGTAAATAATCGAGTCTGGACCAGACAATCCAGTGATTGATATCATGAGCAGCTATGCAGCTAGGATACGATGACATGTATCAACCAAGTCAGCAAGCCTGACCACCCGATCCTGTTAGTTGCCTCTGCATAGTCACCTTTAACGGCAAGCATGGGTTGCTGAAGACCTGTTCTCTACCAATATTTTGCGATACGTAAGGTTGTATTGTGATTTGTATCACACTATGTATAATTATAAAGTTTGAATTCAGAAGCAATCTGAAACAGCAAGGTATGAATTGAAGTTCATAAATGGAACAAAACAAGATGCTGGTACAACATTTGCCCATCTTGGGGCCCTGGATGCATACTCCGGGGCAGCGTAAGTATTTGGCAAGTGTATAACATTAAACACATGATAAAAATGGCTATTTGAAATCACCAGATATACCAAGGATTTAAAAATGATATTGTGATGTGTAGCATGTGTAGTGGAAGGAATGAACCTCAATTTACTAAAGTACCAGTAATACTGCAAACCCTTAGAAAAGACCCATGTGGATCCTGGGTAATATTTTGGTCCCCAGCAACCTATGTTGGTCGTGAGAGGGCGACTAAATGGTCACGTGTCACGTTGTGATGTCAATCACAGGATTGTCTGGATTCAATTAATTACAGATTGCTGGGATATAGCTGGAATATTGCTGAGTGCATTGTTAAAAAACAACACAGAAAACAGGGCTAGAAATGTATTGTTTTCAAGTGTGCCGCAGGCAGCTCACAAAGACAGTGGGTTTGAACTTAGGAACTCGGTAATCTCGTTTCAGCGAGGCTAAATGACTCTTGTAAGGGTGCCCTTAAGCATAATGTTCAGGCACCAGGAACTAATTTATCTGTGCAATCGACACTAAAATACAAGTAATGTCATGCCCTTCAAAATAGCTGTACTACAGTTGACATTGTATCTTTCCGTCCCCTGAATGAGTGAGTGAGTGACAACTTCCTGAGACAAGGCAATTACATTACTATATCCATGATAACTTTGACTGGACTACTGAGTCTATGCACAGTCCCATAAAAAAATCTGCCGTGCAGATTACAGTCAATTGTATCGCCCACTGCACTTTGACAGATATTCATTAAAGATCTTGATTATCAATCAATTTGTCTTGATTCAGCACCGCCATTATGAGTGAGGCAAATTCAAGTGATGTGGAATCTGATTGTCAATAGGAGGTACCGTATTTTCTTGAGTATAGTGCGCACTTTTTTCGAAAAAACACAGCTGTGTAGAAGGGGGTGCGCATTATATACGAATTATGAGTTTGGATGTTTTTTCCCCCCATGGAAAGACATTACCGTGAGCACAAAACACCAGAAATACCATGTCAACAAATCCATACTGAAGTACGCAAAATAATCATGTAATTACACTGTCTGGCTATAAAAAGTGTTCTTTGTATATCTGGACTTATGTTTGTAACTTATTTCATTAATTTTATTCAAAATTCCTCTTAATTTTGTTTTTATTAATTTCGGCGAAATCGTGTGTGAAGCGATCGGAAGTTTGCCCAACTCATCGTTATTAACAGCAACCACGGTCAGAATACCGCTATTGACGCCTATTGATACATATATCATAAATGACATTCTTTGACTCGTTAAAAGTCATATTTGTTTTTGTTTGACGATTCTATGTCAACAGGAAATTCTCGCGATCACGAGATCATGTGCGTGAGCATTGACGGTGACTGGTCAGACTGGTTCAATGTAAAAAATAATACCCGGAAATAGCGATCAGCTGCTTCGCTTAGGGTTATTATTATTTTAAATATGTTTAGTAAAGGCTACATATAATTAAGAAAATAATGGAATATATTATTCCTGATAAAAGAAATAGTTTCAGATACAATTGTTGCCGATCCTTGCAATTAAAAGTCCTATAAAGTTATATCATTGGGTGTGTCTTGACCGAATCACCGGTCGATTCCAAGAAAACGTGTGTACAGCTGACTGCTGTTTCCGGCTTAGTTTACGAGAAAATACACAAGGTAATCTTAATCCCTAGATATAAAACAATGCCTAGCAGAACAATAAATACTATTTAAACGGTAAATAAACATGTCTGGTGATTTTTTATCTCAAATTTCGAATTTGTACTGACGAAGTTTCTCATCACCCGTTCGTTTGGCGGACTTTGCTGAAAGGGTACGGTGTAATGTTTTTCTGCGCATAATATTCAAATTTCTTTTTTTCCAAAATCTTGAACCCGCTAGAGGGGGCTGCGCATTATACATGGGTGCGCACTATAGAAGTATATATAGAAGGGACATAACTCCTAATAGCCACTGGTGGCGCTACAATTAAGCCTTGAAATTCCAGTCTATATTGGGAAGGGTGGAAACGGGACCTTCCCAGTCGGTTAACTCCATGGCCTCGGTGAGTGAGTGAGTGAGTGTCATTAAACGGTTGCTAGGCAGGTAACGCAAGACCCGTTTCTTACTCTTGCTTACTGTCATAAAAGACTGCCTCAATCTATTTCAAGGCATAAGCTTTCTCATGATCCAATTGATTGATTAGCCATTCTAAATGATTCATAAGAATACCACTCTAGTATATTGATCCATGCTGTGGTGAGCAGGTCATCCCACATGGTGTCTCACTTAAACCGTGGATATCAGCTTGGCTCTACAAATGTCAAAACATTTCCGTTGAGTCAAGAATAACTTAAACAACTAAGCAAATATCCATTCACTGATTCACAAGAGTTCATAGAGTTTATGTCACGTCATGACAGATTAACTGTAGTAACATGAAAGAATCGGGTAGTCATGCCATGACAGATTAACTGTAGTAACATGAAAGAATCGGCAGATAGTCATGTCATGACAGATTAACTGTAGTAACATGAAAGAATCGGGTAGTCATGCCATGACAGATTAACTGTAGTGACATGAAAGAATCGGCAGATAGTCATGTCATGACAGATTAACTGTAGTAACATGAAAGAATCGGGTAGTCATGCCATGACAGATTAACTGTAGTAACATGAAAGAATCGGCAGATAGTCATGTCATGACAGATTAACTGTAGTAACATGAAAGAATCAGGTAATCATGCCATGACAGATTAACTGTAGTAACATGAAAGAATCAGGTAGTCATGCCATGACAGATTAACTGTAGTAACATGAAAGAATCGGCAGATAGTCATGTCATGACAGATTAACTGTAGTAACATGAAAGAATCAGGTAGTCATGTCATGACAGATTATCTGTAGTAACAGGAAAGAATTGGGTAGTCCTTAAATTTTTTTGAGTAGTATACTAAATTACTAATCATATAACCTACAAATTCCAATGAACCTGCATATGCACAACAGATAATATCTCCTGACTAGCTGTTGTTTAGATTCATGAGCTAAAAACCATTTAGTAGTATTGACCATGTTAATTTTTGAAAAATTATTAAAAAACATAAAAATAATAATTGTATTGTAACATTTTATGTTAGCATGATTAGAAACAGCAGTTTTCTGTCAGAAGAAATTGCAAGCATCAGCATCATTAAGATTGGAAAAAAATAATCAGTAAATCTTGATCACATTTGTGTAAATTAATAATCAATCTGAATGGGCCTTTTGCATGATTGTTGAGCTTTAAGACCACTCCGTACATAATGTTGATCAGATTGTTATTGACATCCAGGCATTGATTAAAACCGCCATGAATGTGATGTACGTCCAGTTATTGACGTTGTTTGAAACCACTGAAAACATCACAAATAGGAGCAAGTCATTGGACCATTTGCTGTTTTATCTTGTTCATCAGTTTCCAGCAATAGTTCCTATCAGTCTGGTAGCAGGCACGGGGAGTCTGGCAGCAAGTCTACCAGAACTCGGGGAAGAGGTGTTACTACAAATGTGGGCTAAAACTAATGGAGGAAATTTCCAGCTATATGATGGCAGCTTGTAAATAACTGAGCCTGGACCAGACCATCCAGTGATTGAACTCATGAGCATTGATCTATGTTACCTGGATACACTGACATGCATCAACCAAGAGTGAGTGAGTGAGTATGGTTTTACGCCGCTTTTAGCAATATTCCAGCAATATCACGGCGGGGGACACCAGGAATGGGCTTCACACATTGTACCCATGTCGGGAATCAAACCAGGGTCTTTGGCGTCACAAGCGAAGGATTTAACCACTAGGCTACCCGACCGCCCCCACATCAACCAAGAACTTCAGCCTGTGTGCACATCTTGCGTAAATCAGCTACACTACGTGAACTTACACAGGATGCACATTTTTTTTTACATTTACAATTCCATGAACACCAAAAAATATGGAAGTCAATTCTTAATAATCTGATAAGTCGAACCTCAAGACACCCCATCTCCCAAACAATGATGTATACAAAGTGATCATCAACATGATTGATTTAGATTTTTATTAGCTGGACTATCTTAGTGCAAACGCTACCAACCAGATTAGCAGAGTTTTAATGTAATTAGCCCAATTCTGTGAATATAGACTCCTCAGAGGACAATGACCTGGTTATACTATCAATGTTAATTATCTTCCTTTATACAGCTTCCAATCATCGCCAGAAAAACTGACACCCGAGCATAGAAAATAACTGGTAAATAGAAATATTGAATTTGCTTGTCAATTACCAAGATCAATGCTTTTGACAGTGTGTCATGATTGACACATACAATCTAGGTGCCTTTGATTGGTAAATAGCAGGGTGTTATTACTTAATCAATCACGTTATACAAGACTAACACCTCACTGCTGTATACCGCAGCCTGTGAGAACACTTAGCCAGCGTGTACACGCAATTAACATTCAATCAACAACAACATGGGAGTGGCAGCATACCAACAGGCTAGAGGGTCAGTTTTAGGTGGGTTACACAGGCAGTACAAATACCTTACACATAAACTCACAACGAGACACAACGAACATACAGCCACTTGTCTGACACCAGTACAATTAATGAAGGACTAGTGACAGTTCCTTGTGGACCACCACTTTTACTATTGGTCAAAATTATGCATGCAAATCAAAGACTCCTGATGAGAGATTTAGGGGGGGGTCCCTAGATTCAGATACTTAAGTCTGTGACTTTAACCTCTGGTCCGAAGCCACAGTTTAGTAAACTTCTGTTCGGTCTAGTAATAGTAGTATTCTCAGCTGGTAGGAGTGTATTAATAAGATCAAATTCTACAGAAAATGGTCATTATATGTATGTTAGGCCTATCAAAAAAGTATGTTTGGTTCCTATTACGTGGGAAAATAAAAGAGGTTTGGTAGGAAAATTATTTTCCTTTTTAAAATATTTTACATGGCATATCTATCACTTAAAGTTTCTTCTTGTTGCATGGATGACAAGAAAAACTTTTTCCACCAACATGTCAAATATACAATCAATCTTTAGTGAGTGAGTGAGTTGGGTTTAATGCAGTATTCCAGTTATATCATGGCGTGTCAGCTTAATGTGGGAGGAAAGCCCGAAGTGATGCAGGTCTCAGACGTTTAACACGTCAGTGAAACCCACAAGCACGGGTATGGTGCTGACAAACCTAGAAACATAATTGGGGCGAACTGTGATTCGAACCCACAATCATAGGTTTCTGGCGAGCCCAAGGGATGCAACTCTGCAAAGCAAATCACGGCACCTTAGATGACTGGGCCACTCGTGCCCCCCGTGCCCCCCCCCCCCCCCCCCCCCCCCCCAATCAATCTTTAAACAGGGTAGGATTGGGAGTAGAATGTAGGTAGGGTCAGGTAACCGTAACCGTGCATATTGTTTTGGTACGCCTTATAACTATTCAGTAAGTAAATGTTTCAGGTGAAGTTGCATCCCTGCAGGGTACCCAAGAACAGAAGCCACACTGAAAACCCATTAGAGTCAGTATTTTGTAGGTTACATCATGCTTTTATCATGTCTCCACATACTTGATTACCAAGCATAAATATACATTGTCACAAGGTATTGTTGTAAAAAAATATAATTGCAAAGTTCAGGCACGGGCAACTTATTTTAACCATGCCATTGGCACTAAAATACAACGAATCTTGGTTGGACTATATATTCATAATCCAGCCTGTGTGTTGAACTAGACAGTGACACAAAACATGCACCAGCGCTTAGTTTGTGGTAGCATGTCATTGTCACCTGGTGATGTGTGTTGTGTAGTGCCTCATTGCATAACTCTAGACAGGTGTGAAACTGTATGTGGTGACACAGCTGCCTGTTTACACAAGGGTTAATGAGTAAGATAGTCCAATGATAACACCCTACCATCTTTTTACGTATTACAAAACTAAATTTGCATTTGGATCAATTTCTCATTGTCACAGATTATCTAGAAAACATGCTGCAATGGTTCCTAATCTCATGTCAACATAGCTCTGTTAATCATGTTAATCCCCTGCCACCGTACTTCACCACGTCCACAGGAAGGATACACCCTACAGTGAAACTGAGACACTGGAGCCTAATAGGTTTAACACTGACACATTACATCGCATCCACAAGGCATTCTATACATCAGTGTATAATCATAGGCTTCATAGAATATCCTGCAATGCCATTACATAAAACATATACTAGATTTTAGGCTTAAACCAAATCTGTATACCGTATTCGACGTAATAAGCGCTCTGCTCTAATAAGCGCCCATGGCGATATTTGCTAATATATTGGCTATCGAAAAATCCCAATTAGCACCCCTTCCAATTGATCAATGTACACAAGACTTATTTATTTGTGTATATTATAATACGCACCCGTGTGTTATATGCACCCTTAATTAGGGGCAATTAAATTCTGGAAAATATATCTGTCGTGTATAATACACACGTACTTTACTTTTGTATCATTTCAGGCTGTCAGCATAAACCACAAAATTAGCGATTTTTCAACTCTGTTTTTTTCAACAAAATTTTATTCTAATAAGAGCCTCCTATTTCTAATTTTGAGAGCGCCCTGTGTCGAATACGGTAAGTTAAATACCTGAAACAAATTTGAAATGCATAATCAAAATTGAGACTATCCTGACATGTTTTACGTATAGTAACATGGCGACATGGGAGTAACAGATACATTATACTGGTAGAAAGATAAGACAGATTGGGTAAATATTGTGTTAGAGGGGATACTGAGGAGAAATAGCATTTTGTTCGAATATGTCCTCAGTATGAATACTTAAGATTGACCGTATTCGACGTAATAAGCGCCCACGGCAATATTTGCTAATACATTGGCTAGTAAACAATCCCAATTAGCACCCCTTCCGATTGATCAATGTTCACAAGACTTATTTATTTGCGTATAATACACACTTGTGGGTTGCATGGGCAATTATGGGCAATTAAATTCTAGAAAAATATATCTGTCATATATAAACATTTCAGGCTATCAGCATATAAACAAAATTTACGATCTTTCAACTTATGGTACTTATTTGCCAGAATATTATCATGTAAAACCATCTGTCTACAAGTTTTTACAACTTTGTTCATGTGATAAATTGAGAGTACTAAAGACACTTAGCAAGTATGTTTATGAAGCATAGACTGTTATGTATAATTTAGTATGTATACTAATGTTTAGTTTGTTAATGACATTAACTTTAGAACATACAGATTTTATCTTAAATGTTTATTATAGAGCACTGTATATATGATCATGTATTTACTTTAAATAGAATTCCAATATCTTCGCCATCAGCGCTTTGTTTGTTTGTGTTTAACTCTGTACTCAGCAATATTCCAGCTATATGATGGCAGTCTGTAAATAATCAAGTCTGGAACAGACAAGCCAGTGATTGACATCATGAGCACCAATCTATGCAATTGGGATACGACATGCATCTCCCGAGTCAGCAAGCCTGATCACCCGATCCAGTTAGTCACCTGTTACAACAAGCAAGGGTTGCTGAAGATCAGTTCTAACCCGGATCTTGCCATCAGTTTGTGGTAGCATGTCATTGTCACCTGGTGATGTGTGTTGTGTAGCGCCTCATTGCATAACTCTAGACAGGTGTGAAACTGTATGTGGTGACACAGCTGCCTGTTTACACAAGGGTTAATGAGTAAGATAGTCCAATGATAACACCCTACCATCTTTTTACGTATTACAAAACTAAATTTGCATTTGGAACAATTTCTCATTGTCACAGATTATCTAGAAAACATGCTGCAATGGTTCCTAATCTCATGTCAACATAGCTCTGTTAATCATGTTAATCCCCTGCCACCGTACTTCACCACGTCCACAGGAAGGATACACCCTACAGTGAAACTGAGACACTGGAGCCTAATAGGTTTAACACTGACACATTACATCGCATCCACAAGGCATTCTATACATCAGTGTATAATCATAGGCTTCATAGAATATCCTGCAATGCCATTACATAAAACATATACTAGATTTTAGGCTTAAACCAAATCTGTATACCGTATTCGACGTAATAAGCGCTCTGCTCTAATAAGCGCCCATGGCGATATTTGCTAATATATTGGCTATCGAAAAATCCCAATTAGCACCCCTTCCAATTGATCAATGTACACAAGACTTATTTATTTGTGTATATTATAATACGCACCCGTGTGTTATATGCACCCTTAATTAGGGGCAATTAAATTCTGGAAAATATATCTGTCGTGTATAATACACACGTACTTTACTTTTGTATCATTTCAGGCTGTCAGCATAAACCACAAAATTAGCGATTTTTCAACTCTGTTTTTTTCAACAAAATTTTATTCTAATAAGAGCCTCCTATTTCTAATTTTGAGAGCGCCCTGTGTCGAATACGGTAAGTTAAATACCTGAAACAAATTTGAAATGCATAATCAAAATTGAGACTATCCTGACATGTTTTACGTATAGTAACATGGCGACATGGGAGTAACAGATACATTATACTGGTAGAAAGATAAGACAGATTGGGTAAATATTGTGTTAGAGGGGATACTGAGGAGAAATAGCATTTTGTTCGAATATGTCCTCAGTATGAATACTTAAGATTGACCGTATTCGACGTAATAAGCGCCCACGGCAATATTTGCTAATACATTGGCTAGTAAACAATCCCAATTAGCACCCCTTCCGATTGATCAATGTTCACAAGACTTATTTATTTGCGTATAATACACACTTGTGGGTTGCATGGGCAATTATGGGCAATTAAATTCTAGAAAAATATATCTGTCATATATAAACATTTCAGGCTATCAGCATATAAACAAAATTTACGATCTTTCAACTTATGGTACTTATTTGCCAGAATATTATCATGTAAAACCATCTGTCTACAAGTTTTTACAACTTTGTTCATGTGATAAATTGAGAGTACTAAAGACACTTAGCAAGTATGTTTATGAAGCATAGACTGTTATGTATAATTTAGTATGTATACTAATGTTTAGTTTGTTAATGACATTAACTTTAGAACATACAGATTTTATCTTAAATGTTTATTATAGAGCACTGTATATATGATCATGTATTTACTTTAAATAGAATTCCAATATCTTCGCCATCAGCGCTTTGTTTGTTTGTGTTTAACTCTGTACTCAGCAATATTCCAGCTATATGATGGCAGTCTGTAAATAATCAAGTCTGGAACAGACAAGCCAGTGATTGACATCATGAGCACCAATCTATGCAATTGGGATACGACATGCATCTCCCGAGTCAGCAAGCCTGATCACCCGATCCAGTTAGTCACCTGTTACAACAAGCAAGGGTTGCTGAAGATCAGTTCTAACCCGGATCTTGCCATCAGTGCATTAACCATAACAAACACAAACAGCCGATTTTGGCTGGCGTCAATAAAACGTATGTCTGTCTGTCTGTCTGTCTGAATTACACATAACACAGTGATTAGTGATGTAATATAGTAAATAGTTCTTAGAGATATTTAGCATGTTGAGCGCATTCAAAGATAATTTTGTGTGGGTAAACTTGTATGGGTTAGTCAGCACCTTGTACATATAGACATAAATATTAGGTTGCATTTTTCATTGTTTTTCAATATTAGGTTGCCCTGGCATGCCTGGTGCATGTTTTATCCAGCTAAATCAAGCCCTGAATTGGGTTACAGTGATTAAGTCTGCTTATCTGGAGCTCTGTTGAACTGTCTGATTGCAGTTATGGCTATGAGAAAATTGCTTATACAGTTAGCATGGTGATCAATACTGTGTATGTCATGCTGGTATAATCATGTGATAATCAATACTGTGTATGTCATGCAGGTATAATCAATGGATACTGTATGTCATGCTAGTATAATCAATAGTGTGTATGTCACGCTAGTATAATCAATACTGTGTATGTCATGTTGGTATATTCAATACTGTATGTCATGCTGGTATAATCAATAGTGTGTATGTCATGCTGGTATAATCAATACTGTGTATGTCATGTTGGTATAATCAATACTGTGTATGTCATGTTGGTATAATCAATACTGGGTATGTCATGTTAGTATCATCAATACTGTGAATGTCATGCTAGTATAATCAATACTGTGTATGTTATACTGGTATAATCAATACTGTAAATGTCATGCAGGTATAATCAATACTGTGTATTATTGTATGTCATGCTGGTATAATCAATACTGTATATCATTGCATGTCATGCTAGTATAATCAATACTGTGTATTATTGTATGTCATGCTGGTATAATCAATACTGTATATCATTGCATGTCATGCTAGTATAATCAATACTGTGTATCATTGTATGTCATGCTAGTATAATCAATGCTGTGTATCATTGTATGTCATGCTGGTATAATCAATACTGTGTATCATTGTATGTCATGCTAGTATAATCAATGCTGTGTATGTTATGCTAGAATAATCAGTGTAGCCATCAGATACTGAAACAGCTGGCTTAGTCTTTGTGATTGATATCATGAGCATCAAACTACGCAATTGGGATAATATGACATGCATCAACCAAGACAGCGAGTCTGACCACCCGATCCCATTAGTCGCCTGATGCCACATAGCCACCTGGTAAGCATGATAACAACATAACGTATTGCTCATGAAGAAAAGTAATTTTATCTCAACCTCTCCGCGACAGTCAGGGAGTTACTGGACACTATACACGACATCTTATTTACATAAGAAATTGAGAATAGATACCAACATTTTAACTGCAAGTCCCATGAGAGTGAGTGAGTGAGTTGGGCTTAACGCCGCTTTTAACATTATTCCAAAACTTTATATCACGGCGTGTCAGCTTAATGTGGGAGGAAAGCCCAAAGTGATGCAGGTCTCAGACGTTTACCACTTCGGTGAAACCTATGAGCACGGGTATGGTGCTGACAAACAAAGAAACATAATCAGGGCAACCCGGGATTTGAACCCACAATCATAGGTTTCTGGCGTGTCCAAGGGTCGCAACTCTGCACAGCGAATCACGGCCCAGCGGAAATAAACATTGTCACAAGGTATTGTTAAAAATATAATTTCTAGGTTCAGGCACCGGGAACTTATTTTAACCATGCCATTGGCACTAAAATACAACGAATCTTGGTTGGCTTATATATTCATAATTCAGCCTGTGTGTTGAACTAGACAGTGACACAAAACATGCACCAGCGCTTAGTTTGTGGTAGCATGTCATTGTCACCTGGTGATGTGTGTTGTGTAGCGCCTCATTGCATAACTGTATGTGGTGACCCAGCTGCCTGTTTACACAAGGGTTAATAAGTAAGATAGTCCAATGATAACACCCTACCATCTTTTTAGGTATTACAAAACTAAATTTGCATTTGGATCAATTTCTCATTGCGAATTGTGCACAGCGAATTGTGGCGCCTTAGATGACTGGGCCACCCGTGCCCCCAAGTCCGATGAGATATATTAGAACATGTCAGTTTGAATCATTAAAATCGATTCAACTGTAGCCATGGCAGCATGCACAACAACATTGACTGTCCAGGTCAGATTGTCTTCAATGGGTCACCAAATTCTCTTTCAAATCAGGAAAACCATGATATTGCGTAAGGCTTCACAAATTCTTCACACATTGATGGTACAGTCATCACTCTGGGATACCACTTTTAACCACTGCAAGCTTGACTGTCACAGGACCCACAAATAGAAAGTCCCTGATAGATCTTGGCACAGTTATGTCCCCTTTTATCATGAGAACAACAAAGGCATAACAAATTCTAACAACAAAACAGCGTTGTCACTACCCCCAACACCCCACCCTCACCCCTTCACCCCATGGGACACATAAGAATTCTGTGAGTTCATAGAGTAATAATTAAATTTTCGTTGTGTTCATGGAAATTCCTGCATTCTGATTAGCTGAATTGGTCACGTGTTATTGCATTCATTACCCAATGAATGTAAAGAATTAAGCCACGCCCACCGCGGCACACTACTTTTATTACTGCGGAATGTCGGGGAATCCCAATATTACAGTCGAGGGAATTCCCTTTCTGCTCACATGTATCGTCATGCACAGGACACTTAGCGACTTTCATTGTCCGAACTACCCTTTGAAATCGAAGGCCGAGAATGAATGAAACAGCAAACATGCAGGCTGGCTCGCCTGTTTTTTCCCCGCTCGTCTTGGTTCAACATTCATGTCTTCGGGTTTCATTTCTAACTAGCATTTCTCCAACTGTGTTTTACCGTAATCAGGGAAGTAATGTTTGAATCACGCAGTAAATGACCATGTTATTTGAAACAGCCGCCTTCTCTCGGACATATTTCTTCCGGTTCTTTACAGTCTGACTGTTGCAGTTCTTTTCGCCTCTTGCCTTAATTGACAGGTCCAATGAACATTGTTTTAATCCCACTCTCCGTTGATTGGCTACTGACTGTGTAGGCGTGTCAATTTATGTGCATAAACTAAACGATCACCTGATTCATGTCACGCCACTGTATGTATTCCTACACCTTGAATGTTTATCAATGTCATCATTTTTGTCTGTTTTGATATATGCAACTGTTTTGGGTTAAACTATTGTAGATAAAACATGTTTTACGTTGTTGAATTTAATTATAAGCATTGACTGTATATTTTTTTCGGTTCATTCTCAAGTATGTATCGAAAAACCGATGTGCAAACTTTTGTAAGAATCCGCAACGCGGGTTCATACTGTTTGCACATCAGTTTTTCGATTCATACCTCAATGAACCGAAAAAATACACAGTCAATCCTTAAGTGAATATAATCTAAAAAAAGAGTCCTAGGCTAAAAAACAACAACAATTGGTTCTCAAGCAATGTTTTTAAAAAATATAATGCGGCAGGCGGTGTCTTCTCTGCTTTTTGTTGCTCAAACTAGTACCGTATGTAACCAAATAAAACAGCTGTGTAACCAAATAAACAATTGTGTACAATCAACCTGGGAAAAGGACTCCCAACATAATTGTATTCCTTGATGAGAAAAATATTGGAATACAGTATTTAACTACTGTTGGACATATTTAAGGATTTTTTAATTTAAGAAAAAAATGGAAATAAAAACTAAAAAATGTGACAAACTTTATGATGGTGCGCGAGGTGCCTCAGAACCAATACTATTATTGTTTAAACATAATTTACAGGACCAATTTTCAAACCCAGTCTTGACAAGTATCTCTTAGATAAGCATACAAACTTTCATTCATGTAACGTCAGTAGTTTCTGAGAAAACCTGTCCCCATTGTAGCAGTATGTACAAAGTTGAAAAGTTGGAGCAGGGGCCATAACTCTGTACAAAATAAATTTACAACACCAATTTTCAAACTCATTTGAGATCATGACCAGTAACATCAGTGTGTAAAATTTCATTTCTCTGACTTAAATGGTTTTTGAGAAAACTTGTCCCCTTTGAGAAGCAGACGGACGGAAGGAAGGACGAACAGATTGATGGACAGAAGAAAAGATGGACTCTGTTCCTATATCCCCCCTAGTGTGCAAAGTAAAACATAAATATTATTAATACTGGTAGGTCTGTGCTCTTCAGAACATAATGAACGATACAATCTGAATCGCTTTCAGAAATGTTGAAGAAATTGAAAAAAAAAATGAAAAAAAGAAGAATCATGTGGCCTCTATGCCTGGAGCACTGCCCACTTAATATTCTAGACTGATTTGAAATGAGCAATTTTTCCTTTAAAAGGAGAAGAGTCAGAAGACAAACAATTGTTTTCATACTCACAACACATTTTTAGGTATTCTTGTGAACAATCACTTTATGGAAACCTGAGGCAAAACAGGTATTTTTAAATATGTTCTGGAAGAAATCAAATTATTTCTATCCAAACAATGAGACAATGATAGTACAAGAATAACATGCTCTGTTGAAACCTACCACACACTAACCACCTGCTACACACAATCAAATTACTGAGGCAAATAGAGCACTACTGGCCCCAAATAGCTTGTATTAATATAGCTGCCATAACAGTCAGAACACACACACACTCACTAGAGGTAGATGACTTCAACAAACTTGAGCATGTTCAGACCTAACAAATAATGGTAAAAGTGTCTAATGACTAAAGGCACACAGGTTTGCTTGCGAGATGACACAACGCTGGTCGGGTTAGGAGACTTTGTTAGGGTAGCACTGACATGACGAGCACTGTAGTGTGATATTGTAATATCTGGTTATAATAAAATATGTAATAACTGACCAGTAGTTTGAGCTATATGAAGTTTGTTTGTTGCAATATTCCAGCTATATAATGGCAGTCTGTAATTAATCGAGTCTGGACCAGACAATCCAGTGATTGACATCATGAGCATCGATCCACGCAATTGGGATCGATGACATGCATCAACCAAGTCAGCAAGCCTGACCATCTGGTCCCGTTAGTTGCCTCTTACAACAAGCATAGTCGCCTCTTATGGCAAGCATGGGTTGCTGAAGGCCTATTCTACCCCGAATCTTAACGGGTCCTATATGAAGTAAAACATAGGCAATATAAATATATATGTTTTCACAATACGTAGGACTCACGTTATCACTGTCCATGTGTGTATCGCAGGGAGTGTACATAGGGTATATAATGTCAAGTTTGTTCGCACAGCATTACAGACAACCTAGTGTGATAGTGTCATAAGGACTGATACACTTGTATGGGATCAGCAGCACGGAGTCACAATAAACAGGGAAAGTAACACACATTGGCAATTAGTTGCAGGGATTGATGATAATTGATAGTACACAACACAGCATATACCATGATATACAACGCAATATGCAAAAAGAGAACCTTGATCTGTGAGGTATAGTCAACAATCTGTGCCAGAATAGGTTATTATGGTTGGGAGTTTGGTGTTTGTCTGCCCTCACTTAGATTGATTGCAAGTTTCAGTCGTTTAGCCTCATCCAGCTCTTCAAACTGTGAAGGATTCGACACCTTTTTTAACTGATCCATCTTTAACCTAGGTCTCCTCAACCTTCTTCTCAGAAGCAAGAGATCTGGCTTTACGGGCAATCATAGCTCTGGACGTAAGTAGGTCTTCATTTCTAAACTTTGGTTTGTTGGGTAGTCGGACATGTTGGAACTTGGATCTAGACTGGAGGAGGGACCGTCTTTGGCATTACTTACAAAACAAACAATGATTGCTAGTGGTGGATCTGGCACAGAGTCTGGGTGTTTGGGCAGCCTGTGGCTGATGTCTATGTCACTAGGTTTAATGTCAACCTCCACCCACTTGGCTAGCTCAACAACAGTGTCATCAGTGCTTTCCCCATTACATTCAGAGACCTCCCATTATCATGACGTTGCTCCTACGTGAGTACTGTTCACTTCTATCCAGTCAGTCGGTTAGATCTTTAATAGCCTAGTCCTTTTCGTCAAGTTTGTCCTTAAGGGCAGATACTGACTGTTCCAGTTTCTTCTTCTGGGAGATGATATTTTCCATTTCTTCTATAAACATAGGTGTGATGATATCAGTAACAATGGAGCAGTCACTGCTGGCATCTATCATTATCTATATTCATCTCCATCCACACAAAGTCACTCAACCAAGAACATGTTGTTTTCGGATTTTACAGCCATACATTTTTTTTAAATAAATAATTTTTTTAGCCTGTCTATTCTAATCTAATCAATTTTTTACTTGTCAACCTCACTATTCCTGATAAAAAACAGCCATTACCTTAAAAATCGTTCTTTGTCTCTTTGACGTTTGAGAATCAGTAACTAGTCGCTTACAACAAAAATATAACATATAATTGCCTCCCTGCGCAAACACACGTTTTGTTTATTTCTTCAACAGACAGTTGCCAAGTTTGCCGTCTATTTATGACATAAGCGACATGTAGTTCGGTATTATCACTACAAATGTACGAGAAATGAAAACATATTTTAGGTTCGAAATTATCCTGCATATTGTATTGAAACTGATAAAGATGAATTGATACAATTGAAATATATCTTATCACCCGATAGGATGTGTGTTTCTTCACTTCTTTCTCGCCCTGCAAATGTTGCCATTCCACAATACGAGTAGACAAGTGGATTTTACACGCCCTAAATGTAATCTACAAAATTTGGTGCCAGGTTCAATATTGTTCAGAATAGTGTTTACCAGATAAATCTATTGTAGAGGATGACAATGTTTCAAAAGCATTGAATCCACATGATCCAAGTGATGCTTGCTTCATCTGACCCCAGCAAGGTGGAATGGAGATGGTAACTGCTGATTGGAGAGTTATAAATGACAATTTTAACCAAACAAACTCAATTGGGTCACTTTGTAATGTAATGACGTCATATAACAATGGGAAATGTGAGATCTCAGTCAAGAGACAATTAACATGATTAAGCCACCCTACAGAAATGCATTACAAGTTCAGCTTTGTATCTTCAAACTAATATGTTGAGCATGAGAATGGGAAATAAATAGAAGAACTCCACTAGGTACCTCGTGAATACAGACAATGTGTCACTCATTAATCAACTTCCGTGATCACTCGTACCTTGTTGGTTATAGAATACACACATCTCAGTCAAGGACTCAAATGTTTGCCCCCTTCCTTTATTCAGGCCTATGCATGTCACTGTATTTTGGCAACATGGGATGTTCTTCACAATATCAATCACTGGTTTGTCCCATCCAGACTTACAAAACATTGAATATAATCATATCTTGAATATCATCACTGCTGATAATTTTGGCAATGTTTTATTATCATGGTTATGATCATTAAAAGTAACATAAGCGCAAACCAGAATGAAACGAATCTTCAAAACTTTTAACTTTCTTTTGTCTCCTGCATCACCTCAGAAAAACATAAAATACAACCGGTTGGGCCTAACATGCCTAATCCTGCTAATACAAAGCAATAAAACAAGATTGATAATTCTTGTTATGCACAAACAAAGTCCACCAAATAACTGATCCTATGTACCATTCCATTATCATCAAGAATCTCAGGACCCCTAAGATCCGGTTAAAATAGGTCTTCAGCAACCCATGCTTGCCGTAAAAGGCGACTATGCTTGTCGTGAGAGGCGACAAACGGGATCGGGCCGTCAGGCTCGCTGACTTGGTTGATGCATGTCATCGGTCCCAATTGCTTGGATCGATGCTCATGATGTCAATCACTGGATTGTCATATAGCTGGAATATTGCTGAGTGCGGCGTTAAACAACAAACAAACAAACAAACAAGAATTTAAGAGTGATTTGTTCACCACATCCACCAACCATTAACCCCTGACATCACAAACTGTACATGCAACTGCCCATTTCATTCGACACAGGTGTAGTTGGTTCTTTATCATGTTTATGCCTGTAGGCTCCTCATCAATGATGAATTATTTATGACAATGAAAGATCACACAATCATATATTTGTGAGAATAATATACTCAGGCACTTTTTGGGTTCTTTCTTCTACCATAAAAAGGCTCTAAAATCCAAAATGGATAAATCAGTTTCAGTGTCTCATTTCAACATGTTCAGCTCTCCATGTTATTATCAGTGCTGTCTATAATGTGCCAGGTCAATGATGTCACGGTTCACTGGCACAGTGTAGTATGCACTCAGCAGGAGATATTTACTTTCCAGATGATCGACCCAACTCATCCCATGCACTCACTTGACCTTACTGCAAGTACTTATTCTCAGCTGCTTCTATTCAAATACATATAATCAGGGCTTGGCATGACCAGACTAACCTTAGTTAAAACATGAGCGTCACCATCAATATTACGCTGCAAGACAAACATAATACTTTTGAATCACATGCGAGTTGGGGAATGTTATCACAAAGGGTTACTTAAATAGCTAAGTGGGCTCGTAATAAATTTACTGAATTTTAGAAAGAAGTTAGAGATTGGCTACTGAAGATGCAACATGACATAGGGTTTGACATATAGTTTGGTTGGGAGAGTTTACATTCATCATTCAAATTCATATGCACTTCAATGAATTTGAATGCAAACTTTGAACATGTTGAAGTCTGAAGTTTGTATACGTCATTAAAATTGTATGCAAGCTTTGAACTTCAAAATACTTATGCACCTCAATACATTTGTATGCAAACTTTGAAGTTTGATATTTGTTTGCACCCTTGAAGTTATGCATGCACCCTTTGGAAAACATGAGATACTTGGGAAAAAGGCAAACACTTTTGTCTTAAAGAAATAATTGTACATAACACGTAACCATGTTAACAGCAGGACACAGAGTCCTGCAATATGTTCTTGACCAACATTATGTTTCTGAAATGCAAACATTTCAAGATTTGAAAAAAATATAAATTGGCATTAATAGTATTATAGAAAGGAGCCCAGAGAATCTTTCCACCTGAAACTAACGAAATGTAGACTTGCCAAAGTATTGTAGACTTGTTTAGGATATACTGATATGCTTGTTTAGGATATACTGATATGCTTGTTTAGGATATTCTGATATGCTTGTTTAGGATATACTGATATGCTTGTTTAGGATATACTGATATGCTTGTTTAGGATATACTGATATGCTTGTTTAAGATATACTGATATGCTTGTTTAGGATATACTGATATGCTTGTTTAGGATATACTGATATGCTTGTTTAGGATATACTGATATGCTTGTTTAGGATATACTGATATGCTTGTTTAAGATATACTGATATGCTTGTTAGGATATACTGATATGCTTGTTTAGGATATACTGATATGCTTGTTTAGGATATACTGATATGCTTGTTTAGGATATACTGATATGCTTGTTTAGGATATACTGATATGCTTGTTTAGGATATACTGATATGCTTGTTCAGGGTCTGTACAACGTGGAGTGAGAGACTACAATATTTTGCAATATTATTAAATATTGTTTAGAGTTCCCTCATGTCAGCTGCTTATTCTTTCTCATATTTACCAGCCTTGGGTGCACTCCCCCAAACAGTCTACCCAATGTCAATAATGTTAAATATCCAAGGGAGACTACTCAATTTTACCAGTCAGTGAAATTGAACCAGTTTTGTTCTTGGACAAAAAATGCAAGTGGTCTTTGCTCGCATTAATGAAACTTTGCATTAATGTCTCCAAAATGATTATCAACAATCTGCACACTTTGGATAGCGGAAATACCAACTTGAATACATACACAAACACGGTTTATTGAGCAGCAGTTGTAACAAGTATATAACAATGTCATGCAAAGAATAGGAATTACACAATAGGATTCTGGTGAGTTATCACTGCTGGGGTCAAGAGCATTGACCACTCCAACCAGTGAACTGACCACTCCAACCAGTGAACTGACCACTCCAACCAGTGAACTGACCACTCCAATTAGTGAACTGTTATTGGATCAATTATTTTATTGCCTTTGAACTTCCAGAATAAATATATAAACTGTGTGTTGTTTTCAGGAAAACACTGTTTATTGTAAGGAAGTGCCTTAGTCTGTGCAAATGAGCGGTGCTATTTGCTGTTAGATTGGATTTAGTTAAGGATATGAATCATTCCACTGGAGATGGGGTGGGGGTGGGGGTGGGGGTGGGGGTGGAGGAAGTCTCATTTATTTTGAGTCACATTTTTGGCTGGGGGTCAGCAGTCATATTAATTTGGAGACTCATTAATTTCAAGATCTACAGTATACATGGTATATGACAAAAACAATTGGATCACTATCAATCATGATCAATATTTCTTCAACCTATTTATGTAAATGTGTCTGTAATTATCATGACTATCATTAACATAAATATCAGATTCCATATCCTATGGTCAAATCTAGAAAACGTATTTCAGAACATTAATCCAATTCATCGTTTCTGATCATGCTTATTGTTGTTATAATGTTATTACAACCATTTTCAACTTATAAAAACCCAAACCATACCCAATCGCAAATGAAGATCTTGTAAATTCAAATACAAAATGGCCAATACCTATTCCAGGCTTAGGTATCAAATCGGTTTTTCAAATTTACACTGGCTGCCTATTTCCAATTTTTAAAATAAAAACCCGACACACTAAACAGTGCACAAAGAACGTACCCGATACTGTGCCATGATCATGAAGAAGTTATGGAGAAGACCATTCTTAGAGGTAAATTTTACGAAAATGCATGTCCAAAGCTCAGTCACATCGACATGTCAACTAGATCGTGCATCATGAGTTATAACATCTCAAGGTCACCCAGAAACATGTGACATAACATATGGGTCATGCATGTCTGCCATTTGTACTTGTTACATAAACATGATGAACATGACTGGTCAGACAACTGACCATTGTCCTCTGTGGAGTCCTCGTACCCTAGAATCTCTGCATCACTGCCACGACAACCCCTAGGTCTGTCTCACAGCCCCTCAACCATATCATTTTCCCTTCCACTCAGCCCTGAATCATGTCAGTTGAACACTATAACTCTAAAGGAAACGGTTTCTGAATCTCCCTTCACACTGGGGCTCCTTATAGATTTTAATGTAGTTTCTTATTTCTATCAAAATTATATATTAACTATGTGCTTGTCTTACCCTAAGTCTGAAATTATATTTTTGTACCGCTCCGCTTTTACTACCCACCATCCGTTGCCAACTAATACAAACACGACTCACATGTTCATAACGTTCTACTAGAGTATGATGCTGATTATGCACTGGTCTTCACAGGTTTCTCAGACGGCATGTTAAAGAAAAGAGACCAGCGTTAGAAACTAACAGTTTTAGTCCTCTAGTCCATATAATGATAACATATAGCAAAACCCTTAACAATGGCTAACATGGCTAATGTATACTAGTTCTTATGATACCAACTATTGGGCAGTTTGGCAAGGACTACAGGACTAGTGCCAATTTCTAACGTTGTAGACTGGATTGGAAATTAACGTAAGTAGGCTAGTCCACAGCCAGTACAATTCAGGAAGGACTAGTGACATATCCTCAGTATAGACTTCCACTTTTACCATTAGGCAACGGGTATGTTAGAGAGAGAGAGAGAGAGAGACTGACTACTATTTAACCATTGGAATTTCAAACATTTTTCTCAAACATGACAGTAATTAATATTTTAAATCACACATCACATGGTAACAATGTCATTCCAGTCTGCGACTTTAGCCATTAGTCCATTCTCTTCAGTCTAGTAAGCTCAGATAATAATTGTCCATTCAATAGCAGGGTTAGAAACTAACAGTTTTTGTCCACTAGTCCTTATAATGATAACATATAGCCAAACCCTTAAAATGGGCCAATTTCTACTAGTCTTAGGATACCTTTACTATTGGACAGTTTGGTAAGGACAACAGGACTAGTGCCAATTTCTAACGCTGAATAGCAATGAAAATATATTGACAATGATGCTAAAGGGCCAATTCTGGTCTTGTGGGCTTTAAAACTTTTGGCACTAACTGTTGTTCCATAACATACTCAACATAACACTTTGGTGAAACCTACGAGTACTGGTACGGTGCTCACAAATACCATGGTCAAAGCTCATATACAGTATTAAACAAAACCACAAACACACACATATTTATGAAATACATAAATTGATTTATCTCATCATTGTTATGCAGACTCTACTGAACATCAGATATTTATTTTGTGGCATCTTTCATCAGATATATTTGATATATTGTATAAAACTTGGTAATCAGATCATGTCCTACGTTTCTTCAACATGTCCAACAAATCAGATGACACATTATTAATGACATTCTTGATGAATGTCACAACATAGGGTCTTTTTACATCCATGTTATCAACATGTCAATTGAAAAAATTCAGTTATTATTACGGTATTATGGTACGGTTGAATGGTTATTGTTTTTCAAACCAAATGGTTATCAAGAACATTCATTAAAACCATTAGTAATCAAATATATTACACACAGCTGCCAGTTCCTGAAGCGTGTTTATAATATGGAGTCCCGAATCACATCGTCACACTGTTGTCAGGTAGACCTCAGTCATGGGTTACGTGAAAATGGAAACGGTTGTCGTGCCACACGTTGCAAATAAATCCACACAACATGCAATACAAATCAACATCCCGTTCGATACAGTGGTCAAATTACGGAATGGTTCATTGCGCAATTCGCGAATGACACCACAACAAACACACACACACTATAATAAACATCATAAATGAAAGGTGCATAATTATATTCTCTGGTCACATATTTCTATCAGGATATGTGTATATTTGAACATATCCACCACTGCCATCTAGAACATACTTGCTAAACTGTTGTTTTTCCCTTCGAATCGATCGCAAATTTTTGACAGAAATAATTTTGTCGTCAGCTAGGAAATGAAGATCACTTATCCTCGATTGACAGCCGTCAGGACATAATTGAGTCCCAATATGAACGACTTACCTCTTTTAACGGCCTCCTCACAGGTTATGAAAGCTAACTTTGAGTCTTTACCTCCCATGCTAAATGCATATAGTAAGATTTACGTCAGGAAAAACATTATTTTATACATTTGCTACACTCGGTTCGCTTCCCTATCCGCCATATTAGATCACGCGACGATTATCCGAGAATCTACGAGATCTAGCAAAATAGATTTATGAAAATGGATTACCTCCCTTTGACCATAATTATTCTCGATTCTGCGCTTTGGCTAAAATTGATATATTCGTTCTTTAAAACAATAAATTCCTTTTGACTTTGGTAAATGAATTATAAAAGAAACTTTCACATAAAGTCGAATCATTAATTTCTACAATGTTTAGCAAGGTATAATTTATGCATATATGAAAATCAATACAACACCAACTGTTGCCTGCGCCGGTCACAATGTGAAGAGTATAACTGGCATATTGACCAAAAAGGCCAACCGAATATTTTTATGTTAAACACACAATTTCTAACTCCATAATTATATGAATAGTGCGGAAGATTCTGTAGTGTAAATAACATTCGTTAAATATTATCTATCAAAATATTTTAATATATACTTCCTCATCCTGAGGTCAAACGAGTAATATTTTACTGTTAGTTATATGAATACAAAATATTATAATATATATCAAACTCAACTGTTTTTACCACTAAAACAAAGGTCTACAAGTTTTTATTTTGCACGTGCGAGAATTGATATGATAATGATATCATAATCAATATACAAGTTTTCAACAGCTTTAGGCACATCTGTGGCGCCGAGAAACAAACAATTCCAGTGACAGGCCTTGTTTGATGCAGGGCGACATGTGTGCCACGGAGCAAAATTTGCGTGGAAGGACTGCAGGATGGTAGATCGAGACATGCTTCCGAAAATGTGCCTCTTAAGCTTCTTTTTATTCTACATAATAACCACACAAAATGTATGTGTTGGTTTAAAATTATCTACTAACCGATACGAGATGTTTTTCAACGCCGAGAGTCGAATTGTCGATGGTCTTGAAAGATACATTCGGCATGAAACCGAACGTCTCGAAATCATCAAAAAGTGAGTACTTTCAACACACACATTTTTGTATTTGTTATTCGGAATTTTATCTTTTTGTCATGACATTCTATTGGATTTAATTTAACTGTGTTTACACGGATATGTGAAACGTATTTTATCGATAACTATTGATTTTTAGCCACAATAACGTCAACACTAGTCTTATTCGACACTGTCTGTTCTGGAAGTTTCTATGTAAAATTTGACAAATTCTTTCCGCTACGAAGACTTTGGACAAAAGATCTACTTGTACATATCGTCACTACAGTGTAAAACTTTTATTTTGAAGGAAATATGAAATGTAAGAAGAGACTCATACAATAACAACACACCAACCCGTAATTGTATAAATGCACACTGTTTAATAAATAAACATTATTTTCAATAGTAGGGACATAATGTACTATGCTATTGTGTATCGGAATACTAGTCTGTCTTACAGTTCCCGAAGCATTATTTTCCCTTCTTGCCAATCCCTAACTGTTTTGCCATAGCAGTAAATAAAGCAAGTCTAGCATTTCTACAGGTTCAATCTTTCTTTTCAGCTGGGATCCTTTTCAATTTCAATTGAGTTTGTTTCTATCACAATTGTATATTTTCAGAGACGAATCGTTAGTCTAATCTGAATACGTCATTTGATAATTTCATCACATGACTTAATGTTGCGTCATGTGGTTAAAAAATACAAAACACGTCAGATATTTCTTCTAAACGGGAGAATAAAAACGCGAGAACCTGTCATAACATTTCGTTACTATTGAAGTAAAGGAGGATATTAAATTCAAAACGCCTGTGTAAAACAGAATGAATGTTTCAGTGAAAGAACGGAGCTTTTTGAATACACGTGCAATACGTGATGTTATACTCTTTACTTCTCATGACAAAATATCGATTTTTTAAAACAAACATCACAATTTTCTATGTTATTAACATACTTAAAACACAAAATAAAATAATATATTAATAAGAAACAATCACAATTAGGTCAATGTATTACGTATTAGGTGGGCGGTGGGGTAAGCCTAGTGGTTGAAGCGTTAGCTCGTCACACCTAAGCCCCGGGTTCGATTCCCCATATGGGTACAATGTGTGAAGCCCATTTCTGGTGTCCCCTGCCGCGATATTGCTGGAATATTGCTAAAAGCGGCGTAAAACCATACTCACTTACTATTGCGTTTTCGTCGCCACTGAACTCTTAATTTCGTATGCCTAGTAAATTGCTCCTCTGTCACTGATTAAATCACGTCATCAGTTTTTAAAGAAGTGGTGGTGGACGGTTACACTTGAAATTTAAAATAAAATTCTACTTGAAAGCGAAATATTCTTTCGGGAATCAGTTCGCGTTGGTAAGCCGTAACATACACTCTTCAAAAAAAGAAACGCACATGTTTTTAGTAAATTTATTGTACCTAATAAAGTCGATATATATAATTTAATATCATGGATACAAATATGAAATTTTGGAGCTCGATAGTCACATGTTGTCGTTGTTGTACAAAGGCATTGAAAACTCTTCATTGTCATGTCACATAAGGTCACAAGGTTGCGCTGAACTCAGTATCTCGTGTGACCGACCCGGGCAGCCATCACGGCTCTGCATCTCATCGACACTGACTGGATAAGTGTACGAATTCTATCCTGCGGAATTCTGCGACAATCTGCTTGTAACGCGTTGGCGAGTTGTGGGAGTATCTGCGGCGTGTTCTGACTTTGATTGAGTTCATCCAAGAGGTGTTCGATTGGGTTGGCATCTGGAGATCTCGACGGCCAGGGCAAGAATTGATGTTGGCATTATGAAGGTAGTATACCGTGACACGAGCTGTTTGCGGTGGAGCGTTGTCCTCTTGAAATAGCTCCCTCTGGCAGTCAATGATTGGAAGAAGGTGAGGTTGAAGAATTTGATTCATGTAGCGATTTGCTGTCAAATTTCCCTGAAACACAACCAAGTCAGATGTCGTGGTGTAGGAAAAAGCCCCCCACACCATGACACTACCGCCACCGAAATGTCGAATTGACGTACACAATGTGGGCTAAAACGCTCATTTCGACGACGATAAACACGTTGCCTTCCATCTCGCCGGTGAAGAAGAAATCGTGATTCATCGCTAAACAACACTCGTCTCCAGTTTCTCAAATTCCAAGGCTGTAAGGTGTGGCACCAACGCAAGCGTCGCTGTCGATGGATCTGTTGCAAAACAGGGACGATAACTGGTCTTCTTGGTCGGATTCCAGCCTCGCGAAGATGGTTCCTGACAATCTGGTCCGATATCCAGAGCTGTGGCATTGCGATGACGGAGGTGGAACAGTCGAATGTAGCGATCCTGTGCAGGGGTGGTAACTCTTGGTCGGCCGGTTCTCGGACGGACTGCAGTGGAATTGAACTGTGTGTATCGGTCACAAAGGCGGCAAATAGTGTTATGGTGGACGTTGAAGTAGCATGAAACAGAAGTCTGCGATTCCCCTGTTGGGATACGTCCTATGGCGATGTTCCGATCGACAACGCTGAGTCTGGGCATTTTCGAACTTAAAAAATGTTGACAATTGAATGACAAATTATTGGCTCATGCTTGCCTTCTTATAGCCACTACCACGAGTTACGAATGTCATAACCTGCACGTGCATTTTGCTTTACTGTTATCCTCCATGACATTTGTGAACAAGTGTGAAAACAACGCCGTTCAAGACATTGCAAATGGACAATGACTGTGTTTGACGCACCGTTTGTGGAATTATCAGGCATTATATATTATATACTACCTCGGTTTCTTTTATTGAAAAGTGTAGTCAAATACTTGTTGTTTATGTTTAAAACACATCAATAAGTGATTCAGTTATATGTTTATAGCACGGTAACATCGTCACCATCTTTTAAAAAAGTGTGTGCGCGCGTGTGTGTGTGTGCTTGTCGTGAGAGGCAACTAACGGGATCGGGTGGTCAGGCTCGCTGACTTGGTTGATGCATGGTCCCAATTGCGTGGATCGATGCTTATGATGTCAATCACTGAATTGTCAGGTCCAGACTCGATTATTTACAGACCGCCGTCATATAGCTGGAATATTGCCGATTGCGGCGTTAAACAGCAAACAAACAAAACACCTCTCCCAATCTGTGTGTCTCTGCCTGTCAATCAGCTATCGCTAAGTCTCTCTGCATTAGCGTATCTGCATCATCGTGTCTGTCCGCGAGTTTGCGCGGGTGTCTGTATGTCTGCTGTAGTCTCCGTGATTGTCCGTCTGCCTTTCAATAAACAATCTGTCTGTTCTGCAAGTGTGTCTGTCAATCTATTTGTGTGTGAGTGTGCATGTCTGCTAGTCTCAAGGTGTATTTGTCTGACTGTTAATCATTATTCTGTCTGTCCATCTGCCAGTCTTCATATCCAGCTGTATACCACAGCATGGCTCTGAAATATCAGATGTGAGAGATCTATTATTTGTTAGTGGCTTTTCATATGTAAGGAATTCCCAATATGTGGGAGATCCACATTTATTTTTAGATTCATTTAAGCTAAGACTAAAGGATATATTTTGTCAACAGTGGCACCAAAGAATTTCTGAATCCCTTTATCTTAGCGATTACAGCAAAGTAAATTCATTGTTACAAACAGAAAGATATTTAACTTGTTTAAATGATAAAAGTTTAATCAGAGCTTATTGCAAACTTAGAATTTCATTGCTCAATTGTAATGTAAATGTATGTCGCAGGTCCAAAGACGGTGATATTGTGACCTCTGTTTGTACAAACTGTTCACCCGGAGAAGTAGAGGATGAATACCTTGTCTTACTTATATGTGAAACGTATTCCCATTGAAGATATAAATTTCTCCCCATGTTGCAAGGTATTTTTAAAAATCGTCAGTTAATGATAAATCTGCTAAACTCTGAAAATCCTGACATGATCCATGATGTTTCTGTATTCTTAAAACATGTCTTTATAATGAGGAATGTGTAACTAGATTCAAAATCTGATCATGTACATCACGTGACAAATGTTAATATCCAATCTGCATTGTACTATGGGCCTTGATGCCTAAATAACTGATTAAACTGTCTGTCTGTCTGCATGGATACCACCACACGTGGCTGCCTTTCAGTCATAGATTAGCCTGGTATTCTACGATCCCCTATATTAAAAATCCGATACGTACTTCAGCAACCCATGCTAGCCGTAAGAAGCGACTATGCCTGTCGTAAGAAGCGACTATGCTTGTCGTAAGAGGCGATTATGCTTGTCGTAAGAAGCGACTACACTTGTCGTAAGAGGCGACTATACTTGTCGTAAGAGGCGACTACACTTGTCGTAAGAGGCGACTATACTTGTCGTAAGAGGCGACTACACTTGTCGTAAGAGGCGACTATACTTGTCGTAAGAGGCGACTACACTTGTCGTAAGAGGCGACTATGCTTGTCGTAAGAGGCGACTATGCTTGTCGTAAGAGGCGACTATGCTTGTCGTAAAAGGCGACTATGCTTGTCGTAAGAGGCGACTATGCTTGCCGTACAAGGCTACTATGCTTGTCGTAAGAGGCGACTAACGGAATCGGGTGGTCAGGCCCGCAGACTTGGTTGATGTATGTATGTCATCGTATCCCAATAGCATGGATCGATGCTCATGATGTCAATTACTGGATTGTCTGGTCCAGACTTGATTATTTACAGACCGCCGTCATATAGCTTGTATATTGCTGAGTGCGGCGTTAAACAAACAAACAAACAAACGAACACATATCCCTCACTCACAGTATGCTAGGGTGGACGTCACATTGTTCTCGTACATTCCAGGTCGTCAGGTTATGAAGATGAAATTCCCTTCGTGGAACAAAGGATCGAGACACTGACGAGGTATGTACTGCC
Organism: Haliotis rufescens; assembly: GCF_023055435.1. Taxonomy (NCBI): domain Eukaryota; kingdom Metazoa; phylum Mollusca; class Gastropoda; order Lepetellida; family Haliotidae; genus Haliotis; species Haliotis rufescens. Next base: position 112,612 of record NW_025963835.1, on the reverse strand, counting down.
AGCTATAATGATAAACACCCTAGACTCATTCGCCACCGTAGCTTAGTATGGAGGTCCGTTGAATGGCACGAATCTCAAAATTGACGTCCATTCAAATGACACTATTCTTTCAGGAATTGAACAAGCAGAAACACCACCTCGACTTAACTCAAATCTTGTGTGTCGTCGCTAATACACCCAGAAGGTCATGCAGCATTACTACGCCTTTTGAGGCGCAGGGCGGTTACCGTATTTCCTCGATTAAACGCCGGGACGTATGTTTCTTTCAGGCACTATTTACCCCCCGCTTTTAGTCGCAGAGATAATAATGGGGAGAATTCCGCGCATAACAACTACCCGCCGTTTAATCGAGACTGGCGGTTATTCGAGGATGCACGGTATTGGATAGTTGGGTTCTATTCCTCACTTAGATGAACAAAGACACAAGGACATGTTGTTGTTGAACAAACAAAACAAAAACTTTTCCAATTAAATGTTTTTGTGGTGTAGCAGTGTATGCCTTATCTTAATACACCGGTGACCCGTGAAGATTCCAGGGTAGAATAGGTCTTCAGCAACCCATGCTTGCCGTAAAAGGTGACTATGCTTGTCGTACAAGGTGACTAACGGGATCGGGTGGTCAGGCTCGCTGACTTGGTTGATGCATGTCATCGTTCCCATTTGCATAGATCGATGTTCATGATATTAATCACTGGATTGTGTGGTCCAGACTCGATTATTTACAGACCGCCGTCATATAGCTGGAATATTGCTCAGTGCGGCGTTAAACAACAAACAAACAAACAAACAAACAATAATACACCGGTAAACACATATCTGTGTTCTAACACACAGCTGGTCATAACATAGAGTCTATGAAATATTTATAACCCAAAACATTTGTCAGCTCTACAAAATAATTCCTGGTGTTGATTACATAGAGCTGTCTGGACCTTCCGTACACACTACAGAATCTATTAAAATATAATTGGTTTTGTTTTCATAAAATACATATATTCCTCAGTCATGGTGCAGGATTAATCGGGTCTTTGTTCATCTAAGTGAGGAATAATAGAACCCAAATAAGTAAACATGGTAAATGATTTTGGTCATGTTTTTCGTTTTAGTATAATATAGTACCGCTTGCGTTCTGTATGGAATCCTAGATTCGCCCTAACAAAAACAACAAAAAGCGTTGATATTAACCAAACCGCGACAATGCGACACGGCGGCATTTTGACCGTCGTATTGTCGCGCTTTGGTTAATTTTGTCCCGTTGTGTTTGTTGGTATTTTTGGTTGGAAACAACATAAAATTTGTTCCTTCCTCATTTCATTCCATTTTATTTCAATAAATTTGATTTCCTCACTTTGCAGCTATGATTTTACGTGCGCATCATATACTAGTACCGACAGTATCCATTACCGCCCTTAGACAATCGTCACCAAAAGGAAGACGAACGATACCGGGTCTTTCTGGCATTGAAATGTATCCAACTTAAAGTGGAAGAAACACTGACATTGTGATGAAATTTATTGTGATGTATCCTAATGACCAGGATTTCATAAACTTGTACATTTTAAATTACAACATAGTGAACATAGTCATTGGGGAATGCACAAGGAAGCATATCCTTCAATGTCTTGGGATATTTTTTATCCACACAGAAAATATCCCTTCTTGTGGTCTGAATGACCACGTCTTGGACGTCTTGTCCAAATGTCCCGACGAAACCAGTTAAATGTACTTGTTTGCGATGTGAGTGCATCTTGTTAAACGCCGCAGCCAGCAACATTCCAACTTCAGCAGGAGTGAGTGAGTGAGTATGGTTTTACGCCGCTTTTAGCAATATTCCAGCAATATCACGGCGGGGGACACCAGAAATGGGCTTCACACATTGTACCCATGTCGGGAATCGAACCCGGGTCTTCGGCGCTTTAACAACTAGGCTACCCGACCACCCCTTTGGAAGTTAGTTTGTGTATATTATAGAATTTTCACTTCATTTACTCGGCAGGTGCAACGATGCTTCAGATTGTTTTAATAGAATTCAGTTGTAAGTATGAGGGCCCTTTCCAAATACTGCCGTATGTATCACTGTAAAAACGCCAGTGGTCTACCTGAGCTTGGTTTCGTTGCTAGGATTTGATGTGCGTTCTTTGCTGTAAATTTTGTGTATTTTGTTTGCAACCTGTGCTAATTCATGACAGAGAGCATCTTATTGGGTTGATAAAGGGAGCATGTCTGTCTCAGTGGCCCGTATAATCAGGAGCGACGCTTGCCAAATAATTACAGGGGTCCACAAACGGTTTGGGACACAGCGGTGATGTCGCCAAGCAGGAATCTGTGACGTCATCAATGAAGCAACGTCATTGTTTATTGTATCTCCATAAGTCATGACATCACAGAATAAATACGTCAACAATCAGCTGACGTCATAGACAATCAGATTATCGGCAGTGCACGCTGCCGGAGGACGTGTAACTTTCGGGACTTTCCTCTACAGCAGGACGTCTCGTAAATAACAAAGTATGTGCCGGGAAGATTAGCCACGTCACCAAGTCTGACCCCCAGAGCCCTTTCTGCTAGCTTGGTTCGTCGTATCCGATACCGTTAAATGAACGCTGCACGTTATCTGTTTCAGCTTTTACAAAGTAGCCAAGGCGAACGCCAGTGCTGTCAGTGACGACATCCGGAGTCTTCGTATACAACATCCTACATCCACACTTGTGGGCTTTAAGAACTTCGTCATCAACTGGACCCCGTTTCTTCACAATGAAACTCTGTATGGATATAGTAGGTGTCTTCTGTCTCAGCATTAAAGTTCGGTTGTATTTTCATGGCTTTCACGATTATACTACTACTACTACTACTACTACTACTACTACTATTGCTGCTGCTGCTGACCCGTGAAGATCCGGGGTAGAATAGGTCTTCAGCAACCCATGCCGTAAAAGGCGACTATGCTTGTCTTAAGAGGCGACTAACGGGATCGGGTGGTCAGGCTCTCTGACTTGGTTGATGCATGTCATCGTATCCCAATAGCGTGGGTCGATTCTCATGATGTCAATCACTGGATTGTCGGGTCCAGACGCGATTTTTTACAGACCGCTGTCATATACCTGGAATATTGCTGAGTGCGGCGTTAAACAACAAACAAACAAACAAAACGTCTTAATGCTAGTGGGGCACGGGTGGCCCAGTCGTCTAAGGCGCCGCGATTCGCTGTGCACCTATGATTGTGGGTTCGAATCCCGGTTCGCCCCGATTATGTTTCTTGGTTTTGTCAGCACCATACCTCTGCTCGTGGGTTTCACCGAAGTGGAAAACGTCTGAGACCTGCATCACTTCGGGCTTTCCCCCCACATTAAGCTGACATGCCGTGATATAACTGGAATACTGTTAAAAGCGGCGTTAAACCCAACTCACTCACGCACTCACTCTTAATGCAAGTACTTTTTATATGATCTTTATCATTATTATTACTTGTGTTGATACTACGACGTTGTTCTCCGTGATTTCAAACTTGATACTAAATGTTGAACAACACGATGTCCTTATACCGACAGTGACTTAAATATGATGAGTGGATTGACTGTTTGTTTGTTATTTAACGCCGCACTCAGCAATATTCCAGCCATATGAGGGCGGTCTGTAAATAATCGAGTTGGGACCAGACAATCCAGTGATTGACATTATGACATCAACAAAGTCAGCGAGCCTGACCATCCGATCCCTTTAGTTGCCTCTTACAACAAGCATAGTCGCCTCTTATGGCAAGCATGGGTTGCTGAAGGCCTATTCTACCCCGAATCTTAACGGGTCCTATATGAAGTAAAACATAGGCAATATAAATATATATGTTTTCACAATACGGAGGACTCACGTTATCACTGTCCATGTGTGTATCGCAGGGAGTGTACATAGGGTATATAATGTCAAGTTTGTTCGCACAGCATTACAGACAACCTAGTGTGATAGTGTCATAAGGACTGATACACTTGTATGGGATCAGCAGCACGGAGTCACAATAAACAGGGAAAGTAACACATATTGGCATTAGTTGCAGGGATTGATGATAATTGATAATTGCCTTTTTTTCGACACGCATAGACGCCTTTTACGGCAAGCATGGGTTGCTGAAGACCTATTCTACCCCGGATCTTCACGGGTCTATATATGATAAGAAGTCATTCATACAATCAGAAGTGACCGTTTTGTTTCAGGATTATTGGAATTCCTGAACGTGACAATGAAGGAAATCCCTGACCGCACTGACCTGGTCAACCACCTAGGCGACATCATCTATGTCCACCTGTTTTACAATCTGTCTGCTAGCGACATCTTCGACGGTAACATCATGGGTCAAAAAGGTTCCCCTTTGACCGTAATCGACGCTTATGACCTTGCTCTGTTCGCCAAAGGAAACGACAAACCAAGAATTGCTCTGCAGTGGTTCCAAGTCGCGTTGGAACAGTCCAAGAAGATTGGTAACAAGACCGAAATAAATATTCCAATTTTGCTGACAGAGTTAGCCTTCTTACATAGCCAGGTGAGTTTTCTGTCAACATTCGGCCTTACTCGGGTCTACTCGGCTCATACCGAGAACTACAAAATACCTCGGACCGCAATTAATGAAGTCGGGTGATATTGCAGGATTTCACTGTTAACCTCATAACGGCCGATTTCACCGCGTTTAGTTCGTACCACATGACGTACTCGTACAATGATGGATAGACATTATTAAAGAAATAAACGACGAGTAGGAGTTGTATATTTCTTATATGAGATATCAACATTATCTACAGCCTCTTCAAGGATGCCAATCAAAGAACAAGCTTTAAAAATATTTACCGAAATTTAAACAATGATGACTCCCTGAACAGAATACGACCTCGGAAATGTTGGACAAGTCAATTTTACGAACAGGTGGGTTAAGTTGGGTTTTTCCCGAAAAGTGTGAGGGATATTACAATCGGCATTGGGAGAAAAGGTACAGATAATTGACGTAAATATTGTGAGAGTATGCGGGAAAGACTTAATTTTCACGAACCCCCCCCCCCCCCCCACACACACACACACACTGTTTATAAAATGGACTTGTCCACCATTGCCGAGGTCGGATTCTATTCGGGGAGTCATCATTATTTAAATATGAGTAAATGTTTGTAAAGCTTGTACATCCTTGAAGAGGCTGTACATAATATTGATATCTCATGTAATTAATAAACGACTCGTGGTCGTTGTTTATCGTAGGAATAAACAACTGGGGGGTTGCGCCCCTCATGGTTTCTTCTCCCTGCAGTGTTTTACAATACGATAAACAACAACCACGAGTCGTTTTTTTATTAAGTAAAATGCGTTTAACAGCACAATTGACACCATTAGTGATGACTTTAACACTGTCCTGTTTCACTATGTTTGTGTACTCATATCGGCATACGTCACTTTTCCAGTTCGGGGATTTCGATAGAGCCATCACACTCGCCGAAGAAGCTTATGCTTTGAGTAAGTATGTACATTTATGTATGAGATGGTAGACAAAAGACGTTCCAAATAATGAATTACAATCTCATAACTATTCCAGCTAGCATGTTCGGAGTTTCATGTCACGAGGCACTCATCCCATTATGAAATATATTTGAAAAAACAACAATCATGGACTCGTTAATCCAGACAGTTAATTTGTCCAATTTGTACCAATTTCCTGATTTCCAAATCATGGGTACGCGGTTATGTCCCTTTCTGCAGTGGCGAATCCAGGGGGGATTTACATTTCCCTCCGCCAAAGAAAAAAACAACACACCAGTCATTTTGCCATTTGAACAAAACCAAATCACACGGCAAGTAAGGCGTTTGAACTGACACAACCTTTTCTGCATATGAGTGAGTGAGTGAGTGAGTGAGTGAGTGAGAGTGAGTGAGTGAGTGAGTGAGTGAGTGAGTGAGTGAGTGAGTGAGTGAGTGAGTGAGGTTTTACACCGCTTTTAGCAATATACCAGCCATATCACGGCGAGGGACACCAGAAATGGGCTTCACACATTGTACCCATGTCGGGACTCGAACCCGGGTCTTCGGCGTGACGAGCGAACGCTTTAACCACTAGGCTACCCGACCGCCCCTTTCTGCATATGAAATTCATTTCGATTTACCTACCACCAGGACCCCATAGCGAAGCCGTTCATTTTCTGGGTAAAGATATGATTTTGTTTTTGTTTGTTGTTTAACGCCGCACTCAGCAATATTCCAGCTATATGACGGCGGTCTGTAAATAATCGAGTCTGGACCAGGCAATCCAGTGATTGATATCATGAGCATCGATCCACGCAATTGGGATCGATGACATGTATCAACCAAGTCAGCGAGCCTGACCACCCCTTCCCGTTAGTCGCCTCTTATGACAAGCATAGTCGCCATTTTGGGCAAGCATGGGTTGCTGAGGACCTATTCTACCCCAGATCTTCACGGGTCGGTAAAGATATGACCTTCAGAGTTAGTGTAAAACTGAAAAGAGAGAGAGAGAGAGAGAGAGAGAGAGACTCATCTTGAAGGTGTTCCTCTAGAAAGACTAGATAGATTATCATTCTCTGTTTTCAGACGGTACCGACGACGTGGTGTACGGACGTTATGTGCGGGTGTCGTCACAGAACGTGCTTCCCTATTCTAACTTTGAAGACAACCCTCCCAAGTATTGGAAGAACTTCACAGCAATCTGCCAAGCCAACGCTACCTTCAAGGTAAACTCGACAGCCTTGTATATCCAGTTATTGCTTTTGTTGTTGTTCAACGCAGCAGTATTCCAGCAATATGACGACGGCCTTTAATTAATCGATCATACAATCGATGATAAGTGATTGATAGTATGAGCAACGTCCCACCCAGTCGGGTACGATGACACGCCATTCGCCAAGTCCCGGAGCACCACCATCATGTAATTCTTTCGGCCAGCATATGTTGCTAGGGTCATACTCCAATCTCATTAAAATCAGATCTTAGTTTTCGCAACCGCTACACAAAGATCTGAGGACATCCCATTACGGGTCACGTCAGAACGACCTTTCGCGAATTTTGACCGACCAATGAAATGACTGACAAGAAATCGACATTAGCCAATCAGAAGGCAGCTTTCTCGAGCTTTACGACACTAGTTTCAAACTGGCGACTACGCTTCGAAACGTATTTTGACGTATTCTCGATTAAAAAAATTAAAACTGATAAGAAGAACATTCTGGAATGGCTTATAGATGGCCTAGATTGCATGGACATAATCATAAAACCCGTATATGTCGTTCGGAATACCCCGTGTTAAATATTTCGTGGTTGCATAATTAGAAAACACATTCTGACAGTCACTCTCATGATCTGGTAAGCGACGCTCTGATTGGTTGGATGAAGGTCGTTCTGACGTGACCCTTAATGGGATGTCCTCAGCGATAGCGAGAACTAAGATCTGATTTTAATGAGATTGGGTCATACTCCGAACCCCGTTTTGTAAATGAGTGTGTGTGAAAAACATACCTATTCGCTACCTACAGACGCTTAAGAACATAATGGTCCCTCCCTCACCCCATACCATTGTACTGACCCCTCCTTGTGTCCCGCAGCCGCCGTTGAAGTGGTTCCACCGGTGCCGTTACCGATGCTCACCTGTTCCATTCAAACGCTACCAGGAAGAGATACTCAGCATGACACCCTACGTCTCAGTGTTTTATGACGTCATCAGTGATGACGTCATCAATGATATCAAAACGAAAACCGCCCGAAATGTAAGTATGCTTTAACAGTCTTTTATCATCTAAAACTTGCTTCCACAGGAGATATCGCTTGGGTGAGATCAAGCGATATCTACATTTTATAGCTAAAATGGATGGAATTATCATTAAACCGCCCGCATGTTATCAGAAATGAGCGGGTCACTGTAACTTGATAATGCCCTCATATTGCCTGACGACGGGCCATTATCACGCCCGTTATTAGGTGACGTCTTAGGATAGGGATAGGTGACGTCACGTTCAATAGTGACGTCATCTGGTTTGTTCTATGACGTTTCAATATTTGTAAAACTGGGTCAGTGACATTCGAAATAATTGCATTAAATGTTTCAAAACCGATATTGTTGTTTCTTTTTATTTGATAACAAATTCCACCCATTTTATCTATAATAACGGTAACACTATTTTTCAGGGCATTATCATTTGCAGAAGCCCTCGGTCTTTTCAACAAACCTCCTTCGTCGGGCAGTTAATGTAAGACCTCGGGCTTCTGCAAATGATAAATCATAAATGCCCTGAAAAAAAGCGTTATCTTTATAGTAGATATCGCTGCAATGAAATCGCTTCACAATGCTTTGGAGACCATTGTGACATCATTGTTGCCGTGACGTCACAATCAAATGGCATCACTAATGGCTCTGCTACTGAAGCTGTCAGCAGTACTTTTTACACTTCAAACACTGCTTATAACTGTCTACAAACTGAAAACGTTGCAAAGATGATGTTGGATGATAAATAAAATCTCTCTATCACATATCAAAGTCTTTTGTGGCGGAAAGGCAGACATAAAGATATTGAAGCATAAGTGTTGCTATGGATACCAATTTTCGGAAAACTGGTCGAAACATAGCCTCTATTTCGACAGAAATAATTGGATAATTGCAGGTCACAATTCTTTTTTGGGTTACCATGGTTGCATGTAGTGTTTTACTTAAAACCGTATTTCGTTTTAGATGACTTTGGTACTGATTTTACATTTGCCCTATCACTTGGAAGCAATATTTATCGATTGTGTTTTGTTTCGCAGCTGACGAAAGCCACTAATTATTATTACACCAAGCTTGAAGGGTAAGAATAAATTATTTCGTTTTCCTGCAATCACAGTGATGCTTTTTTAACCAACACTCGACAACTAGACAACCTTACACCCAGCAAGATACTTTAATCCTCGTTTATCCAGGGTTGTATAACTCCATTCCTTGATCAATACAATGGACTCATTCACTACTGTAGTTTCTTTTAGCCCGATTCGAATAGCTTGACGCTAAAATAGCCATCCAATCAGATGACATTCACGAGCGAGAGAATGTCTGTGCTAGGTTAGAAATAGGAAAGATGCAGAAGTTGATCATGACGTCACTTCCGAAACGAAGCTAAGATGGTGAGCTGGACCAGGCTAGCCGGATGTCATCACCTGCTTATGTAACTTATTTCGAAATCTCGAGTGAGTGAGTATAGTTTTACGCCGCTTTTAGCAATATTCCAGCAATATCACGGCGGGGGACACCAGAAATGGGCTTCACACATTTGACCCATGTCGGGAATCGAACCCGGGTCTTCGGCGTGACGAGCGAACGCCTTAACCACTAGGCTACCCGACCACCCTCGAACTCTCGAAGGGATGCTTAAAATTACTGAACTATGCTTCTAGTCTGCTATGATATTAACGTGCATTGCCAGACGTGGTACATTCTCGGACTTATTAAACGACGTTCATCATCTAGCTGTACATAATTTCAATTTGTTCTTTACATTACACAACAACATGTACCAAATAGTGACGACGAAACACATGTTGAAAGCATTATCGATTATCCAGGATATATAGCCATTGTATTGCCATGATAGAATTATATCTCCATTGTGTTATCGACTGTTACTGTTTGCAGAAATATAAATATAACTTATAAATATTTTCATGGCAGTATTTCTTTATAATCTCTGAAAAGGTTTTAAAAGGAAACAAACTTAGAAAATATTGGTAGTAAGCGCACAGATGTCTGTATATCAAGTTCGTTTTGTCAGTTGTTTGTTACAACCGTTGTTTCTTCACTTTTTTTATATTTCATTTGGGGCGGTCGGGTAGCCTAGTGGTTGAAGCGTTCGCTCCTCACTCGAGCCCGGGTTCGATTCCCGACACGGGTACAATGTGTGAAGCCCATTTGTGTTGTCCCAGCCGCGGTATTGATGGATTATTGCTAAAACCATATATAGTAATAACTTTCCGATACCCCCACATACGCTTTTTAGCGATTCTCAAATAAGAGATGAATATTATTAGTTTTCAGATTTACAGGTTTTACTGAGTATATGCTCACCCCAAACTTCATCTGAGACCGACGGCATTCAAATCCGAAAACACTTACTGTTTAGCGACATTATTACCCCAGGGGTATAACATATTGGTGCACAGATTCCTGATATTTGCACAGTCTGCACATATGACGTTTTGGTTATTCTAGGCATTTGATTGTGATCCTGATATTTGCGGGGTAAAAATTTGCGACATTCAATAATATTAAAAGTTAATATTAGTTCGTATATTTCATCGGTTTTGTTTGTGCAAGGGGGATACGACTTACGTAAGGTGATGGTGAAGTTGAGTGTCACCATCTAAGATGGATTGGAAGTAAGTTCTTCAGTGTCAGGCCCCAGATAAATGGTAAACGAACTGTATGTATTATTCATGAAGTATCAATTTGGCCTACCATTGCTTCGTTTTTCAAATTTGATGTTAAGAAACAATATGTACTTGTCAAGAAAATTGTCCACAGCAGTGAAAATGCCACATGAATTCCGAGTTCGATTTCTTTTTAACAAAGTTTTCAACCAATCAGATTACAGCAAACCCTCCCGATCATTTTAGTATGCTCGTTGTCCAGGGGAAACGACATGACAAACATGAAGACCCATGAAGATCCGGGGTAGAATAGGTCTTCATCAACCCATGCTTGCCGTAAAAGGCGACTATGCTTGTTGTAAGGAGCGACTAACGGGATCGGGTGGTCAGGCTCGCTGACTTGGTTGATGCATGTCATCCATCCCAATTGCGTTGATCGATGCTCATGATGTCAATCACTGGATTGTCTGGTCCAGACTCGATTATTTTACAGACCGCCGTCATATAGCTGGAATATTGCTGAGTGCGGCGTTAATCAACAAACAAACAAACAAACAAACAAACAAACTATATAACATTACGTCATCTGAACAATATGCTGACGTCAGTAAAGTTTTTCTGAAGGGTAAACGTTTTAGATTTTCTTTCTAAAACAATTATTCTAACCCTTCACTCGCAATTACGGATTTTGCTTCTATAATGAATATATGTTGTAATTATTATGGTTTTGCAGCACCGAGATCCTTGAGAACCACGGGTCGGCCCGAGTGCTGACGAAGATTGCCGGCGACATCAGCGGGGTCAATGCCTCTTATACCCCAGGCAGGGTGTCCAGCGGCGGTGCCCTCAGGGTAAGGCGGTGTGGTCAGCTGTTGATTCCAACCTGGGCATGGTCACTACATGCTGTCATAATAGTTTTGTTCATCCCCTACGCCCAGTGGGTGAGTGAGTGAGTATATATTTTACGCTGCTTTTAGGAATACTTCCGCCATGTCACAGTAGGGGAAACAAGAAACAGGTTCCACACATTGTATCCATGTGGGCATCAAACTCGGGCAATTGTCGTGGCGAGCGAACGCTTTAACCACTAGGCTACCTCTCTACCCCTAACTGTGAGTGAGGGGTATAGCAAAGTCGTTACCGTGGTCGTTCATGCTGGAAACAGGTCTGAGCCTAAAGATTTCGCCCGTAGCCACTGTGAATAGATAAAGCATATTCACTCACTAACTCACTAGAGTAAATTGATCTGCACATACGTGTGGATCATCCTCGTAGGTCAGGGGTATATTTAGAATTCCGAAATTAAAACTATACAGGGACTGAAGGTCATGCTAATTAGATGGGTAATATTAAACATATTTAGAAATAGCCTTTTTTGAAATCACAGCTGCTAAACTCTACTTTATGAGAATGTTAAATGCCCAAAACGTAAACCAATAGATAAAATGAGTGAGTGAGTTGGGTTTAACGCCGCTTTTAACAGTATTCCAGTCATATCGCGGCGTGTCAGCTTAATGTGGGAGGAAAGCCCGAAGTGATGCAGGTCTCAGACGTTTACCACTTCGGTGAAACCCACGAGCACGGGTATGGTGCTTACAAACTTAGAAACATAATCGGGGCGAACCGGGATTCGAACCCGCAATCATAGGTTTCTGGCGTGCCCAAGGGACGCAACTCTACACAGCGAATCGCGGCGCCTCAGACGACTGGGCCACCCGTGCCCACATAGATAAAATGAATGTTGAAATATAAGCTAAGGCTTTTAAACAAATCGTGTCAGAATGCATAGTTAATTAAAAAAATGCTCAAGTCAACTTAACGTCTATTTTAAGGCAAAGGAATCAGGTGGAAGTAAGTAAAAGAAAGGTATTGGAAAAACTTCTACCACGCGATTTAGAATTTTAAACGGAAGGTTTGGGTAGGCCCAAAATTTGGTCGAGGGTTAGAATTCCAGATTTGTTCCTATTTTGAACCCCTCATCATAACACACGTGATTATGGGCCAACAGCAAACCTGTTCCCTTTTCTCAGATATTAATCAAGGCATGGGTGGCCCAGTCGTCAAAGGCGCCACAATTCTCTGTGTAGAGTTGTGTCTCTTAGAAACTTATGATGCCAGAATGTTATGATCGTGCGTTCGAATCTCTGTTCGCACGAATTATGTTTCTACGTTTGTCAGCGCGGGGTTTTCTCCAAAGGGGTAAATGTCTGAGACCTGCATCACCCCACGCTGTTTTCTCCCATTCTGACATGCCTGATTTAACTGATATACTGTTCAAAGCAGCGTTAAACCCAACTCACTCACTCACTTCCACATCAAGGTGACATGCCTGATTTAACTGAAATACTGTTCAAGGCAGCGTTAAACCCAACTCACTCACTCACTTCCACATCAAGGTGACATGCCTGATTTAACTGAAATACTGTTCAAGGCAGCGTTAAACCCAACTCACTCACTCACTTCCACATCAAGGTGACATGCCTGATTTAACTGAAATACTGTTCAAAGCAGCGTTAAACCCAACTCACTCACTCACTTCCACATCAAGGTGACATGCCTGATTTAACTGAAATACTGTTCAAAGCAGCGTTAAACCCAACTCACTCACTCACTTCCACATCACGGTGACACGCCGTGATATAACTGAAATACTGTTCAAAGCAGCGTTAAACCCAACTCACTCACTTCCACATCAAGGTCACACGCCGTGATATAATTGAAATACTGTCCAAAGCAGTGTTAAACCCAACTCACTCACTCACTTCCACATCAAGGTGACATGCCTGATTTAACTGATATACTGTTCAAAGCAGCGTTAAACCCAACTCACTCACTCACTTCCACATCACGGTGACATGCCCGATTTAACTGATATACTGTTCAAAGCAGCATTAAACCCAACTCACTCACTCACTTCCACATCAAGGTGACATGCCTGATTTAACTGAAATACTGTTCAAAGCAGCGTTAAACCCAACTCACTCACTTCCACATCAAGGTCACACGCCGTGATATAATTGAGATACTGTTCAAAGCAGTGTTAAACCCAACTCACTCACTTCCACATCAAGGTCACACGCCGTGATATAATTGAGATACTGTTCAAAGCAGTGTTAAACCCAACTCACTCACTTCCACATCAAGGTCACACGCCGTGATATAATTGAAATACTGTTCAAAGCAGTGTTAAACCCAACTCACTCACTTCCACATCAAGGTCACACGCCGTGATATAATTGAAATACTGTTCAAAGCAGTGTTAAACCCAACTCACTCACTTCCACATCAAGGTCACACGCCGTGATATAATTGAAATACTGTTCAAAGCAGTGTTAAACCAAACTCACTCACTTCCACATCAAGGTCACACGCCGTTATATAATTGAGATACTGTTCAAAGCAGTGTTAAACCCAACTCACTCACTTCCACATCAAGGTCACACGCCGTGATATAATTGAAATACTGTTCAAAGCAGCGTTAAACCCAACTCACTCACTTCCACATCAAGGTCACACGCCGTGATATAATTGAAATACTGTTCAAAGCAGTGTTAAACCCAACTCACTCACTTCCACATCAAGGTCACACGCCGTGATATAATTGAAATACTGTTCAAAGCAGTGTTAAACCCAACTCACTCACTTCCACATCAAGGTCACACGCCGTGATATAATTGAAATACTGTTCAAAGCAGTGTTAAACCCAACTCACTCACTTCCACATCAAGGTCACACGCCGTGATATAATTGAAATACTGTTCAAAGCAGTGTTAAACCCAACTCACTCACTTCCACATCAAGGTCACACGCCGTGATATAATTGAAATACTGTTCAAAGCAGCGTTAAACCCAACTCACTCACTTCCACATCAAGGTCACACGCCGTGATATAATTGAAATACTGTTCAAAGCAGTGTTAAACCCAACTCACTCACTTCCACATCAAGGTCACACGCCGTGATATAATTGAAATACTGTTCAAAGCAGTGTTAAACCCAACTCACTCACTTCCACATCAAGGTCACACGCCGTGATATAATTGAAATACTGTTCAAAGCAGTGTTAAACCCAACTCACTCACTTCCACATCAAGGTCACACGCCGTGATATAATTGAAATACTGTTCAAAGCAGTGTTAAACCCAACTCACTCACTTCCACATCAAGGTCACACGCCGTGATATAATTGAAATACTGTTCAAAGCAGCGTTAAACCCAACTCACTCACTTCCACATCAAGGTCACACGCCGTGATATAATTGAAATACTGTTCAAAGCAGCGTTAAACCCAACTCACTCACTTCCACATCAAGGTCACACGCCGTGATATAATTGAAATACTGTTCAAAGCAGTGTTAAACCCAACTCACTCACTTCCACATCAAGGTCACACGCCGTGATATAATTGAAATACTGTTCAAAGCAGTGTTAAACCCACGGACTTAATCCTCACTGTTTCGGAAGTAAATGTGTCGGCCGTAACAAACCGTAAAGGTCACGGAAACCCCCGAATAATGACGAGGGCACACTGAGCTCGACAGATTCTCTTTTGCCTATGTTGTGTTCTCTCTTCCAGGTTCTCAACTTTGGCCCGTGTGGAATGGGGAAGCCGCACAACCACACCTCCATGGTAGGTGATCACACGTGGTGCATAAAACACTGGGAGCAATAACTGTAGTGTCTGAAATAGGGCTGGGAGGGTAACTCGGGTACTCGGGTCGGGTGGGTACTGAGAAGGACCCGGGTACCCACAGGACTACCCGGACCCGTTGTTAGTCACGTGATATATTGTTTAATGATAAAAAATATCCAGAACTCTATGGTTACACTACAAGTCACTGATGTTCGCATATCTTTCTGACTAAGCACCATTGCTTCTGACCTTTATAAGTTTGAATAAAAATAACACTTCAGTCAACTTCAGTGTATGCATGATCAGATCGTTTTAAACATATATTTAAATACATTTTACCAGGGCTACGCTCAAACTATTTCCAATCGGACACTTTGTACCAAACTCTTGAGACCTCTAGCGGGTACCCGAGTAGGATCGTTAATAGCGGGGTGGGTACCCGGGTAGTAAATGTGGACTCGTCCCAGCCCTAGTCTGAAAACAGACCAGTTGAGTTTAATCATCTCCTGCTTTGCTTGTCGTGAACGTCTCCGTGGCCCCGTGGTAGAGCGTCTGTCCGGAGAGCGGAAGGTCGGTGGTTCGATCCCCGGCCGTGTCATACCGAAGCACATCTTGCTAGTATTTCTCCGAGAGGAATAGGTGATATATTTTCCATTTTACTCAAATATTTGATTCTTTTTCCTTTACAGTATGACCATAGAATGCTCCGATCTGGAAATAAAATTGGATTCGTTACATTTTACGTGAGTATCTTTCTTAATTGACACCATTTATGCCTCTATCATCTTCATGCTGTTGCTGACCGCCTCCGTGGTCTAGTGGTAGAGCGTCCGCCCGGGGAGCGGAAGGTCCGGGGTTCGATCCCCGGCCGCGTCATACCAAAATATGTTAAAAGATGGTACTTGTTGTTACCCTGTCTGACGCTCGGCATTAAAGGGCTAAAACAAGGACTGGTCGGCTCGGAGTCAGTATACTGTGTCTGAGTGGGGTATTGTTAAACTGCGGCATGGTATCTCAGTGGGCTAGCACTATAAATCGGTATCAGTCCGGACTAGTACAAGCAGCCACACAAACACACATAGGTACATGAACGTCGCTATATAAGTGCAATAATCTTGGACGCGACGTTAAACCCCAGTTGCTGGAATATTTGTTAAAGCGGCATAAAACACCACTCGCTCACCCACCGACCCATCCACTCACAGTCCCCTTATCTGGACAACTCACAGAAACTCCCCCTCATCCCTCAGAGAAGGTAAAGATGGAGATTTTATGACGCTTTTATGATGACGGGGCATAAGACGTTTTCTTATTTTCTATTTGCCAATTTGTCCTTTCTTTCTTTGTTTTACGCTGCACTCAGCAATATTCCAGCTATATGACGACGGTCTGTAACTAATTCAGTCTAGACCAGACAATCCAGTGACTGACATCATAAACATCGATCCACGCAATTGGGATCGATGACAGGCATCAACCAAGTCAGTGAGCCTGACCACCCAATCCCGTTAGTCGCCTCTTACCACAAGCATGGGATCCGGGGTAGAATAGGTCTTCAGCAACCCATGCTTGCCGGAAAATGCGACTATGCTTGTGGTAAGAGGCGACTAACGCGATTGGGTGGTCAGGCTCGCTGACTTGGTTGATCCTTGTCATCGTATACAAATTGAGTGGATCGATGCTCATGATATCAATCACTGGATTGTCTGGTCAGGACCCGAATATTTACAGACCGCCGTCATATAGCTGAAATATTGCTGAGTGCGACGTTAAGAAACAAACAAACAAACAAAACATAACCACAAGCATGGGTTGTTGAAGACCTTTTTTCCTCCTGATCTGCAGGGGTTTATTTGTCAAATTGACTTGACGTAGTCTATATGTTATAGTGTTAACGTCAACAAATTGTAACCCTTGTAACTGTGTGATGTAGTTGTAATGTTGTGTGCGTGGTTGTAGCTGACGGATGTGGAGAGCGGTGGAGCCACGGTCTTCCTGGACATCGGACTCAGATACCAGCCCAAGAAGGTAAATACTAGTATACCATTACGTCATCTTGATTTTCAAATCTCGTGAACAGAATGCGAACACGCGAACATGGCCTCATCTGCATACCTGTCATCCTGGTACTCCTGCTTGTATTGATAGCTTCTAGACTCACGAGTCTATTCATAGTCCATGCAATCAACACCGCGTAACGAACTAGACATTCGGTTCGTAAACAACATGGATTCCAACGTGCAGATTTCGGTCGACTGCAGGATTTGCAAAACTTATGTTCCGTCAATTGGGCGTTTACAGATATTTTCCAAATCTTTCATGTTTTTTATCAAGGTGCTCAAGTGATAAGACCCATTTTATTACGAAATAGATTTTGACTGGGCGCCGCAGAAGCATGTGATATGTGAGGTGGAATCTGATTGGTCAACAGGAGGGACATAGAAGGGACATAACTCGTAAAAGCAACTGGTGGCGCTACGATCGAACCACGAAATTCCAGTGTAGTTCGGCAAGGGTTGAAACTGGTCTTTTATAGTCAGATAACTCACTTGCCTTGGGATGATACAGTTCGCTGCACAGAGTTGCCTCGCTTTGACGTGCCAGAATCTTATGACCGTGGGTTCGAATTCTAGAATCACCGTGATTACGACTTAGGTTTGTCATCATGGGCGCTGGTTGGTTTCAGCAAAGTGGTAAACGTCTCAGTGTTGAATCAGTTTAGGCTTTCCTTCAATGCCAAGCTGACACGCCGTGATAGAACTGAAATACTGTTTAAAGCGGCGTTAAACACAACCCATCCGCCCACCGACTCACTCAATCACTCACTCACTCGTTGATTCACCCCAGGGGTCGGCGTTATTGTGGTTCGCCGTCAAGCCCAACGGAGAGGACGACGTGAAGATGAACAAAGCTGAATGTCCCATGGCTGTCGGCGACAAGTGGAGTAAGTACATAAGTAAGGTGGCCCAGAGGGGACATCGCTTTATCGACTTCAATTATAACCGCCGGATGGCCATAACACGTGACAAGAACGGATAGCATATCGCTCAACAATATCGCGGCCGTAATTGAAGACCGTAAAGCGACGTTCCCCCATGGCCACCATACATTATTAGACTTGGTAATAAACAAATATTTTTCATGACGTATTTCAAAACTGACCGTTGAGCGACGATTTAACTTTTGATAGGTAAACAATCTTTTGTAAACGTCATTTTAATTAACCACGTGACCTCTTTTGACCACGCCCCCTTTGGCTCGCGTCTTCAAAAAATCTCCGAAATTTTAGTTTCTTAAAAACGTAATAAAAGAATAAAATTAGCAACAAATATAGCGGCGGGTGGGTGACGAGAAACAAAAAAATGATTTTTTGTTTGTTTGTTGTTTAATCCCGCACTCCAACTATATGCCGGCGGTGATATTGATTTTGTCAAGCCTTCCATAAAACAAGTTTATGTACAAAGTCCATGAACGCATTTAAAACGACAAATGCTTTAAGCGATAAAGAAGTTGAATGCTTTGAAGCTCGAGACAATCATGGAATGCCAGTCAATCTGAAAGGCAACTGAAAAATGTTACCTTGTTTCTGTCCGCTGTTTCAAGCTGTAGAAGAACATTATGACCAAGTCACCTCAATCTGTTCATGTTTCGGACAGATTGTCGACCTTATTTAAAGTTCTCATTGATTACTAGACAATTACAAACAGACACGTGAATTTTAGGTTTTGTTGTTTTATGTGCATTATTTATGTTGAAAAAACATATGCAACCTTCGATTATTGTCTATACCAGATGGCTGTTTTAGCACCATCGTACGACCTTTGCAAACACATTGCCATCTGAAACTCTATTAACTCTAGAATTCTATTCTATTGAAACTTGTGTCTGTATTTATTGATGGCGTTCTTCTTTGTTTCCTCAAACCTTCTGCTGTGCGGGAATATTGAAATTAGTTTCTTATAGTCAATAGCCTCAAATTATTACTACTTGTCGAGTTTAAATTGGGTTCCTTCATCAATTGTTTTAAGCACTCACTCAGACAAACGCCGAAGCTAGCATTTGGTCTCTGAAATGCTTTTTGCAGAAAAAAACCCAGTTAAATTTTCTTAATAAAGTACAATAAAAATCAAGAGACTTCATTTTCCAAAACTGCAGTAATCTAGACTTTATAGACTTGCTTGGGGTGTAATGGGTGTATTTGTTTCAGGGTCTGTATGACAGGCTAACAAACTCCAGTATCTCAGCTACTGTTCCCACATACTCGTCTAAACTTCACTTGCAATTTCAGTCAAAAGCTCACTCTCTTATTTTTATTCAAACCTTCAATCGCCAGTCAATGCGCACGGTTGACCCAGTCTTCTGAAGCGCCACAATTCGCTGTGTAGGGTTGTGTCCCTTGGGCACCACAGAAACCTATGATCGTGGGTTCGAATCCCAGTTCGCCCTGATTACCTTTCTAGAGTTTTTAGCACCCATGCTCGTGGGTTTCACAAAAGTGATAATGGTCTAAGACCTGCATCAACTTGGCCTATGACAACTGGTGTGTAACCTTTGTGCATGCTGTGTGTGTTCCTGAGTGTAACCGTGACTACTGGTGTGTAACCTTTGTGTGTGTTGTGTGTTCCTGAGTGTAACCCATGACTACTGGTGTGTAACCATTAGGCGTGTTGTGTGTTACTGAGTATAACCCATGACTACTGGTGTGTAACCTTAGTGCGTGTTGTGTGTTCCTGGGTGTAACCCATGACTACTGTGTGTAACCTTGGTGCGTGTTGTGTGTTCCTGAGTGAAACCCATGACTACTGGTGTGTAAACTTGGTGCGTGTTGTGTGTTCCTAAGTGTAACTTATGCCTACTGGTGTGTAACCTTTGTGCGTGTTGTGTGTTACTGAGTGTAACCCATGACTACTGGTGTGTAACCGTTGTGCGTATTGTGTGTTACTGAGTGTAACCCATGACTACTGGTGTGAAACCGTTGTACGTGTTGTGTGTTCCTTAGTGTAACCAATGCCTACTCGTGTGTAACCTTTGTGCGTGTTGTGTGTTTCTGGGTGTTACCAATGACTACTGGTGTGTAACCTTGGTGCGTGTTGTCTGTTCCTGAGTGTAACCCATGACTACTGGTGTGTAACCTTTGTGCGTGTTGTGTATTCCTGAGTGTAGCCAATGCCTACTGGTGTGTAACCTTGGTGCGTGTTGTGTATTCCTGAGTGTAACCCATGACTACTGGTGTTTAACCTTGGTGCGTGTTGTGTGTTACTGAGTGTAACTTATGCCTACTCGTGTGTAACCTTTGTGTGTGTTGTGTGTTCCATATTGTAACCAATGCCTACTGGTGTGTAACCTTTGTGTGTGTTGTGTGTTCCTGAGTGTAACCCATGACTACTGGTGTGTAACCTTGGTGCGTGTTGTGTATTCCTGAGTGTAACCCATGACTACTGTGTGTAACCTTTGTGTGTGTTGTGTGTTCCATATTGTAACCAATGCCTACTGGTGTATAACCTTTGTGTGTGTTGTGTGTTCCTGAGTGTAACCCATGACTACTGGTGTGTAACCTTGGTGCGTGTTGTGTGTTCCTGAGTGTAACCCATGACTACTGTGTGTAACCTTTGTGTGTGTTGTGTGTTCCATATTGTAACCCATGACTACTGGTGTGAAACCGTTGTACGTGTTGTGTGTTCCTTAGTGTAACCAATGCCTACTCGTGTGTAACCTTTGTGCGTGTTGTGTGTTCCTGGGTGTTACCAATGACTACTGGTGTGTAACCTTGGTGCGTGTTGTCTGTTCCTGAGTGTAACCCATGACTACTGGTGTGTAACCTTTGTGCGTGTTGTGTATTCCTGAGTGTAGCCAATGCCTACTGGTGTGTAACCTTGGTGCGTGTTGTGTATTCCTGAGTGTAACCCATGACTACTGGTGTTTAACCTTGGTGCATGTTGTGTGTTACTGAGTGTAACTTATGCCTACTCGTGTGTAACCTTTGTGTGTGTTGTGTGTTCCATATTGTAACCAATGCCTACTGGTGTGTAACCTTTGTGTGTGTTGTGTGTTCCTGAGTGTAACCCATGACTACTGGTGTGTAACCTTGGTGCGTGTTGTGTATTCCTGAGTGTAACCCATGACTACTGTGTGTAACCTTTGTGTGTGTTGTGTGTTCCATATTGTAACCAATGCCTACTGGTGTATAACCTTTGTGTGTGTTGTGTGTTCCTGAGTGTAACCCATGACTACTGATGTGTAACCTTGGTGCGTGTTGTCTGTTCCTGAGTGTAACCCATGACTACTGTGTGTAACCTTTGTGTGTGTTGTGTGTTCCATATTGTAACCAATGCCTACTGGTGTGTAACCTTTGTGTGTGTTGTGTGTTCCTGAGTGTAACCCATGACTACTGGTGTGTAACCTTGGTGCGTGTTGTGTGTTACTGAGTGTAACCCATGACTACTGGTGTGTAACCTTGGTGCGTGTTGTGTGTTACTGAGTGTAACTTATGCCCACTGGTGTGTAACCTTTGTGTGTGTTGTGTGTTCCTGGGTATTACCAATGACTACTGGTGTGTAACTTTGGTGCGTGTTGTCTGTTCCTGAGTGTAGCCAATGCCTACTGGTGTGTAACCTTGGTGCGTGTTGTGTATTCCTGAGTGTAACCCATGACTACTGGTGTTTAACCTTGGTGCGTGTTGTTTGTTACTGAGTGTAACTTATGCCTACTGGTGTGTAACCTTGGTGCGTGTTGTGTGTTCCTGAGTGTAACCCGTGACTACTGGTGTGTAACCTTGGTGCGTGTTGTGTATTCCTGAGTGTAACCCATGACTACTGGTGTTTAACCTTGGTGCGTGTTGTGTGTTACTGAGTGTAACTTATGCCTACTGGTGTGTAACCTTTGTGCGTGTTGTGTGTTACTGAGTGTAACTTATGCCTACTGGTGTTTAACCTTTGTGCGTGTTGTGTGTTCCTGAGTGTAACTTATGCCTACTGGTGTGTAACCTTGGTGCGTGTTGTGTGTTACTGAGTGTAACTTATGCCTACTGGTGTGTAACCTTTGTGTGTGTTGTGTGTTCCTGGGTGTTACCAATGACTACTGGTGTGTAACCTTGGTGCGTGTTGTGTATTCCTGAGTGTAACCCATGACTACTGTGTGTAACCTTTGTGTGTGTTGTGTGCTCCATATTGTAACCAATGCCTACTGGTGTGTAACCTTTGTGTGTGTTGTGTGTTCCTGAGTGTAACCCATGACTACTGGTGTGTAACCTTGGTGCGTGTTGTGTGTTACTGAGTGTAACCCAGGACTACTGGTGTGTAACCTTGGTGCGTGTTGTGTGTTACTGAGTGTAACTTATGCCTACTGGTGTGTAACCTTTGTGCGTGTTGTGTATTCCTGAGTGTAACCCATGACTACTGGTGTTTAACCTTTGTGCGTGTTGTGTGTTACTGAGTGTAACTTATGCCTACTGGTGTGTAACCTTGGTGCGTGTTGTGTGTTACTGAGTGTAACTTATGCCTACTGGTGTGTAACCTTGGTGCGTGTTGTGTATTCCTGAGTGTAACTTATGCCTACTGGTGTGTAACCTTTGTGCGTGTTGTGTGTTACTGAGTGTAACTTATGCCTACTGGTGTGTAACCTTTGTGTGTGTTGTGTGTTCCTGGGTGTTACCAATGACTACTGGTGTGTAACCTTGGTGCGTGTTGTGTATTCCTGAGTGAAACCCATGACTACTGGTGTGTAACCTTGGTGCGTGTTGTGTGTTACTGAGTGTAACCCATGACTACTGTGTGTAACCTTTGTGTGTGTTGTGTGTTCCATATTGTAACCAATGCCTACTGGTGTGTAACCTTTGTGTGTGTTGTGTGTTCCTGAGTGTAACCCATGACTACTGGTGTGTAACCTTGGTGCGTGTTGTGTATTCCTGAGTGTAACCCATGACTACTGGTGTTTAACCTTGGTGCGTGTTGTGTGTTCCTGAGTGTAACCCATGACTACTGGTGTTTAACCTTGGTGCGTGTTGTGTGTTACTGAGTGTAACTTATGCCTACTGGTGTGTAACCTTTGTGCGTGTTGTGTGTTCCTGAGTGTTACCAATGACTACTGGTGTGTAACCTTGGTGCGTGTTGTGTATTCCTGAGTGTAACCCATGACTACTGGTGTGTAACCTTGGTGCGTGTTGTGTGTTACTGAGTGTAACCCATTACTACTGTGTGTAACCTTTGTGTGTGTTGTGTGTTCCATATTGTAACCAATGCCTACTGGTGTGTAACCTTTGTGTGTTGTGTGTTCCTGAGTGTAACCCATGACTACTGGTGTGTAACCTTGGTGCGTGTTGTGTATTCCTGAGTGTAACCCATGACTACTGGTGTGTAACCTTTGTGTGTGTTGTGTGTTCCTGAGTGTAACCCATGACTACTGGTGTGTAACCTTGGTGCGTGTTGTGTGTTCCTGAGTGTTACCCAGGACTACTGGTGTGTAACCTTGGTGCGTGTTGTGTGTTCCTAAGTGTAACCCATGACTACTGTGTGTAACCTTTGTGTGTGTTGTGTGTTCCTAAGTGTAACCAATGCCTACTGGTGTTTAACCTTGGTGTGTGTTGTGTGTTCCTAAGTGTAACCCATGACAACTGGTGTTTAACCTTGGTGCGTGTTGTGTGTTACTGAGTGTAACCCATGACTACTGTGTGTAACCTTGGTGCGTGTTGTGTGTTACTGAGTGTAACTTATGCCTACTGGTGTGTAACCTTGGTGCGTGTTGTGTATTCCTGAGTGTAACTTATGCCTACTGGTGTGTAACCTTTGTGCGTGTTGTGTGTTACTGAGTGTAACTTATGCCTACTGGTGTGTAACCTTTGTGTGTGTTGTGTGTTCCTGGGTGTTACCAATGACTACTGGTGTGTAACCTTGGTGCGTGTTGTGTATTCCTGAGTGTAACCCATGACTACTGGTGTGTAACCTTGGTGCGTGTTGTGTGTTACTGAGTGTAACCCATGACTACTGTGTGTAACCTTTGTGTGTGTTGTGTGTTCCATATTGTAACCAATGCCTACTGGTGTGTAACCTTTGTGTGTGTTGTGTGTTCCTGAGTGTAACCCATGACTACTGGTGTGTAACCTTGGTGCGTGTTGTGTATTCCTGAGTGTAACCCATGACTACTGGTGTTTAACCTTGGTGCGTGTTGTGTGTTCCTGAGTGTAACCCATGACTACTGGTGTTTAACCTTGGTGCGTGTTGTGTGTTACTGAGTGTAACTTATGCCTACTGGTGTGTAACCTTTGTGCGTGTTGTGTGTTCCTGGGTGTTACCAATGACTACTGGTGTGTAACCTTGGTGCGTGTTGTGTATTCCTGAGTGTAACCCATGACTACTGGTGTGTAACCTTGGTGCGTGTTGTGTGTTACTGAGTGTAACCCATTACTACTGTGTGTAACCTTTGTGTGTGTTGTGTGTTCCATATTGTAACCAATGCCTACTGGTGTGTAACCTTTGTGTGTTGTGTGTTCCTGAGTGTAACCCATGACTACTGGTGTGTAACCTTGGTGCGTGTTGTGTATTCCTGAGTGTAACCCATGACTACTGGTGTGTAACCTTTGTGTGTGTTGTGTGTTCCTAAGTGTAACCCATGACTACTGGTGTGTAACCTTGGTGCGTGTTGTGTGTTCCTGAGTGTTACCCAGGACTACTGGTGTGTAACCTTGGTGCGTGTTGTGTGTTCCTAAGTGTAACCCATGACTACTGTGTGTAACCTTTGTGTGTGTTGTGTGTTCCTAAGTGTAACCAATGCCTACTGGTGTTTAACCTTGGTGTGAGTTGTGTGTTCCTAAGTGTAACCCATGACAACTGGTGTTTAACCTTGGTGCGTGTTGTGTGTTACTGAGTGTAACCCATGACTACTGGTGTGTAATCTTGTTGCGTGTTGTGTGTTCCTGAGTGTAACCCATGACTACTGGTGTGTAACATTGGTGCGTGTTGTGTGTTCCTGAGTGTAACCCATGACTACTGATGAGTAACCTTGGTGCGTGTTGTGTGTTCCTGGGTGTTACCCATGACTACTGGTGTGTAACCTTGATGCGTGTTGTGTGTTACTGACTGTAACCAATGCCTACTGGTGTGTAACCTTAGTGCGTGTTGTGTGTTCCTGGGTGTAACCCATGACAACTGGTGTGTCACCTTTGTGTGCATGTTGTGTGCCTGAGTGTAACCATGACTACTGTTGTGTAACGTTGGTGCGTGTTGTGTGTGACTGAGTGTAACCCATGACTACGTGTGTTTAACCTTGGATCGTGTTATGTGCGACTGAGTGTAACCATGACTACTGTTGTGTAACGTTGGTGCGTGTTGTGTGCGACTGAGTGTAACCATGACTACGTGTGTTTAACCTTGGATCGTGTTGTGTGCGACTGAGTGTAACCATGACTACGTGTGTTTAACCGTGGATCGTGTTGTGTGCGACTGAGTGTAACCATGACTACTGTTCTGTAACGTTGGTGCGTGTTGTGTGCGACTGAGTGTAACCATGACTACGTGTGTTTAACCTTGGATCGTGTTGTGTGCGACTGAGTGTAACCATGATTACGTGTGTTTAACCGTGGATCGTGTTGTGTTTCAGTCGTAGAGAAGGACATCCACAACCATGAGAATCAGGCCCCCCGTCCCTGCTCCACGAAGCTCAGGGGCAACCAGATCGGCTTGGACAGAGCTGTCCACCGGTTCAGACACTGCCGGCTTTAGGTTCAGATATTGCTGGGTCTAGGGTTATACATTGTTGGCTGTTGTTCAGGCACTGCTGACTCTAGGCACTGCTGGGTCTAGGTTAAAACGCTGCTGGCTTTTGATTCAGATATTGCTAGGTCTAGGTTCAGATATTGCTGACTCTAGGTTCAGACACTGCTGGCTCTAGGTTCAGATATTGCTGGGTCTAGGTTCAGACAGGACTGTCTCTAGGTTCAGACACTGCTGGATGTAGGTTCAGATATTGTTAGATGTAGGTTCAGATATTACTGGGTCTAGGTTCAGACACTGCTGGACGTAGGTTCAGACACTGCTGGATGTAGGCTCAGACAGGACTGTCTCTAGGTTCAGACCCTGCTGGATGTAGGTTCAGACACTGCTGGCTCAAATAATTTAGACATTGTTCTCTGCATTTATATTGAACTAAGACAGATAAATTTTGCTGGTTCTTAGATAATCTTTACGCCATTCATGAATCTGTATGTAGGTTGTCTTTCAAGTGTGATTGGACTCCGACCAACTAGGTCAAGTCAATCGATCAAGTTTGACTCATGTAATTGATAACATACTGCTAACTCAAGTTAATAATGCATTTCAACAGCAGTAATGATTGCACCAAAAACACAGAGAAACTTGCGCATTCACACATCGCACTAATTACAACGAAACCTAGTTTGGACGATGGATGAGAGTCCCCCTTTAAAGGCGGGTATTTCCCTGTCAGTTCACTATATCATCACTCTTTGTAGCAAACGTACTTAACAATGCACTTTGCGTCATTACTTGGCGTGGGTGACCGACTCCCGTGTGTTGTATATGCATACATGTATCAGCGAGCCCTACTTAATCATGAAGCCATTTGCTAATCATACACAAAACGTGTTATCATCTCTGTGATTTATAATAAAATGATGTAATGGAACTATGTTTGTTATGTTTAATGATAAATACAATGAGAGAGAGAGAGATAGAGAGAGAGAGAGAGAGAGAGAGAGAGAGAGAGAGAGAGACTAGCAGTGGAGACCAGCAGACATGCACACTCACACACAAGCAGATTGACAGACACACTTGCAGAACAGACAGATTGTTTATTGAAAGGCAGACGGACAATCATGGAGACTACAGCAGACAGACAGACACGCATGCGATAGCTGATTGACAGGCAGAGACACAAAGGAGAGGTGTTTTGTTTGCTTGTTGTTTAACGCCGCATTCGGCAATACTCAAGCTATATGACGGCGGTCTGTAAATAATCGAGTCTGGACCTCACAATCTAGTGAATCTTGGGAATCGATGCCATGCAAAAACCAAGTCAGCGAGCCTGACCACCCGATCCCGTTAGTCGCCTCTAACGACACACACACAGATATAAAATCCCAACGCTAGATGGAAAGAGATAGAAAGAAACGGACGGACGGACGGGGGGAGTGAGAGAGAGAGAGAGAACTCGCCAAGATCTGGTGCCAAATGAATGGAAAGGTGAAGGCAAGCCACTTACTTCAAACCCTCTATTCCAAAACACATGCACACAGATATTAAACGATAAACGATTGGCCCCTTACAGTGCAGTGATGTGCAATAGACCCGGACTATAAAGAGTATCGGCTCTGTTGTTGGTCCATTAATGAGAGAAACCCCGGAGGCACAGGAATTGAGACAGAAAGCAATCAAGTTGAATGAAACTGATCACCGATATGTTACAGGAGTAGTGAAGTGAAGTTACATGTAACATGACAATGCTATAGATTTGTAATCACTGATTACATAACCTGATCTGAGATGAGAAGTTAAATACCACATAGTCCAAATTTGTGTTGTTTTGTATAAACGAAATCATGGAATAATAACTAAACTGAACAAACAATGTCAGGGACCATGATCACCTTGGGGGATATTTTATGAAATTTTGTGCTTCGTCTTACGTGAGAGTAGAGAGGAGTTGTGCGGATTAACAGGTTCCGAAGTAAAGAGGTTTTACTGTTGTGGGTAAGTTTACTTTGGAATGAAATGCTCTGTTTCAAGTTCTATAATACTGAACGCGATGTTAAACCCCATTTCACCTCACCTCACCTCACCTCACCTCACCTCACCTCACCTCATCTCATCAACTGTGAATGCATATGGCATCATTGCAGTGTTGTCGCTATTTTAAGCCAACGAATCAAGCCACGGCATGGTTCAAGCATAAGGGAAACCAGCGAGTGCTTAGACCAATGGGTGTACAGCTAAAGTCGGCACCAGGGAGTATATATGAGACCACTATAGTATCCCTGGTTTTACCAATCGTCAATACGTCATTGGTGGGTGACACCACGTCGCGGCATCACCCGTGAGGACCGCCTCCGTGGTCTAGTGGGTAGGGCGTCTTCCGGGAGAGCCAAACGTCGGTTGTTCGATCCTCAGGCCGCGCCATACCAAAAGGCGTTAAACGATGGTATTTGTTGTTACCCCGCCTGGCGTTCGACATGAAGGGGCTAAAACAAGAACTGGTCGGCTCGGAGTAAGTATATTGTGTCTAAGTGAGGTATTCATGTTAAACTGTGGCATTGCATCTCATTGGGCTAGCTTAAGAGATGAACAAGTCAGCTACTCTTGCTATGAAAGTGCCATGCTGTTGTGGCTTTAAGTGTTTAAGAGGTGGCCTTCTTACTTAGCAAGTTCGTCTGATCCGTTCCTCTTTGGGAGTGTGAGTAGGGTACACATATCTAGTTTTGGTATTGATACAATTTCTGTTTCTTTCGTATTGATCAGATTTCTATCTTCTTATTGATTTCATTTCATTTTTGGTGTTTAGAAAGTGATGGAATTTCTTTGGCTGCTCTGTTTCAAGTTCTATAATACTGAACGCGATGTTAAACCCCATTTCACCTCACCTCACCTCACCTCACCTCACCTCACCTCATCTCATCAACTGTGAATGCATATGGCATCATTGCAGTGTTGTCGCTATTTTAAGCCAACGAATCAAGCCACGGCATGGTTCAAGCATAAGGGAAACCAGCGAGTGCTTAGACCAATGGGTGTACAGCTAAAGTCGGCACTATTTCCCGTGCAACTTGGCTTACGGCCTTTGCTCCTCACATTCCTTTAATGTGAGCCAACGGCAGGGTTCGCACAAAGTCCATGCAGCGAGTTTGGCTCATTTGACTTCCGTCGGGTATAAACGGCCATATTTCATTAGTTCCCACACGTCGATCACCACCAGCGGTCGTATTTATTACATAGTTCAGTGTGAAAGACTGAAGTTGAGAAAAGTGATATTTTCAGTGCAGTGAAGATATCACTTGATATATCACTGCAGTGAACATAACACCTCTCCCCGCAAATTGTCTCCCTTTATCGTAAGTGGCTGTCCCGTACACAAACTGTTGACTTCCTTTTCTGCGTTAATTCCACACTGACAAGGCAAAATAATGACAGATGGTCAATTATGGAGTTAATATCGCTTCTTACCCTTTGTTATTCTCTTTTAAATGTTTCGTTATTAACTGTTAATTTCCCATTTAACTCGTCAATCGAGACTCTTCGTTTCGCAAAGCGCCATTTTTGTTACTTGAACAACGTGTTTTTCTTCGCTTCCAATATTTCCCGTCGATAATACCAACAAACATCTGATCACACACGGTTCTTTAACACAATGTCAGTTGTCAAGAACAGAAAACAAATGCCGTGGTAAAATTTGAAAAAATAATAATTTCATATTGGCAATGAAAAGGACGTGCATGATTTAAAGTGACGCGCCGATGGCCGAGACACTTTTTCTTTTTAGCCTATTTCCCACACTTGCTATATGTATCCACGTCGTAGAATAATGCAGATCAGTACCTTCTCATGTTAGTATTAGGGTTTCCTTTGATAAACTTCCAATTCCAATCACGTCATTAATATAGTGATTGATCTTATAAACTGCATGCAATGTTGATCATACCAGATTTCACACGTCAAACGACACAATTAATTGGACGACAGTTCTAATCGCAGGGAAACGGCGACCATGCAAACAGAGCGTTTCGAATGTCCATTTGGAGTTCGATGAACTACGTATCACATCGATAGATAATCGATCCCCCGTTTCATGTAGTCTGATTCTGTAGTAAGCATTTATTAGTTATACACTTTATCTGTACTTGTTTAGTATTTCACTGAAAAAAATCGCTTCACTGGCCCCAACAACGTGTTGAAACAGAGATTATTAGCTGAACGCGCTCTCGTGTAGTATATATCATGTATTAATATTATATCATATGTAATATATATCAAGAAGACAACTTAAGCCGAATTCACTCCAACCAATGCTTGCCGTAAAAGGTGACTATGCTTGTCGTAAAAGGCGACTAACGGGATCGGGTGGTCAGGCTCGCCGACTTGGTTGATGCATGTCATTGATCCCAATTGCGTAGATCGATGCGCATGATGTCAATCACTGGATTGTCTGGTCCAGACTCGATTATTTACAGACCGCCGTCATATAGCTGGAATATTGCTGAGTGCGGCGTTAAACAGCAAACCAACCAACCAACCGAATTCACTGACTCACTACAAACTCCGCTGTTCAAAACTGGGATGGGGGAGGGGGTGGGGGTGAGATTTAAACGTCAATCTGAATGTCATTGTAGACATGCTGGTTTGATATGACAAACAAATGCTATGCAGATGCCCTTGTTGTTCGGTTGTGATATCGCATAACTTATCATTATCACATGAACATTACAACAATATAATCTGAGTTCAAACACCAAGCACAGTGTTTGTCACTGAAGCATGGCCATGACTTTCTTTTGGGGACACTGAAATTTAGCGTTTACCTTCCCAGTTGGTCATTGAAAAGTTACCTTGAACTTATTGGGCGGTGAGTGAGGATTACCCATGACCTTCCATGTGGTAGCTGAAACATGGCCTTGGCCTTCCTGTGTGGTGACTGGATAACGACCTTGACCTTCAAGCATCCAAGCACTAACAACGGTACAAATGACTCGAAATTCCCCCGAACAGGAGCGAAATCGGGTCCGCCGGAAGCGCTCGTTAAATCTCCAACATCATCAACACCCCTACCAAACGCGAAAAAAACCAATAGAATGCGAGTGTACTCTATATGTTTATTTCACCTCTATATCAACGACACTCACACGTACTCACCTATGGAGTATATACAGTGAAATGCATATAACTCGCATCATTCTAACGACTAATCACAAAATTGATATTACAATCTTTTAAAAAAAACTGTCTGAATGTAAAAAATCTACTGCTAATTCACGAAATGTCTTTAAACGAAATGTACAACACTTAACATCTAAACACACCTGTCTATATGTAGACAATAACTAACTGTATATATATTTACGTTTATGTAACACGGTATATATTGTATTAATAACCAGTCTATAACGTAACAACAAACATGTTATTAACAAATGATATAAAAGTACAACCTGATTAACATAGCAAACCACCTAACGATTAATTCTTAATTTGTAATATTTTCATCAAATATATTTTCACATACCACGATTATATTAATAACCTCAAGGCGACCTCATGATTCACGAGACTCAGTTGTTTTAGGGAAGTAGTATTTTGTCACAATTACGTTTCAATGATCAATCTTTCACTGTTAGAAAATATATCTTTTACGACCAAAACTAAAATTACTGAAGCTGTCTTTTTTAAGACAATGTCTCTGGTAATCTGGGTGTATTTTTATAAGTCTGGAAGAAATAACGGAATTGTTGGAAACATTGACGTTGACCTTGACCTTAAGTTGATATAGAAGAACATTTGGATTCCATGCCTTATAAGACATAATTTTACCCATGAATGAAATACGCCCAGATGTTGCCAATGTTTGATTTACCACTCGGGTTGTATTCCCCAAGGATTATACTATACTCCAAAGACTGGTAGACGCCATTTCAACTCAACGCCTTCTGATCCTCTAGTGCAAAAAAGCATGATGCGAAACAGAAACAACGCAACGCCTAAAATCGAAATATGCACCCGAGCATGACTCTAGCACCTCTTCCGAAGGTGCAAATTACATGTAGCCTATGACAGGAGTTTAATACCATTCCCATTAAAAAACAACACTTAAAGTACAAACAGTGCCATAAGACCCAGTACCTGATAACTGTTCCATGTTAACATGATTGAATACAGTGACACGTAAACTGTAGTTACTCAGTATATAATATGTAGTGATCACCTTTCAAGGAAGGTTCGTATTGCTTTTGACACCACTGAATCCAGGCCGAATGGCCGGTACTTGGTAGAATCATCTAGGACAATGGAATATACAAAACATTGCGGTCAGATTTATAGCGTGAAGCAACAAGGGTATGAAAATCAACAAATTAACTTGTGCGATTTAACATTCAGTGAAACTCCGTAATCCAGACGGTGTGTGTCCAGAGAAATAATCCGGATTAACAAGGTTTCTCGATTAACGAATAATTGTGTGTGTGTGTGTGTGTGTGTGTGCTTGCGTTCGAAGAGTGCGGAACGGTTCCAGATAGACTAGTTCCGGATTAACGGGGTTTCACTGTATATAACCACTGTCCTCACCGCCAAGCGTATTAATCACAAGCGTGTCTTCATCATGCACGATGTCTATTCACATGTGAATAGTAGAAAAACGATGTTTTTTTCACGATAACTATTCATCCCTAACGTCGTATAAAATAAGGGTTATAACAACATGGTGCAATGTTTGTAACATTTGAATGATATCAAAAAACAAGCTTTGATGTGTCTTGGTTGGGTGATTATTGAACTGTTAAACGAAAACTATTTCTGAACTGTCTGAAGGAATTCGGCTGATGGAATACTCAAATAGATGAAGCGTATGCATTGAATACACAACTCAATATTCGCTAAGGACCACACCTTTGACTAAAGATGATTGTTTTGGTCCTTAGCAAATGATGAGTAGTATAAGTATATATTCTATATCTGAATTCCAGCACATTCGTCTATGATGCTTCCTGTTGGTTGTGTGATATTCGCACCGGAATACCCTCTTTAATGGTTCCCTCAAAAGTCAGAATGACCCTTGAATATGACCACGTCTGTGACATCATCAAAGACCCGTGAAGATCCGGGGTAGAAGAGGTCTTCAGCAACCCATGCTTGCCGTAAAAGGCGACTATGCTTGTCGTAAAAGGCGACTAACGGAATCGGGTGGTCAGGCTCGCTGACTTGGTTCATGCATGTCATCGGTCCCAATTGCGTGGATTGATGTTCATGATGTAAATCACTGGATTGTCTGGTCCAGACTCGATTATTTACAGACCGCCGTCATATAGCTGGAATATTGCTGAGGGCGGCGTAAAACAACAAACCAAACCAAACCAAAACATCATCAAAATTGACATGATCAGTGGCACAATAGAAAATATCCAAAATGAATAAATTCATCTCCGATTTTCATATGTCTGTTGCTAAAATATCACAAAAGGCGCTATAGGACTCTACTTTCTTGTGAATAGCTATTGCTGGGACTAAGGCACTTAACAGACAACATATTAGGGGCGGACGTGGAAAAAAACAAAACAACCAATGTTGACTTGCATAACTAGGAGTGCACGTTATCAGACATTTCTGCACAGGCATCTGCAGAATATAGACAACTGAAACTATATACCCAACAGTAATATCAGCTAGGTCTGAGACAGTTTTAACTAGTCAATTTCTTTCTTTTCATTCACTCCGGGACTGTTGTCGTCACTTGACTTCCGGTCCACGCTGAGACAAGGATGGCGGCAAGATTCAAACAGGCTCCCCAACATTGCCTCCGTTTATACTGATCATGTTCAGAGCTTCTGCCCTTCTTTTGTCACGGTTGTTTTGTGGAGTGAGGAGGTATTGGAGTCGCTGTAAGGAGATGACAGATATAATCAATTATTGTTATTGCATAGATCTATTTGTGGTTATTATGTTTGAAAATTCCCGTTCGTAGACAAGACTGTAAAGCGTCTTTTGGGTATTATAGACAGAATTCATGACGTAATATTTATTCTGTTATGCCAAAGTTTGCTTTGTTTAACGACGCATTCAGCAATATTCACGCCGTATGGCATTCGATAGGATCATTTTGCTAGGTGATTTCCCAGTCAGCCAATCAGGGTCGGGGCTATTCAATTTCGGTATTCAGACAAGCACATTCTGTATGACAAAAAAACGATGAGTTCCGAAAGCTATAAAATGAAGCGGCGCTATGTTGTGGACATTTATACATTCTGTCGTTTCTGAGCGCCATGGCATCCACACCCAAAAGGATGCGCCATCGAGGGTATATCTCTTTTCTTTTGAGAAGACCGAAGTTTCACAATTTTAGAAAATTGACATCTGACTGGCTCAAGAGACCATGCATCCTTTATTTAAACTGGGCGGCAAAGTTCACTCTGAGTAAAGTTCACCCAGTCCTTTGGAGGTGTTCCTCAGATCGTCATGCACAGAGGTATGGTATCAGAGTAAAGGCTCCTCAATTTGAATGTGATTGGCTATATGACGGAGGCCTGAAAATTATCGAGTCTGGACCTGACATTTATTTGTGAATAAAAGCAACAAAACCCTTTCTATACCACAGAAAAAATCTGCTAGCAGGAAACTGAGTCGATTGTCCGACTAATGAGGTTTCCGGACTAATGGGGTTTCCGAAATAACGGGGTTTCCGGACTAACGTGGTTTCCGAACTAACGTGGCTTCCGGACTAATTGGGTTTCCAAACTAATGGGGTTTTAGACCTAACAAGGTTTCCGACTAACGGGGTTTTCGGACTCATGAGATTTTCGGACGAATGGGGTTTCTGGACTAACAGGGTTTCCGGACTAACAAGGTTTCCAGACTAATGTGTTTCCGGACAAACAAGGTTTGGGCACTAACGAGCGTTTCCGATTGACAGGTTTCCGACCTAATGGTGTTCCCAGACTAACAAGGTTTCCGGACTAACTAGGTTTCCGGACTAACGTCGTTTCACTATACATGTACAGTTATAGATTCCCGGGACTTACTTCTGTGAGCGTCCCCTCTCTCCTGATGATTCTGTAGATAGCAAATCCGGGTATACACAATATGGATGACAGGGCAATTCCCCAGCCAATCAGCGAGGCCGGCCAGGGGTAGACATACGTGTCATAGGTCAGTGGCTTGTGTCCAATGAGACCGAATACCATAATGAACTGGAAAGCAAAAGCGACATATTAAATATTTAGAAATTCACATTTTTAACTTCTGAAAGTTGTCATAATACAATGATCTCAGAATCCATACGTTCGATTGTTGTGAAACAGTAAACCATCAAAGACTTAAAACATATTCTTATAAATTCCCCAATATTTCAAATGTAAGCAGCAACCAATATAACAATAATTATATTTTTGATTTGTTATTAAAAATCCATACGCTCGTTAGTTGTGAAAAAAGAGGAAAAAATCCCAGATTAACATTAACATTATAAATACTAATATTTATCATATATTTGTATGGAAGAAATGGTTAAAATAGATTAATAATTCCCTCCTTTTTCTCGATTGTAGGTGGTCAATAATATCTATGTAATTCGGTAAGTCTATTGATTTAGGATATCTTTTTTGTTAAGATGTCGAAATAAGAGGTTGTTTTCGCGGCAAAATCGTATATATCCCTTCACCATCCACCCTTATGAAACCCATAGCAATATATACCCTTGAAGATGATTGCAGGTGTGGATGATTGAATTAATAAAAGAATTATCTACGAGTAGTCATAGAACAACGAACAAGCAACGAGTAATTAGCGAGTAAATAACGAGAGTATGTTTTTTTGCTCTATGCTGATTGGCTACTTCGTTCCGATTGTTCTATTGTTTTCATTGTTTGCCAAGATGCCAACAGCGACGTCAAATGAACGCCAAATGACATCATGCATTGTTCATAACGTCACACGACTTTATGTGACGTCGTTCCAACAGTAGGCCAACTAAAGCCCCCGTTACACTATCAAAAACTTTGATCAAAAACTTGGTCAAAGTCCATTTTGACCAAGTTTTTGATAGTGTAACATGCTGTCAAAATTTTGACAAAGTTTTTGACGGGACTTTGATGGAATAGAAACCGATCCCATTTCTCGTCAAACTTTGATCAAAGTTTGATGACGTTGATTTAATTTAGCCAATCAGACTGCAAGGAACATTTACCCCTTTTCAACCGGAAGTGCATAGAGTCAAGTCAAAATGACGAGATGTTGGAGGAATTAGTTGATTTGTTTCAACAACGAGCAGCCATTCTCGGGACCAAATATGCCTTTGCCTACCCCGACGCCGCCTTCTCAACATGGCAATACACAAAATACATATGACAACACCAAAGCATTCTTCGTCAAGATAATTCCCACCAAAACTTTGACGGCCTGCCAAAACCTTTGATGAGTGTAAACAGTCCAACTTTGACCAAGAAAAAAACTTCTTCTTTTTTTTATCAAAGTTTTTGATAGTGTAACAGGGCCTTAATGCCTCCACATGAGATCAGGTAACAAACCTTTTTCTACATTTTCTTAAAAAGCAGACCATGGGCAATATAAAAGATAACCTACTCGCGATTCGGAATAACTGAATATCTTTCCTCGTGAATAAATATTGAAAGTTTCTCGTCAAGGCTCAGTTATATAATAATTGATAAAATCATATGATAAAATGATAAAATGATAAAACATATAATGGGTGATTCCTCGTTACTTGTATTTATTCCATAAAGCTGTATAACCAACTCATGACATACCACTAGAAACACGGGTGCGATGTATTTCCAGACGATCCACCAGTAGGGTCCCGGCCTGTGACCCACCATCACGCAGATGTCCTCGGAGAAGCGGTCTACTCCTGTACACACAACACATTGGCTTTATGTTAAATGGATACATTCTGTCTAAACCGACCACTGTAACCAGACAAACAATGTTGGTTTAGACAACAATTTCAAACCTAACAGTTACACTTTCTGAGGAAAATCCACATTTTTGCCAGGACCAAAATGCTATGTCAGTTTAGAGAGAACTTACTCAGGTGTCTGATTATTAAGAGTCCAGTCTAGACCGAACCAAATCAGGTGTCGGTATACTAAGAATCCAGTTTAGACAGAACCTTCTCAGGCGTTGGCCTATTTAGAGTCTAATTTAGAGTTTATACGCAGGTGTCGGTATTTTAAGAGTTCAGTTCAGACAGGACTTATTCAGGTGTCAGCCTATTAAGAGACCAATTTCCAGAATCTATGAAGGTGTCGATATATTTAGAGTGCACTGGACTGATATACATACCGTAAGCCCACGAGACTGCAAGAGTTTCGAAGAATACGGCAAACAGAATAGAATAACCGGCTGCAAACTTGTCAAACAGAGTGACGACATAAGCTCCACCCTGAAACACCAGATTTTAATTCGAACATAATTTACTGATAATAAATAGGATTTGAAAAAAACTCCAGGAGTAGTTTGTATGAAAAAAAATCTTTAAAAGTTTACTTTAGTATATCAATATATGCATTCGACTATTTACAACTAACATAATTGGACAAAAAAGCCTGAATAGTTATTTTTTTAGTTGACAATAATGAAATGCTTCAAAAAGTAATTCATTGACTTCGTCATCTGAGTTTGAGTTGCCTTATAGAATAATAGAATAATATTAAGATCAAATCATAATTATTATAATCTAACACAATGTTCCTGAAGATTTAGAAAACGTTTCCAGTGTTATGCATTCAGAACATATCCGGGACAAGGAAACAATATATGTCAATTGTTTTATTATGTTAAAAGAGATTATATTATTGGCAACAGTGTTTTGTTCCAGTTCTCAATGCTCCAGAGCATTAAATGAGAATCGTGTGGTAACAATGTCTGCCATTGCAGATCGTGGGTCATGGTGACCTGATGGCGCTGTTCAAGCTGTACGTTGATTGGTTATAGTATTTAGTGTCTGCTGAGATGTAGCTGACTCCAATCTCACCAAAATCAGATCTTAGTTCTCTCTACTGCTACACAATGATCTGAGGACATCCAATTAGGGGTCACTTTCCATAACCCGTAGGAGGTACTGCCATACAATCTCGCTTATATATTAGACATTCCAGAAATGTCTTTTCTTCAGTCTTCTATGGAAGCGTATTGGTGCCAAAGTCTAAAAAATATATTTATGATCTACGTAGTTAATACTGTGGCACTTATACGCTTCCCTAGTCTTCAAATTGTGATTCGAG
This sequence comes from Haliotis rufescens, assembly GCF_023055435.1. Taxonomy (NCBI): domain Eukaryota; kingdom Metazoa; phylum Mollusca; class Gastropoda; order Lepetellida; family Haliotidae; genus Haliotis; species Haliotis rufescens. Next base: position 74,670 of record NW_025963835.1, on the reverse strand, counting down.
AGCCTCAAAACATTTTTCAAAGCGTAGTCGCCAGTTTGTGCAGTAAAGCTCGAGAAAGCTGCTTTCCGATTGGATAATGTCGACTTTTTCTTGGTCATTTCATTGGTCTGTCAAAGTTCCCGAAAGGTCTTTGTGACGCGAAATTTAATGAGATATCATCAGATCTTTGTTCAGCGGAAGCGAGAACTAAGATCTGATTGTAATGAGATCGTGCCGACTTCTGCCTAAAACAATATTTAAATCACACCATGTCGAATTAGATTTGTTTGTTGCTTAACGCTGCAACCAACGATATCCCAACTATATGACGGCGTTCCGTAAATAATCCAGTCAGTGATTGATATAATGAGCATCGATCCACCCCTTTTGGGGTATGCTGACACGCCACCAACCAAGTCTCTCAGTCTGACTACCGGATCCATTCAGCCGCCCCTTACTACAAACAGATTTTGTAAAGACATATTCTAATCCCGGAAATATCACGGCGTCAAAATTAGAGGCCGCGCATGTGCACTTGCGTGTGCACTATGGTACTATAATTTTGGCAAAAAGCGCTAATTTTGCTGCGCAAACCAAGAATGGAACCAGTTTAATTCCACACACACGTTATGGGCCTGGCCCGGACTCGTTAATACATAGACCGTCGTGAACATCCATCCATTATTTAACAAGTTGTTGACTAGCACTTAGGTCACCTTAGCACAGCTGGCAAGTCCCACGAAGAAGTAGAGCGTGAACAGCCCTCCCACAAACAGTTCACGGTGTCTTTTGAGGATCGGGAACTCATCACCAACAGCCGTCAGTATAGCCTCTGATCCACCAAACTGCGAACACATTCATAATTGAAACATCGATATCAGCTTTGAAAATATTTTTGCAATTATTAGTAAAGTTAAAAAATAAATTATAATTGTTTTATATGACTATTGTTATGGAATACTTACAAAACACGTCATCACATTATCAATTTCGGTCCCTGTATTTCAACAGGAGTATGTCACTTTGTAAACAACAATATTGTTTTGTCAGAAAGTAAATACGGCATACGATTTTTAAATTTTCATATGTAAATATATAGTTTGGGGTGTTTGATTAGTTTTCCTGGTGTAGTGTAGTGTAGTGTAGCGTAGTGTAGTGTCTTGTCGTGAAGTGTAGTGTAGTGTAGCGTAGCGTAGTCTAGTGTAGTGAAGTGTAGTGTAGTGTAGTGTAGTGTAGTGAAGTGTAGCGTAGCGAAGCGTAGTGTAGTGTAGTGTAGTGTAGTGTAGTGTAGTGAAGTGTAGCGTAGTGTAGCGTAGTGTAGTGTAGTGTAGTGTAGTGTAGTGTAGTGTAGTGTAGCGTAGCGTAGAGTAGTGTAGTGTGGTGTGGTGTAGAGTAATGTAGTGTAGTGTAGTGTAGTGTAGTGTAGTGTAGTGTAGTGTAGTGAAGTGTAGCGTAGCGAAGCGTAGTGTAGTGTAGTGTAGTGTAGTGTAGTGAAGTGTAGCGAAGTGTAGCGTAGTGTAGTGTAGTGAAGTGTAGCGTAGTGAAGTGTAGCGTAGAGAAGTGTAGTGTAGTGTAGCGTAGAGTAGAGTAGAGTAGTGTAGTGTAGTGTAGTGTAGTGTAGTGTAGTGTAGTGTAGCGTAGCGTAGAGTAGAGTAGTGTAGTGTGGTGTGGTGTAGAGTAATGTAGTGTAGTGTAGTGTAGCGTAGCGTAGCGTAGAGAAGTGTAGTGTAGTGTAGCGTAGTGTAGTGTAGTGTAGTGTCTGCGGTCTGTAAGTAATCAAGCTAGGACCAGCCAGTCCAGTGATTTACATCATGAGCATCGATCCACGCAATTGGGACACGATGACATGCATCAACCAAGTCAGCGAGCCTGAACGCCCGATCCCGTGAGTCGCCTCTTACGACAAGCATAGTCACCTTTAACGTAATGTAATGTAATAAATCAGGTATTTAGCTGGGATGATTATTTTGGGGGTCCAGTGGACTCAAAGCCTTAATTGTAGGGTTCCCAAGTTACAAAATGAGGGTTTCAGAGAATACAGTACTCTACAAGTGACCTAGGATTCTGCATGCTCAGAGGAAGTCACTTCCCCAACTGAAACAAGTCTACAAATGCTAGCGCTGCAGACAGTGGATGAAGCATTCGACTGTGTATTGTATTTTAAACTTAATTTTAAGTGGTGTGTGTGTGTGTGTGCGTGTGCGTGCGTGCATGCGTCCGTGTGTGTGGATCAGATGGAGTCCTTTTTCAATTTACTTGCGTGCAGTTTGTCCCTGATTAACAATACAATACGATACAATACAATATGTTTTACTATCTCAAACTATAATTCTTATAAAATGTCTCCATCAGTACAACCTGACAATACGATATATTTTGTGCTGACATCGAAAACATTGAAATGCACACCCTAGTTTATGCCTAGTTCATTTCATGTCCTCTATTGATTACGTTCCATCAATTAAATCTACTTCAGAACCCGCCCCTAGAAAACACACTAACACTTTACGCCTGCAGTAAGAATATGGCCAGTCCTAATCATACTAGGACATTTATCGTTTTTACTTGTCAAACAAAGTAACGTTTGTGGGTGCGGCTATTTTCGTCAACAGGGCAGTAGTTTTCACTGACGAGACAAGTATCCATGACTTCTTTAATCCTCAACATCAACCCCGTTCAATGTTTATGGCCAAGGACCATACTATAACGCCCGTTTTTCGTTGTGAATCGCGTATTGATCACATATACAAGCCCCGGGTACCTCTTAATTGTCCGTGTCAACTGCGTCATGTTTGCCTTCTGAAAGACCCTTCTCTTTGTCCATGCCATACCGGAAGTTAAGTAGTGGCGCCATCGACCGGCGTTAATAGCAAATGAATGGGAAAATGCCTGCCTCCAATGAAGTAAACGGACAATCAGGTTTTGGAGCAGAATATAGCGATAAAATCGACCAAGAACCTCTTGCCTCAATGTCGGCCATCTTCAAGAAGGTTTGGACTTCCGGTTGTTCGGACTCACCGCTAGGTGGCGTGACAGTGTTGTATCAACACGTGTGTCACTTATGCATCTTGTTGGTAATGATAAGATACTTGGTTCTGAACAAATATTGGAAATATCTGCATCAGTGAGTGTGCTTCGGATGATCTATTGCTTGTTTTGTAATAGTCATGAAGTTATTTACCGTCCCGTCAACGATCAATCGCGCACTCTTAACCTCTCTGATGAATACTGAAAGGATACAGTTGTACCAGATTCTTGACAAATCAATTCAATATTGTCTGGTCAATTAGCGACACACACTGATACTTACAATTTGACTAGGGAATCGTCGTTTAATTGCTTAGTTTGTGATCGTTGTTGATGCCTAAATATTTGTTTGACACGTACATGTAGCATATGACAGAAATTCGATTTTGTACATATCTCTAGGATTGACATGTAAACGCGTGGCGTTTTGATTTTGAATGCATCAATATTTTCAGAAGACAAACTGGTTTTTGACGTTATTAAATGACAAAATGTTCGGATATTTATTTAATCTTACGTTAAGAGATGTCGGACCCATGTCGATTAAACCGCCGGGCAAAACAAAGTATACATTTGAAAATTGAATTTGATCAAAACGTTACTAGGCTAAAAACAGTCGCCGAAACACTGCAAGCTTAAGGTCCAAAGCACAACTATGATACCCGTATCAAGTACATCACCATCGAATAAACAGTTCTTATCTGTTTCATTTCGAGCCATCATCAAACATGGGTGTATACTTTCTTTTGCCCGGCAGTTTACAACAGGGGCCTAATGAAAGCAACGTACTGAGTTCTCCTTATTCATTAGGCTGTGGAGTTGGTTGGTTGGTTGGTTTGAGGTTTAACGCCGCACTCAGCAATATTCCAGCTATATGACGGCGGTCTGTCAATAATCAAGTCTGGACCAGACAATCCAGTGATTGATATCGTGAGCATCGATCCACGCAGTTGGTATCGATGACATGCTTCAACCAAGTCAGCGAACCTGACCACCCGATCCCGTTCGTCACCTCTTACGACAATCACAGTCGTCTGTTACGGCAAGCATGGGGGTGCTGAAGACCTATTCGACCCCGGATCTTCAAGGGCCCTGTGAAGTTGGTGAAAGCAAGGGTGAGAAATCTGTGCTCAGAGTCGCACTGAAGATGTTCAAGGTAAAGAATGTCTGGGGCGTACCCTTTCAGAGAAAACTGGTGTTGTTTTTATTGTTGACAAACCGTTGCTACTCACCGAACTGTCAAGACCCAGGGTTAGCAACATGAGGAAAAATATGACGGCCCAAAACGATGACCACGGGAGCGTGGCTATAGCTTCCGGGTATACGATGAAAACGAGGCCAGGCCCTGAAAGAAACATGGCCACTTAAAGAACTTAAAGAACAGTGGTTGAATTAGTTTCATTTGTGTTACCATTACAGAATATGTAACAGCTTCGAAGCAAATGGGAAACTTGGAGTTAAGCGTACGTGTTCTGAAACACAAAGAAATATATATCGAGAATTGGCTATGACCTTGGTCTCCGGTATTAAACCCAATTCGGTACCAAAATTATTGGTTCTTCGGTTTACTTTTTTGTATAATCGAATTCCATTTATAGAAATAGTTTGGGTAACACTTATTATCTTCAAAGAAATAGTTTGTTTTGACTGAAGATGTGTTGTTTGCACGTATAATTATATCATGGGGTAAGTGAGTGAGTGAGTTACGCCGCTTTGAACATAGTTCAAGTTAATCACGACGTGTCAGCTTGGTGTTGGAGGAAAGCCTGAAGTGATGCAGGTCTCAGACGTTTATCACTTTCGTGAAACCCACGAGCATGTGTATGGTGCTGACAAACCTAGACACATAATCGAACCAGGATCGAACCCATAATCATAGGTTTCAGGTCATTACACAATAAAAGTCACTTGTCACCCTCATGTCCTTTATGGTAACATGGGGGAAAAGGCTGAACAACTGTTTTTTGTCTACAGATGATTAATGGATGAAATAGGAAATTCTTGTCCTGTTTAAGATGACAGTCTACATTTGTTTGTTCAACGTCGCACCACGCAATATTTCAGCTATTTGACGGCTGCCTGTTATCTAGTCTGCGCCAGACAGTGATTGATATCATAAGCAACGGTTGAGGTACGATGTCAATCAACCAGGTCTCCGAGTCTGACCACCCAGACCAAATAAAGTTGGTTTGTTTGTTTGTTGTTTAACGCCGCACTCAGCAATATTCCAGCAAAATGACGGCGGTCTGTAAATAATCGAGTCTGGATCAGACATTTCAGTGATTTATATCATGAGCATCGATCCACGCAACTGGGATCGATGATATGCATCAACCAAGTCAGCGACCCTGACCACCCAACTCGCCAAACCATAAAGACACCTCTTTGGACACCTCTTTGGATCAGTATAAGTTGTCACGGGCAATTCTAACCCTATTCTATACGGGTAGCAGCCAAAGCACACACAGTCAAGCCTCTGTGTCGAACTTGGCTGTGTCGAATTCCCATAGGTCTTGCTCTTGTATATCTACTTGCGAAAGGTACGATTATGACTATATACTTGTACACAACGTCCGATGTGCGCGATCTTACCGTCGGTGGCAACCTTATCGATAGGCTGGTTAGACCTGACGGACATGTAGCCAAGGATCATGAAGATGACAAAGCCGGAAAAGAAGCTGGTCAGGCAGTTGATGGTGCTGGTGATTAGAGCGTCCCTGTAAAAGACGAAACCGGGATAATAAATACATATCAGGGATTTGATTCAATGTTTATTCGAAAGCGAATATAATCGGAGAGTTCCGAACGGAAAATAATACAGCCGCGCTAATATATCGGTGTGGATATTTTATAATTCCAGTCGTTTCTGAGCGCCATGGCATTCCAGTTCAGTTGGTGTACTATCCTATCACGACTATATTTGTGTTTTGTTTATTTATATTTTCATTTTGCTAAGATTGAAATTTCCGAATAGAGGTGTTAAAGAAATGAACCGAATTATTCAGAAAGCGGACATCTAAAAAAACACACACATCCTTTATTTAGATCGGTCGGTCATAGTTCGCTCAGGGTTCACCCGACGCGACCTCCTATGGAGGTGTCCCCAGATCTTCACGCAGAGAGATATCGTATTGGAGTTAATGATCGGATTTCAATGAGATGCGTCGCACTCTTCCTGCTATACGATGACGGCCTGTAAATGATACTTGAAACTGTATAAGACAAACTAGTGTTTGAGATTATGAACAATGTCACACATTGTCAGCGTACGATGACGCGCAATTAATCAAGTCACCGATCCTGACCATCCCTAGATTTCGCGGCCTCTTATAACAATCACATGTAATTGGGGATCAATTATAACTCGGAATCCCCACGGTGCCCTTGAATAACTTTTTCTTTGGTAACACATTTATTAATTTGGTTTAACTTCGCTTTTAACATTACGTCAGTCACATCACGGCGTATGAGCTGGTTCTGGGAGGAAACCCCGAAATAACGTAGAAAGTAGTTGTGTACCACATTGGTGAAACCCACGAGTACCGGTATGCTGCTGACAAACATAATCAGGACGAATATGGGATTCGAACCCACGCGCATATATTTCTGGCACAAGCCTGACGTATATTATTACATAAATATATCATCATTTTAGTATTATCAAAACCTAAACATGAAACACGCCCTTGATATCTTATGTATTACATATAAATGAGTAGGGCGGTCGGGTAGTCTAGTGGTTAAAGCGTTCGCTCGTCGCGCCAAAGACCCGGGTTCGATTGCCGACATGGGTACAATGTGTGAAGCCCATTTCTGGTGCCCCCCGCCGTGATATTGCTGGAATATTGCTAAATGCGGCGTTAAACCATACTCACTCACTCCCACTATAAATGGGTGAGTGGGATTTTACGCCGCTTTTTACCATATCAGGGCCGGGACACACATTCACAAATTGTACCCATGTTAGGAATCGAACCCGGACCTTCAGCGTGAGGAGCGAACGCTTTAACCACTAGGCTACCCTATGGTTTGTGGACACGGGTTCTTTTGGATCAGAAGCCAGCCAAATACAAAGAAAGGCACGAAAAAAAAATTAAACCGCTGTTTATATACTCTGCAGTTCTGTGAGTGATGAGGACGGTAATGGCGCCGAAATAAGCCAGCACTCCCACAACGAGGGGTGCACATTACACCCACGTGGAGATTCCAAACCGGGTCTTTGAGTGAAGAGCAAATCTGTGTACATGCACTGCAAGGGAGATAAGCTTCAACGAACAGACCCAAACTGCTTTTCAAAACCTCCTTGCTGTGGTTAGGTTCGATAGCTTGTTGTGCCCGGGTATTGTCTATCAAAACATTACCCTCTTAACGAATCCATCACCCTGTAACCTGACACGCGTCTAACGTTTACCGCCTAGACCCTAACAAAGAGGATGACGTATTCGCTGGCTGAGACGATTTATGGTCACAGCATATAGAGACCCAAACGCAAATATTCCTTTAGTACCTTTTGTCCTGGATTTCTGATGGTGTTTTTACTTGCGAGGGTTAGCCGGAAAATCGCTTTGAACATGATTTTATTCATCATTTGTTTGTTTGTTTGACCCCGCAATATCCCAGCTATGTGACGGCGGTCTGTAAATAATCGAGTCTGGACTAGACACTCCAGTCATTGACATCATGAGCATCGATCTACACAATTGGGATACCAATTGCAATACATGCAGCAACCAAGTCAGCGAACCTGACCACCCGATCCCACCTCTTACGACAAGCACAGTCGCCTTTTACGGCAAGCCTGGGTTGCTAAAGACCTATTCTACCCTGTAACTCCACGGGTCTTTAGTTATATCATGTCGCGTCAGCTTTAGGCCAGTTAAAGAATATCATTGCTTTTAATGATTTTTTTAAACGGTGGAAAAGGCGGGATGGGGGTCGTGAGAAAAAAGGAATTTACTTTTTCAAGCTTACTGTGTAGATAAAAGCGACAGACACTTTCCATATTCATAAGAAATCTCTGCTGAAAGTTGATTGTAGATTCCGACTATATCATAAGTATGTGTTTATGAATCACTATCGAATAGTGATGATGCCAGGTGTTCGCGAAAAGATTAACGTACCCTGCCCCATCGGTGGCACCTGTCACAAACACATGCAGAGGCAAGTTAATTGTTCACCTGAAAGTCCAAACTGACGCAGATGGTGGACCTTTGCCGCTTTGGTAAAATAAAATATATATGATGCTGACAGTTGAAGGATAATAATCGGGGCGAATCTTCGGACCCTGGCACGTATAAGGAACGTAATCTGATTTCAACGAGGAGAACGTATAGGTTTCTGTCGTATAGCATTGCATACAAATCACCAGTAACATAAACGTAGTACAGTTTGTTTGTTTATAAAGGAATAATTTGATGGATGAATGAATGAGTGAGGGAGATTGGTTTTACTTTACGACGCAATTAGGAATGCTCCAGCAATATCACAGCGGCGGACACCTAAAATGGGCTCCACGCACTGAATTGGGAATTCGAACCCGGGACACTGGAGTCACGAGCGAAAGCTTTAACCATTAAGCTACCCCAACGCCATGAGAGAAATGGAATTAAATCATTGCTTCTGGGGATAATCAAATGTTTAAATATGCATTTAGCGAAACAATCATTTAACGTGAAAGTAAAAATTACAGAAATAAAGATAATAGAAAATAAAAACAACAGCGCAGCGACATCACCATAGTCTGTGCACGACCATGCATTTTTTATACATTTAAAAAAACAAAAACATATTGGGGTTTGAAAAATTCAGACGGGTGCAGCAATGACATAACCTTAATCTGACCATATAAACAACGTTATATCGCGATCATTTACACAAAGAGAATGATCTAACGCTGCAACGTTGCTGCACACTGGGTGTTACGACGTCTCCAGCACCACGGCATTTCTCCATCTAAAGAGACAATCATCGCCCATTTATTGGCAAAATATCACAGTCGCAATCCTTTCAAGTTTTACACCTTTCACGGAGGACAAAGTGGAAGTGACCTTTGCTGGGCAGGCGATTTCCGGTGTAGCAATTAACCATACTATACGAGTGATGGCCAATTATGACGTTTGTATTGCCTCGTCTCTGGTCCACGACTTCGCGGCTTTGAGTAATTTTAACTTAAGTTGACAGTATTGCCAATCACAGTCTGGAAGCGGTTTCCGTTCCCTTCAGAAATATTGCCCTCTGCATAATGTTCTGGCTCGAGGGTATCCAAAGATGAGCGCGTGACCCCACATCAATTCCCGCCATACCTCTGCAGCGCTAATCTCTAACCAGCCTTTCTCAAGTGCTCAAGGAAACCGCCCCATTGCCTACTGTCAAAAGTTAATGAAATTTGGCGGGAAATTTTTTCTCTCTTCCATTTCCAGAAACTCAGGCATGAGAGCCATATTGGCATAATCGATGACATCTCGTCGTCCAATATGGCTGCATTGTCCTTTTGTCGTCTGCTTCTTGAAGGACGAATTTGCGCCAATAATTCCCGCTTTCCAAAGGCCAGCTTGTGTAATGAACCCACAAGACAAGATTTCGCCATTTGTAGTTGAAACATTTGACGGGTCATGAAGAACGCGATCTGAACTGAATGCAGTCGGTCGATCGTGTATGTCATGGCCAGATGAAACACGCGTGTACTCCGTGGATACATGGGCAAAAGTACGTTCTAAAATTAAATGTCCTCCTGCCCTTGTTTGCAAGCTCCTTGACTCAGGCCTGGTAATAAAATCGTTACTGTACGATAAATGGATTGAGTATGGTAAAATATTATTTTAATGAAAGTCTTTATGAATTTAATGGATAGACAAGGACATATTTACCTTTCTCAACACGACTGAAAGATGGAAAGAGATAGCGTGAAACGGACGGACGGAGAGAGAGAGAGAGAGAGAGAGAGAGAGAGAGAGAGACATGTAACATGGTTTTGGTAACCCATGCACCACCCATGGTCCTGTTCTCACCTGTACACGTTGTTGGTGATGGGATTATAACTGGCGAAGGCCAACAGCACGCCGAACCCTGGCCCCAGGGAGAAGAAGACCTGTGTAGCGGCGTCAACCCACACCTGGTACAGAGGAAGAGAGTTAGGGACTGACCATTTGATATTCGGGAAGGGTGTTTTACTTTAATTAATCTCGATACAAAATCCCAGCCCCTCTCTTCCCCCGGATTTCAAATGGTCCGTCTCTAATGTCAAGTGCTTAAATGACTTGCTTTGGAGTATCATTATCAATATGGAGTTTAATTAGGTGTAGAAGGATTGATTAAATCTCAATTGTTTTGCATGTGTTAAATGTTGTATACACTGTATCACCATGAACTAAAGCATCTTCCTCAGGCATGACTGTAAATGTCATGTTTCCACCCTTGCCGAACTAGGCTGGAATTTCTAAGCTCGGTCGTAGCGCCACCTAATGACCAATCAGATTCCACTTCTCATATCACTTGCATTGGCTTCGAACAAAATGGCGGCGTTCAGTCGAGACGATCTGATCGATAATCAAGATCAAATTACGTGGACACCTTGACATGTAAAGATTCGGAAAATATCTGTTGACGCTAGGTTGACGGGACACATACCTTGCAAATCCTGCAATCCATCGAAATCTGCACGGTATTTTACGAACCGGATGGCGATTTCGTTTCGCGATTTTGATTGGACTATGCACAGACTCGTTAGTCCAGCCAAAATATAACTCCTTACAATACAGCCTAGTTCGACAAGAGAGGAAAGGGGACTTTTATAGTCAGTTAACTCCCTTGACTCGGGAAGATGGACCTTAGGAAACAAAAATAATGATCATCGTATCGTTAGATTTTGCTTGAAAATCTGTTGGTTTTTTTCTCTTCGGCTGAGCGTTGTCAACAACCGCTCAGGGTCGTACAAACCTTATTGCCAGCATGTGTTCCTCCCATATTTAGTTGAAATTGGAAAAATAAAATGAAGAACATGTTGGGGTATTATCTATATGTAAGTGTATTTTCAGTACAATTCCAAAAGAAATAGGCAATTTTGAATATCAATATAGACAGACAGACTGGTTTCTCCAAACCCCCACCGTCTACTCACCTCAGGCGAAGCGAGTCTGGTGAAGTTGGGGTTGAGGTAATACTTGATACCCTCCGCAGCCCCCGGGAGCGTCGCGCCCCTCCCCATCAGGATGAGAAGCACGGCATAGGGGAACAAGGCCGTAAACCACACCACCTGGAACACACATTTAGAGTGACCTCCCTTTCCAGTATTGAGTAAAATGGCTTGAGAATAACCGGAGAACATAAAATATTTTTTTCAATTTTGATTTTATGGTCTCTGATATTACCAATATTTTGAAGATTATCAATACAACATTAACATATTACACACGATGAACATATATATTTACATCGCAGATATGCATGACGGCAACAGTTTAATGATACGTTCAGAGGCGGTTCAAGGATTCTGAAAAAAAGTTTGGATGCACATAATACCAAAGTAACAAAGTAACTTGGTCGAAGAGACAGTTCACAAATATGGTGTTTGAAGAAAGATGGGATGTGCACCCCCTGCACTCCCCCTTCCGGATTCGCCAGTGACTTCCAGACATTTATTTGGTATGGCTTCGATTAGGTTTGAAAGAGTTGCATCCCCTTAAGGAAGGTAAAAGCAGAGTTACCTTCCCTGAAGTGTGGATCCCCTTCCACAAACTGAAGTAGCAGATAACATAGACTCCCAGGAGACACAGGACGAGCTGCCACTTGAGTTCCCCGACCGCGAACAGTCCCCCACTCTCGTGCAGCTCCAGGAAGCCGCGTCTGCAAGTTAATGTTCGGATAAAGGAGATACTCAAGCCCACCCGGAACTAGACTGCTAATGGGTCAAGAAGGCTAATTCGACCATTTGCTTCTAAAACAAACACATTTACATCCACGAATTGTGGCGATGACTGGCATTTTTGTCTTCACTCCAGATCCTAGGTGTATTAGGTTGAAACAATTTGTTAACATTTTGATTCAGTATAGGCGTATCCAATTGGATGCAGACATGTAAATACAATCTATACGTCGTTGTTCCTTACTATGGGTGAGTTAATGAGGTTTAATCCTATTTCAAGCATTAAAACACATCTGTGACGTCATTCTATTGTTTGAACGCTCCATTATTTTTCAGGAATGGAGAGTTGCTTGTCAACTGTACATTATCTTGAAGCAGCATTTGAATTTTTCAAATATTTTCAACTACGGAATATTTTGTCAAAGTGTAAAAGTAGGGATGAGTTTTAAGTAGGGGAATATCCTCGTAACTCTCCATTCCTTAAAAATAATGGGCCTCGGCCCCTGCGGGGCCTCTGCTCCATTATTTTTAAGGAATGGAGAGTTACTCGGACATTCCCCTCTACGTAATGTCGCCTCGGCTCTTCTCAGTCCAATACGTCCTTCACCAGCACCGACAAGAAGCCATATTGGATCTTGTTTCGTGCACGTGACTATCACGCGAAACAACATAACCAGCTGATGGAAGTCGTGAATGTTTATAACCTTCACATTGATTCCGTTTCATTCTATATTTAAATCAATGTGTTTGACTAATTTTCATTAGCACAGAATAACCTATTTTCACAAAATGTCATGCGAACGAACCATTTGCGGCGGGATCTGGCGTTACACGGTTTAGAGTGAGTTTGTTCATATCACTACTCAAATACAGGCATTGGGTAGTCAACGTAAAAAGCCGAGTGGGTCCGAGTGTACAACAGTAATGTCTTAGCCGAACATATCGGGAACAGACTCCACAATGTGCATGCTGATTGTAATCGTACCTTGATTTTGGGCGTGACATTTGACGATTATGGTTGAATTAACCATTAGGTTACGGTACTGTCCATTAGTATTTAAGGGAGCGGCAGAAATCTTAGTACGCCTGCTATCACTAAAACTAAATTGATATAGTTTTGGCTTGGGATGGGTGAGTGGGTGAGTGGGTGAGTGGGTGAGTATGGTTTTACGCCGCTTTTAGCAATATTCCAACAATATCACGGCGGGGGACACCAGAAATGGGCTTCTCAGATTGTACCCATATCGGGAATCGAACCCGGATGTTTGGCGTGATGAGCGAACGCTTTAACCACCAGGCTACCCGACCGCCCGGCTAGGGATGGGACTAGATTGAGGTCAACAAGATTCGATATCGTTCACTCTGTTATAATCTGAACTCAACTAAATTGTACACACATATTCAAAAATGATTTGTTGAATACACGACGGGATACTTTTATCAAATACACAACACAGAAAGTAACAATGGCCCCAATCAATCCAGGTCATATTAAGATTCACATCATAAATCACGAGATGGAATATCAATTTTTTTACGATTCTCAATAATGAAAGTCACACTTTGAGACGACAAATACCAATAAACCAATATATATGAGCCACGTATACCTGTCAAGATCGATGGCTGGTAAACTGATAAAAGAGAAAATCAATTCAGTATGTTTCTCTAGTCGATCAGTTCGTTGAAAGTGTACTCGTTAACCCCTCCCTGATAGAGAAACAAAGGCGACCTAACACTCCCCTTTCCGATCTTGATTGTACACAGATTTCCATGTCAGTAAGTACATGCAAACATGTTAAAGTCAGGGACAACAATTCATGCGTGTAGCGTCGTACGATTATTACTGGGTCTCTCATCGACTGTCTTAGATACTGGACATTATAGTACACACACTCTCTTATTTATTCGTCCGGTCATCATTTTTTGGAGAAAGATTCCATACGGTGTTACAGTGTGTTTCATCTTGCGGCGGCAAGGGTGGCCATCTTCATGGACGCTGCAATTCGCTGTGCAGAGTTGCGTCCCTTAGGCGTGCAAGAAACCTTTGATCCTGGGTTCGAATCCCGGTTCAGACTGATTATGTTTCTATTTTTTTCCAGCACCATACCCGTGAGAAAATGTGTCCTAGAAATATTTTTGTTATGAAGCCTAAACTTTCTAGTAACACGCGTTCTTCGGTTGTAAGGGACAAGGGTTCATACATGCAAAAAAGATACTTGAACAAAACTTGACAATGACTTCAGGCAGAAAGTCGACCACATTATAATACACCATGGACCGAACCGAAGGCGTACTAGGAACAGAGTTAAACGTGTTATTAAAACTGAAGTGAAGGGAGTGAGTGATTTGGGTTTAATTCCGCTCTGACGACGAGTCACACGGCTTCAGCACCATACACTTGCCCGTGGGTTTCACCAAAATGGTAAACGTCTAACACCTGCATCACTTCGGGCTTTTCCTCCCACATTAAGTGAAACATCGATCTGGGACAGAGCCTTCTGAAAAACACTTTTCGAACAATATTCTTTCTGTCAAAACCACAAGATCGAAATCAGTCCTAATGCTAAATTCAAAGCTGATCATTACACGTGAATCTTGTATTTCAAAGCGCCCACTGAGCACCTTTTATGGCATACATTTCATAGCTATACAAATTCATTGTGATGATGATGATGATGATGGTGATGATGCTGCTGCTGATGCTGCTGCTGCTGATGATGATGATCATGACGAAGACGACGACGACGACGTTGATCATGACGAATACCCGTTCGTTTCATGCATACATTCATTCACATATAACACAAAGGAAAATGTGCATGACATTTCTATATTATTTAGATTTATAAGTTATCTTCATGTTTATAAACACATCAGTGCTGCTTTAAATCCAATCTTGGTAATAATTTCAGTATAGACATGCATGCGAAATAATTTCCCATAGCTATATTTTATTGCTCGATTTTGCTGCCAACGTGAAATGTCTAATTGTGATTAAATGGATTTTCCCACTAGCACCGTAAGACATTTCCAATAATTATGTTTGTTTTATCTATTTGCTTTTTGTGGCAACGTTTTACAAGTGAACAGGGTCATAGAAATTTCTGAAGCAAGGGCGTATGTTTAGCGGAAATGTGTTTTAACTATGCACAAAGACACAGAGTGACAAAAACACTCCACACAAGACTGTTTGACAAGAGGGATGACTTTAACTTTTTCCATTGTCAACTTTTCTTTTATATCGAGCAGTTTTCGAGCAGCTCCAGCCTTTGGTGTTTACATTTCAAAACTTTTGAGGCACAATGGAACATGCTGTTTTTTCGAAGATTTCAAAGAGAGTCATACGACTCTTGCTCAAAGGCTGTTGGGTCTGGTTCATAGCATTCAAAGGCCTTAGTAAAACTTTCAAAATGTTTCAAGGCAGAAATGTTGAGGACATTTCCAAAGTTGACACATCAGTGATCAAATTCCCTATTGTGGCTTGTGACATATTTTCCCGTGTCTGTTCAGGTGAACACTTGACTTGTCTTTACATGTGTTTGTGACGGATGCCACTTATACTCCTGATATTACTTGCACAATATGTACGTATTTCCTCACTATAGCACGGTTATGGAAAGGGTTTAGTTGCATATATTTATTGATTTTTGTTGTTGTTGTTGTCGTCGTCGTCGTCATTATTATTATTATTATTAGTAGTAGTAGTAGTAGTATGATGATGATGATGATTATTATTATTGATAAAATATGTCCTGACGTAACTTCGTGACCATGATTCGTTAGTCTGAAGCGCTGATGTCCGGAATAACGGGGTTCCACGGTCCACATACATGGCAAAACCACTCTAAGGGATATAGAGTGAATGAGTTTTAAGCCGCTTTTAGCACTATTTCTGCATTATCACAGCCGGGTCACAAGACATTGGCTTTACACATTGCATCGGGTAGGAATAAAAGAGTTGTATTATGAAATCCTATTCAGATCTGGTGCTGTGCATAAATTTCAAAAATACAGTTAAATCTGTTTTCGGCTTTTTGGAAAGGCAAGTCACGTTTCAATATATCCACGATTTCTTCTGTGGGTTATGTCTCAGTTCCATGGTAACTACCCTGGAACCACTTGCAACCAAAGCTTATGACGTTAGCAATACAATCTCTCCTATCACTAACTCAGCACAGAATTTCCCTCGCTCATGGGTAAAATTCTTAACGTCATTAAACCATAGTATGTTTATCGCCATAGTTTAGCTAACAGGAATGAAGTTCAACTCCAGTCATCACTTTGACGCCACTTGGCAATGATGGAGCTTCTCTTGGATATGTGTAACCCTTATAACCATTGCTACCTAACGAAATATTTAATGATATTTCAATTATGATGTATCAGCTGTTTTTTAACAAAACACAAGTCAAGGGCAGTTAAAATATTTAACATCTTGCAGGCATGGTTCTGGTAAAGACTCATGTGGACATATGTCAGTCGAGACACTTCGACGGATGAATCCGAGCAAGTGAGTTGGCGTTTGCGGCGTTTTGAACAGTATTTCAGTTTTATACACTTGTCTGATTAATATAGGAGGGAAGGGACGCAAGTAAATCGTAAAAGGAATGTGAATGATGTTGTCAAACCAAGGATTATTGTCAGAACAAAATAAGTTTTTTTCGAACTCAACATCTGCGGATCCTGGTATGGCTAAGGGACACAACACTGCAAAGCAAATTTACATCAAAGACAACTGGACCACCGTGACCTAAAGATAGACAGTTGTAGCATTTACAGCAATCAGTAATGACAATATCACAATAAACCTATCAAAGAATCACATCAGCGGATCCTGACACGGCTAAGGGACACAACTCTGTAAAGCGAAATTTATTCCAAAGACAACTGGACCACCGTGCCCTCAGAATAAACCTTTCTGGCATTGACAGCAACCAGGGATGACAATGTCATAATAAACCTATCAAAGAATCACATCAGCGGATCCTGACACGGCTAAGGGACACAACTCTGTACACCGAATTTTATTCCAAAGACAACTGAACTACCGTGACCTCAGAATAAACCTTTCTGGCACTGACACCAACCAGGGATGACAATGTCATAATAAACCTATCAAAGAATCACATCAGCGGATCCTGACACGACTAAGGGACACAACTCTGTACACCGAAATTTATTCCAAAGACAACTGGACCACCGTGACCTCAGAATAAACCTTTCTGCCACTGACAGCAACCAGGGATGACAATGTCATAATAAACCTATCAAAGAATCACATCAGCGGATCCTGACACGGCTAAGGGACACAACTCTGTAAAGCGAAATTTATTCCAAAGACAACTGGACCACCGTGACCTCAGAATAAACCTTTCTGGCATTGACAGCAACCAGGGATGACAATGTCATAATAAACCTATCAAAGAATCACATCAGCGGATCCTGACACGACTAAGGGACACAACTCTGTACACCGAAATTTATTCCATAGACAACTGGACCACCGTGACCTCAGAATAAACCTTTCTGCCACTGACAGCAACCAGGGATGACAATGTCATAATAAACCTATCAAAGAATCACATCAGCGGATCCTGACACGGCTAAGGGACACAACTCTGTAAAGCGAAATTTATTCCAAAGACAACTGGACCACCGTGACCTCAGAATAAACCTTTCTGGCATTGACAGCAACCAGGGATGACAATGTCATAATAAACCTATCAAAGAATCACATCAGCGGATCCTGACACGACTAAGGGACACAACTCTGTACACCGAAATTTATTCCAAAGACAACTGGACCACCGTGACCTCAGAATAAACCTTTCTGCCACTGACAGCAACCAGGGATGACAATGTCATAATAAATCTATCAAGGTCTAACATCACTGTGATTTGTATAACACTTTACCTTTTTCCGAGCAAACATATAGCATAGTAACACATTATTTTTGTTCGTGATGTAATTATGCTAAATGTGTCCTCTGCTAAGTAAAGAAGATTCATGACATAAAATCGATGTTGTTAACATCCTACAGCCGAGTGTATAATCTCTCCCTGTGTGCATGTGCACGGAGATACGCCAATTCGTGCAGCTGACGACGGCGTCAGAGTGAATAAATGTTCCTATGAGAATGTAATGTCTGAAAATAAAGAGTGCATGTCGAAAAGTTCATTTTAGTTTATTAGTATCATGGGGTGAATTGAGTAAAAAACAAGCAAGGTAAAACATCTTAATCACAAAATGCACAATGCAATCATAAAATGTTCACCGTGAGTTGATGGTTGTATAAGAATAGATATTGAACGTAGATACTGTCGTCGGTGCAGGACAGTCACAGCCGTAAATCGTCTTGGTTCTAATGGGATCCTTGGGGTCATTAAAAACAAATTATACCAAGTCACATGTGATAAAGTATTCCTATTGTGTTTAATATGTAATAGAACACATTGGGTTAACTTTTTAACTAATATAAAGTATTTCTTTGGGAATTCTATTGAAGAAACTAACAGAAAGGTTATTAGCTGGCAGTGAGTGAGTTAAAATCGGCTGCATATGCATTGTTTCAGTCATACATCGACGAATGTTTGGCGGTCGGTACCATAATAAAACTTTATGTTTAATAAACTGCCTGGTAAAAGAGACCGCCTCCGTGGTCTAGTGGCAGAGCGTCCGCCCGGAGAGCGGAAGGTCCGGGGCTCGATGCCCGGACGCGTCATACCAAAGACGTTAAGAGATGGTACTTGTTAATACCCTGCCTGGCGCTCGGCAATAAGGGGATAAAATAAGGACTGGTCGCCTTGGAGTCAGTATACTGTGTCTGAGTGGGGTATTCATGTTAAACTGCGGCATGGTGTCTCAGTGGGATAGCACTATAAAATCGGCATTAGTCCGGACTAGGACAAGCAGCCACACACACACACACACACACACACACACACACACACACACACACACACACACACACACACACACACACACACACGTGCATCCACGTCGCTATATAAGTGCAGTAGGCTTGGACGCCACGTTAAATTCCATTTCACCTCAACTCAAATTAAAAACAAATTTCAAACGTTATCAAAACGGTTCAGTCGCCGAAACATTTCAAACTCAAGGTCCAAAACAAAATGATACCAGTATCAAATACATCACCATCGAATAACCATTTCAATTGTTGCCAGCATCAACAAGGTGGGTGAATACAAGGGTGTATACTTCCCTTTGCCCGGCAGTGTATAAGGGCTCTAACAGATAGGTAGATACAAAAATCATAATAATATTTTGGACGCCATGAGGTTCTAGATATACTGGGAACCAAATCTGCTTTGGAATCATTGGAGATCGACATGACCTCTATAAGGTGACGTTATAAATGATCGGAATGACGTCAAATTCACGAATATATTCGATTTTCAAGGTAAAATTAACAAGCGTTATATAGTCATGTATTTTGTAAAAAGACCGACTTTTAGAAATTCTCTGACCTCAGATAACCCTAATCATCATACCTTCTTTACACACAGACAAATCAGCGTGAGTCACATATTTGCTCACATTTATTCAAATATTAGAAACACGCTTTTATTAGAACTGAACTCTTGCTAATTTCTTATATAACTCAAAATTGCCCTAATGGTATCTTATTCATTGTACTCGCTATTGACAATGGATGTTACAAGATAATGCATTTCAAGATGAAATGGAACTGTTCACTACAGGCAAGTTAACTGCAGTGAAGTAGGTAGCTACTCTTGCTAATGGCTACTCCATTAGAAGAATCCAATATGTGATAGATCACGAAGGTTCAACTTGCTATCGATAAAGTTGACACGAACTTCGCTGTTGAAACGCCTTAAACACTGTTTCCCTCGTATCAACGCATGTCCATGAGTGAGTGAGTGAGTGAGTTGGGTTTTACGCCGCTTTTAACAGTATTCCAGTTACATCACGGCGTGTCAGCTTAATGTGGGAGGAAAGCCCGAAGTGATGCAGGTCTCAGACGTTTGCCACTTCGGTGAAACCTACGTGCACGGATATGGTGCTGACAAGAGCTTAGCTTCGGAAAGAGCTAAGATAATGTCAGTGTTGTAAATGCACCTGGTTGACCCCCTCCAACCAGGAGCCGACTAATCCTCATGCCATTGTATTCCATGCGACTACCTGGTGGTTTGTTTAACAACAAACAGACGCTGACAAACCAAGTGGAACATCGTCAGTACTATTCCCAGTGATTTCGCCCAGAAACAAATTCCCGGATCCACGAATCATGGGTACACATTAACGCCCCTTTAATCCCCTCTATTCCCATCTCCAACAGACGCATGCACGCACGCGCACACACAGACAGACAAACACAGACACACACAGATATAAAATCCCAACGATAATTAGAGAGAGAGAGAGAGAGAGACAGAGAGAGAGAGACAGAGAGGGAGACAGAGAGAGAGAGACAGAGAGACAGACAGAGAGAGACAGAGAGACAGACAGAGAGAGAGAGAGAGAGAGAGACCTGTGACATGGTTTTGTGGAGACCCTAGATCTGGTGCCCAATGGATGGAAACGTGAAGGCTAGCCACTTACTCCCACCCTCTATTCCCAACCCAAACTGACACAGAGAGATATTAAACGATTGGCCCCTTACAGTGCAGTGATGTGCAATAGACCCAGACTGTAAAGAGTATCGGCTCTGTTGTTGGTCCATTAATGAGGGAGACCCCGGAGGCACAGGAATTGAGACAGAAAGCAATCAGGTTGAATGAAACTGATCACCGATATGTTACAGGAGTAGTGATGTGAACTTACATGTAACATGACAATGCTGTAGATTTGTATAGATCCTATCACTGACTCCAAAACCCGATTTGTGATGAGAAATTAAATGCCAAACAGTCCAAGTTTGTCATGGAATGAAAAGATACATTCAAACGGGAAAAACAATACAATGATAACTGTTTATCTGATTCTAAACAATATGACCACACATGAGACCGGG
The DNA here is from genome assembly GCF_023055435.1 of Haliotis rufescens. Lineage (NCBI taxonomy): Eukaryota > Metazoa > Mollusca > Gastropoda > Lepetellida > Haliotidae > Haliotis > Haliotis rufescens. The sequence continues at coordinate 53,802 of NW_025963835.1, read as the reverse complement.
TTCGATTCCCTAACAGGGCGATAATTGTTCTAAGTCTATCCACCCTGCACCGCGTCATATAATCCCTCACAATTAGTATGTGTTTTAGTATGTTATTTAAATCCACAGTCAGCAATAGTCCGCAAACCAGTGGTTGACATAATGAGCACCGTTTAGCGAGATACTATAACACGTGTTTTGGACCTTAGGTTTGTAGCAACGACCTTTTTTTGGTCAAATCCAATTTTCAAGTGTATACTTTCATTTGCCCGCCAGATTACATGTGTGTGATACTGCTACAGACAGTGTTAAAAACATAATCGGTTAATGGTTGCCATCAAGTTTCCGTTTTACAAACGGTGTCGGTTTTGTGTAAACCTGACTATTCACAATACATACTCAATTAATTGTCTGCTTTTGAAATTCGCTTAATCAAGATGTTGAACTCCTGTAGTATGCAGAAAGGGAATTCCATTATGACGTCTTACCACGTGTTACTTCAGGTCTTTAACCTTTTACCATGATTTGATGACAACCTTTAAGAGTCCCGAAACCCGTTTTGGGTATGGGGGGTGAGTAAGTATAGTTTTTCGCCGCATTTAGATTTGATATGTCATCAATAGCATGGCGGGGGACACCAGAAATGAGCAAATACATTATACCTATGTTGAGAATCGAAACCAGGTTTCGCCGTAACAAGCGAATGCTTTAACCACAAAACAACCCGCCTCCGCTTAAAGTATGAAAAATAATTCTACTTACTCGAAGTACTCGTGCGCCGGCGACCGCCTGGGCAGGTCGGAGTAGTTGCCGGTGATGTTGATACTGTAGGTGGTGGTGGTGTCAGTCAGAATACTGTACTCGGTGAACTCACTCGAGTTGGCCCACAGGGGGTCCGTGATATTTGTGGATAAATTTAGGTTCCTTCTTTCACTACCGTCGTAACAAAGGGGCGTGTTCCATTTGTTATTGCAATGTACCCAGGGCAGTTCCCAAGTAAAAGAAGCAATGAAAAAGTGCAAACACCATGCTATGACTACGTTGTAGAAAAAGTCTGTATAGAAGGCAATCAGCACTACCGCCCAGCCTATACCTGAAATACACAGAAAAAAGTGGGTGAATATCGAGGACAGTACAATACTAACTGGAAAAAAGTTTTGTTTTATTTCAAATATCACAAACATCGATTTGTCTTTTGGAAATACATTACCGGGCAAAAGAAGTATACACTTCAAAATTGGTTTTGACCAAAACATAACAAACATTAGCAACTTGTTGCTAGGCTGAAACCAGAAGAATCAACATTACGTTGAGGCGACAAACGGTGGTCAGGCTCGCTGACTTGGTTTGATGCATGTCATCGTATCCCAATTGCGTGGATTGATGCTCATGATCTCAATCATTGGATTGTCTGGTCCAGACTCGATTATTTACAGTCCGCCGCAACATAGCTGGCATATTGCTGAGCGCAGCGTTAAACAACAAATAAACAAACAAACAAGATAACGTATAAAATAATATTTTCAAATATAACTATCAGTATTTTGTTTTATATACTTACCATTATAATCTTTGAATTATTATTATCTTGAAACTTATTGGACATGTTCATATGACCTCCAACTAGCCCATTTCTGGTTTCCCCCGCCAAATATTGCTTGAATATTGCTAAAAGCGGCGTATTGCTACTCACTCACTCCGACTGGTCATTTATTTATTTATTACGTTGGCAAATGTTGAACTCTTGACACGATTTAGTGCCTAGTTATGATTCAAATGAGCGACAAAGGCCACATTTTCAAACTTTAAGAGTAAACATAACTGTTTAGCAAGTCCGTTACCCATGCTGAATCTGAACCATCTTGCTGTACTGTCTATATGTATTCCTCCCAAAATCTAAGCTTGGCTCAAAGACATACCTGTGTTCAAATATTTTAAAAAAAACACCGCTTCTTTGAAACATCTAAACCCATTCTATTGGACACCTTTTAACCTTAATGGGAAACATGCATGATTTGAAAGTACAAAAAGTTTATATTTCTAAAGGTTTTGCTCGTGTCCAAAATTTCACAGTTCCTGTGTGCCCAAATCTCATCATCATACCTTCTGGTAGAGTTTGGATTAACGAGGTTTCACTGTATTGGGCTGGGTGGAATTACACTTGGAAAATCTAGAGATGCGGGAGTTTGTTAACTTCAACATAACTGTCCGGTTTATGTGTTTAAATGCTGTGTCAAAAAAATTAGTATCAGTAGTATTCCCCTTAAAACAGTATTTCTTTTGTTTTGGCGTGTCAGGTATATAAATGTGGGAAGAATGCCTTGGGCGTTTTAATGAAGCCATTTGGCAAGAAATGATGTAGACAGAAGAAGGACGATACTTGTAAATCTGATATTCGAGTTTGACTTTCCAAAACATCATGCAAAGTGTTATGACGTAATATGCAAAAAGTCGATGTTAGAGTTGAACAGTTTTATATTTTTCCGGTTCCAACATAACCAACCGTTTGACATAAATTCTTGTACCTAAATATAACGAATATGAAGAGATCAAAGCAGGTGTGAACTGACTTTATATTTAGCAATTGATCTCGTCCTCTACAATTGAGGTTTACAATATAGAACGCTTAAAGGCTTTAGAATGTGAACAAGAGAAACGCTATGTGTAAGGTTATGCTGACCGCCAATATTGCACACAAAAAGTTTGATAACATAAAGGTATCTACATTTCCTCTCAGTATAATTGTGCATATGCTTATCATAACAATTAGTGTGATGATATTACACTTATACAATGCATTTTTTCATAATCGTAAGTATTGATCGTGTCATGAATCAAGATTATTTTAGTACATTTAAACAAAAAAAACTTTCTGCAACATAAAAAGTTGAATGTTTGCCAATGGCACGAACAAACGACATTCAGCAAAGCTTGATATTTGTATAATAGACTCATTTTCCATTAATTAAATGAACATGAGGTTATCTTAGATCGACTCCATCACAATCATTGAGATGTGGCTCTCTGCAGGCTAGGGTCAAGAAAGCTAATTGTACTAGTTCTTATCATTCGGACCCCCATTACAAGATTGGTATCTTGTCGTTGAAAGTGTGAACACAGCCCCTCTTTATTGAAATGCATATCTTGAAGAATTCACCACTATCGGGGTTAATTCCCCGGAAATCAACCTATCAAATTAACACGTCCCCAATTGAAATCTAAAACACTCCATTTTCGCATTCAGTTAAGCAATCGGCGGACTATGTGTGCTCTCTCTAATCACGCTCCGCACCGTGTCAGTCCGCCATCAGAGCAAATACCACACCGGAACTGACGTCAAAGTTCCATTAATATACCCGAACGATCGTTAACGGCCATTGTCAGTCGACGGTTGACTTGAATCATTACAATAAACCCTCCCTTAACGTCTGAATGTGGCGTTTATTCTAAGGGAGCTAACTCTAACGAGATCCAATTTCTTTTCGATTAGCACTTTATGGGTAAAAAGAAAGTTACGTAAAATGTATGGTCGTTAAAATAAGGTTTTTGCACGCTTTTCAGCTGCAGTGTTCATTTCTTGATGGGAGTAATTCAAGTTTGCATCGATTCCAATATAGCCTTATTTTGATGTTGAGAAGCAGTCACATTGGAAAAAATGGACTTATTCGAAAATTCTAATACACTAGAATTTAAATCAATGTCCCATTTTTTCCTGTGGGTATTATTTTTATCGATATCGACGACGATGTTCGATGTCCAAATACTTGGCGCAGCATGTTCTATTGTGCCAAAGGAGTAGGGACCTGATTTGAAAATACATTTAAAAACCAAGCTTTGAACGAACCTGATCACATGCATAAAACAGTTTAGATAGCGATAGCAACGTGCTTTATGATTTATTGGATAAGAAATTGATAATGTTTCCTTTCGGGGCAATATATTTTGTATTTCCCACACCCACCATACGTATTTAATGATTTTCTAAGAACTATACTTGTCGTAAAAGGCGACCAACGGGATCGGGTGGTCAGGCTCGCTGACTTGGCTGATGCATGTCATCGTATTAATGCTCTTGATGTCAATCACTGGACTGTCTGGTCCAGACTCGATTATTTACAGACCGCCGCCATACAGCTGGAATTTTGCTGAGTGCGGCGTCAAACAACAAACAATCATATTTTTTCTAAATAACAAATTGTGCAACAACGTTCGCAATTCTCAGAACACTGTTACACTCAAATGGTATATATTTGAATACAGTTGACTATATAAGCTAACTATGTCAGCCCCTATGATGGGTTCGAATCCCGGTTCTAGGTTTGTCAGCACTATACGTATGGTAAGCTTCAAGTTTTCCTCTACAGAGGTGGCAATCCAGCCCGTCGATGTCTGCTATGTAACAGTGAAGCATCAAGCGCCAAGTCGTTAACATTTATCATTTCAACTAAAGCACAGCTATTAAATATATATTAACCCGGCTCTCTGTGAGCGGGGTAAGCAACTTAAGATCCTGTCATGTCATATTGTTTTGTGTCTTTCTCATTTCAATGTTCAGATTCAGAGGGAGTGGGAGCGCGGTAGAACTAAATCAAAGAATAATAATAGCTAGAAACAAAATAATTTTGGTATACAATATAACTGCTAAATGTGTCAGTAAATACAATGCCAAAATGTTTCACAATTTGAATCTTGACATCAGGATGAAATTATGAAATTTGAACAATTTCGAAAAGTGCACGTTCTGATGAACAGGGCATCGATATTTTGTAATGGCTCCTGACTCGGTGTTGAGTGCTCCTGACTCGGTATCTCCGTTAAAAACACGGAAAAAGCGGAGAGCTGTATAAAAACAAAGCTACGGGCAGAGCTACTTCCTGTCTTTGAACATTCTTCCAATTAAATACAGAAAGAGCTTTTTTCTTCTAAAAAGCACAAACGGTAAGATATTCATGTATATTCAGGCGGGCGAATGGATGGATATACATTTATTTTATAGCCGAACGGTAATTTAGGACGAGCGGGCAACACATACAGACTAGCTACTAAAGGGTGAATATGCTGTTGGCGTCACGTCAAAATAACGCCATGCGATTTTTTAATGATTGACTTGATTTACATTTTCAGCAACAGGAAGAACACACGAAATTTCCCTTGAAAATATAAAAACCCACCAATTACCTTTAAATAGCGGACAGATTCTACCCCAGCACGTGATGGCACCTGTCCGGTTAAACTGACCCAAGGCCAGCTCCATATAGAACAATGGTATCCCTCCAAGAATCAACATAAGTAGGTAGGGTATTAAGAAGGCGCCTGAAAAAAAAAGAGAGTTGTTGTAAATATAAGGACATTTTTTAGGAACAAGAAACGAGAAACTACAAATCATCTGCCCACTGTCAGTTCTGGACCTTATATATGATATTAAGAGTTTTGAAAAACATAGATTTTGTTTTTCAAATCTGACTTAATTAGTATTAACTGCCAGCTAAAGTGAAAAAAAGAAAAGAAATGGTTATTCAATGGTGATGTATCATATCAATGAGTATCTCACAAAAGATCAGTCAATGAGCGTTTTGATAACGTTTATAGGTTTTGGTGACTTATCAATGGACAATGAATTCATAAGAAAAAGTGTATGCATACGATATGAGAGTTATCTCCCTTAAATAACTAAATGGGTTGTCTCCCTTACCTCCGCCATTTTTGTAACACAGATACGGGAATCTCCAGACATTTGCAAGGTCCACGGCGAAGCCAACCACTGATAACAAGAAGTCAATTTTTTTGGCCCACGTTTCCCTCTCTTCCTCGTCTACCGATATATCCCCCTTCACCGGCACCCCTTGTGGCTGCATCATGTACGTGTTCTCTGTCGCCGTGCAGTTCTCCAGGGTCTTACCTGTTTGTAGAAAAAGAAACCGAATGAGACAGATTTTACGTCGCAAGACATACGCGACAGAAACTATTTGTCCAGACTAACGCTTTGTCTCTGAAAATATATTGGATATAAACAAACAACTTAAATTGAAAAGGAGCCCCTGTGAGTTGGGAGACCTGTAGAAAATCTAGACTTTATTTAGGGCTTCTGCGTTACAGTAAGGGCTGGACGAAAAGGAAAATAATGATTCAGGGACAATTTTTGTCGGTCACTGTTTTTGTCTTATCTCTGAAAGGAGGTGAACGATGTAAATATTTTTTACAACACAAATTCTTTTCACAATACCCAGCATGCCAAGCGAACAATTATATTTCAGATGTGAAAATTTAAAAAAATATGTTAAAAAATATAAAAAGCGTCACTAGGAAGGCCCCAGCAGGTTGAACCTGTGTGAGTAATCAGGGGCGGCGAAAAAAACATTTCTTGTTTGTTTAATTATAGGCCACCATCAAACGTGTGTGTATACTTTCTTTTGTCCGACATTTTTAGTTCTCGATACGGGAGCGGTGGGGTAGCCTAGTGGTTAAAGCGATTGCTCGTCACACCGAAGGTCGGTGTACGATTCCCCCTTATTGGTACAATGTGTGAAGCCCATTTCTGGTGTCCGCCGTAAAATTGCTGGAATACTGCTAAAAGCGGCACAAAAGCACACTCACTCACATACTCGTAATCGAACTCGGTTCTTTGGCGTACAAAGACATTGGGATGCGTTGACGCTAAGCCACCTTACTCCTTTAATAGGGGGGGGGGGGGGGGGGGGGGGGCACGGGTGGCCCAGTCGTCTAAGGCGCCGCGATTCGCTGTGCAGAGTTGCGTCCCTTGGGCACGCCAGAAACCTATGATTGTGGGTTCGAATCCCGGTTCGCCCCAATTAAGTTTCTAGGTTTGTCAGCACCATACCCGTGCTCGTGGGTTTCACCGAAGTGGTAAACGTCTGAGACCTGCATCACTTCGGGCTTTGCTCTCCCACATTAAGCTGACAGGCCGTGATATAACTGGAATACTGTTAAAAGCGGCGTTAAACCCAACTCACTCACTCACTCACTCCTTTCATAGGTTTAAGGTATTTCAGCGATATCTTTTTCCGGGTGTAGGCAGCTTAAGTGACTCAGATCGTGAAACACGGGTAAAGTTCAGACAGATCAAGAATCATTACCAGTACGAATCCTTCTAAACAGGAATCTTTAAAAATGAATATGATATTTACCATGTTAAGGAAAATCGCAAATCTTTAAAACGTTAATGCTCTATTGTGTGTTGTGAAGGAACATACATGAATCACACTCTTGATCTAGTGTAATGATATGGCAATATTCAACTTGATATATTCAACATGAATCAAAATCGACATTAAGCCAAACAAACAATCTAAAACAGGATAAGAATTGAGCTGACAGCTTCATTAAGGTGACATTTCCTTGCAATGCATTATTGATCATTAGTCTGGACGGAGGCACCTTTTGATTAATCTGTAGTGCAGCCAGGAGCGCAGAAAGTGATGACGTCAGTGCATCACCACCTGCGAGATGCAGCTTGACAAAAGGAAGCCTAATGACATTATATCAACTGTCAAGGTGCAGCTTTTGTTTGGTGATTTCTTTCTCACATTTTTGGAAAATTCCTGTCTTTTGCCTCGTGTACGCTACAATATTTCTGTCTGTTCCTGTCTTTTGCCTCGTGTACGCTACAATATTTCTGTCTGTTCCTGTCTTTTGCCTCGTGTACGCTACTATATTCCTGTCTTTTGCCTCGTGTACGCTACAATATTCCTGTCCTTTGCCTCGTGTACGCTACAATATTCCTGTCCTTTGCCTCGTGTACGCTACAATATTCCTGACTTTTGCCTCGTGTACGCTACAATATTCCTGTCTTTTGCCTCGTGTACGCTACAATATTCCTGTCTTTTGCCTCGTGTACGCTACAATATTCCTGTCCTTTGCCTCGTGTACGCTACAATTTTCCTGTCTTTTGCCTCGTGTACGTTACAATATTCCTGTCCTTTGCCTCGTGTACGCTACAATATTCCTGTCTTTAGCTACCTTTTATATGGCTTACCAGTGAGTTTGATAAAAATGTATTACATTGTAAAATATAGTTATTTATTACAGGATGAAAAGTTTTATTACCAGATCGACTTATCAGAGCAATATTGTTTCAGTCAACCAATGATTCGACATATGCATTATCTTTTATCAGAGGTCAAATAATGATACAAATTAAAGGAATTCGCGGGACCAAACAATCATTTCGAAAGAACCGATAATTCGACACATCAGCATTCGACACAATAACACAAATATACCTAGCAAACAAACATTATAAAACGGTCGACCAAAAGTTAAGAAAAAAGAAAACAAACAACTCTAGAAACATATGGCTCCATACGTGCCTCTTGCCATAACATGGCCTCAATACTGTGATCGATTTGCTAATGCTATTAATATTTAATATTTATCCAGGTAAAAATATAGGTCTGCCGCAGCCTGTGCTTGTCGTAAAAAGGCTACTAACGGGATCGGCTGGTCAGGCTCGCTGACTTGGTTGATGCATGTCTACGTATCCCATTTGCGTAGACTGATGCTCATGATGTCAATCACTGGATTGTCCGGTCCTGATTTGATTATTTACAGGCCGACGCAATATAGCTGGAATAGTTCTGAGTGCGGCGTTAAAAACAAACGAACAGAAGATATGCACACTAAAGCAAATGCGACACTGCCTTAGCGGCAATCATATTCATGGAAATGGATAGGTTAAAACTTTGTTGGTTTGGTGTTGAATGCCGCACTCAGCAATGTTGCAGCTATTCGAAGACGGCCTGTAAATAGTTGAGCCTGTTCAAGAAAACCCAGTGACTGATTGACGTTGTGAGCATCGATCCATGCCGTCGGGACATGCTGACAAGCAATCAACCAGGTCACCAAGCCTGACCACCTGACCCACTGATTCGCATCTTAAAACTGGGATGTACGATAGTCGTAGCGCTAAGATCGCTTTGTGGAACAGGGCCCAGCATAGGTTGCTGGGGTCAGTTCTATCGCGGAATCCCCATGGGGGCCCAGCATAGGTTGCTGGGTTCAGTTCTAACCCGGATTCCCCGAGGGGGACCAGCATAGGTTGCTGGGGTCAGTTCTAACCCGGATTCCCCGAGGGGGACGAGCATAGGCTGTTTGGGGTCAGTTCTAACCCGGAATCTCCACGGAGGACAAGCACAGGTTGCTGGAGTCAGTTCTAACCCGGAATCTCCACGGAGGACAAGCACAGGTTGCTGGAGTCAGTTCTAACCCGGAATCCCCACAGGGGACCAGCATAGGTTGCTGAAATGTATGTTATTGTGTGTGTGTGTGCGTTCTTGCGTGCGTGCGTGCGTGCGTGCGTGCGTGCGTGCGTGCGTACGTACGCGCGCGTGTGTGTGACGAGTGTGCATGTGTTTTATTGTATATGTGTTGTTTACGTGCTGGTTAGCGTTGTTCACGTGACGAGTGTGTGTGCGTGTGCGTGTGGGTGCGTGCGTGCGTGCGTGCGTGCGTGCGTGCGTGCGTGTGTGTGTGTGTGTGTGTGTGTGTGTGTGTGTTTGATAACTGTGTTTGTGATGTATACGTGCTGGTTGTACATTTTGAAGACGGTCATAAATGTAAATGATATATTAATCAGACATATTGCTCCTAATTTACTAACAACACCCCAAGCAATATGCCGAGTGTAAGGCTTAACCCCGTTAGTGCGGCTGCTACCGTTCCCGGTTTAATCGTCCGGTGTAAGTAGTTTCCGGATTAACGGTCTGTGGGAACAGTGAAAGGTCCATTTGTTGATGTTAATTGTATATGTGCTAGCTTGTATGCCCCGTGTGTTTTAATTTGTATATGTGTGGTATATGTGCTGGTTGTATATGACACGAAAGTGAGTGAGTGAGTGAGTGAGTGAGTGAGTGAGTGAGTGAGTGAGTGAGTGGGTGAGTGAGTGAGTGAGTGAGTGTTACCTGTCGCTGGATTATTACTAAAGCGGCGTACAACACTCCTATTTGGTGATCCTGGCAATTTTTATTTAAGTCATTCAATGTTCATTTTATGTGCAAACTTAACATATTATGATGTATTTCAATCTAGTTAATGGTTACCTTTGATACATATGTCGCCGCTTTGATTATAATACAGGTATATTAGTCGTGTCAGCTTGATGAGGGGGAAAACCCGGAGTGATGCATTGTTTTTACTTGTATCACTGTGGTGACACTTATGAGCATTGGATTCACTGTCAAATTACTCTTGCTTGTCACTTGGGATTTACAATTGAAACTGTTGTTTACAGCTTACTGGGATTTACAATTGAAACTGTTGTTTATAGCTTACTGGGATTTACAATTGAAACTTGTTTATCCTTACTGGGATTTATAATTGAAACTGTTGTTTAAAACTTTCTAGGATTTATAATTGAAACTGTTGTTTATAGCTTACTGGGATTTACAATTAAAACTTGTTTATTGCTTACTGGGATTTACAATTGAAACGGTTGTTTAAAACTTTCTAGGATTTATAATTGAAACTGTTATTTATAGCTTACTGGGATTCACAATTGAAACTGTTGTTTATTGCTTACTGGGATTTACAATTGAAACTGTTGTTTATAGCTTACTTGGATTTAAAATTGAAACGGTTGTCTATAACTTACTTGGATTTATAACTGAAACTGTTGTTTAAAACTTTCTAGGATTTACAATTGAAACGGTTGTTTATAACTTACTTGGAAAAAAGTTCAGAGTTTCAGAGTACCAAACATAGAAAAGCTTGTTGGGACCTGAGAATTATTTGTCTTCAATAACTCTGTGACAATTTCGTTCAATATGTGTTACGTTTCGTGAAAATCTGTCTGGCTGAAAAATAATGAAGGAAGGTCGGATGCCAATGATAATATTGTACTTCTATGTCTGTTATGTAACAGTGGAATTGACATTTCCTTGTATATGACTTGAAAAAGTACATTCAGTCTGTTTATTTTGTTTATCCTGCAATCCAAGAAATTTGCTCATCGTTAAACACTAAAAAATGAGGCACTTCTATTGAAATTACACACACATTACACACACATTATTTATACACACCATTACTATAGGATAAACTTTGTAACAAAAGGTGCAAGTTGAATGTTATCTTGTACATATGCGGCGACTAATTTTAGTTCGTTATAACCATAGTTCGTTAACAGCATGTGTACACCATAGATACAGCAGTGGCCGGGACAAAAATATAAGTTCGTTATATCCGTCAGTTCGTTATAAGCGTGCTCATTATAACGTAGTTTACTGTAATAACTAAAAGGGTTTTACACCGAGTCTGGACAAGACAAACCAGTGATTGACATTATGCGCAACGATCCATGCTGTCGCTGTCGATGACAACCCCTCAACCAACCACCGAGTCTGACCACTGGATTCATTACGTGGTTCCCAGTCTGATCCGGAATCCCCACGAGATAGATTTACAATTGAATCAGTTGTATATCACTTTACAAGAGAAACGGCTATATATCATTATAACTTAAACTTGTATATAAAATGACAGCGAAGAAAACTTTTCCATTATCATAAAAAAGATCTCCTCATTTCACGACCCCGCTTAAGCACGGTTATGAAGCACTATCAAATAGTGATGATACCACATGTTCGCGAGAAGGTGGGCAAAACCTGCCAACCGATGGAACCCGTCAAAAGATAAGGGTTTATAACTGAAACTGATGTATATCACTAAAAGTTTAAAGGTGAAAACGACGTATTTCACTAAAGGATTTAAAGTTTAAACTGATGTATACCACTCAAAAATTTAAAGTTGAAACTGATGTATACCACGCAAAGATTTAAAGTTGAAACTGATGTATATCACAAAAGGATGTAAAGTTGAAACTGGTGTATATCACAAAAGGATTTAAAGTTGAAACTGATGTATACCACTCAAAGATTTAAAGTTGAAACTGATGTATACCACTCAAAGATTTAAAGTTGAAACTGATGTATACCACTCAAAGATTTAAAGTTGAAACTGATGTATACCACTCAAAGATTCAAAGTTGAAACTGATGTATACCACTCAAAGATTTAAAGTTGAAACTGATGTATATCACAAAATGATGTAAAGTTGAAACTGGTGTATATCACAAAAGGATTTAAAGTTGAAACTGGTGTATATCACAAAAGGATTTAAAGTTGAAACTGGTGAATACCACTAAAGGATTTAAAGTTGAAACTGGTGTATATCACTAAAGGATTTAAAGTTGAAACTGATGTATATCACAAAAGAGTTTAAAGTTGAAACTGATGTATATAACTAAAAGGTTTAAAGTTGAAACTGATGTATATAACTAAAGAAATTAAACTAGTTAAGTTGAAACTGATGTTTATAACCAATTGATTTAAAGTTGAAACTGTTGTATATCACTAAAGGATTTAAAATTGAAACCGATGTATATCCCTTTTGGATAGTTAATTACGATTCATGTGTGAGCAGAAGCCACGTACGCACTGGGTGTACAATGAAATCAAGCTGTTGTATTTCACTTGTTGACATAGTAACAAGTCAGAAAATGTACAATGACTTAACATTAAAATGTGCATAAATTCTAATTTAAAAAATAAAGACTGTGTGAACCTTACGATTCCCTTTTTTCAGCTTGACTTATGGTGTTAATCATTAGAGTAACTTTACCGAGGGTAAATGATTCTTAACATTATAGTGCGATAAATAAAGACGTGCACAGTATTTTTTAACACTGGTATTCAATGACATAAAAACAACTATACGCCGCACTCAGCAATATTCCAGCAATATGACGGCGGTCTGTAAACTGTCGAGTCTGAACCAGACAATCCAGTGATCGATACCATGAGCATCGATCTACACAATTGGGATGCGATGACATGCATCAACCAAGTCACCGAGCCTGACCACCCGAACCCGTTAGTAGCCTCTTACAACAAGCATGAGTTGCTGAAGACCAATTCTAACCCGGGTCTTCACGTGGACATTTATGTAGCCCACATTACTTAAGAAATAAACGATGAGTGGGGGTTGTTTATCGTACAATAATACACTGCAGGGAGAATAGACAATGAGAGGTGCAGTTACGAGTCGTCTTTGGTCTTTCCCGCATCTTTTCATAATTTGCACGTCGATTATCTGTACCTTTTCTCCCAATACAGATTGTCACATCTCTCACACTTTTGCATGCGATCGCTCTCCCATTGCATTTATTTACGTTGCCCAGCTACATCTATGGGGAACAGCTCACTAGACACTTCCCGCTCAAAAATAACGTCATCAAGGTGCATGCATGTACGAATTTCCAGAAATTACGTCATGATAGAACAATGTCTTACCGTGAATTAAACCACGCTTCGTTCTTCATTGTTCTTTGTGACTTATCGCATAACTTTCTCATATTAAAAAATATGAAGTAAAAAATAATACAAAGTATGTTTTTACAAAGTCATGAGAAACAAGGCTATTGTGCAACTGTCCTAGTTTTGTAGTAGATAAGATCACGGTATCGATATCTATATATTGCATGGGATTGTGCACGCTATGACCATTCACGATCTTGGTTCAAAAAATGATTTCTTCTTTGAATCCGAACGTTTTTATCCTCTTGACATTTATAGTTCTAAATATTTAAATGAAACATGTACACATAAAAAGAGATAAATTTAGCCTTCTCGGATTGAGTAGCTGAAAATACACAAACATTCACCCTGATTGAGAGATATATGTATTGATATAAGGTGCACACTGAATTCAGAGTAAATTACACACGTGTCTTGTGCGTGACTGCGAGTACCGTTACACAATTGACCTCAATACATTCCTAATGTAGTCACTTGCAGACACCACGTGCACTTTAGCTAATAAGGTTGACATCTAATAGTTGCATAACGCCTGAGAATAAAAGCGAAAAATCCATTCCATACTGACAAGAAATCCCCATTGGTGGTTTTACAATTGAAAGTGTTGTATATCACTTATGTGAATTACAATACAAACGTCTGTATATCACTGATGTGGAGTTATAATTGAACCGTGTATGTAAAAATAAAAGCGACAAAACCTTTTCATAATTTAACAGAAATATTTGCTAAAAGTCCATTGAACGGTTCCGACCATACCACAAGCATGTGTTTATGAATCACTATTAGAAAATAAGAATACCAGGTGTTCTCTGCATGGTGAGCGTATCCTGCCCCTGCGGTGGGAACACAATTAACATTGCTTTCAGTTTAGGGGGTAATAGTGATTGTAAAAATTACGTAAACAAGAAACTATTTTTATGTATTATATTTTTCATGCTTCAGAACATATGTGTTCTCATAATGAATTAATGTCATTAATCGGCCAACAAAGTATTTTAAAAGTTGGCTATAATGAAATACATTTAAAAAAAGATACTCGACAAAATCAGATAACTGAAATATTTTTCAACACTTGAAGAAAAAGATTTTCATTCATTTGGTTATTGATATAATTTACAACAACTACGTCTACTGTGTCTACTATGTCTACCGTGTCTATTATGTCTACTGTGTCTACCGTGTCTATTATGTCTACTGTGTCTACCGTGTCTATTATGTCTACTGTGTCTACCGTGTCTATTATGTCTACTGTGTCTACCGTGTCTATTATGTCTACTGTGTCTACTGTACAAGCTGTACCTATGTGCAATGCTTAATATTATATAAACCTAACCCATTTTCTTCTAGTTGATTATAAAATACAAGTAATAACCAAACCAAAACCCTATTCAACAGTGTTATGAACAAATGATTCGGTGTATTAGACAAAACATAATCAAAATAAAGAAATATATAGGTATCAGGTATGAATGTGGACCATGCTTAATATTATATAATTAATCAGAGATTTATATTCGAGTTTGATATAAATCACACGTAAAGCACAAAACCAAAACTTTAATCATCAGTGTTATGAACAATTGATTTTGTATATGAGACATTTATAGAAATATATAGCTAACAGGTATACACGTGTGTCATGCTTTATATTATATGAAATAAATAATTTTATTCTAGATATGAAGCACATGCAAATAACCAAAACCAAACTAAATTAAACAACGTTTTGACCAAGGATACACCGAATGAGCAACATATTTAAATAAAGAAATATTTGTCATACTCATGTACGAAGTTAAATGCAACTACATATGTGTCATCTTGCATCTATCAGATTCCAAACACACAGCAATATCGTTTTCTCTCACATGCAACATACCTTATGAGTGGAAATAAAAAGCCATCACAACTGACTGTGCCATCGTTCTCATGGTGGATATTATAAATGTATTCTAAATTGTCAGGTGGCCTTTCGAATGTGAGTATCACAGAGGCTATCTATGATAATAGCAGAGCTAATTCACGCCACAGCTGTGGTGTTGCGATCACGACGCACCGGTCTTACCGATAGGTTAGACCGGTTTTAGCACATTCTGTGTCAAACGAGGAGACTCCAGGTTATGTCGATCGGTACGTGTCTCAATTTGAACATATCAATTTCAAAAGTTGCGTGAATAAGTGGTTAATTTCTACACGGTAATATACATATACATTTATATTTTTTTGCACCATATGTATTTCTTCTGAATTTCATATTTAAAAGTACACACGTACTTTTGGTTTTTTTTAATCATTATTTTTATGCAAATTGCGTGAATGGCTGATGCTACAGTTAGGCAGGACATGCATATCCTTTTCGGGAACACCTGGTGTCATCACTGATTTTCAGAGATAGGTTCATATAATCTTTTACCACTATTTTGCTATTTACGCAGAGTGGAATCTGTTTCGGACGATAATAGAGAATGATTATTATCTGGATTTAACATTTTATTATATTGACTTTTAGTCAATACGGGGGCACGGGTGGCCCAGCCGTCTAAGGCGCCGCGATTCGCTGTGCAGAGTTGCGTCCCTTGGGCACGCCAGAAACCTGTGGGTTCGAATCCCGGTTCGCCCCGATTATGTTTCTAGGTTTGTCAGCACAAAACCGGTGCTCGTCGGATTCACCGAACTGGTAAACGTCATCACTTCGGGCTTTTCTCCCACATTAAGCTGACACGCCGCGATATGAAATACCGTCACATATAAATTATAAATGCATATATCACAATACCACGTCACAACCCATTAACTGTAGACCCCATAGAGCCTGTTCAGTTTCAAAAGGCTGAATAAAATCGCTTTGCATTGAATCTGATTCTTGTGACTTGAGCGTCTGTCGCATTATAATTTTGTCGCTTCCAATGAGAGCCTACACTGAAATACTGACATTTGAAGCCCCGTTGCTCATAGCAGAAATAACGCTAAATCATAACGTCTCTCCTGATTGATTCACCTCGAAATCCTTTAACAAAATATTTTCTGTCATTCCCCAATTGTCCTCGATTACCAGGGTATTAGATTTCCATTCTAATATGACAAATACCCTAGAACCATTCGCCACCAAATCTTCGTTTCGGAAGTGACGTCAACATCTCTCTTATCATTCACTTTTCACAGACTTTCTCTCGCTCATTCGTGTCAGTTGATTGGCCGGAAATTTTAGCGTCAAGTAATCAGAGTCGGGCTCAAACGAATCTATTTAGAGCGAATGGGAAGTTATCATAATAAATACAATAAATGATTATGTTGCCATATACAATTAGAAAATTGCGGATGGGGTAGCCTGGTGATTTTAGTGGTCGCTCCTCACGATTCTCAAGATGGGCGCAATGTGTTGGATTGTTTGTCGTTTAACCGGTTTAAAAATGGTACTTGTTGTTACCCTGCCTGGCCCTCGGCAAGGAATTATTGACTCGGAGTCAATATACTGTGTCTGAGTAGGGTATTCATGTTAAACTGTGGCATGGTATCTCGGTGGGCTAGCACTATAAAACCGGCATCAGTCCGGACTAGTACAACCAACCACATACACACACAAACACGTTCATGCACGTCGCTATATAAATGCAATAATTTTGGACGTGACGCGACGCGACGCGACGCGACGCTACGTTAAACCCCATTTCACCTCACTTGTTTGTCGTTTAATAGTAATATTCCAGCTATATGCCGGCGGTCTGTAAATAATCGAGTCTGGACCAGACAATCCAGTGATTAACATCACGAGGATCGATCCACGCAATTGGGATGCGATGACATACACCAACCAAGTCAGAGAGCCTGACCACTCGATCCGGTTAGTCTCCTCTTACGACAAGCACGGGTTGCTGAAGACCAATTCTAACCCGGAATGAGTGAGTGAGTGAGTATGGGTTTGCGCCGCTTTTAGCAATATTCCAGTAATATCACGGCGGGGACCCCCAAAAATGGGCTTCACACATTGTGCCCATGTGGAGAATTTGAACCCGGGCCTTCACGGAGTAGGTACAATGTGTTATTAAACAAAGGTATATATTCTTAGGCGCCGCACATCGCAATTCCCCCCCCCCCCCCCCCCCCCCCCCGCACGCACACGCACACACACACACGCACACGCACACACACACACACACACACACACACACACACACACACACACACACACACACCCCACCCCCGAAACATTATTGATATAAATTGTGGGTTCGTATCTGGTGAGTCCCGATTATGTTTCAAGGTTTCGTCGGCCTTTCCTCTCACGTTAAGCTGACACACCCTGATATAACTGGAAAACTGTCGTTAAACCTAACTCACTCTAACAAAGATGGAACTAAACAATGCAGCATGATTGTAAAAGAAGTGCGTGCATTAATAAACCATTTATATATCAAAGGCACAGGAAGTTAGATATTTACATATGCACACGCTACGTGTGAACAGATCTACAAGGCCAACCACTGGCCAACTGTAAATGTTAGTATTATTTGTCTTACATTGAAAATGTAAATTGCACATTATCATGGCTTTTATGATAAAATCGGATTCGTACAATGGACGCTGCTTTTAGCAGAGCGTTGCTATCATTATGGAAAAGGGTTTTGTCGCTTTCATTTATTTGATGTTATATCATGGATTGTCACGAGCAGAAGATTACGAATCAATGAATGACTGATAATTTCAATCAAACTATGGTGAGCATATTTAAGGGTGTTCCAAAATAGTTTAAATCAAAACTCAAACAAACACCTGGCGGGTTCCTCCGTCGGGGCAGGATACGCTCACCTCTTCGCGAGCACCTGTCCTCATCACTGCTTGAAAGGGATTCATAGATATGAATCGTCAACGCCAGAGTGAGTGAGTGAGTGAGTGAGTATGGTTTTACGCCGCTTTTAGCAATATTCCAGCCATATCACGGCGGGGGACACCAGAAATGGGCTTCACACATTGTACCCATATCGGGAATCGAACCCGGGTCTTCGGCATGACGAGCGAACGCTTTAACCACTTGGCTACCCGACCGCCCTTTCAACGCCAGAGATTAACCATACTCGATTATCTGCCGAAACAAACTCGATTGGGCGTAAAAGGCAAAATAGTGGTGAAAATTATATGAATGGATCACTTGCTTTTTAGCTGACAGTGCCGGGTTCGTTCTAATGCTGCTTTTCGCAAATATTTTTTATGATTATAGAAATGATTATTTATATAATTCAAAAATGCTTGAAGCACTGTATGCTTACTACTACTTATATATTAACTACTTTATGCTAAAACTTATATTCAAAGTTAATTTTATCTTTAACAATCACAATATACTTATTTTAGCGTAATGTGTCCAATCAGGTTGCGAATTTTCAATAATCCCATTTTTAAATAAAATGGTATCAAACATTTGTGTGATCGATTTCCAGTTCCGTGACTGGCTACCCCATGGTGATGACCTAGGGTCAGATAATGACGGACTACTTTCCTGATTATATTACATTGATACGTTTCTCGTGTTCAGTCGAATGCACCTATTTCCGTGTCGAAACTTTAGGGAGAGTTAAATAAATGTTGTTTGATCATCATCGCCTTGCTAATCAAGTTATCGCTAAAACGTTTATGTGGAGAGTCACACAAAGCAGGAGCAGTAAGCAGTGTGCCAGACGACGTTAGCCATGACCGTTGTGTAAAGCATTAATGCCCCACTGCGATCACGTTGGTAGTGAAAATATGCACCAATTCAATGCTAAAACGGTGTGATATTAGGGTTTGTAAGAAACAGAGTACTGCACTCGTGCCCGTCGTATACCATTTATCTTACAGCTCGAATCTAACTCGTTGTAAGAATAATGGTACATAACTGACACTCGTGTAGTTTCAGAGAAACACTTTCATCAAAAAGGAGAGACGCCCTACCAGGTCTACGTTATTGCCAGTATTGTTACAGGTAGCATTTCTGTTTCCAAAGGGGTGTACGGGTGGCCCAGTCGTCTAAGGCGCCGCGATTCGCTGTGCAGAGTTGCGTCCCTTGGGCACGCCAGAAACCCATGATTGTTGGTTCGAATCCCGGTTCGCCCCGATTATGTTTCTAGGTTTGTCAGCACTATACCCATGCTCGTGGGTTTCACCGAAGTGTTAAACGTCTGAGACCTGCTTCACTTTAGGCTTTCCTCCCCTATTAAGGTGACACGCCGTGATATAACTGGAATACTGTTAAAAGCGGCGTTAAACCCAACTCACTCGCTCTGTTTCCAAAGAAGTCCAACAAGCTAAGTTAAATTCACACATTACATCAGTGAATACTATTTCATTGAAGACTACAGTCTGGAATCTCCGGTATAACGGCAATATGCCAATAAAGCAAATGTGCTTATGTTATCACAATGCTTCATAACATAAGCATAGGGTAATTAAGCAACGCAGACACATCCATGCTTTATTATGCTAGCATTTGGTACAATTGAAGATAAACTAGTCTACTACATTCTCCACTAGTTTGGAGCAGTGTACATAAATGCAATAAGCCACTTTAACAAATATGTTTATATTACCCTAAGATAACCACTTTAACAAATATGTTTATATTACCATAAGATAGCAGAGGATAAGTAAGTAAAGCAAAGCAAATTAGACACCCCCTGACCCTGAATATTAGCCTTGGTACCATAGGATATGGATTGCTACATGTTTCAAATTGTTTCAGCCACTGTATATAAATGTTATAAACCATTGAAGCAAATATGCTTATATTACCATAACATAAGCAGAGGATACCTAAACTAAGAAAATCCGATAACCCAGCCCCGTAATGCTTTATCACGCTGGGCTTTGGTACAAGAGGAGACGAAGTACTCCTTGAAGCCAGCAGTCACTGAAGCTCAAGAAAAGGCTATCGTTGGATGAAAGGGATCAAGTCGTCTATAACCACGGCACGTAATGACTTAATGATGCTTTTCTACCTTATTAATTGTGTTTGACGATAATCCATTATATTGGCACTGAGTGCTATTAACTAGATGTATACAGGCACCCATAAACGCCGAACACGGTTTGCCAATCTGCTACTCGATGGATCAATGTCCAATGGCCAGAAATAAAGAGATCGAAGTAAAAGGCAACTGAGCCAGTGTATTCACATATAAAGATCGCTGTGACGCCCTGTGCCGTTATTTCACCCCCTGCTTTCTCAAGGCGTGAGGCGCCGCTCAGTTGGGTAGTTTGGTAAACAGAGAAAAGTGGTACATGCTACTCAGAGATTTAGCTGTTTGCTTTCGTCGACGCCTGCAGGAAAACCTGGCTAGTCTGGCAGCATATCAGGGACTTGGCTTCCTCGAAACCAGATCGTACTAGACTCAATCTGGATTAAATTACCTGTTAAACGATTTAAGTAACTGAGTTTATTTCGAAATTCCGAAAATGATTTTAGCAAGGATTTCAAAATCTGTTCAGTTAAGAAAAACGTGTTTACACTAAGTTTGATGCAGTGCTATGAACTCAATCTCGTAAAAAAATATCATGTTGTGAAATGATATTAAACTATAGATATTACTTCCAACGGCTATAATTAGTATTAATTACCTATAATGGTGAAAACGACAAAACTATAATGAAGATTCAATTCCATCATGGTGGGTTCATTCTATAACTGTTCATTTGTTTTAGAGACTGAAAATGATACAAAATGAGACATTGCAAGCTTGTTCTTGGTTATTAACTTTATATGCATGTTAAGGCTGAAATACCAAGGCAGTGATGAAACTTGCAATTGATCATAGTTTTATATTGCAACGATTCTACATTTCAGTTTTTAACGAAAGGACTTATCTTGAGACCTTTGCTGTCTGATTTTCAAATATTACAGCTAAAGTATTTTTAAAAAACTACGAGAAATGTTTGAAATATTTAACTCATAGAAATATCGTTTTGTTTAAAAGCCTTTGCAATTATTTTATTTTCAGAACTGAGTCTGTGACCTTAGCCAACTGATTTAATATGAATGCAACAGGTAAACACATTGATTTCTGCGTTTGTAATCAGCATTACTGAATCAATATATAGAATTTTTCACAACAATACAAAGATTCACAGTTCAAGTGCAGTCTCTGTAAGCACGTTAATTTTAGATGCACATCGGGATTAACGTGACCTTGACCCTCAACAGTGAACTGAATACGCCCCTTGTGTTTTGAAACTAAACTTCCTTCGGCAAAGAATAACTTCAACGTTAGACCCATTGATTTGAAACAGGCCAATGTAGACAACTTAAACTGCAAAATTAACTCTATTGCTTGACACCATTGCAGACAATCGATCATCTCTAGTTAGGAGTTGAAGCTACACGCAGGGTTCAGGGTCAAGGTTAGTGACGATGACCTCAGTCCAGCCTTTCTGAGAGAGCATGTAAGACCACATCATTCAAAGTATTTTTGTGCCTGTATCCTTTTTATTTTATTTTTTTATCTTGACTTGTTTTCGGCTTAACCTGTCAACAATCGCCAGCACATAGAGGGATGGTGTTGTTAGCATAGGTACCGTAAGTCCAGTAACTTTCATTGCTGGCGATCTATAGCCCGTATTATGTATTATAATTTTTTGTAAGAGTCAAGTCATTTTATGACCTGCTACAAACCTGTGATATTCTGGTTTTATCATGTATGTCTAACTTAGTGTTTGTTCTTTATAAATGTGATTTCATAGTGATCCATAAACACATGTTTGTAATACAGGCGGATTCATACAAAGGACTATGCATTTAGCAGAGATTTTTAATGATTATGAAAATGGTTTTGTCGCATGTATTTACATAGTTAAAACTTATTGAATTGTTTGATATCGGTTTTAAACATGGCGTTTGTTGTGCACACGCCTTAAGCTTAAATTGGTGTGACCATGGCCTAATGGATATAAACTATGGTCAGTTGGTTGGTTGGTTGGTTTGTTGTTTAACGCCGCACTCAGCAATATTCCAGCTATATAACGGCGGTCTGTAAATAATCGAGTCTGGACCAGACAATCCAGTGATTGAAATCATGAGCATCGATCCACGCAATTGGGATCGATGACATGCATCAACCAGGTCAGCGAGCCTGACCACCCGATCCCGTTAGTCGCCTTTTTCGACAAGCATAGTCATCTTTTACGGCAAGCATGGATGGCTGAAGACCTATTCCACCCCGGAATCTTCACGGGTCCTATGGTCAGTGGTCTATTGGATATAAAGTATGGACAGTACCCTAATGGATATAAAATATGGACAGTGGCCAATTGGATATACAGTTTAAGCAGTGGCCTCATGGATATAAAGTAGGAACAGTGTCCTAATGGGCATAAAATATGGACAGTGGCCTCATGGATATAAAGTATGGACAGTGGCCTATTGGATATAAAATATGAACAATGCCGTAATGGATATACAGTTTGAGCAGTGCCCTAATGGATATAAAGTATGGACACCACCACGCTTACACCCTACACACCACTCTGACACACTACACACCACACTGACAGCCTATTCACCACCACAGGCACCCTACACACCACACTAACACCCTAACACCACCATAGACACCCTAACACCACACTGACGCCCTACACACCATCAAAGACACCCTACACACCACCACAGACACCCTAACATCACACTGACACCCTACACACCACACTGACAACCTACACACCACACTGACAACCTACACACCACACAGACAGCCTACACACCACATTGACACCCTACACACCACACTGACTGCCTACACACCACACTGACACCCTACACACTACACTGACAGCCTACACACCACACTGACAGCCTACACACCACACTGACACCCTACACACCACACAGACAGACTACACACCACACAGACAGCATACACACCACACTGACACCCTACACACCACACTGACAACCTACACACCACACTGACACCCTACACACCACACAGACAGCCTACACACAACACTGACACCCTACACACCACACAGACCGCCTACACACCACACTGACAGCCTACACACCAAACTGACAGCCTACACATCACACTGACAGCCCACACACCACACTGACACCCTACACACCACAAAGACAGCCTACACACCACACAGACAGCCTACACACCACACTGTCACCCTACACACAACACTGTCACCCTACACACCACACTGACACCCTACACACCACACTGACACCCTACACACCACACTGACACCCTACACACCACACAGACAGCCTACACACTACACTGACACCCTACACACCACACTGACACCCTACACACCACACTGACACCCTACACACCACACTGACACCCTACACACTACACTGTCACCCTACACACCACATTGACACCCTACACATCACACTGACAGCCTACACACTACACTGACACCCTACACACCACACTGACACCCTACACACCACACTGACACCCTACACACCACACAGACAGCCTACACACCACACTGTCACCCTACACACCACACTGACACCCTTCACACCACACTGACAACCTACACACCACACTGACACCCTACACACCACACTGTCACCCTATACACCACACTGACACCCTACACACCACTCTGACACCCTACACAACACTCTGACACCCTACACACTACACAGACACTCTACACACCACCACAGACAACTCAACACCACACAGTCACCCTACACACCACTCTGACACCCTACACACCACTCTGACACCCTACACACCACACAGACACTCTACACACTACCACAGACAACTCAACACCACACAGTCACCCTACACACCACTCTGACACCTTACACACCACTCTGACACACTGCACACCACTCTGACACACCAGAGAGACAGTCTACATGCATATGTGTATATATGACTTACCCTGCAATGGTATGTCCGTGCTATCGTCTGGCTTATCCGCCATGTCTTCTCCCAAACTTCCCATCCTTCACCTCATTCACCTGAAACACCAACAGTCGCGTTACCAGTGTCTTATTGAACTCTTCGTGGTTCATTGTGACGTAAATATAAAACTGCCTCCAACTTACATGGGATTACTTCTGAGGGACTATTCATTACCCGAGCAAGTCACGCTATTGTATCAACAGCTATAAAACAACTAAGAAACTTGAATTCATGTCTTGATCCACGTAGAAAATCGTCACGACAGATAACAGTAACACCTGCTACCACACCGGTCGCATTGTAGAGCTGGCAATTAGCTTAACATACAGAAACGCTTAATGGTCTGCTGTAACGGCACCAGCGTCGACGATGACGGCAACGAATACGTAATGAGTGCATGATTGTACAACACAGGGAAATATACTTACTTCAGGTTTTATACATTTATTTTCAAACTAAACATCTTTGCATCGTTAGGGACAGGGAATGGACCAACCTCTATTATCCAACGAAACAGAATCCATTCGGCGTAAAAGGCAAACTGGCAGTGAAAATTATATGAATGGACCACTGACAATCAGTGATGACACTGTTCGCGAAAATGTGTTCGCGAAAATAGTAAGCCACGCACAAAATTTGCATTAAAATAAATATTTTGTGTTGCCAGATACCGCACATAGGTATTCCCGTCATAGGGGAGTTCGGGTAGCCCAGTGGTTAAAGCGTTCGCTCGTCACGCCGAAGTGAGTGAGTGAGTGAGTGAGTGAGTGAGTGAGTGAGTGAGTGAGTGAGTGAGTGTGGTTTTACGCCGCCTTTAGCAATATTCCAGCGATACTACGGCAAGGATCACCATCACGCCGAAGACCCGGGTTCGATTCCTAAAATGACTACAACGTGTGAAGCCCATTTCTTGTGTCCACAGCCGTATTATTGCTGGAATATTGCTAACAGCTGCGTAAAACCATACTCACTCACTCACTCACTCACTCACTACTCCTGTCATGCGACGGACGCATGTAATCAAACCCGGCAATCCAACGATGGACCAGAAAAAAATAATCCAGTCACACGATAGCTCATTTACTGATTTGTTGAAACATACAGTACAATACAGGCAAATAATTACTGACGTCATGTTTATATGACGCCACACTCGTGAAACAAACAGTACAATACAGGCAAATAATTACTGACGTCATGTTTATATGACGCCACACTTGTGAAACAAACAGTACAATACAGGCAAATAATTACTGACGTCATGTTTATATGACGCCACACTTGTGAAACAAACAGTACAATACAGGCAAATAATTACTGACGTCATGTTTATATGACGCCACACTTGTGAAACAAACAGTACAATACAGGCAAATAATTACTGACGTCATGTTTATATGACGCCACACTCGTGAAACAAACAGTACAATACAGGCAAATAATTACTGACGTCATGTTTATATGACGCCACACTCGTGAAACAAACAGTACAATACAGGCAAATAATTACTGACGTCATGTTTTTATGACGCCACACTCGTGAAATGAGTGAGTGAGTGAGTGAGTGGGGTTGGGTTAGGGTTGGGTGGGGGTGGGGTGGGGTAGGGCGGGTTGGAGTGTGATGGGTAGGGATGAGTTCAAGATTTATGCACATAGAATTATTCTTTATTCACGAAGCATGTTGGCCCGCGGCCGATGTCCATACAGGTGGCTAGTCGACATATAATATGAATAACATTAAACATAATCACAGTCAACATGGATCTCTCTGAAAGCAATTTGCATGGTAAATATATACAGCCAGCTGTATCACCTAATTAGTGTCCGTTGATGCTAAAGGCACACTGAATTCGTTACGTGTAGGCTATGATGTAGATAAATCAGACATGTACTTCTCACGCAGTGTTTTATATTGGTCACAAATCATCAAAAAGTGGTTTTCACCTTCCACGTTACCTTCACTACAAAGCGTGCACAGTGTGTGTGTGTGTGTGTGTGTGTGTGTGTGTGTGTGTGTGTGTGTGTGTGTGTGCGCGTGCGCGCGCGCGTGTGCGTGTGTGCGTGTGTGTATGTGTGTGTGTGTGTGTGTGTGTGTGTGTGTGTGTGTGTGTGTGTGTGTGTGTGTGTGTGGTGTAGTACTAGTCCTAATGCCGGTTTTATAGTGCCAGCCCACTGAATACCAATTCGGTCTTTTATCATGGATACCCCGCTTAGACACAGTATACTGACTCCCGGGCGCTCCTGTCTTAGTGTTGTCCCCTTAATGTCCTGCGCTAGACAGAGTAACAACAAGTACCATCGTTTAAGGTCTTTTGGTATGGCGCGGGCAGAAATCGAACCTCCGACCTTCCGCTCTCTGGGCAGACGCTCTACTACCAGACCACGAAGGTGGGCTATATTTTAATGGAACCTCAATCTCATTAAAAGCAGGTCTTAGGTATCGCTACCGCGAAACAAAGATCTGAGGACATCCCATTACAGGTTACGTCAGAGCGACCTTTCATCCGACCAATCAGAGCGTCGCTTACCAGATCAGGAAAGTGACAGTCGGAATGTGATTTCTAATCATGCAACCTCGAAGGGGTATTCCGAACGACAGTTACGGTCTTTAGGACTGAATTCATACAATCTAGGCCATCTTTTAGCCATTCCAAAAAGTTTCTTTGTTTAGGTTTCAAATTTTTTAATCGAGAATTTGTCAGAATTTCAAAGTGTAATCGCCATTATGAAACTATTGCCGTAAAGCATGAGAAAGCTGCCTCCTGATTGGCTGATGTCGACTTCTTGTCAGTCAATTCATTGTTCGGTCAAAGTCCGCGAAAGGTCGGTCTGACGTCAACCGCAATAGGACTAATGAGATTGGTTGAATCTGAGACTATAACACGCATGCGCCTCTAACCTACCACCTGATCCTACCCGAAAAAGAAGAGCAATACCTTGATTGACAGCGACAAATATCCAATGGGGCGTCGTTTTAAAACCATCGAAAATACGTCTAAGGGCCATAAGGAGGAAAAAACGACGTTTTCGTGTTTGTAGTGTTCCATAAATTAAAAAACCACTTCCAATTGCAGTATTACTGTTTGAAATAATTTTCGTCACTGAATACTACATAATTGTAAGTAATGTGAAATTGCAGTTTCAAAGAATGAGAGAAAAACTGTTAAAACAGCTATGACAATATGACGAGGGGGCGTTTCTGTTTGGGATGACATTATTTCCAACGATATAAGATGATTGCTTATTTTACCGTGCATTGTGCGGTCATTCATCGTTATACCATTGTTCTGAGGTATAGATCATACACAAAGCGATGACGTCGTTTTGAAATCGATTGTGTTTAAAATGTCCTAATGGTGGTTGGCTCATTTTAAAAACATTTTCCTGAAACTGCATATACCGATATTTTAAGATACAACCCAGAATAGACAACATAATGATTGTCTCATGTCTCACTCAGAGATGGGATTTTGAGAGTCTCTGAGGCATACGCACTCATAGTCGTAGTAAATGGGAAAACGCTAACATGCAATCAAAATCTCTAATTAAAATAGCAAAATCGAATCGAAACATTGTAGTCCTGTGGATAAATGGCGTTTGTCAAGAGGGGATGTGTATCATACCATATTCGCAAAAATGTCAATACTCTCATTTTATGATACAATCGGTAGAAGGTTTACACAAGCATTTCAACTGCAGAACGGCAAAACTCAGTTATTGCTTGACACGCAATCTACGACCAAAGTGTATGCAAGCTTTATGAATGTAACATTCAAGGCTTCGGCAAAGCTGCCATAAAGTTTCATAGTGACCAAAATTATGTCCGACGCAATACCCTATTTTTACTTGATCCCGTGTTTTTTTTCAGGTGAACAATTGACATGCCTTTGAATGTGTTTGTGACAGATGTCATCAGTGGGGCAGGATACGCTCAATTTTATCAAAGCGACAAGACACTTTCCATATTTATAAATATAAAACATCAAGGCCAGAGAATAACCAGTCTCGATTATCCACCGAGACAGACTCCATTGGGCGTTAAAGGCAAAGTGGCGGTGAATATCAATGATGTGATGTTCGCGAAAAGGGAAGCATGTCCTGCCATAATGCAGGAAAATCGCTGCTAAAACCAGAATCGAGTGTACGGTTCCGATATCATGACCATGTGGTTATGAAACACTATCAAATGGTGATGATACTTGTGTTCGCGAAAAGGTGAGCGTCAAATTAGTAAATATCCTATATTGCCTGTATAATGTACAGTGGTGTATATGGACTGTTGGTATTTGAAATTTACTGTCAGGATCCGGAAACCGGATTTCCGGATAGAAGCATTTTATGTACATGTAGTATATATTTTGTTTTACCTAAATATCGTCCGGTACGCGAGGTTTCCCAATACCTGGGGTCCGAATAAATGTGGCTTGTCTTAAAAATGACCAATGTTGGATTAGATTGGAATGTGGATTTGTATCAGAAGCGTATGACCATAGTCAAATGTCACACCTTATCCACGATATGTAGCCACACGTATACTCGGGATTTAGTGACATCGGAAATATTATTCCCACATTTTTAACATAGCGAGACCGACTTCCGGAAAGCAATTTTAGTCCTCAGACCGTCATTATTTACCACATATGTTAATACTAAATGGCAATATTGTGCGTGTTCATCAATCTCTTTTGTTGCTTTAACGTAGATGTATAGACATAAATATACAATGTCAACGGCATTGAATACCGAAACAAATTCATCGGGCGTAAGAGGCAAAATAGAGGTAACACTTCTGTGATTGGATAACTGAAAATCGCAAAGGTGTTCGCGAAAGTCATACATCTGCGTCAGTTCTACAAGATCAGGTGGAGACGCTGTAACAGTAAACAAACGTAACCCTCAGATTGGGGTGATGTAATAATAAACAAACGTAACGCCAAAATGGAGACACTGTAATAATAAACAAACGTAACGCTCAGATGGAGATGATGTAACAGTAAACAAACGTAACACTCAGATGGAGACACTGTTATAATAAACGTAACGCCAAGATGGAGATGCTGTAATAATAAACAAACGTAACGCCCAAATGGAGACACTGTAATAATACACAAACGTAACGCTCAGATGGCGATGCTGTAACAGTAAACAAATGTAACGCCAAGATGGAGATGCTGTAATAATAAAGAAACGTAACACACAGATGGAGATGTTGTAATAATAAACAAACGTAACACACAGATGGAGATGTTGTAATAATAAAGAAACGTAACACACAGATGGAGATGTTGTAATAATAAACAAACGTAACGCCCAGATGGAGATGTTGTAATAATAAACAAACGTAACACACAGATGGAGATGTTGTAATAATAAACAAACGTAACGCCCAGATGGAGATGTTGTAATAATAAACAAACGTAACACACAGATGGAGATGTTGTAATAATAAACAAACATAACGCCAAGATGTTGCTGTAATAATACATAAACGTAAATAACAGTCGATTTACGATTCCGACTATATCAGGAGCATGTGTTTTTGAATCATTATCAAACGCTATTCACAAGATACAATCAATATGCAATCAGAATTGAATTAGAACTATTCAAAGGACAAGGTCGGATAAGGGCTCGTTTTGGCTCACAGGTTCTGCATAATTTAAAAATTGAGCAAGCCTTTTAGAACTTGTGAACTTGGGAAAGCTTTTGATATGTTCATATGAACGAGAGCTAAACATTGTTCATTTCAACAAATGCAGGTTTGGAACGTATGCCATCACTTAATAAATAGGTATGGATAAAATATGTAAAAAAGACATATTTTGGATGTTTCCATGGGTCGTTTTTTTCTAATTTTTGAACATGAGCACATCTATGCCCCAAGCTGGTGTCCATAAGTATACATTACTTAATTCATCTTGGGTCACATTATCATTTCGAGTCCTAAGAATCTGCCCATTTCTCTCATTTTAGACATTTGTGTATTTTGACCATGACAGAAGTCGAAAACTTGCAAATGTAAGAAGGAAAAAAGGATAAATGTCAACAATTTGAAAATGTCTGATAATTTTATGCCAATATTTCAAACATTTCCCGTGCGCCAAAAAGGGTTCTTACTCTTCCTCTTCCGTTGTCTCTCACAGATTAATCAAAGTAGAAGGAACAAACCTATACATTTTATATCTTTGTGATGACGCATGGAAAATTACTAAACGGTCGTGGTGACACTTGACATATATCGAGATATCCGTAGTTCGACATACGAGTTAACGGGAACATAAAGCCTTAAGTCTTTGACAATATACCGCGTTGGTGGATGCGAAAATCCGTAGTTGTGATGCGAAAATATATGAAGTTTCGTCTCTGAACATTGCCAATATTAGGGACTGAGTGATAGAAGATGAGGATAATGAAGTCACTGACTGCATAAGAACAAATCGTCCTCGTAATATTTCATTTATGCCAAAATCGGCGAATCTCTGACCTTTGACATAACCTCTGACTCCATGGTCCTGTCGATGTACGCCGGGTAATCAAACCCTTTGAAGTCGATCACCTGCTGAGTCATCGATAATGCCATTACAAGCAATAGTAACCACGCACTTTGATGGATTAGTCAGCATAAAAGCCAATGTGATGATTTCACGGGTTAAGATCGTTTAAGCATTATCAACCGTGGGACGCAAGGTGTTGTTGTGTCATTCAACATTGTGGTGTCAAAATGTGAAGTCTTTCATACTGGTACATAAACCATGCAACGAAATCGCGTCAATTTATGTCCCAGGGAACACCAAAGTTATACTACTCAAAACAAGTTAAAGACCACCCGCTTTGTTCCCATGACAATAGTTAAGCTGTCGTGACAGGTGGGTATTATAACACACATCCATCCAATTGTGGGTGTTCCGTAGCTTGTTTTGAGCAGTAGTTCGAGGAAAACAGAATAAGACTCGTGATTCAGATACGGATCGTGCTGGGAGCATCAGGTTAAATCGACGTAAAAGGTAATTCGAGATACTGGAGTTAGTGAAAACAGGACTGCACTGCAGTTGACTAATATGCAATGCTGTTTTATGCTCGGGTGTAGTTTTTAGAATCTTCTGTGGACATTTCGCTTTGTTGCATAATAAATTGTGGGTTTTTTTGTAATCACATAATATTGTTTTTTAAAACGATTTCTTTGCCTCGAATGAAACCGTCAGTCGAATGGACTAACATTTCACATTAATCAATGTTTTTTATCGCGTTTGTGTGCGCAGAAACGTCAAGTATCTGTTAATCACGAGTTAGACCTCAAACGTTTATCGACAAAATCTTTCAAATCGTGCAATGTATCATTAATATGCAATATAACGTAAAGTAATCAATGTATCGATAATTATATTACGTTGACTAATTCTAATGTAAATGACATAAAACAATATCGATTGCAATATATTCAAACAGAATATTGTGGATTTGCCTGACGCTGAACAATACTAATACTAATATTTGATAGGAGTCTCAATACAAATACACCCTGACGTTTTTGGTCAGCGCTTCTATAGTAACCGGCTTATATATTCCTCCACAGCACAAAGCATTATTGATATCATATGACTACATAACTTGAGCCATAAACCTTAAGTACACATGCTCTGTTTGTCTTGAAACAATAACACAATAGAAACATGTAAATTTAGATTCAAAAGAGCTCACTTCATTTACAAATGCACCATACCAAATGCTCTGGCGCCAGATTCCAGAACCCTGCTAAAGTATCCCAATCTTCATCTAACATGTTCTGTTGTTTCCATAGATGCCACTAGTCATGACGTTACTATGGTAACCAAGTTGTCAAATTTCACAACATGCATTACCTGATTTTTATTGATCTCGTTTGTACCTACAGTCACAGTTGTTACACAGAAACGGCTTTCTAGAAGCTCTACACTTTGCACGATCAGCCCCTGCAGCATGTCGATATATTGGCCCCAGCGTACAACGCTCTTGGCTGCTTGAGAACAAATCGAAATATCTGTTGTGCTTAATAATTGGAGATAATTGTGAAACTATGTCCACTGGGCACTGTTTGAACCCTTTTCCACGGAGGAATTGTTGTTCATATTTGACTATTAAGGTTCCCAATGGAACTTGGTACACAGTCTCCAACAATCAATATAAATATTTAAAGTCATTTTTTTTCTTATTGTCATATTTACATTCATAGAATATTTATATGCTTTGGATTCCGCGTGAACGTTCCTTTCATAAAGTCAATATTACATTTGCATTGCAAATTTGGTCTCTTGAAAAAAACTTTATTCGGCTTTTAGGGCTCATATGCCCAGGCAAGCGTGATAGCACTAAGAAGCATGTCCTCTGAGGTTTGCTCTCTGGATGATTCGTGCATGTAGTTGCAATAAAAACGTTAACGTCAGAGAATAATCAGTCTCGATTATCTAACAAAACAGATTCCATTGGGCGTTAAAAGCAAAATAGCGGTGTAAATTATATGGATGGATCACTGAAACCAGTGACCACCCAAGCCTGTCCCGTTCTACCGGTAGCACCCGCAACTCACACAATTTGCATAAAATGTGAGTGTTTGCTGCCTGACGCCGCGGAGCAGAACTCCTACCAATACGACGTTGGCTTTAAACAGTAGAGTCTTGACCAGACAATCCAGAGCTGGCATGCCCAACAACTGTTGAGATACAATCTAGCACGCTCATTCCACCAATATTTCAAAGAGTGTCATATGACTCTTGCTCAGGAGTTGTTTGATCAAGGTTACAACATCCAAGGACTCAGAGAATCTTTCAAAAGGTTTTATGGTAGACATGTGGAGAACATTTCCAAACTTGACGCATCAGTGACAAAAATAAGGTCCGATGCAATTCCCTACCATATGTTCCCGTGAACAGTTGAACAATTGACTTGCCTTTGCATGTGTTTGTGACGGGTGCCACCGATGGGGCCGGGGGAACTGGTATCCATACTATTTGATAGTGGTTATTATTATTATTATTATTATTATTATTATTATTATTATTATAATTAATATTATTATTATTGTTATTATTCAGAAAAACGTAAAAGACAATTCTGTTAATGATTAATATGAAGCATTTACACTTGCTCCAAGGCAATTTCACCAATCGTTACTGAAAACAATATAAATATTTCCTCGTGCTACACAGGGGACTGCCCACATCATCATCCAATGGGATTCATTTGTTTATATGGAATATTATTCGTGGTGACTCCGGGGAAGAAAATAGGTCTAAAGCGCTAATGCTTATGTAGGTGACCAAATGGATCAATTGGTCAGGCTGGTGACTTGGCTGGTTGCTTGTCACTTGTATCCCAATTGTATTAATTTCATGTTTGGACACTTCGTGGGGACCCAGGAGGTAGAATGTGTCTTCAGCATCCTCCTGCTAGTCGTAAGAGGCGACTAAATTAGGTACAAGTGGGGATTCCTGGTTAGAATTGGTCCCTAGCAACCGAGGACTTAGTGTGTGTCAAAGTACCCAGACGGTATGGATCGTTGCTCTTACAATCACACATTCACACACCAACACACATTCACACACGCCATCACACATTCACACACGCCATCACACACATACTATCACACATACACATACGCCATCACGCACATACACACGCGCCATCACACATACGTCATCACACCCATACCATCAGACACACACGCCATCACACATTCACACACGCAATCACACATACACACACGCCATCACACACATACCATCATACATACCATCCCATAAACACACGCCATCGCACACACACACGCCATCACGCACATACATACATGCCATCACACATACGTCGTCATCACACACACACCATCACACATTCACACACGCCATCACACATATGCCATCACACAAAGACACACACGCCATCACACACACATACCACCAGACACCATCATACACACACGCGCACCCATGCATGCATACACGCACGCACACACACGCAAACACACACACAACACTCTTGTATAAGGGGTATATACGTTTAACCTATTCGCGAACACTTGGTATCATGCCTATTTGATAGTGATTCATAAACACATGCTCATGATATTGTCGGAATCGTACTTATGAGATTTCTATTCGACATGGAAGGGATTTTGTCGCTTTTTTATATTCTTATATGTAGTTCCTTGTAAAACACTTACCTTTTCATTGTTGCCACATGCCAGTTCAGAATAAAATATTTACGGCATTTAGACAACAGTTCTACGATACCGCGGGTTGAAAGTGTCTACGACCTGCGCCTCTACAGTCTTGCCTCCCACATTAAGCTGACGGAAAGCTGTGATATGACTGAACAGACGCTGAACCCCAAATCACTCACTTCATTTGGATACAAATGTTCCCATGAAATATTAATCTACGAATACATTTCCTAACGATTTCTATTTCTGATCCTGTCTGTGTCCTACTAATGCTATTGTCTCGGATACGCCTTCCCTCAGTTTTAGTTATGAATAATAATAGTCGAAATAGCACAAATATCAAGCTGGAAGGGTGGTTATCCTATGTGAGTGTACTCACGTGGACTTATTGTTGCAGATAAATGTAAACGTTATCTGAAAAAAATTGACAGCATTCCAAGAGTGCCACTTTATTGCAAAACGTAACGCCATTTTCAAAATGGCGGATCATGGCGTGACAGTCGTTCAATGATATATAGGTGAGAATACATTAACGAAAGTGGTTAAGAAGTTTCAAAGCGGCAAAAGAGTACAGTAGAAAATGACTGATATACACCATATACCGGTTTATTTTGTCGGTCTTAAGTCTTTTTCACTTTTTGTCAGTGTTTGATATGCATTTATCAGGAGTTGACGGTTGACGAAGCGGACACAATTTTATGGACTTCTACTAGTTTTAATAGCATATTAAGAAGTTGATATTCATAAAATTGTATCTACTTTGCGAAATTTCATTGTCGCAGATTAGGGACTTGACATTATCGTGTCCTAGAGGGTTGGGATCTTCCTGTGACGAATATTTAAAGTTCGGTCTCTTAATCCCTTAATGAACATTTTAAACGAAATTTCAAATACACGCTATCATACTGTGTGTATATTAGCAGGCGAAGGCTGTAGTTTGGCCTGGCCATGTAGTAGGGCTAGTAAGAAAAAGGGATTACTGCTGCAATCAATCAAACGCCAAATGTCAAACTTAAGGGTATCATTGCCTTGGTGAGGAACAAGGGAACAAGCCTTATGTTAAGGCTTAGGCACGATATGTTTACCATAATCATAAGTCCACCAGTTGTGCTGTAACCCAACATAACAGAATACTGTCACGTAATCACCAACCTCACCCAAAGATGTAAAATAATCTAATCAGCCATGATAGGATTAAATCACCACAAAGCACACGTATAAGTGTGAGGATATCCAAGGCTTATATGTGTTGACTGTTCTACAGATGCTATATATTCTATTAATTGTGTGAGCGTGGTATAACGGGTATCAAATATGCGTACATTTCATTACAGCACATGCATGTGTGAGCTGATGCTGAAAATGATGATTGTAGGATTGTGATATTTTATCATTTGTATATTA
Organism: Haliotis rufescens; assembly: GCF_023055435.1. Classification (NCBI taxonomy): domain Eukaryota; kingdom Metazoa; phylum Mollusca; class Gastropoda; order Lepetellida; family Haliotidae; genus Haliotis; species Haliotis rufescens. The sequence continues at coordinate 17,992 of NW_025963835.1, read as the reverse complement.
AATGAGATGGTACGAGTGTTTATTACCTTTTATATTAATAATATGTTATTTAACATAATTTGGATGGCAAATGGACATCATTGTGGCATATGAATAATTATGTGTTTTGTACACCCGGTGAGACTTGAACAATAATGTAGGCTGGTTGTATTTCCCTGTTTAATTCTTAGTACCCCCTGCGTTCACATTGCTGTTTCTTGTTATGTTATTAATAATGTAGCCTGGGTGTATTTCCCTGTTTAATTCTCAGTACCCCCTGCGTTCACATTGCTGTTTCTTGTACAGACGGGACTTAGTAAATATAGGTATCCTAATGATGGGGAGTTATTGCTGGTCTGCAGTCGTGCCCTCATTACAGGATGTACTCATCGTGTAATCACAACAGCACATGACAATGTCACAAGTGGAAAGTGGCTTTTAACTCACACATTCACAAAAAGAATTCACTCGGGATGAATGCCGCAACAAATGGACACAGTCCGTCCTTACAGTGGATTGTAGTTTTATGGTTCGTAGGATTATCGTTATTATCTGACACTTTCATATATTTTAAACAAAGTGAGGTGAGGTGAAATTGGGTTTAACGTCGCGTCCAAAATTATTGCACTTATATAGCGACCTGCATGCACGTGTTTGTGTGTATGTGTGTATGTGTGTGGCTGCTCGTACTAGTCCGGACTGATGCCGGTTTTATAGTGCTAGCCCACTCTGTGTGTTTGCGTGCGTGTACTAGTCAGGACTGATGCAGATTTATAGTGCTAGCTCACTGAGATACCGTGTCGCATTTTAATCCCACTCAGATACAGTATACTGACTCCGACCAGTCCTTGTTTGAGCCCCTTTATGCCGAGCGCCAGACAGGGTAACAGCAAGTACCATCTTTTAACGTCTTTTGGTATGACGCGGCAGGGGATCGAACCCGGACCTTACGCTCTCCGGGCGGACGCTCTACCACTAGACCACGAAGGCGGTCTTTAAACTAAGTAAGTGAGTGAGTGAGTTGGGTTTAGCGCCGCTTTTAACAGTATTCCAGTTATATCACGGCGTGTCAGCTTAATGTGGGAGGAGAGCCCGAAGTGATGCAGGTCTCAGACGTTTACCACTTCGGTGAAACTCACGATCACGGGTATGGTGCTGACAACCACAAACATAATCTGGGACAAACCGGGATTCGAACTCACAACCATAGGTTTACTGGCGGGTCCAAGAGACACAACTCTCCATATCGAATTGCGGCTTCTTAGACGACTGGGCCACCCGTGTCCCACTATGTAGTCATAAAAGGACAACTGTCTTATCATAACTCAACACATCTATGAGAGACGCAGACACGTTCTAAACTGCTGGGCAAAAGAAAGCATGAATCATTGTTTGAAAGGGGCTACAAGTGAAACAAATAAGAAATGGTTGTCGGTTGATGTATTTGATGCGGGTATCACAGATGTGTTTGGACCTGAAGTTTGCAGTGTTTCGGTGTCTGTAGTCAGTCTAGTAATGCTTTGAACACCTTTGTAATGTTGTATGCAAATCCAAGTGTATACTTTGTTTTGCCCGGCGTGTTATATGACCGTACCATAGGGCAACAGGAATGTTCTAGTCATCATTCAAACAAGAAAAGAAGGTAATTTATAAATTTACAACAGATAAACCTACAACAGATAGACATGGTCAATATAATGAGACGGGAGAGTGTTAATATTTAAATCTATGACACATTAACTGTATGAAACCTAGAAACCTAAAATGAGGAGCAAAAGAATCTATAACTCTCAGCTGATTTTGTTTGATTTTCAAATGAAAATATCTTTAGTTAGCGATATTATATAAAAAGAAATGAGCTGTACTGGCGCTTAGTCAGCACTCAAAGAATACTTCTACATGGTTTATTTTTTTATATATATAATGTGAAATAAAACTTTTGAAAATTAATAAATCGCTTAATACATAACTGCTGATGGGTATCTTAGACATATCAAGGGACGGTCGGGTAGCCTAGTCGTTAAAGCGTTCGCTGGTCACCCCAAAGACCCGGGTTCGATTCCCGATATGGGTACAATGTGTTAAGCCCATTTCTGGTGTCCCCCGCCGTGATATTGCTGGAATATGTTAAAAGCGGCGTAAAACCATACTAACTCACTCAGTTAGACATATTATCTTTGAAACTCAACAAATTTACGTTTTTCGGCAGAAATTTACATTTCAAAACATGGTAGGGGTCATGTGGTTGCAAATTCATTTTTTACCTCAGTCTTCATTGAACCAATTTATTTCTACAAAATTACCCAGAAACAGATTACTTTTTACAAACTGTTGCAGGAATTAGTGATGGTTAAAATAATCAAACTTAACAACAGTTGTTTCATTTTTCAATGTCATAAAATACCTCGGTGTACTTTATTTTGCCCTCATACACTTGGTTGATAATTAAACACAAATACAACATGCAACCACACGTTATAACACGCCTCTATTAGAATATATAATGCATAGCTACGGAAAACTGTACCAACTATTGATATAAACTAAAAATACCCGTGTTCACGATGAGAGGGTGGCGACAAACCCTCAAGAACAATGACAACGACGCTCTTCGACCAGCAAAGCCAAATCAATGTCGATTGTCGTTCTCAATAAAAGTGAAAAGTTTCATTGATACTGTACGTTGATGGGTTTGTTCATATCGTACAACAATTAACCCGTGTGTAAGGACGTCGATGGGCTGTTTCAGAGCTGGATTGCCAGAGCTTACAATCTCGGATATATGGCCGTAGGTGCCATATCTACTTTAACTCCAAACGGTAGTGCCTTAGGACAATGAAAATTGGGGAAATGGGAATATCGGTGTCGATCAATATTGCGGTTTTATGAGAACAGCTTCTGTTGTTTCTGAGCGCCATGTCAATAGCACGGGCAATGATACTTAAGTGTGGATTGCTCACGGCCTGGCAATCAGGCGTTCGTTGGACTTACATGCAAGCATAGATACAATGTACTGAAGTTTAAATAACTCGAGGAGTCGACTGAGTACAGACATTTCATGGTCGGGAAGTTATTGTTGTCAAGGACAAGAATTATCTTAGTGTTTCTTCCAATGAAAACAAGATTGATGGCATATTATTTTACGCCGCTGTCGGTTTGTTTCTATATTACAGCAATATCTTTGTGGTTAAACGCCGCACTCGGCAATATTCTATGACGGCGGTTTGTTAACAAACGAGTCTCGAACAGATATCATGAGCATCGATCCACTCAATTGGGATACGTCGACATGCATCAACCAAGTCAGTGAGCCTGACAACCCGATCCCGTTAGTCGTGTTTTTCGACAAGCGGGGCGGTCGGGAAGCCTTGTGGTTAAAGCGTTCGCTCGTCACGCCGGAGACCCGGATTCAATTCCTGATATGGGTACAATGTGTGAAGCCCATTTCTGGTGTCCCCCGCCGTGATATTGCTGGAATATTGCTAAAAGCGGCGTAAAGCCATACTCACTCACTGACTCACTGACAAGCATGGGTTGCTAAAGACCAGTTCTAACCCGGATCTTCACGGGTTCAGCAATACCACAGTGGTTGATAGAATGAGTAACGTTCATGGCCGCCGGAGTACGATTACACACAATCAGACAGATCGCACATTGTGGCCAACCAATCCTCATTAATAGTCTCTTATGACGAACATAGGGTATTTCGGATCTGTTCACCCCCAACATCTCACGGGTAACGTATTCTGACCCCGAGCATGCATTTGACACCATGCTAATTTGACAACCTAAGAAGCCAAGAAACGCGTGCACTAAGACGTAAAACGTTCTTAAAATATTTTTATGGAATTCCGTTTTTACTAATCCGACATTTTACATTACTTCTCTACCACTGTACGACTGTTTTAACTTACAACCAAAGCCATTGTGAAAAGAATTAAAACACGCACTACTGAGTTATCTCCGTTTCCCTCCAGGACCTGCTGATTGTAGTTTCGGAAACAGGCTGGCGCCACATGATCCTTCGTTTGTTAGCATGATGAAGCTGTATAAACGTCCACGATCTGCGTCCGGGGTGTTTCTGTCCCCCTGGTCGTTTTGATTCAAATATTTGATAAAATTGACACTTTTAATTCAAATACTGCATAAATCTGACCCTTTGGATTCAAATACCGCTTACGATAGCGTTAACATCAAAAACATATACTCACATTTAGACAAAATTATTTAGATGTAGGGACGTTTAACTGCACTTCTATTAACTGGCCCACGAGGTGGTATTAGCGCTACGACTGCCATAGGTGAGGTGAAATTGGGTTTAACGTCGCGTCCAAGATTATTGCACTTATATAGCGACGTGCATGCACGTGTGTGTGGCCGCTTGTACTAGACCGGACTGATTTATAGTGCTAGCCCACTGAGATACCATGCCGCAGTTTAACATGAATACCCCACTCAGACAAAGTATACTGACTCCGAGCCGACCAGTCCTTGCTTTAACCCCTTAGCGCCAGACAGGGTAACAACAAGTACCATCTTTTAACGTCTTTTGGTATGACGCGGCCGGGGATCGAACCCCGGACCTTCCGCTCTCCGGGCGGGCGCTCTACCACTAGACCACGGAGGCGGTCTTACGGCTGCCATAAGTCAATGCTAAACTATAGGAGCTGCAATCATCTTAGCGCTACGATGGCACGCGGGGTAGTGTTTGGTACCTGTCTTCCTACCTACCAGTATGACGGACAGGCTGCTTAAAGAATAAGCGTATTCACTTCCGTGAATAGCACTTTTAGTTTGCATCCGAAATCATATTTTTTACTCTGGTTTCACCTTTTAACCACCTCGATTTGGAAAAGTCGAATTTATCTACAGAGAGCATACATTTTCTCGATGGTACTCTTTAGGAAGTTGATGTCCTAGCCATCAGAAACGACAATGTATGGATATAAAACGTCAACGCCAGAGAACAACAATTCAGCGTTAGAAATTGGCACTAGTCCTGTAGTCCTTGCCCAACTAGCCAATAGTTAAGGTATCATAAGGATTAGTAGAAATTTGCCATTTTTAAGGGTTTTGCTATATGTTATCATTATAAGGACTAGTGGACTAAATATTTTAGTTTCTACCCCTACAATTACGATTGTCCATTGGGTGTAAAAGGAAAAATAGTGGTGAAAAGTCTATGAATGAATCACTGAAAATCAGTGACGACACCAGGTGTTGGTAAAAAAATACAAGCAATGCCCTACTCTGTCAGCGCCACACACACAATTTGCATAAAAAAAGTAAGTGTTTGTTGCCCGACCCCGCACAGCAGCAGTCCTGCTAAGCGACGGCTTTCTGTAAACAAACCAGATAATCAAGTGAAAACCTGTCGACACGATATTATCGCACAGCCTTTATTATTTGCCATTCGGAACTGTCCGTTCATTGTCGTTTTCGAAATAGATAATACAAATATATTACTCCAAATGCTTCGCTCATTTGTACCGAGAATGCAGAAGTCTCGACGCTGATTGGTTGTTTAGAAAGTTCACACGACGCGACATCCAATGCAGTGGTTTGTCAGATCTTCACACAGAAAGACATCGCATCGGAGTAAAACATCGGAGTAAAACATCGGAGTAAAACATCTGATTTATGTGAGACCGGTTCCATCATGGACCCTACGCACCATAGTCACCGTAAAACACAGACCACCATGTGTGTATATGATCCTTTGGAAACTGTTTTTTATACCATCCATCCAACCCAGGATTACCTCATCAGATTTACGTAAGGTGAATATCGTTTACAGAAGCCCTACTCATTCACGGAAATCACAGTCGAAACGGAAGTGGCGTTAATGTTGCTTTTGGACGAGAGATCAAATCTCACTTTGATTCTCCCTCATCGAACAATGACCTAAATACACGTCTAAGGACAACGACCAAAGATGAAAGTTTGTGTGATTGCAATACATGGTAATCAAATTAGAAACAAGTACACGGACCCATCAAAACAATACCATATTATCGAGACATACAACTCCAGTTTTCACTGAAAAAACACTGGCGACTGGAACATCAAACTGAATAAACCGACATTGTCTCCTTCACGATGCATGTTACAATCAACCGCTCCCAATGATTAATTGAACCAACTTTTTGGATGAGTAATTTAACGATTCTCAATAACGCTTCGTATGGTGCTACTTTGCATTCGCTATCGAGTCCAGAAACTACAACTGGCCATGCATCCTCTATTTAAAAGGGGTCATCGTATGATTGCGTGCTTGTCGTTGGCAAATCAGGACACACGTAATTCTGACAGCAGCTTCGCCAATATTTACATTGCTTTACCGATTGTTTCGTGCGGTATCATTAAGTGAAAAATGATATAACTTCATCTTTTAAATTGCAGCTCTTCAGTGTTCAATACTGAAGGACAAATTATAACTGTTGATGCTAAACGTAGTTTCATTATGTTCAATTACTCAAATAAATTGATATTGTTTACTGATAAACATGGCTGTGGATTGATACCAGTTGTTGGTCTATTATGGCACAGCTGAAATGGTGAATATTTTTACACGTTCGCACAGCGTTCGTCAGACGAGTAGAAGTCGATTTTCCATCTTATTCAGAAATGTTTTGGATGTTTGATGTAAGGATTTGGCAATCAATAGCGTAATTAGTGCGCCGACGGCTCCATTTTGAAGGGACCGACGTAAAACAGATTAGGATTAATTTTTATTGCAAATCAGTGCCGTCGAAATATCATGGCATTAAGATGCAAATATGCATGACCGTGTCATGACCCCGGACACAGTGCACAATTCCGTATTTGTAATGATAACTATTTTCTGCATAATTCAAAGTCAGATTAAAAACTTAAATTTGTGTATTTTTCCTTATTTTTTAATTAAAAAAAATAATTTATCACTTTCTTTTCTAAAATTACTGCATAATTATGACATTTGGAAGTGGTAAATTTAAAATTTCAATAATCGCGATTGAAAAAATATAGAACTAACTGCTTGTTCAAATATCGAAATAACTATGATTGTTCAAACATAGAAATAACGTTCACGAAATCCGAGTTGTTTTCCCCTTAATGAAGTGCCTCCAGCTTACATGGGATTACTTCTGAAGGACTATTCATTACCCGAACAATTCATGATATTGTATCAATAGCTGTGAAACAACAACTAACAACATCGTACTCATGTCTTGATCCACGTTGAAACAATCGTCACGAAATATAACAGTAACACCTGCTCCCACACCGGTCGCATTGTAGCGCTGGCAATTAGCTTAATGTATTACAAATACGCTTAATGGAACCGTGAACTGATTCGAACTGCAAAAAGCATTTGAATGTAATTCATTTTATCGCCATGGTAAATAGAGGTCTGCTGTGACGGCATCAACCACTAACGACGGCACCAGCGCCGACAACGACGGCAACGAATACGTAATGAGAGCATGGTTTAACCACAAAGGAAATATACTTACTTCAAGTTCCATACATTTATTTTAAACCCAAATTACAGAATTCCGCCTCTGTAAACATAGAACTAGAGAACTTTTGTCTCGGTCCTCTGCCGAAAGAAATTCCAATGGGTGTAAAGGGCAAAATAGTTAGGAAAATTTTATTAATGGATCCCTGAAAATCAGCGATGCAACCAAGTGTTAAAAACCGTTATAGGACTTGATATGTGACAAGGTAGAAACTTACAAACAATGCATTTCAAAAGTTGAAATAATAACTCCAAAATTGTATCTATTATTCTAGTCATCCAAGGTATTTTTACACAACGGGGTTCTGCGTAAAAAGTGTTGTTCGCCTTTCCGCCAGGACCCTGCTTGTGATTGTTCTAATGGTTTCATATGATTGCAATTACAGACACTAATTGCGCATCTGACCTACTTGTATAAATGAAAACGGTTGTATAATCATTTGTGTTGACATAGAAAAGGAATGAGACGGTTCGCACTCATCATGCCTTGTTGGGGTAATTCTTCAAAGGTGCAGGTCTTAATCATGAAGTAGGGCCTACCAGGTTTAGAGCTAAACTCACCTTGAATCCTATTTGTGCCGCTAATGTTGTCCAGACGTCGTCAATTAAACATCCAGAAACTTTGAGACCACATAACTCATAACTTTTTGAAGTAAGATACTGCCCGGAACACTTTCTCTTTGAAAGCCCATCCAAGTAAGCCTAAACCGACCTTCTTCAATCACTCACGTCCCACTAGGAATTGTCGTCTGCCTCAGTTGGGCGACGTCTGCTGCGAGAGGCAAGTCACGTGGCCACGCCAGAGCCTGTTACTTAGAGGCGGGAAACCCTAGAGGTAAAACTCTCAACTTATAAAACGAATGACTTCCAACTCCGAAGTCTAGCTTTCTCAACTTGGTGCTATATTCCTCCTCAGCATAATCCTAGGACCACAATACACGGGTCAAATATTAGCTTTACAGCCGCGAATCTGGTTGTGATCACGTTTCATGGAAAGTCAGGCACGATAACAGTCTCCCAGGTATCAGGAAATCCCACCCTTCACGGCTTTACGCTGATTCGCAGACTGATCAGTGATCGAACTTAGAGACGGTTTATGATTGGAGACTGGGAGACTACCGCTGTCGCCAGTGACCTCCTCGGGGTCGTGCTCGGCCACTAGGGATGTTATGATATAATGTCCACACACCCCTGACCCTCCAGCGTTCAGAAAAATGACCAGAAGTTTGAATTGAGATTGAAGCAAATGAGAGCAATCGATTGGGGATAACGGTATAGTAATGGGGACGGTCACTGTCATTGCTGGGAAAATTGGTAATGCTGACAAATTCCATAGCATTCAAATGCCGCCCCGCTCACCCACCTGTGTTTTGAGTCTGAACCGCTGCCCAAATGGGGCTTCAGCGATTGTACTTCATAGTGGTTCAAAAAGAAAGACATCTAATCTAAGGCAAAGTATAATTAGCTCACTGGGTTGAGAATACTTCTCCTTGAATGAAGGGTTTGGAAAACGGTGAAGTGTTTATTGTAAAAACATCAGGATCGCAGTGGTATCAATCTGCTTGAAATAGGAACAGCTTCCGAAACGTTTAGGTGGGTATTTTGTCGGCAAACAATATCGGCCTAGGTCATAAAACTACAGACTGTACGGCGGGGACTATATTTAACATTGTAATTATATATACTCTGGAAACCCAAAAGTCCAGAAACTCTACGGTCTTTGCCCAGTCTCGGTCAAAGTTATTCACAAAATTAAACATGCTGTTTTCATGGGAACATACCAGGGAAGAAAAAATGAAAACAAAATTGTTCAAAAACTCAATATTTACACTATGTCGCCCATGGGCCAGATCGGGTGGTCAGACTCGCTGACTTGGTTGATGGATGTCATCGTATCCCAATTGCGTGGATCGATGCTCATGATGTCAATCACTGGATTGTCTGGTCCAGACTCGATCATTTACAGACCGCCGTATAGCTGGAATATTGCTGAGTGCGGTGTTAAACAACACACAAAACTTTTAGGAATTTTAGGAATCTTGCAATCAACCTGAATCCGGTTACTGGAATGTCAAGCCCGGGTTAGCTGATATAAGGAATGTAACATGCTGGACATTCCAGTAAGTAGTTGGGGATCTACGCAATTTGGATACCATGAAATATATGTCAACCGATGGGTAGCTGAAGACCAATTCTACACCGGATGTACTATCTTTGAAGGAGTAATTTTAAAACCACTAACGGTGGCACGGGTGGTCCAATCGTCAAAGGTGCCGCGATTCGCTGTGAAGAGTTGCGTCCCTTGGGCACGCTAGAAACCTATGATTGTTGGTTCGAATCCCGGTTCGCCCCGATTATGTTTCTAGGTTTGTCAGCACCATATCCGTGTTCGTGGGTTTCACCGAAGTGATATAACTGGAATACTGTTAAAAGCGGCGTTAAACCCAACTGACTCACTCACTAAAACCCCTAACACAACAAAATAATATATACTGTTTCTGATTTCAAATCATCATTTTATCGTAAGAAGAAGACGGAACAGAAATGTCACCGACTAACTACCAATAGTTGTTTTTACTCCACGACGTTTGAATCCAACCTATCGACTACACTGTAATGTAAAGGATGTTTAGTACGCTACTGTGTATTTTGTCCACGCTCAGGGTTGGGAAACAGGTCAGGGCGGTTTTGATTGAGGTGGTATTTATTGATCCAATCTCACTGTAAGTGACATTTAAAAACACGAAGGATAAATAGTAAGTATAAAATCGACATTAAACACACTTATTTGCATTAATGCATAGGAAAAATCTTTAAGTCGTGGCTTACTGTTGCGTATAAAACAATATCAACTGGGACACGATATTCGTTAAAGTTGTATTCAATGCTAGCACCGACGGCGGAAATAAATACGCGTTTACTTTGCGTAATGATTGTACCTGTATATGTTCATATTACACCATATTCCTCTGTCTGTTTCGAACTTATTTATTAGACCATTTTGTGCCTGTATATATGTCCATACCACACCAGATACCTCTGCATGTCTCGAAGTAGTATATTGAGCTATGTTGTGCCTGTATATGTTCATATCACACCATATCCCTCTGTCTGTTTCGAACTTATTTATTAGACCATTTTGTGCCTGTATATATGTCCATACCACACCAGATACCTCTGTATGTCTCGAAGTAGTTTATTGAGCTATGTCGTGCCTGTATATGTTCATATCACACCATATCCCTCTGTATGTCTCGAAGAAGTTTATTGAGCTATGTTGTGCCTGTATAAGTTCATACCACACCATATCCCTCTGTATGTCTCGAAGAAGTTTATTGAGCTATGTTGTGCCTGTATAAGTTCATACCACACCATATCCCTCTGTATGTCTCGAAGAAGTTTATTGAGCTATGTTGTGCCTGTATAAGTTCATACCACACCATATCCCTCTGTATTTCTCGAAGTAGTATATTGAGCCATGTTGTGCCTGTATATGTCCATACCACACCATGTCCCTCTGTATGTCTCGAAGTAGTTTAATTAGCAATGTTGTGCCTGTATATGTCCATACCACACCATATCCCTCTGTCTCGAATATATTCATTGAGCAATATAGTGTCTGTATATGTTCACATCACACCAGATCCCTCTGCCTCGAATATATTTATTGAGCTATATAATGCCTGTATATGTTCATATCACATCATATCCCTCTGTCTCGAATATATTTATTGAGCTATATAATGCCTGTATATGTTCATATCACACCATATCCCTCTGCCTCGAATATATTTATTTAGCTATATAGTGCCTGTATATGTTCATATCACACCATATCCCTCTGTCTTAAATATATTTACCGCGCTATAGAGTGTCTGCATATGTTCATATCACATCGCATTCCTCCCTCTATCTCGAACAATATGTCACACAATATCCCGCTGTCTGTCTCGAATATGTTTATTGAGCTATATAATGCCTGAATGTCTTCATTCCACACCGCATCTCTCTGTTTATCTCAAATATAGACAGAGCTAAATTAATGAGCTATATAGTGCCGAATTTCATTCGTATAACACCTCATCCCTCTGTCTGTCTCGAACGTATTTATTGATCTATATAGTGCCAGAATAAGTTCATATCACACCGCCTCCCTTTGTCTCGAATATATTTATTCAGCTATTTAGTGCCTGTATATGTTCACATCACACCATATCCCTCTGTATGTCTCGAAGTAGTTTATTGAGCTATGTAGTGCCTGAATATGTTCATACCACACCACACCCCTCTGTCTCGAATATATTTATTGAGCTATATAATGCCTGTATATGTTCATATCACATCATATCCCTCTGTCTCGAATATATTTATTGAGCTATATAATGCCTGTATATGTTCATATCACACCATATCCCTCTGCCTCTAATATATTTATTTAGCTATATAGTGCCTGTATATGTTCATATCACACCATATCCCTCTGTCTTAAATATGTTTACCGCGCTATAGAGTGTCTGCATATGTTCATATCACACCGCATCCCTCCCTCTATCTCGAATATTTTTTTTTGAGCTATATAGTGCCTGTGTATGTCCGTATCACACTTAATCCCCCTGTCTTTATCGAAGTCAGCTATTTGCTATTATTATATATTTATTTGCTATTATTATAAACTAGTGTCCAAAAGAAACGATACCAACTTATTTTCAAAATTCTTTTTTACTAAGTGAATTGTCAAGTATGAAAACATGCCAATTCGTATTGCACATCCCAAACACAGCATAGTCGATAAAAAATACCGGGAACACGTGATCACTTCCGGGAAAAAACGTAAATTTCGTGAAAGTGACATTTCCCTCTCTAGCATGTTCTGCACGTGCAGAAAAAACTGTATAAAACGGCTGATCAGACACGTTGATATCACAGCAACAAAAAGAACACAAGATATGCCACGTTTGACAGCCATCGAGAGAGAGAGAGCCGTTGGAATGGTCCAACAAGGAGCGTCACACGTCGACGTCGCCAGAAGGTTGGGCTGCGCACGCATCACTATCACCAGGTTGATGCAGCGGTTACGTCAGACAGGTCAGACGTCAGACAGGCCCAGGAGTGGAAGACCACGAGTAACCACGCCCCGTGAAGATCGTTACATCCGGGTATTACACCTGAGGAACCGCACCGTAACAGCGACGTCCACGGCGGCTACAGCACTGGGACACAGGATCAGTCGACAGACCGTCTACAGGAGACTACGGCAGTATGGTATCCGGCCACGTCATCCCTACCGCGGACCGCTCCTGACGCCTCGACACCGGAACAACAGACTGATCTGGGCCAGGCGAGTTCGATGTTGGCAACGGCGGGACTGGGCACGTGTTATGTTCTCTGATGAGAGCAGATTCCTCATCTTCAGAAACGATGGACGGCAGCTTGTATACCGACGATTTGGTGAACGTTTGGCGCCTAACTGTATCCAACAGGTCCGGCCGTTTGGAGGTGGAGGGTTAATGGTTTGGGGTGGCATATGTGGTGACGTCAAAACGATGCTTGCCGTAATTCGTGGAAACCTGAATGCACAGCGTTATCTTGATGACATCCTACGGCCTGTTGTGGTGCCCTTTATTCAGCAACAGCCTCGTGGACTCCTTTTCCAACATGACAATGCAAGGCCACACACAGCAAGATTGACACAGTACGCCAACGTACAGGTTTTGCCATGGCCCGCATGTTCACCGGACATGAATCCCATCGAGCACTTATGGGACCACCTCGATCGGCAAATCCGACGTCGCCGTGTGCCTCCAGTCAACGTCCAGGACTTGGAACGATGTCTCCTCGAGGAATGGCAACGCATCACTCCCAACGTCATCAGACGTTTGACGTCATCAGTCCGTAGGCGTGTTCTGGCATGTATTGATGCTCACGGTGGACATACCCGCTACTGACTTGACTTTGAGACGTGTGGTGTGACATTTCCCGTTGTTTCTGTGATCAGTGCTCTAACGAAATGTTCATTTTTCGACCCCACCCATCTTTAAAGGCTTGTCATATTGGTTGTACAGATTTTATTGAAATGAAATTTTTGTACAGATGCTGTGAAAGGATTTCTCAAAAGCATAACACCAATCCTAAACTTCTGCATTGTTTAGTTTTTATTTTATGTCGTTGCAAACAGGTGGTATCGTTTCTTTTGGACACTAGTTTATATTTAGTTATTGATCCATACCTGTATTATTATTGTTTGTATTATCCATATGTTTTAAATAAGCAAGTTAATACAAATGAATACGAATCACGTGTCTAACAATGACGCCAAACACCATACAACATTTTTGACGTCATGCTAAGACTATTTTTGACGTCACTTAGACACCATTGTAGTAATGTACAATGGCGTCACAGCGAATCATTTTGTACGCCAATCTGACCCAGCTAGCTTTTCGACACGGTTTTCAAAATCAAAGACATTATCTCATCTAATACCATTATTGCGTTAAATAAATGTACATTGCTGTCTGTGATTAACTTCATGAAGGTATTCCTACATATTGTAATACATTAACTATTACAAAGCTGACACTGAAAGGATAATGTCCTGTTCTCCATACAAACATAGAGTAACCAGTGTGGTTTTACTTTATCATGTAATCATACTTGACGTTTCCTACCCGAAAATTGCCCCTATATTGTCACCGGACGTTTTTTAATGTTTTTTCGACGCTTTTGAAACGTCTAAAAGGAAGGCGTCGAAATGTGAAATCTGAATTTACTAAGAGTAATCAGTTTGTTTCAGCTGTTATTTTAGTCTTAATGCCATGATTGTCCAGTTGTACTGGGGGATGCATTGCTCTGTACAGTGTGTTATTATGATTTACTAAAGAGTATAAATGACGAAAAATTTTATTCATTCGGTTGATTAGTTTGAATAATTCAAATGTTTTTTTAAACTTTTAGCATGTGTTTCATCAAACATGTTTAATAGACGTATGTTGTATGTATGACATATGAATGTATATTTGAAAGTTTTTAGTGTCGGTTAAGCCAATATATGTCTGAATGTAAACAAAAATATATAAATATCTTAGAGCAACCTACAGACTGTATAAAATATTGTAACTATTTCTGCATTTTTGTCTGTCTGTCTGTCTGTCTGTTATAGCATCCTCTATTCCACGTTGTGACTGCAAGGACGAGCACCTGAGTCACCAGCAGGTGAAAAGCGGTTGTAATATATTATTTAATCAGCTGTAAAAATTTGCCCTCACTTGTTCTTACTACTACTACTACTACTACTTCTACTACTACTACTACTACTACTACTACTACTACTACTACCCAAGCTGCCTGTGAGGCGCTAGAAGGTTGACAGCCACATCTCCATCTCATCCCACATGGTACCCATTCACTGCTGGGAGAACAGAGGCACAAAGTCACTATCCCAAGAAGACACCGCGTGTGCTACATGTGCTTTTGTGTGGGGCAGGACCGAAGCCCTAGAAACTCTCAGGAGGAAAGCTGCCGAACACTTTCACCCATCCAACTACTCTCCGTGACCAATGTCCACCTGAAGCGTGACCTGTGCGCTGAGCACAGGACCACGTGCTTGCTTAATTGAATCCGATTGGTCTTGTTTAAGAGGTTCCACTTATAAGCGTGCACTGGACGTGACATTTCATTTCAGATCCAGGAAATAAATGTCATCTAAACTCAAGAATTAACATTATTTTGTTTAAAGTGTTCAATTACAACACGATAATAATTGAGCAATAACTGAGATTAGTCTGTAAACGTATTTTACTTGTGTGGCTTTTTTAGAAATGAACCGAAAGCGTATCTACAACGGTACGGGTCAGTTTGTTAAATATATTAAAGCAAATGTCGTATGAAGTTTGTTGAGAAAACAATCTAGGAAATACTTGACTTCCTCACAGATAATATACATGTGAAAATTGTGGATGGGACCTCTAAGCAAGAAAAAGGCCAATCTCTGCTCGAGGGATCTTCCCGAGGCAAGAGAGTTAACTGACGTTAAAAGTCCAGTTTCCACCCTTGCCGAACTAGGCTGGAATTCCTGGGCTCGATCGTAGCACCACCAGTGGCTGTTACGAGTTAAGTCCCTTCTATGCCTCTCCTATGGACCAATCAGATTCCACCTCTTGTATCACTTGCATTTGATTCAAACAAAATGGCGGCGCCCGGTCCAGACGATCTGATCGACAATCAGGATCTATATTGTGAGAAAACGGGTCTTACATCGCGAAGTGCATCAAATCACGTGAACACCTTCATTAAAAACTTGATTTTTTTGGTAAAATATCTGTTGACAACGAGCTGGCGGTGCACATGCTGTGCAAATCCTGCAATCGATCGAAATCTGCATGACAGTTTACGAACCGGATTTTGATTTGACTATGCATAGACTCGTTAGTCCAGCCAAATTGTTACTCCATAGTAACAGCCTAGTTCGGCAAGGGTGGAAACTGGACTTTTATAGTCAGTTAACTCCCTTGCCTCGGGAAGATGTGCTCGTATTGGCAAAATCAAAACACTGGAATTTGGCCAAAAATGGTTCAGTAATGGACAAATAGCCAATTCCCTTTCACTGATTTACCCACCTGAGCTATATAAACTAGTGTCCAAAAGAAACGATACCAACTTAT
This sequence comes from Haliotis rufescens, assembly GCF_023055435.1. Lineage (NCBI taxonomy): Eukaryota > Metazoa > Mollusca > Gastropoda > Lepetellida > Haliotidae > Haliotis > Haliotis rufescens. The sequence goes on along the minus strand of NW_025963835.1, from coordinate 1,852 downwards.
TTTCAAAATTGTTTTTTACTAAGTGAATTGTCAAGTATGAATTGTCCTCGTATGAATTGTCCTCGTATTGCACATCCCAAACACAGCATAGTCGATAAAAAATACCGGGAACACGTGATCACTTCCGGGAAAAAACGTAAATTTCGTGAAAGTGACATTTCCCTCTCTAGCATGTTCTGCACGTGCAGAAAAACTGTATAAAACGGCTGATCAGACACGTTGATATCACAGCAACAAAAAGAACACAAGATATGCCACGTTTGACAGCCATCGAGAGAGAGAGAGCCGTTGGAATGGTCCAACAAGGAGCGTCACACGTCGACGTCGCCAGAAGGTTGGGCTGCGCACGCATCACTATCACCAGGTTGATGCAGCGGTTACGTCAGACAGGTCAGACGTCAGACAGGCCCAGGAGTGGAAGACCACGAGTAACCACGCCCCGTGAAGATCGTTACATCCGGGTATTACACCTGAGGAACCGCACCGTAACAGCGACGTCCACGGCGGCTACAGCACTGGGACACAGGATCAGTCGACAGACCGTCTACAGGAGACTACGGCAGTATGGTATCCGGCCACGTCATCCCTACCGCGGACCGCTCCTGACGCCTCGACACCGGAACAACAGACTGATCTGGGCCAGGCGAGTTCGATGTTGGCAACGGCGGGACTGGGCACGTGTTATGTTCTCTGATGAGAGCAGATTCCTGATCTTCAGAAACGATGGACGGCAGCTTGTATACCGACGATTTGGTGAACGTTTGGCGCCTAACTGTATCCAACAGGTCCGGCCGTTTGGAGGTGGAGGGTTAATGGTTTGGGGTGGCATATGTGGTGACGTCAAAACGATGCTTGCCGTAATTCGTGGAAACCTGAATGCACAGCGTTATCTTGATGACATCCTATGGCCTGTTGTGGTGCCCTTTATTCAGTAACAGCCTCGTGGGACTCCTTTTCCAACATGACAATGCAAGGCCACACACAGCAAGATTGACACAGTACGCCCAACGTACAGGTTTTGCCATGGCCCGCATGTTCACCGGACATGAATCCCATCGAGCACTTATGGGACCACCTCGATCGGGCAAATCCGACGTCGCCGTGTGCCTCCAGTCAACGTCCAGGACTTGGAACGATGTCTCCTCGAGGAATGGCAACGCATCACTCCCAACGTCATCAGACGTTTGACGTCATCAGTCCGTAGGCGTGTTCTGGCATGTATTGATGCTCACGGTGACATACCCGCTACTGACTTGACTTTGAGACGTGTGGTGTGACATTTCCCGTTGTTTCTGTGATCAGTGCTCTAACGAAATGTTCATTTTTCGACCCCACCCATCTTTAAAGGCTTGTCATATTGGTTGTACAGATTTTATTGAAATGAAATTTTTGTACAGATGTTGTGAAAGGATTTCTCAAAAGCATAACACCAATCCTAAACTTCTGCATTGTTTAGTTTTTATTTTATGTCGTTGCAAACAGGTGGTATCGTTTCTTTTGGACACTAGTTTAGAAATATTAGTGACCAATGAAACCGCCTGAGACAACAGAGCTACCAATGCCCCCTCATTCGACGAAGATTTCAAAAACGCGCCATAGGACTCATGCTCAAACGTTGTTTGATCAGGTTTACAACATCATCAGTAAAGTTTTGAAAATGTTTTACGGTCGACATGTGGAGTTCAATACCAAATTTGGAACAGCAGTGACTAATATTATAGCCAATGCAATTCCCTATTTTGATTTGAACCATATTTTCCTTCTTATTTTTCAACAATTGACTCGCATTTGCATGTGTTTGAGACGGGTGCCACATGTGGGACATGACACGAACACCTTTTCACGGACACCT